>NC_055660.1:6851785-7452500 GCF_017976325.1 Chelmon rostratus
GAAAGAGACTTCTGCATGAATGCTCTCTGAACCTTTCCCCACTTGCAGGCATATGTAGATTTTGGACTAATTTTGTGCTCTAGCTCAAAAAATGTCTGTACTAAAAACCATAACACTGAGGCCAGGATGACACAAAGGATGCTCACCTTTAAGAATAGTCCCTAAATACCCTCTTTTAAAGCATATGTTTACATGAAAAAAGTATACAGCAGAACCATGCGAGAGAAAGACCCCTTTTGGATCTATGTTACCAGCACAGGTATAAGAACTGTTTGTGTTGAATATCACCAGTTCCACTTATGTGCCATCAAAATAATCTCAAGAGAGCCAGTTAAAGGCAGTGCAATAACATGTTGAGAACAGCACATTTAATGTGAGGGATTAAATAGCTTTAACTGCAGAGAAACAGAACAACAGTCTCACTTCTGGCTACATGGACAAGCTGCTTCGAGACAATGAATTCTGAACTACAGTACCTGCTTTGCCAACAATAGAGATGGTTCAGTGAACAGCTCAGTGAGATGCATCTTGACACATCATTTCAACACTATGTCATGCTGGAACCAAAATGGGACTCAGAATATCGCATCACTGAGTATCTTTCATTTTTATGCTTTTCCTGTTTGGCTTTGTTTCAGTAGTTGGTTAATAGCAGACAGTGAGAGATTAAAATACAATACCCAGCTGAGCAGGAAACACTCTCTAGAGTGATAACAACAAAAAGAAAGTGAATAGAAAAGTAGGCCTGTTATAAAATAGAGTTAAGGTTTTAAAGGTGTTATGACATCACACCCAGAATTCATTGCAGCTTGCACAAGATATTTATATTAATGAAGATAGCAACAGCTCTCGACGTTCACTGCTCCCCACTCTATTGCGTTTATGCCCTACAGAGTTGATCTCCTTTTGTGTCATCCCACTATTCAAGAAAATAGGCTACTGCTGAGCACATCCTCAGTCTCTCTCCCCGGTGCTCTACAACACCACCATGAGTCTAGTATGCATGAATGATAACTTGCTCAAAATGATCACGATAAATTCTCACACATATGCGTAAAATTATGGGCACTGCTTTGCCACCAGGAATGATTAGTCTGATGGAGAATTATGGGGATTAGGGCCTTATAGTCTGTCATGTCACACTGTTATACTCAGCTATGTCAGACTCTTGTAGTTAACCCCCCATGAAACATCTGTGTGTGTGTGTGTGTGTGTGTGTGTGTGTGTGTGTGTGTGATGGCTTCCATGTCCCTGAGAGGAGGAGAAGACACTTCGTGTGTCAGACTTGGCACGGGAAGCGGGAGGAAAACGGAAGAAAATGTGTTTCTACAACGTGACTGCATTCAAAGCCTGAAAACTGTAATTTGAGATATGAATTCATTACACGGCCTCTCATCAGTAGCCGGGGATAATGTGATGCAACAGCGCCGCTTAGCGTCGCAAAGCGCCCTGTCCGAGCCGCTCCGACAGAGCGTTGTCCCCCGTGATCGCCGCTGCCAGCCGCGGTCCTTACCTTCGGTGTCACAAAGCGTGGCTGTTGCAGGTTTGCGGTCGCGGAGGTTTTGCGCCTTCTTCTTCTGAGACCATGCGATGAATGTTGAGTTGTACTGCCGTGGTGTGAGGGCCCGTGCAGGCAGCCACCATGACCTGTCCGTTTACTGGCATTTTGGTTCCTTCTCACAGCGTCAGTCAAACCAGAGGAAAAGTGTTCAAACTTGATCTGAAAACGAGAAAATACACAAAATGCCAAAATGCTATTGCTTATTGCATTGCACCCCTCAAAAGCGCAGACTTGTTGAATTCGACTTTGTTCTATAAAAAGGACGCGCGCCTCCAGGCTGCTGCCCATATGAGCTATAAACATTATTACACAATGTCATTACACTTGTCATTTGGACAATTTGAATTTAATTAAATACCAGCCCGTTGCAAGTGCCTGCGCGTGTTTGTGCGTTTTTGCGCGTGTGAATGTGCGTGCGTTATGTTAGGAATGTGTGTGTGTGTGTGTGTGTGTGTCGGAGCACAAGGGCGCGCGCGCGTGTGTGTGCCTCTTTTGGACATGCTGAGACTCTGAGGCTTATTGGATGAAAAGCTTGCGTGACGAAAACACAAGTTAGGCTACATACAAAGGTGAAATGGTGTACGGCGAGGACGGCAGAATAGTAGGCTACTCTCTCTCTCTCTCTCTCTCTCTCTCCGTGTGTGTGTCACAGAGAGAGAGAGTGAGAGAGAGAGAGAGAGAGGGAGAGGGAGAGAGGGAGAGGGAGAGGGAGAGAGAGAGAGAGAGAGGGTGGGAGGGAGGGAGAGTGAGCGAGAGAGCGTTAAAACAGCCTGTGGCTCCTTAGCGAATATTCCCCTCACGCTCCACTCTCCGGTTTCGGGCTCATCTATGTAGGGCATGCAGCAGGTTGTGTGCCGGGGACTCTGCTCGGACGAACGAAGGAGCGGAGAGAGGGACACAAACCAGCCGCTCCACCACCCCGCCTCTGCTCCACTTTGAGAGGGAGAGAGTGAGTGTGCGGCAGATATTGAAGCACTGAAACCCGACAACTGATGTTCAATTTTCGCGTCAGCCCCCCCGAGAGCAGAGTTGGTTCTAAGCTAAGACAAAAAAACATACTAATTGAGCTAACTCACCCCATTCCCGTGACACATCTCTCTAGGCGGCCAGGTGGAGATGACATTGCAGCCTGTTACTCCATTCGGGTGCCCTCGGCAGGAGTGGGAATCACATACGACTCTCCTCCGTCAAATTAATCCATCAATTTCTCCTCCATCCAGTCCTCCCAAAAACACACCACACCACACGGATAAATCCACCTGTCTGCCTCTGAAGACCTCCCCTCCCCTCCACCACCACCTCTCCCCCGACAAAAAAGGTAGCCTAGTATTCCTCTCGGTTAAGATGTCAATCACCGTCCATTCAGCGGCGGAGACGGACTGGGAAAAGGGGGAAGAAAAAAGCCGTTGATGTGCGGGGATCAGTGAGACTCTAGAATCCAAAATAACCGTTGGTTTGGAATCTCCAGCGGCAGCCCCGCGCGTTCCGCAGTGAGGGCTCGTGGACAGGTCCGCGCGCCTCCTCCTCCTCCTCCTCTCCTGTCCTCCTCCTCCTCCTCGCACCGCTCGCGGATTCTTGGAGACTGAAGGGGGGATTCCGTCACAAATAACATCAAACACACACATATATTCACACGCGCATTCTCTCCCTCTCTTTTCTCACTCACTCTCTCCTTCTGCGTCTCCCTCACGCGCTCTCCGAACGAGCACCGCACTCCAGAAAACCACCCTGAACAATTCGGAACAAGTTTAAGCGGGTCGAGTTATTTTTGTAGCTTTCTACGCCGCACGACAGAGGTGACGCTCCGGCAGCCGGCCGAGCGCCCGGGCGGAGAGAAATAAGGAAATATTCTCCGGCAGTCTCCTTACCCCGCAGCCCGCCCGCCCACGCTTCGCTGGCTGAAGGTACTTACACATCAGCCTAGTTAATTAAACATATGGGCAACGGGCCTGAATGAGAGAAGGATGGTGTGGTGGAGTGGTGATGTGGGTAGTAGTGGTGGGGGGTGACTTGGGTGACTTCATCTTCCCAATATAAAACATCAAAAAGATATGTGGCGAGTTAAGAGGGCGCGCGCTAGGGAAATTTCGCTGTGCCTATCTCTCCAAAAAAGCGACTCCAACTTCGCAGCTCGTTAAAATTAATACGTCTCTGCCGTGTTTATCCCTCTTGGGTTTTTCTGTCTCTCTGCGTGACGCTTTTCCTGACATGTACCCTCCAAAAATGAAGACGCAGGAGAGGTATGGCGCAAGCCATCATTCGTCGTTTATGGCATCACCTGGTGCCACCTCGCCAAACGAAACCGCGTGCGCGCGTTTGTGCAAGCACCCGTGTGTGTGTGTGTGCGTGCAGTGACGACTGTCGGCGTCAAACAAGTCGCCGCGTCGCGCCTCCGCTCCTCAGAGCATCCACTGCGCACAGATAAAACATCTTAATATCCGCTGAACTGCTGTAGGCCTGACACAATCCAGTGGTCCCCATGCAGACAACCCGCTTTCCTCAAAATTAAAAAACCGATCCCTTCAAAATCAATGCACCGAAGCGTTTTGTTTTTTTTCTTTTCGCTGATGATGTGTCATGCGCTAGAGTTTGTTAAAAAGCTACGGGTGAGATAAAGGAAAACAGAGCCAATGATAGTGAATTACACAGTCTCAATTAAACATAATTAGCAGATCAAAACTGCAGCACAGGGGGTCCTCGGGGAGCGCTGACAACCCCCCACCCCCACCATCCCTCTCTCTGCATCTCCCTGTGAGTGTTGCCTTGGAGTCCCATTGCAGACAGATGGTGTAGATACTGCATGGGGTCATGTTAGCAGGCCAGGGATCTACCAGGACTGGCTGTTATAAGCTGAGTTACACAAAAACAACACAGCTTAACCAGAACCAGAGGGCTTATTATTAAGGAACACTTCTCTACCCTCCTCTTCCTCCTCCTCCACCTCCTCCTCCTCTATCCCTAGAATAAAATTCTCCACCTGTTGAGGTCCTCTATCCTCCTCCGTCAGAGCCCAAGCCTCCGAGGCTTGGAATAAAAGAAACAGACGATTGCATAACATGGACATAAAAGAGAGGGAGACAGACCACAGGAAGAGTGGATGATGGTCTTTTCTTTTGAGGAAAAATTCCTGGGGTTCCAAATATAATAGCTCTGCCTTTCTTTCATACCATCCCTCTTATAGCCCTCTCCTCATGCTATTTACCCATTAGAGGCACGCTGTTGGGACAGGCCAGAGCCAGGACACCCCCTTAGAAAGTGCAGAGGATGCTGTGTGATGCCTTCTACAGTGCCTTTCATTTTTAGTTTGTTAACCAAAACTTAGCCCCAGTGGAGAATGGTTAAGCTTGTCTCATTCTATATTTAAACATTAAGCTGTTGCCAAGGAAATAAAATCATGCATTCTTCCGGGCCACCATAAATAAGCCTTTAAAAGCTGTCCTTTTCTTTAAGTATTATCTCATTCAAGAGTATGCATGCCTGCAGACCTCCTTATAGTAATTTTTTGGGACATGACCTTTTGCAGGATTCTGCCTGCACACAGATGCAGGATTTCTCTCTCTCTCTCATTTAGTATGCATTCATCCGGTGCACACCAGCACAACACTTGGACAACATAGTGAGTCAGCTCTGCCCTGTCTGTGGACAGTTGTAGGTATTTAGGCAGTAGGGGAGGAGTCCACAGTGTTGCAATTCACTGAACATGCGTCCCTGTTATTATAATTGATTTATAACCACTGGGCTCAGTCGTCATGCATCTTTCATGGGCCAACAGCACGTTGAACAGAAGTTACCCAGTTACCTGCAGTTATCGTGCTGCAGAGACTGCACCGGACACACTCACACATGCAGACACTCAGCTCAGATTCAAATCTGGTTTTCAGCATCCAAACACCTCAATGAGCCAGCTGCCTTTACCACTTCATTTCTGCTGTCTGAGGCTTATGCTAATATTTCATACCAGTGTGTGATTCTGAAATGTCTGAAAAAGAAGGGAGACCCATTATAACTGTGTAGTGCGTCAGCAGTGTGCTAACTATTTTGTTATTACTTTATAATTATTCAAGACAAAAGCTCATTCCACTAATGTTGTTTGGCTAATAGTCAAAGCCCAGTACTCCAATATTCCGGGAATGAATCAGAGGAAAGGAAAAGGAGTCCAATTAAAGCAGCTCCAACAATGAAACCAGCAGGCAGGCTCAAACACAAACTGATAGAAAAAATAAATGAATCAATAGATAAATAAATTACAGGGAAGAGAAAAACGATTACACAAGGCCTCTGACAAAAATGGTGTGGGCAATTTTTGTATCCATGGTAACTGACTTTTTCAGAGTGTCACCACTTTTGTTTTGGTGGAGTTGGAAAGCAGATACATATGGCTTATGTTTCGCAAATGGTGCTGGACAACAGAAGTCCCCATTCATAAACAACTGGCCAAGCTAACTGCTACAGAATGCCAGCCACTCATTCACAAACTAATGTACACCAGCCCCACTGATCACACCTACCCAGCACATGCAGCACTCCCACAGCTAGCTCACCGCTGATGCAACTAATATGGAAATCCTTTAAAGCGCACACTGATAATTAGCTGAATAGCGAACGGAAACCCAGTCCATAAAAGTCTGTAACTGTCAACTTTGCTTAAAAATCTTTTCAGTAAAATACGCATTGTTTCCATGACAACAAGACCTGATGGCACACTTTGGGTTGTATTTCTACTATTAATTTGTATGTATTTTAAAGAATAGCATGTTAATTTTTATGCTTTTTACATTTTGGGGCAGTTACACCAAGTTCTTAAACCTGATTGCCTGGTTACACTCATATGGTCAGCTACCTTACAGCAGTTCCTGTAGCAACACCTACTTCCTAGGTTTTCAAATGCATTGGCATTTTCATATAAGCACACAGTAGGGGTTATCTGACAATCACCAAGGCTTTGATTGACAGGCAAACACAATAGAAATCCACAAAAATATGATTCACTGTAATGTCTCTATAAAACTGGAAGTAAGCTGGTTGGTGTAGAAAGTAGGTGGGCTGCGTTCAGCCTAATGACGATGTATGATGAGCCTGCAAGACAAATGTCTGTCTTTTATGCAGTGATCTTGACTCTTCTTCATTTTCTTAGACTGAGGCACTGCCATGGCAAAGACATTGCATTGTAGCTAAAGTACATGGCTTTATATAGACTCAGGAAATGAATCACTCTGTCAATAAATGGCAACAAAATAAACAGAAATGTATTCAAGGCTCTCTATCTGGAACAGAACGGTGTGATAGCTGGCATTTATCGAGTTATAGATATTCTCTCTCTCTAGTCTGTCTTTTTACTTTGTCTCCCTCCCTCTCTTGCACTCTCCACCCTCTCTTGCTCTCTCGCCCACAGAGAGTGGGTGACCTGGAATAAGCTCTCCTACAGACGGCATTGCTTCCTACAGCCAGACAGGGGCAGTATGTATTGGATCTCAGGCAAGCTTTCGGGTTGACTCTCAAGGATCTATCTTGGCCATATGCTCATCACCCTATTCAAATTTATGGGCACCTTTGAAAACTACGCATCTCAAAAATTGATAGGTGATTACTTTCTGTCTCAGTGCTGATCACAGTGAAAAGTTCATGAGTGCAGCAGCCAAATCAATTAGTTGGGAATGATGCACTGCTGTGTCTTTTTCACTTGGCCACACCAGCAATTATCTTTAGCTTGAAAAGGTCAGTCAATAATTTAATAATTAATTGCAAATCAGGATTTAGAAAGTTTAGAAGCTTCAGTGAGAAGTCTCTCCATGGAAAATTGTCTGTCGTCATTTTCACAGCAAAGATCAGAACCGCTTTTTGGCTGAAATAGGTGAACTAAATATGCAGAAATATGAAAATCTCTTCACTACTTGATAAAGTAAGTGTATTTTAAGTTGATCAGTACAGGTTTAGCTGAGGTATTGAATAATGCATGTTTTGAATAAATTTAGGGCCTTAATATGACAGGGTCTGTATTACTTTTTTATTTTTGAAGTGGGTGTTCAACAGTGTTTCGAGCCACGTCTTGCCATTGTCTCTTCAAACGGGCATCTTCTCTGATGCCTTCAAAACAGCTGTTGTAAAGCCCTTACTAAAGAAACCAAACCCTAGATTGTACATTTCATTCATCAGTAAGATACCAGATAAGATTTACTCCTTTCTTGGATAAAATAATATTCTAGAGGAATTTCTGTCAGGCTTCAGCAAAACCACAGCACTGAAACTGCTCTTGCTAAAATTATTGGACTAAATTCTGGTGAAAACAAGGTCTCAGTTCTTGTCCTCTCAGACCTAGGTGCAGCGTTTGATACTGTGTCAAACATACACCAAAGGGTGAAAATTTTATGTCAGTCTTGGAGATCTTGTGTCTGAGATACATGACATCTCTTTTGGGGTTGCAGGGAGTTGCTGTGGTCCATTATTATTCTCACCATACATGCTGCTACTTGGTTTAATTATTAGAGAGCACAATGTAGGTTTCCGTAGCTATGTGGATGACATACAACTGTACATCAACTGTACACCAAATGATGCTGCAGCTATAGACTCCATTTCTAACTGTCTTTTGGGCAATAAATAAATGCAATCCTAAGAAGTCATTTCTTGAAGTTAAATGAGGAAAAAGGAGTTTAATAATCTGGGGAAATTAACTCCTTGAATTGGATTGAGGGTTACAAGTCTTGCTGTTATCCTAGATTCAGATCTAAGCTTCAAGTCCTACATCATAATTTTTTCACCTCAGAAACATAGCCAAAGTACGACAAGTTATACAACAAAAGATAATGAGAAAATTATTCATGCCTTTATTTCAATATGGCTCAATTTAGTGTAACACATTATCTATACAAATATAGTTTACTATTACTGTAATTATTATTCTTATTGTTAAGGATGATGTATATTACAGCAACTAAAATTAGTTACCTTGATTTTCAAAATCTATACAACTTCTATGCAAAGCATTCAGCTTCAGATGATGACATCATAAAATCATATTAATGAGTAATAAGATAGTCACAGCTGATCATGTTCATATTAAAGAAATTAAGAAACTAAAGTACGTAAACTGAAAGCAGGGCAAAAACAGCTAGCCTGGCTCTATCCAATGATAATAAAAGTTTCCCACCAGGGTATTACTGTATGTGCCATGAAAACCCACCCATACTCCGCGCCTCTGTTTGGCCCTGAACCTGACATTTGTTTTCAAACCCGAAAAATCTAACCAACCATCCTAACCAACAAACACTAGCGAATCAGAGGGACATTGGGCAGGCTTTTTTGGACATTTTTTAGACTACTGGGGTTTCGGAATAATGGGCCATCGAACAATGGGCAGTTTCCCCTTGTTGACCATCTTTGTGCTAAGCTAAGCTCATCGGCTGCTTGCTGGAGCTTCATTTTTACTCTATGCAAATAAATGTGGTATCAATCTTCTTATCTAACTCTTGTTACAAAAGCAAATAAGCATAGTTTCCAAATAGTCAAGCCATTGACACTCAAGAACTAACCTGTGGGATTTATGAAGACTTGAAGACTGGTCCAACTTGGGCATCCAAACATCAACCGTGACAACAGCGATATGGAGGTCACAGACTTTTAACTGCTGCTGCAGCATGGTATTGGGATTGTACCTGAGAAACACAGAGAAGCAGATAGCAGACTGACTCCTTAGTGTGATCCACCTCAAATGGCAACATGGAACACACCAGCAATATGCAGAAATGATGTCACTGAGTTGATCTGGGGAAGTGCACATTAGACTGTGCTGGTTAATTTGCACTAAAGCACCAGGGCACACTCTGGAACCCAATTTGACAGCTCGGAAATTCACAGTGATACGGGAAATCTCATTTGTATATTCAGAGTGTTAAATTCTTGGGGTGTTCAGAGTGGGTACTTATGGCACAATGGCTAAGTAGTTTGTGCAGTAGAACATTCAAATGTTGGAGGATTGAGGCAAATCAAACTAATTGGCCCAGTCCACAGAACAATTAAAATAGCTAATCTTGAAGCAGTAACTTTTTATTTACTTCAGGCCTTTCCACTATCAGCATTGCCAGAGAGTGCATTCATTGTCTTACTGGCAATAACAAAAGCCTGACAGTGAGATTGTGGCATTGTTCCTTTTCATATTAACTGAGATCTCTTGATTACGGGGTGGACACTATGACCTCTAAACACAAGATTTTAGTTAAGTGTTGGTGAGGCAGTTTGTCAGTTGCACACAGAATGAACACCAGTCAAACGCTTAATGGAAATGAACATGTAGACCTGCAAATGTTTACCACTGTACTATGCCACTTCAGTAATGTATTTTTGGCCCTTGGGCCCCTAAAAGCCATAAGCACACTTGAAAGAAACATGTGTAAAGACTTCAATCAGCATACTAGTTTAAAAATGTAGTGCTGTCGATTAAACATAGATTAGATTTGCATTGACTTTATCTGGGGATAATGCCTGATTATGGGGATGAATCCAATAATCAGACAATAGCATAAACTCCCAGTTTGGCCATCAGCCAACTGCTGATCGGGTCTTTCTCCTGGTGGTGGTGGGGTATGCTGTGGTGGATGCTGGCATCAGCATATTGGTTTGATAAAAAGCAACAATGATCACTCTCTGGCTCCTCAGTGGGTAAGAAAAGGTTGTTGCTTATTTGTTTGGATGATGGGAGCCAGAGGGACTAGCCTCTTGTACTTTGAGAATCTTACAGGGAGCAATTATTAAAACAGTAAAGAAGAATTAATTGAGAATTGGTTAGTCTACCAAACTGAACTTGAGGCAAGGATAGAGGAATGGATTGTACATTCAGTGAACTCTGAAGTATTGTCAGTATAATTTTCAGTTTATTGAGACATCACTAAAAAAACACCATAATTGATACACTGTGGGATATATATATACTGCTTAATTAGAAATTCATAAATCAGATAACAAATAATTTGATGTGTGGACACGCACAGGTACTGTCACCGTGGTTGCATTGGTGCACGTGCATCTGCATGGACGAAAACAGATATTGTAAGTTTGTGCAGACTAATCTGTAGATACATGATAACAAGATAACATGTCTGTACATTATGATTATACATGTTTATATTATACGTATAATATAGCTAATACGGCATAAGTGGCGTAAGTGGGAGCGTTTTGGAACTTAGAATGTGAAGGGTGGGAGAAATGATGTGCCGTTGGATCTACAGCATCATGTGATATACTCAGTCAACATATGCTTATGAGGTATATTCAAGTTAACTGTTATGCATGGAACTATGAATACATTGAAGGTAAAACTTAATTAAGAAACAACTGCAAGAAACAGGTAGTGAACTCAATTTGATAATTCAAAATAATAAAAAGAATTGATCATAATTACATTTTTTAAAGACATTTTTCAATGTTGCACCATGTCTGCTGTCATCACTTCCCAGATATGTCAGAAGCTCTCCTTCGTAAAATCTTACTGACGTTCCTCATGACAAACAGATCATCATTAAACTGAACCCATGACTGGTCATGCATCAAGTCAGTGTGGTTATAATGTTCATAAAATCATGATGTTATTCGCTACCATAACATTTTTTATTGATATAGTTTTTATCTGTTATTTTATCCATTGATTGGCATGTTTCTTAAGTCTGTAATTAAGTAATTATTGATTTGTCAATTCATTTCTTTCTACTGATTTGCTCAAATGGGCGCCCATACTGAATGTGCTGGTGTGCATCTGCTTGTGTACTAGTATGTTTTATCCCGAGTGTCTGTTTGGTCATTTTGTAATCTCATGCAGTCTGGTTTTTGGGACATTTTTCTCCTGAATGGGAAACTTGTCCATCTGCTGCACCTCCTAAAGGGCCATCGAGGGAGAGAGTTGGGTGGCTACATAATGCTGTCCTACACACAGACCGAAACATACACACACACACACACACACACACACACACACACACACACACACACACACCTTTTTAAGAGGTGCCGTTGTGGCATTTTCTTGGCACATATGGTCTGGTCAATGTGATCAGTAAAGGCCACGTTTACATGGTTGCAGTGGGACTATTTGTCTCCCATGAAAAGCAGCGTGTTTCCACATGCTGTGTAATCTTCTGTGACACTTTGTACTGCGATACCCACTAGCCAATATTATCCTCGTTACACCAGACCCATGAGAACAGCACAAACAGGCTGTTATAGACTGTCACAGTGTTAGTGTCATTATGGCTCCAATGTCTCAGACAATAATGTGAGTGTGGGGATTTCACTGGTTATGATTGATAACAGTTAAAAATGAAAACTAATTTACATGACAAATGTGTGCAAATTGTTTGCTTAGGAAAGTATGTGTCCATATATGTACAGTATTAGCAATGTGGTGGATTAATAAACTATATATGTGTCCAAAATTCTCAAAAGTTTACTCATTGACAGCACCCTGTGTATATAATGGACACTTACCAAATAGTGAGTATTAAATTGAGGTTTCAGACACTTAACTATTATCATTATTTCATGTCATTGCTGACAGCTGTAGAGTCACAGAATCTGACCACCGAAATTCTTGAGGTAGCACACTGGGCACAGGGCAGGGGGGGATTATGAGTGTGACCCAGTGACAGATGGTCAAAAACGGTAGTACATTTGAAACACATTCTTTCACATGAACAATTATGAAAAACATGTATTATTGATTGAAATGAATAGTACAGAATGTGAAAAATCATATAGAAGCACATTATATATACTCATATATAGTCAGAAGAATATTATGCACAGTGGCGGCTGGTTGTGAAATATGGTGGGTGGGCTATCAAATGCATAATACTGATAAAATAGTTAACATAGCTGCAAAAGCAACATCACCTATGAAACACACAGTTACATCAGTTACAGGTACACTATATTTTTTTAGTGCTCTACATCAACTCTTTCTCTCCCTCTCTCTCTCTCCCTCTCTCTCTCTCACACACACACACACACACTCTCTCATTCTCTCTACACCCTCTCTCACACACACACACACACACACACACACACACACACACACACACACTACAAAACCTGTTCCAACTGCACCGACTGCCCACAGATAGCCTGCTGCAGCTGTTTTATTACAGCTGTTTGGCAACATGTAGTGCCAAACACGCCTTCAGTACAACTGATAACCTCAGCAACAACAACGTCTCACAGTCCTTCAACAGGTCTACATAGGCCTACCTTATTTGAAAAGAAGCTCACATCGATGGCCTTTCTGGGATGCAAACAGGTTACCATGTCTGGTAATTTTTTAAAGAAGTCCCTCTCGATAGACAGCATGGCAAGTGCATTCCATCTGTCCTGCCCCATCGTACTTTCTGAGAAACGATTTAATCCTTTTGAGCACTTAAACACCTCTCTGACTCTGCTGGCTATTTGTGTCAATTTCAGTGTCTCAGAAAAAGTGCTCTGAAGGTTGTTCTTCGTCAGCATCCTCAAAAGTGAAAGCCGACTTTAACACCTGAACTCCGCCATACTGTACATCACAATCAGCTCGCCCTTCAATTTCTCTTCACATTGTTTGGCCGATGTGATCCCAGTCTCTTAACTTCCATCTTTTCCTCCAAAGACATTGAGGAAAATGGACAAGCAAGCAAATAATCCACCTCATTCATGCCAACGCCCGCCATAGCTGAACTTTTTCTCCCTCTTTCCCAACTCTGGCACAGACAGCAGCAGCACTGTGTTAACTCGCTGCTATTGGTCAAAAGTCAGCGGCCTGTGGGCTGACTGAAGTTAGCCGAAATGATCAGTAAATCACAGGGGCGTGACAAGACACCTGTCAATCACTTACAACAATGAAATGAATTAAAGCGGACTGTATGTGCTGGGGCTGTAAAAAATAAGCCCATTTACAAATATTCTATGTTTTTCTTTTGACTGATTGGTGCTGTTGCTACCTTTGGTTTCACCTAAACTCAAAACAATCTGTTGTAAGTTATTTAAAAAATAATTTTCTCATCTTTTGTGTGCTAACTTGGGAGGGCTTAGCCCTGTTAGCCCATTTAAACCAGCCGTCCCTGATTATGCATATGAAACTGGCAAGGAGGGCCAGTGGAGGGGTCAGTGGCTGTATCAGGGTGGCCATGCCGTTGGACAAAGCCTTGATGTCTGTTTTGTTAGAATCAGGGCAACAGTTAGGCATTAAAGTGCCAGGTTTAAAATAGGCATTCCCCCAAACTGGAGAGAACTGGTACAGTTGTAATGTTATTCCTAAAAATCCCAAGCCCCAATTGTATTCATTGCAAAGGTATTTTAAGTAGTTAAACCTGACAAGCTGTTTTATATATATGTGTGTGTGTGTATATATATTATATATATATACATCAAGCATAAAGGTATGCTTGATGTATATATATAAAGCAGGTGGTCAATCTCCAATAGCAGAGGTTTTTAGTGTGAAAATACCATATCTGTCACTGAAGTCGTGCTGTCACTGCTGATAAACATGCTGATGTACACGTACAGAATATACACAGCAATTAAGTAATTAGCTGGGCTGAAATCACAGTGAAACAGCACAACATATGCAGAAATGTGTGTTTGTGAGTGAGTGAACAAGTGTCATGCCTAAATGAGGTGAACTCACTCCAGCTGTGTCTTGACTTTATCTCTGACTTTCTCCAGCTGCTGCCGGCAACACCTAGTCATTTACTCATCCCGCAGAAGGGGGGGAGGGCTGCAAGAGAGACGGGAAAAAAGTGAAAGTGTAAACAGCTTTCACAAAGTGTTTATGCTAATTAATTATGTGCCAAAGTCAGGGTTGAGTGTGAGTGTGGGGGTATGTAAAATTTGCTAAAGAAATACATGTGGTGGCTCCCTCTCCTCTATATACTGATTGTGATTGTTGCCTGTATATTTCTGCCACTGGCAACAACACTCAGAGGCGTAGGTGGACTGACCATCATGAGTGGCCAACTGGGATCTGCAGGCCAGCAGTGAGCTGAGAGAGACCCATAGAGAGAGCAAGAGAGAGAGAGAGAGTGGGATGTTTGGGTTATTGAGTGCATCATTGGTCGCTGGTTCTCCCCTCCCAACTACTGTTTAGTTGCTGTAAATAGAAAAGAATACTGTATATGACTAATGAATATGAAACAGTTACAAAATTCAGAGGCAGTGTGTAAAGATCAGAGGAAAAGGCCATTTCAAACAGATGTAAGAACAACTGCCACTAACCAATGGATCGAATAGGGGTGCAGAAGGTGTCAGCTAACCCACAGCAGCCTTATGTTAAAGGTCCAGTGTGTAGAATTTAATGGCATCTAGCAGTAAGATTGCAGATCCAACTAAATAACGAATTAAATTCGCGAGAAACTCTCTAGAGCCAATGTTTGGTTTGTCCATTCTGGGCTACTGTAGAAACATTATAAAACTAACCTCACTGTCATCATATTCAGAATTTGATAAAATTACTGTCTATTGGACAAACATCACATTCACAAAGCCAGAGTTCTTCAGTTGCTACCAAACCTAACCCAATTTTGTGTGGAACTTCAGACTTTAATGACTTTAACCCCAGCTAGTTTTTCGACTTTTGGCTGCCTGCCTGGTCCCTTGGTTTTGTTTGTCTCAGCTGACTGCCTACCTGTTCTCTTACATCCTGCCTTCTCCTCTGTTACCACGTCTACCTACTGATTCTGCTTCTGAGTTTAAACTATTACAGTGATGCCTGAATTTTAAGGCTGCAATATTTGCCAAAATAGCAAGATTAATGTAGTTTAGTCTAAGAATGAATTGTGTATTGATTTACATCCATCCCCCGCTCTGATCTTAGACACTGCCATTCCTCCTCTACCCAGTCTACCAGTTGCCCTCAGTGTGTTCCAGCCTTTTCCAGTCACCAGACCCTCTACCTGTCTGCATACCCTTGTACCAGATTACCCCATTAGACCCACACAAGATATATTTCACCTGCCTGGTAATACTCACCACTTCCATTTTTCCTAATGCAGCCTTGTTTCCTGCATCTAATGCCTGTGTTAGTGACTTTGAACCCAGCTAGTTTTTTGGAGTTTTGGCTTCCTGCCTGATCCCCTCTGGTCTTGTTTGCCTCAGTTGACTGCCTACCTGTTGTTGACCTGTATCCTGCCTTTTGACTATTCAAACCTGCTTTTGTACTACTACTCCTACCTACTGATTCTGCTTCTTGGTCTCACTCCAGAAATGTTACAGTGATAGCCTAAATTTTCAGCCTCCAAAATTCCAAAATGTGGGGGCAGAGAGCATGGAAACCATGCCAACATTATACTGATCTCCATCTATCCATTCACTGCTTATCTGGGTCCAAGTCGTTGTGACAGCAGGCTAAGCAAGGTAGCCTAGTCATCTGTCTCCCCCGGCCATGTCCAGTTCCGCCCGGGGACTGATTGATTCAAACTTAACTTAACCTTTAGTTGTTATACCCTGCCTATGGCCTACAATATCTGGCTGATACATTATTTAATCTGACATATCATGCATCACCATAAAGCAAATTCTGGCAAATGGTTCATTTTTGTTTGAGGTATTTTTCCAGCCCAAGTTGTTTAGCTACGTGTGGTATTTGCAGCTTCTACACAGTGAAAAATCTTATAAAGAGCACTGGAGGATAGTATTATATCCTTGCTGTTTTACTGCAGGCTGTTAAGGTTAAATACAAAATAATCCAAACTCGCCCAAATGTTACATTTCACATTAAAATTCACCACCCATTAAGGCTATTAAAATGCCAAGTTTATTTCGAGCATTCTATTTAAAACATAGATTATACAATATTTTTGTAGACCACATGAATACTTAAGTTCCACAGCCTGAGTGGCGGGGGGTGGAGTTACTGCAGGGCTGTTGAAGTCAGCAGCTCTGAATGCAAATTTGTATAACTTTGCTGCTCACAATGCATCAGTATGCAGAGAGCAAGAAAGAAATTAGATAAATTATAGCTGTACATCTTCCACGTATTACGTATATTTTGAATAAATGTCTCAAACTGCAGCACAATTTGTCAAACAACCAAGTCTGCCAAGTCCAAGGCCACAGGTGTCCCCTCTGCCGCATGTCTCTGTTTTGTTTCTAAACATGAAAATATCAACTATGGGTAGAATGCCCACTTTCCTCTATTTAAAAAGATCTTAAATTATAATTTGGCTTAATCTAATACGGTTAAGAAATGCATTAGCTTTCATATAAATTCCATTTCTGTAGTTTTTGAGTGCCAAGACAGGTGTTATCTCCATTCCACAGCACCATCCCAACATGAAAGCATGATCTCAGAACCAAGTGGTTCCTGATGATCAAATAATCACCTGCTGTGCAGAAAACAACATGATAATTTCATCTCTGTTGCACCTTTGCTCTCATATACTCGAGAGTGGAGTAGATCTAAAGCAGCACTAAATGAAATCCTCGGTCTGTTATGTTTTCAAAACACCCAGGAGGAAGGGAGACATTCTTTAAGCTTTATCATTATGTTTAACAGCCATTTAGAGAAATGCTCTCACATCTTGGTAGATTTTGTCTGATGAATGTTTTGAATGTGGATAAATACCACAGATTTTTTATACATGAAAACCTGTTTTTGAAACCTGGAGAGAAGGCAAGTGTTGCCTCTTAGTATTAATTGCATTTCTGTATGTTTGTATTTGTACACTATAATCAGTCAATCAATCAATCAATCAAATATCATCCAGTAACAGGAGGTTGCCATTCAATACAAAACAATAGCAAGTTGTTACGGAAATGTAAATTAATGTTGCTGTAAAGCTACTGGCCCTTCCCTACATCTACTGTACTTTCAGTATTCTCGCCTTCCCTCTGAGGGTTCCTGATGCTCAATGTCAAAACAAAATGACTCATAATTTCATTTGTTCCCCGGAGCCTAAAGCACTTTAATAAGCTACTGGTGTGAACTAAAAGCCAGAACTACATTTCATATGAGTTGATAATGATGATGATTGTATCTTGTTTTGTTTCAAACAGTCTCCACATGTTTTATTTTTCTTTATGTATGACCTGTAATCTGTTTCTTCCAGTTTTTCATTATTATTTTCATTTAAGCATTTTCATCTTTATCAGACTGTTAAACAGAGTAGACACAGACAAGAAACACAATGAGAGAGGAGTAAGACATGGAGCAAAGATCGTCATCCACGTATCTTCTTTCATCTAATCGTAGGTGTGTCATATATGCAACATATTATCCATGTACTAGCTATCCTCTGAAAATCCAGAGCAAATGTCATACAAAATACTTTGTATCTGCATGCTGACTACCACATGCTCTGTGTTTTATAAATGATAGTACTAGTGTAGTGTAGAAGACGTGTGTGTTATTTACTGAATGCAAAGTGCAGGTGTATAGAACTAGACTGGCATAGAAGAGTATACAATTATTTTTCCCATGGATCCACATGTGTTTATTTTTTCATTTAGTCTTGTATATAACAAAAGTTGGTTTTGCTATCTCTATATTTGAGTTAATGTCCCGCATTGCTCTTAGCAGCATGTTGAGGGTTTTGTGGAACTTTCCCTGACACAAATATTTTACTGTCCTGTATGGCTCCTACAAATCATCATTCAAGTCCGTAAATACAATATGCTGCTATACATTCCTCTCCCCAAATGCAGGTTCTTATCCTATTTAAAGCTATTTGTCATTGTCAGCTCAACCTTACCTCCTCTCTCTCACACACACACACACACAAACAAACAAACATAGGAACACACACCCTTACTATATCCATCCTGGAGTGGGTGTGGGAATGGTGGTTGTGGATTCTGCAGGTTGGGGCCTTGCTTGTTGCTGAACTGTTTGGTTGGCACAATCTGGACTGTGGATAAAAGACAGATGCACAAAAGTAGCATTTTTGTTAGACACGGGAACAAATTCACTGTAGTTTGGAGTGCAACAGCAGTTAGGTGTGTTTCTGTACAGGCAAGGGTTCAACATGTGACTCAAGGACACTTTAGCAGCAGCAGGAATTATTTGAAACTGATGGACACACAGCAGGATCCTCGCTACTCCAGCAGCCCTGCTCCTCCGCTATCAGCCTACCCAGACGGAGCCTCTAAGAAGGGGATGTGGATGACTGTACCCTGCTGCTTTTTTTGTCTCTCCCTAAATATCTATCTATCTATCTACCTAGTATGTATGTATCTGTATTTACTCTCTCTGGCTCTCTTAAACACAGATACAAAGTCACGCATGCACAGGTCTCTCTATCCCAGTGGGAGCTTTCTACAGTCACCCTCTGACCCGCTGCAGAGACTGTGTGTCTCCGAGCAGCTGCTCCAGCTCCAGACTCAACTGACTCCTTCAGGAGAAAAAGTAATGCTGGGGATCCGTTCACTGATCTGCTGCCTGTGGTCCGACCAGCAGAGCCTGGTAGTGGGAGAGCTCATGACTGCATCCATTTCAAAATCAGAAGCTATAAGATGGAGCTACTTTTTGTCTGTTTTCACATCACAAGAATTTGCATTTTGACTTTGGCTTTTAAATTTTAGGATACTTACATTTAATAAATAAATGTGTGAACTAAAAGCCTGAACTACACATATAAATATATATAAATACACACACACAAACACACACACATTACATTCGCTCTCTGATATTTGACTTTCTTTCTTTTTTTCATTTCATTTTTCCTGCAGAAACATCACCACATTTCTGAAACAAGGTTGCACTGTGTTATTCAAAAAAAAGTGGCTTGTGCCTTGTGCCTGCAGGATGGAGCCATTACTTTCGTTGAATGATTCACAGAGCTCAGAGCTAGACAGGGACCCTGGAACATGCCAAGCATTATAGATATTTACTGTTTCAGGGCCCTAAGCGAGCTGTTTTGAGGGAGTAGCAATTTCTAGCAGCAACTCCTGGTTGCAACACTGCCTTGAAAATAATCCAAGTCATTAAGGTAAGATTTGTTTCCACAAAGAATAAAATCGCTACCACCCTGAGGCTGTGTAAAACCACAACAGAACCACAGAGAGAGAAAGAGTGTGATGCCCTCTGCTATCGTTCATCTCATCAAGTGATTCTCAACCTCTTTATCACCCCTTGAAATAAAGTCATGACTTGCTGTCCCTAATCAAAGGCTGCATGTCTACCAGTTGTGACCAGTTCACCCATTTAAGAGAGATTTTTTTCTGTGTTTCAATTAAATATTTTAGAGTGAACAAGCAAAATTATTATTAATTAAAAGTCCAAATTATTCAAAGTAAAATTATCATTTATTTACAAGGAAAAAAAAGGAAACAGAAAAACTAGACGATAATAAGCTTCCTAATAGAAACACGTTCTTTCTGCTTTGCCAAGAGTCTATTGGGAACCACTTATTCCTTCGAAATTTATAGCAACTCGTGATTACTTTCATTGTCGATTAATCAATTTGTTTTTTTGGTCTACAAAATATCAGAAAATAGTGAAAAATGTTGATCAGTGTTTCCCAAAGCCCAAGACGATGTCCTCAAATGTCTTGTTTTGTCTACAAAGGTATTCAGTTTACTCTCATAAAGAAGTAAAGAAACCTGAAAATATCTACACTAAAAATGCTGAAATAAAATAATTTTGACTTTTTTCTCTTAAAAAATTACTCAAACTGATTTATTTTAATACTGGACAACTAATTGATTAATTGTAGCAGCTCTAACCTATAAATTAACTAAAAGAGAGATGGGCCTAAGTTTTGGATTATTTACTTAAACATCAGCAGTTGCATTTTTCAGGCATGTGTTTAAGTAGATTAGTAATTGATTACATTTCTGTTAGTGGTCTTAAATTAAAAACGCTGCCCTGGTTTTGGTAAGAAAACAAGCTGGCAGGCTGGAGAGCTGCCTGCACCGACCAACATGTTGGCTGCCAGCTGCGGAATATCAACAGTGTATTAAATGTGTTGCCCCAAAACACTGCAAATTTGCCCATTGGTTTGTAGTGTAAGTATGTGTAAGTCAGCTGTCAGTTTCAGGAGCAGCTCTAAAAATAGCTCAAACGTGCCCAAAGGCTTGTTTTTCGAGAATAAAAAAAAGGAAAAAAACAGCGAGCTCTTGCATCGCGTCTCTCCACAGTTGGTTCAATATCAAAGCCAAAATCTGTTTTGATACGGGCGGCCAGCCGGTCATGTGGGGGAGACGGCAAGGTCGTCTGGGTTATGGAGTGAATCCAGTGGAGATGCAGCAGTTTGGAGCTCTCTGCTGTTTGTTTGCTGTCAGCCGGGTCCATCTGGCGGGCAACAGAAGGATTGCTCATGTGGAGACATCAACTGTACATTTTCTTGCTGTTGCTCTCACCTTCATCTGTTATGCTCCATTTACCCCTTGAGCCATCTCATGACACACTTTCCCATCGTGTTCAGTCCTTTGAGAGGGAATGTTAAATACCCAAATCCCTATACACCAAAACTCCGGATAACAGTCAGGTAACGGACACCAACTTTTCTTCCGCACTTAACGCTAAATAATACTCTGTTCTTTAACTTAGCTAGCAAACCATTAAGATAGGCTATATAAGATGTCAGTTTATAAGGCAAAAAACATACGATAATATATATATTTAAATTGAAATTGATTAATTTAACTTGCCGTTAGTTTACCCACCTTGTGTATTTACACTGTTGGTGTGTGTCACCCTGTATGACCGAGACTACTGGCGGTGCTCAGCAGTTCTCACCGGAGTGTGCGGAACTGAAGCTACCGGCCGGTCACCGAACAATGGCGGTCGTTAAAAATTCATCCTCCGTTCCCGGTGGCACACTTTTCCTGTCTACTGACCCCTGGTTCTCCACCAGACGACCAGCCTATGCGAGGAAGTGTGTGAGTGATTAAGTATTACATTAAGTAAACGTAAACGTGATTTGTTGTAGTTTTTGGTGTTTTTTTTCTTTAGCTTTTTTCATCTATAAGAGAATGGGGAAACGTGACTACGGAGCTCCGGTGACGTGAGCAAAGTCGATGCAGGTGTGTCGGAGGGAAGGTAGGTTTTTGGGTGCGCCCACACTTCCTCCATCTAACTTTGGTTGATCCACTTATCTCTTATCCTGGAGCTAGACTACTTCACTTATCCCCTTAACACTCATGATAAGATTATATTAAACCATGGGAAACTATGCAAAATTATTAGGCATTTTCTTTGTATTGGGCAAGCCCTACACTTGCTGAAGGCCTATAAACTTACCTGATCCAACCAACTTCAGACTACTACAAGTGCTGCAGGTGTAATGCTGGTCCACTAGATAGCAGCAGATTACTGTGTGTGTATGTGTTTGTGTATGTGTGTAAAGTGACAAAGATGGTCTGCTGCTCCCCTCAGGACCTCAATGCGTTTGATGAGCCTCATCAAGTCCACCTCTGTCTGCTTTTCTCTCCTGGGCATGCATCCCAGTTTCTGTGTTTTGTCTCTTCTCTACAAATTCTATCAAAAGATGGAGGACCACCTGCCAGCAGCGATTGCTTTGGGAAGAGGGAGACTGGCTGCAACTCAGAGCTTTTCACGTTTGATGGGGTCTTTTCATTCTGCTTCAAAGGCAGATGTGCGGTTAGAGACAAACCGTGGGAAATCCAGGAAAAAATACTCTTTCATCACGCTTTCCGTCTTTTTAATGCACATGTGCACCCACTCAAAGACATAACTCTGAATAAACACACTGTGTGCACATGCACTCGCACACACACTGCATGTCCTCGTTGCTGGTTGGTAATGATCAGATAGACTTACACACCAAGACCAAAAGATCAGGATCTGGCAACCCAACACCTACACTCTGTAAAAGGACAGATCTGGCAATCCGACCCCTTCCCTCTGGAAGAGGAATAATTTGGTTGATGGCACTAATAATCACAGCCCTGTTACCGATCCTTTGCTGGCTCTGTGTGTGTGTGTGTGTGTGTTTGAGAGAGTCATTCCTCTTGTTATTGATACCTAGAGCGAAGACGTCACATATCTAGCAAGTGGGTGTTTCTCTTGCCTCTGCTCCTTCTCCTGCTGTTACGTATGTGGAAGTAGGTTGGTGGCTGCCTGCATTTCTCATAATGATGCTGTTTAAATTGAATATTTCTTAGATGATCCATCACTGATCTTCTCTCTCTCTCTCACACACACACACACACACCTAAGCAAATGATCCTCTGGAAAAAGTGGAGGGGTACATTTAAGGTGAGATAGCATTATGGTTTGTCTATGTGATTTCTCCCATTTATAAGTGTACAACGCATAAATTATACAGAAATTAGAGGTTGTTAATTATTGGATATTTGTGTATTTGATGACATCTTACTGCCAATCAGGCTTATCCTCTGCATCCCATGTCTGTCTCTTTTTCTCTCTTCTCTCTCTCTCTCTTACTCTCTTTCCCTCTCTCTCTCTCTCTCTCGACCTTTTGTATTATTTATGCCCCGCCCCCTCAGTTGCCTGGAGCTCTCGGGTTTCACCTGTAGAGCCAAATGACAAATTAAGACTCCTTCTACGACCCACCACAAGGAACTCCTCAAATGCACGCAAACACATACACATGCAGTATACACACATGCAAACGCACACACATGCACACAAAGAGGCAACCCATCTGCCCTTCTGTCTTTCTCCCTCACACACACACTTATTCACACACACACACTAGCTGTCACACACTCTGAGGAGGGCAATGTGAGCAGTGTGCTGTGTTGACTGAGGGAATGTGTTGTAGTGAGCAACAGAGGACAGAGTAGGTCAAAGGAAGAAGCTGAGTGTGACCTAAAGACGTCGTGGAGTTTTTTGCTTTTTCTCTTTTTCAGTGCTAACGAAGAGCCCCCCTGCAAGGACTCAACAAATTTGAAGACTGCTAAGATTCTGGCGACCACCACACTTCTTCTTCTGTACTGTTTGTCATTGAATGTCGAGGTGACTATGATGGAGAGCTGTCTTGATGAATTACTGTGGTGACACTGCCACAAGAATTTGTCTCTTACTTTGACTCTACAAACTGTAAAACATAGAGAGGGTAGAGTTTGAGCTGGAGTAACAGCTGCATGTTTTGTTTGTGTGTTTTTAATGTTTGTATGCAGTTTGACAGGATGCAGATGCCGCAGGGATCACACTGTGTGGAAATTAGTAAAACCAACACAGTAAAAATCTCTTTTGTAAGAGTTTGCAGTGAGGTTAAGCAGTCAATCCTATACATACTTGCGCAGAATTAGATTTAAAGAAGGTGTTTAAGAGAAAAGAAGGCTCTGGCTCATTGAACCCTTTGACCTTAAGGCCTAAAGTAGAGCTGGAAGTTGACTGATAAAAGTTGCATACCTCTATGTTGGAGTCTGAGCTCTCTAAGATTGGAGATTTCTGTGTTGAAATTGGACGTATTGTACACAAATGGCAGGGTTTGGAAAAGAGTTGGAGATTCCTGGGTAGGCTGCAGAGATCGTTTGGTAGCAAGATGAGTAGGAGTCTGAGACATCGCTTGAGTGTTTAAAACAATTTGTTGTGCAAAGAAATTAGTACTGACTTAATTATCGTGGTAAATACATTTTAACACAGTTCTTGAATTTGGCTGTAATATGCAGATCATAGTTTACTTAACTGCTTTGTTTCATTGTGTATGTGTATGTATGCTAGTTTTTGTGTATATATAAATCTTTCTGTGTTCGTGGAGAGGGGCTGTCATTTAGGTGTGTATGTTTGGACAGGAGCCTTCATGGGGACCAGATTCGGGCAGTGTACAACTGCTTTGGCCAGGTGGACCTGTCCTCACACAGATACTGAACCTGCATATAGTGCTGGCACAAAGTCAACTAGGCATATCTAAACCAAGGAATCTTTTAAAGGTCAGACTCCAGATCATATTTTCTCAACTTATCACTTCATATTTTCTTCATGTTAAGCTTAAGATAAGAAACTGATTTTCCTACATTGTACATGTAATATGTGTGTTCTTTGAAGGTTTACATCATTGCATCGTGAATAGAGAGCATGGTGTGCTCCTAGCTACTTGTCAAAATGCCTGGCAAGAAAGACCCCAAGAAGGACACAAAGAAGGGTGGAAAACCTGAACCAGAGAAAAAGAAAGAAGAGGAAAAGAAAGGCAAGGATGACAAAAAGGGAGGAAAAGATGATAAGAAAGGGGGCAAGGATGATAAGAAAGGTGGAAAGGATGATAAGAAAGGGGGCAAGGATGATAAGAAAGGGGGGAAGAAGGGAAAGGAGGAGCAACCTAAAGGGAAAGATGATGGAAAGAAAGGAAAAGACAAAGGGAAAGGTAAGAAAGTCGAATCTGAAGAGGAAGAGGAAGAGCTTCTAAGTGATGAAGAAGAGGATGAAGAGTTAAGTGAAGATGAGTATGACGAAGAGGAAGATTCAGAGGATGATAGGAGAGGTAAAGGGCGAGGAGGTAAAGGGGCTAAGGGAAAGAAAGGGGGCAAGTCTAGACATTTGGAATACTCGGAAGAAGATGAGGAGGAGGATGAAGACCAAGAAGAGGAGGATGAGTATGACGAGGATTATGGCAAATCCAAAAAGAAATCTAAAGATGACCGCCACCACAAAGGTGGGAAGTCTGATGCTGATGCAAAGAAGAAGAAAGGCAAAAAGAAAGAGGAGGCTCCGCAGCTTCCGATTAAGGAAATCCCAAAGAAAGGCCTAAAGAACATGTCCAGGATGTTCATGAAGTTTTCTGGCTTCAAGAGGCGCAGGAATAGCAGGAAGAAGCTGAAAAGTACATCACGGTTGTTCCTGGGGTTGGGGAAGAGAAAGAATCGCCTTGCTAAGAAGAAGCGGCGCAAGTCCATGCTCAAGAACACTTCTCGATTCATGATGAGGTTTAAGGCCAGCAAAAAGAGGAAAAAGGAGAAAGAGGCCAAAGAGAAGGCGGCAAATGGTGGGAAGAAGCCAACCTATATGCTGCTTCGTCTGGGAGGAGGGAAAGAATCTGTTGAGAGGAAAGGGGGCTTTTTCAAAGGTATGTTTAGAAAAAAGGATGGTGATGGGTCTGCTGACGACTTCAAGAACAGAAGCATGTTGCTGGGTAAGGTTGCAGCAGCAACAAACTGGTTGACCAAACGCTTCCTGTCCACTAAAATGCGTGGCAATGCAGGACAACATGGCTGGGGCAAACAGAGAGGGCATAATCGACAAGCCAGCTCCAGAGGTTATCTCCGTGGTTACCACAATGATGGTTATGAGCATGAGGAGGAAACTTATGGATACAACCAGCGACATTCAGTCCGCAACAAAGGTTATGGAGGCTATGATGATGATTATGGTGGTTATGGAGATGAGGTAACTGCAGCATATGGAGGCCAGAGTCAGTTTGGTTACTATGACAATGGAGCAGGGGGAGCAGACTATCAAGACCTGGGTTACTATGAGGAAGAAGGACTCTATGACCCAAATGCAGAATATTATGAAGGTGGTCTTTACGATGAGGGCATGGGGGACTACTATAACCCTTATTCCTCTGCCCAAGGCTACTACAGCAACCAGGAAGCTGATTACTATGGTTACCAGGAACAACAGGCAATATATAATGATGAGGATCTGGACTATTATGCACTAATGGGTGAGGGCCATATGTATGGAGGTGAGGTAGACGGATTCCTTGACTCTCAGCCTCAGGGTTATTATGATGAAAATGGTCAAGGAGTTTACTACGGACAGGGGAGTTACTATGATACCGGACAGGAAGGTTATTATGGGAACCCTTATGCAGCAACTATGGAAATGCAAGGGGGGTTTCCACCAGAATATCAACTTAGTTATAGTGATGCTGGCATGCCCTTCCAAGACTACAGCTCCCAACAAGCTGTTGGATACCCACCAGGAGGCCTGCAGGTCTTTGGCTTTGTAGGGCAAGGGATGCATCAGGTACAGGGCTTGTCTGGGGACCAGTATACAGACCAGTTGGATCAATATAGGGACGATACTGGTGGAGTTCAGGGAGGGGAGATGGCATTTAGAGTTCCTAGGCCTCAAGTGCGCCTATTTGGGAAAGAGCGTCTAGATGTGCCCCTGCCCCCTCCACCTACTTTGCCACCTGATCCAGAATTTGAAGACATGTCAGACATCCAGTATGAAGACCAGATCCCTCTTGCACCAGGTCAACTTGGTGACATGTCATTCCAACAACAAATGGTGATGTCTCCTCAAGAACAGATGTTTTCTCAACAACAAACTATATTTCCCCCACAAGAACAAATCATGATGCCCCCGCAGGTAATGTCACCACAGCAACAGATGATGTCACCTCAGCAACAAAGTATGTCACCACAGCAGCAGATGATGTTACAAGAACAGAGTATGTCTGCTCAAATGATGACATCACAGATTCTGTCACCACAGCAACAAATGACATTTCCACAGCAGCAGATAATATCCCAGCAAATGATATCACCACAGCAGCACATGATGCCCCAACAAACGATGTCACCACAACAACCGGTGATGCCCCAGCAAATGATGTCACCACAGCAGCAGATGATATCCCAACAAATGATGTCACATCAAGAGCAGATGATGATGCCACAGCAACAGATAATGTCTCCGCAAGTGATTTCACCACAGGTAATTATAGCTCTGTTGTGTCATTGATTTTGTATGATTAATTATTCTTGAGGGTCACAGAATTTGGTGAATTTCAACTGTAATTTGGGGTGAACATGTGAAATTTGAAAAAAAAAACTGTTCTGGAGAGCACACCTACGCGCCTCCAAGTAACCATTTTGAGCTACACACCCTGTAATTCCTCAATTTAAGCAATCCCACCCTAGGGGGAGAGACAATGCATCTTGAACAATTAAGACAATGTTCCACCACATTGTTAGCTTTCAAGTTGTGAAAGCTGAAAATTTAGTGCAAGGCAATGTGTGATTGTAAGCACCATGTGTTGGTCACAGGGTGGGAGTTGGGGGTTAAAGTTTCTCTTGCGCTTGCTCCTTTTTCATTCTCACTTCCACACATATTTTTTGTTTTTCAAGCAGCAGATGATGACAGATCCAATGATGATGATGTCACAGCAACAGGGTTACGGCCAAGTGCCGATCCCCACTCCAACTGCCATGATTATTAAGCAAGCAAGTATGTCCCCTCTTCCAGCACGCCGCATGCTACCCTCTCCGAGTCCATCCCGCCGCTCTGTTGTCATGCCCTCCCCACAGATGCAACGACATCCCTCTGCCATGGCTTCCCCAGTACCTTCTCCTATGCTTCCACAGAGACGCAGCCCATCCCCACAACCATCCATGAGGAGTGGTTTCATTAATGCCCAGAGACCCCCCTCTGTTTTGTCGAGACGAATCTCACCTCCTTCTTCCCCAATGGCCTCCCCCCTTGCCCGTCACAGGATGCAACCTCAGAGATCACCGTCTCCCCTGGCTCGAAGACCCTCACCCCCTCACTCTCCCCGTGCGTCCATAATCCGGCAAAGTCCTCCACCCTCACCAAGAGCGTCAATGCGACAGCATTCCCCACCCTCCTCACCTCGTGCTTCCATGAGGAGGCGTAGTCCCCTGCCCTCTGCCACTCCAGCCCATAGCCCGTTTGGAGGGAGAAAGATGCGTGGGCCAGCCTCCCCTCCCATCTCCCCTGGTCATGCATCTCCCCTTCTCTCTCCACAACTCAGTAGAAGACCATCTCCCTCTCCTTCCCCATCTCGTCGCAGTGTGTCCCCTGCAGGGCCACGGCCTGCCCCATCATCTCCTACCCTCTCTCGCCGCTCAACTCGGCTGCTCAGGGACCCCACACCGTTGGCCCGGCCTAGGATGGGGGGAAATGTTCCATTAGGTGCTGTCAGACCCTCACCTATGGGTCTCAGAGGCCGTCCAGTACCCCCGCCCACCCAGAATGTGCGTCCATTCCGTGCCTCCTCCATAAGAAGCAATAGATCTTCTGTTCTCACAGTAGACTCCCTCCACTCCTCCCCTTTTCACTCCCCTCACATGATCCACCGTGCTCCCTTAGGGAGGAGAGAATCTGGACGATTTCCTCCTCGCCCTGTGGCTCGAGGACGTCCCCTCATGGCCCAGCAGTCTATAAGAAGAATGCCTCCTGCCTCTCCACAGCCCTCCCTTAAACACATGTCACATCCTGCATCCCCTCGCTTCCCTCCTCGACTCTCTCCTCAGTCCTCCCCACTCCTGCCTCCTCGAGCTGCCTATTCATCCACTTATGCACCAGAAACTTTTGTGTCTGGCACCTATGCTGATCCTTATACTGAGCAGTCGCATCAGCTTGTTGCTCCTTCTTCTCCCATGTTGTCTGGTGCTTTGCAGAATCAAGCTATTCGACAGGCCTCCTTTGCTTCCCCCCTTGGCCCAGAGCTGGCCCAGTTGGGAGGCATGGGTGAAATGGCTACAGAATACATGGGACCTCACACCCCCTCATCCCCTTCACTTTCAGGTGCAATGCAAAACCAGGCCATTCGGGATGCATCCTATGTTTCCTCCCTGCAGAGGCCAGCATCCCCATACGAACAGCCTATGCCCCCTTCATCTCCCATGCTGTCTGGAGCTCTGCAGAATCAAGCTATACGTAATGCATCTTATAGTTCTCATTTACAAAGGCCAGCGTCCCCTTACGAACAGCCTATTCCCCCTTCTTCCCCAATGCTGTCTGGTGCTCTGCAAAACCAGGCAGTGAGAGAAGCCTCCTATTCCTCTCCTCTCCAAAGGCTTCAATCCCCATATGCCCCATCTATACCTTCAACTCCAATGCTCTCTGGAGCCATGAGACATGGTCAGGCACTAAGAGGTGTGGCTTCTTATCAGACTCCACAGCTCCATTCGCCATACGGACCAACTGTTGTTACTCCATATGATTATATCTCTGAGCCTGGCCCAGCACCACTGCTTCATGATGCTCTGCAGAACCGGTCTGGTCTGCAGAATGTCTCATCTTTGAGATCCCCTATGATGCAACGCCGTAACCCTTATGCACCAGCTGGACCTCAGCTCCACAATGCTCTTCAACAGAACCCAAACCTTCGCCAAGCAGCTTATCAGACACCTCTGCAACTCAGACGGTCCCCATATGGACCCTCACCAGCATCCTCACCAATGTTGGGAAGTGCCTTACAAAACCCACAGCTAATGCAGGCATCTTACCGGCTGCCAGATGGAACTTTGGTGTCACCATATGCAGATTCACGTTCCTCCCCATTGCTCGGCCATGCCTTGCAAAATCAGCAAGTCCGTGGAGCCTCATACACCTTGCCTGATGGATCAGTAATCAGGGTAGGTATAAAAAGAACATGTAAAAATTACTATACAACCTGACATGGCACAACTATTGTTTTATCACAGTTCTACTCTCATATTTCACTAACCACCCCCACCAACACAGGACCCACGTGTACCCCAGAAGCCTATGTCTCCTAACCTTTCCAGAGCTCTTCAGAACCAGAATGTCAAGACTGCATCATATACTCTCCCTGATGGCACCATTATAGACCCAAGACAGCAAGTAACTCATGAGTCTTTATTTGAATTTAGTTTACTTCATATTATTGCATTGTATTCCCTTTTCTCTCTCCCTGTCATTGTTAAACGTTTACTTTAAGTTGATGAATATGTTTCTTGCTCTGTTGTGCCTGCTCGTTCAGCAACCAATTTCCCCAAACCTGGCTAAGGCCCTCAACAACCCAGCTCTGCGTGAAGCCTCCTATTCTCTGCCCGATGGTACCATTGTGATTGACTCCAAGAAAGAGAAGTCCCCAAACCTTACAGCAGCACTTCAGAACCCTTACCTGAAGAGTGCATCTTACACCCTGCCTGATGGCACTATCATTATTGATCCACGGAAACCTGTCTCTCCAAACCTCTCCAGTGCCCTTCAAAACTCTGCTTTGCGGAATGCCAACTTCACACTACCAGAAGGGGTTCATGACCCCAATACACCCATTTCACCAAACCTGGCTAAGGTTAGTTATGGATTCAGATTCCTTGGCTTTTTATGTTTCCCTATGCTTTCACACCACCTGTAACTCTTTGTGTGTGTTCATCTCTTTCCTCCATTCTCATCTGTATGATCTTTACTACGTTTTGATTGTACAACTGCACAGGTTTATGGGTTTAAAATAGTTTCCACAAATTCATGCAGCTCTTGTTTTGCTAAAAATGATTGGTATAGGTTATCAAATATGCTAAGCTGCTGCTTTTATTCTACTCGCAATTAATTGATTTGTGCTCGTTTAACCTCTCAGGCTTACCTTAACTGAAAACAGCTGTTGTAATACATAGGCCCTCAGTAACCCAGCTTTGAAAGGAGCGTCATACACCCTCCCAGATGGAACTATTATAGTGGACCCAAGAAAACCAAAGAGCCCCAACCTGACAGCCGCCCTGCAGAATCCCTTTCTAAAGGGTGTGTCCTACACCTTGCCTGATGGAACTATCATCATTGATCCACGAAAACCAGTTGCCCCTGACTTGTTGAAAGTATGTAAATTTACCTTAATTTAACTTTGCTGCAGTACCTGTTTGTTTTGCTAGCCCTTTTTTCTCTAACCTGGTCCCCGTGTTTGTTTTAAAGTCAAACATAGCATTTTAGCCATTAGAGACTTTTGAATTACACAGTTTGATGACATTAATTTGCACAATTTAGTAAATTGTGAGTAAAGCCTTAATTAATGACCTGGTATCTTGTTCTCCAGTCTCTTGCGAATGAGAACCTTCGTAATGCATCATACCAGCTCCCTGATGGTTCCCTGGTTATCCCTGGCCAGAAGCCCTCCACTCCCAACCTTGCAGCTGCTCTAAGACAAAACCAGGCAATGCGGTCCACAGGTCTCTATCATCTGTCAGAGAACTCTGTACTGTCAGGCGCACCCAAACCCACGACTCCCAACCTCGCCTCTGTGCTGAAGAATGAGGAACTCCATGGTGTCCGTTACAGGTAGGGATCTGGACTATAAATGGAAACTAGGACAGAGAATGACCTGATAGGCTTGCCCAGGTGTTGCACAGAATTACCTGTTGAGAAATCAAGCTGCAAGCTAGGCATTAACTTTTTACCAATGGAGAATGAAACATTAGCCTTGATTGCCCAAAAAGTTCCAGGAACTATGGAACCAGAGGAATTAAATTTGGAAACTAAACTTTGAACTAAAAACCCATTTGAGTCCCTTATTTGTGTTGGTTTTCCACTGCTTCTGTAAAAACATGAGTATTAAGGCAAATAAGATCAATGATGGATTAAAATGCAATTTTCACACATAAGGGAACACCACCATTAAACTGTCTGCAGTGCAAATAGATTTATTTTTCATGTTCACTCACTTTGTACTCTCATCACTGCTCTCTCTCACTCTCTCTCACTCTCTCTGTTTCCCTTTCTCACTCTCTCTGTCTCTTGCTCTCTCATTAATTCCCTTCCTCTCTCCATCACAACTCTGTCTCTGGTTCAGTTGTGCTCTTAAGTCATTAACACTTTCTCTCTTTATCTCGCTCTTTTTTAAACTAATGGAAAAGTAAAAACAAAGCCTAACATTAGAAAACACTGCAGATGTCCAATGCTTATCCTGATATCAATACTAAAGCAACTCTATGGGTCCTCTGAGTGAAATACAGGTTCAGTCCCTGAATTCCTTAAAAGGTCCTTGGCCCCCTGTGGTGAAAGTTCCTGTGGTGGAAACATCCTATATGTAGAAAGCAGCATGAATGGCTAATTCTATCACAATGACAAAATTCCACATAAGCAATTTTAACATTTGTCAGCGTTGCACAACCCTGTGTTACATGTTCTGAATTCAAGAACCATTCCTTGTTAACAGGCTGCCAGATAGCTCTCTTCTCGTACGTCGGTTCCACAACCCAAGCCTGTCTGATGCCGTCCAAAACCAGCAGCTTCGCTATGCCTCATACAGGGTGCCAGCAGGCCTGCAGGGTGAGGATAATCGCTATGCTGTAGTTCCTCCCTATGGGCCACGCTCAGGACACTGGGCCAGGAATGCCCAAGGAGGAGGGGAAGGAGGGGAAGATGTTTGGGCAGCTGAGAGGGTTTTGCCACATGGGACAGTCCAGAATCTGTCAAAGTGGTCCATGTACAGAGAAGATGGGGTGTTAGGAGGATATTCACCGACGCCTCGAGTTGTGGATGGACAGCCTCAGGACACAGACTGGACGCCTGACAGAGACAGAGTACCTGGCCAAAGCTGGTATGACAAGGTGAGTAAATTTATGAATACATGTGTTCAATTATGTGTGTCTGTAAAGGCAACATGTAATCATTTGTAGGAGAATTACATGTTTTACTTTTTTCAGTTTTTTATAATAACATTGATGCACAATAAGTGGGGATAGAAATGAATAAGTGTCAGGAAGGTGGGCACTAAGGGGTTGAACCCAAACGCAGACACAAGGGGCGTAGATATAAATTTACAAATTTATTTAACAAAGAAAACCAGAGTAAACCAAAACTTAGGGAACTATAAATAAAGACACACAAGGGTAAATCAATACCCTAAAAATCAATAAAGGAAACACAGACAGCAAAGTGACGCAGACAACAACCCAACAAAGACAGGGGGGAAGACACAGACTTATATACACATGGCAGGAACACTAATGACACACAGGTGAAACACATCAGACAATCACAAGGGTGGGATAATACAGGAAGTAAAGTAAACAAAGAAACATAACATAAACCTTCAAAATAAAACAGGATGTGACAAAAACCTGACAACGACAACACACAAGGGGAAACTTAACAAAAAGCCGGCATGCACAGCACGGGTCATGACAGTAAGGTCAACACATTATTCTAGTAATAACTGGAAAACATACAACATAAAATCTGGATGGCCCACAAAAACCATTTTGAAGAGTTTACAAACAAGAACATTTAAACTTCTGCATAGTATACTGTCTGTCAGCTCTGCATTAATTGATGTCAATATCCCTCAAGCTTTGACAATGTTGTGTGACAATGTGACGCTAATTACATACCATAATATGTGTGCTTGTCTAGATCTACTCTATCCTAAGCATGCCCACAGCAGGCAACAGGGTGAAACGTTGGGCGGAGGGAATGGAGGACATGACACAGCTGCCGTAAGCAGAATTCAGTATTAATAAACAGCCTCACAACTCATTCACTCCCATCACACACTGAAAGCATTTTGTTGCTCCAGTGTAGGGCAGCACAGCTCATTTCAATGCATATCCTTTCAGTTTCTTTAAGCATCAATTTACAGTGTGTGTGTGTGCATTTTCCAGTGTGCCTGTAGGCTTTTAAAATCCTTGAAAATGTGTACAGCTCGGAAAGAAATCCCTAGCATTAAGTATGTTAAGTATATAAGTATTTTATTAAAATGCAACAGCCAAGTAGATCTCTGTCAAACGATCATCACTTCACATCCTGAGGAATCTCCTGCATTAGATATTTATGTTATTTCAGCAGCAGAAATTAATCCGCAATCATTTTATGACATGCTCCCGAGTGAAAACTCTCTCTGATGTCTGATTTTGAATCACGTAATTCTAATTCTACGCATTTACAGAGAAAGATCTTGAATATCATTGAAATTTAATTAATACTCAAAGTGAGTGTTGGAATCCTGCTCCAGTGTGACAATGTGTGATCTGTACTTGTGTGTTTAATTTCCTCTGTGTTTCATTTCAGTGAGCTGAATGAGACCACAGTTCTGTTGAACCTGAAGAAGCGCTACGACCAGGAACTTGTATATGTATGCTTTTTTTCTAATATGCAAATTGAATAACTAATTTCATCAAATATCATGGACACTCCTTATACATCTACTCATCCACTTTCCTTCTTGTCCTGTCGCTCTCTTGCTTTCTCTTTTACACAGACATACATAGGCAGCATCCTTGTGTCTGTAAATCCCTACAAGTTGCTCAACATTTATGGAACAGACATGGTGCTTCAGTACGGGGGCCGCGGCCTGAGTGACAACCCTCCGTAAGACCTGGGAAAATATGCCATTTCTATCCCATGATTGTCTATGTCACTATGTTTATTTTAATATATATATGTATATATATTTATCTTACATCTATCTATATATCTAAACATTCAATTCTAAACATTTGGCTTAACAAAATAACATTTAGGTGATTGTGCAGCCTGAATAGAGGTTTGATGGCGGGTCCTTTCTAGTTCTGAACAGAATACACAAACAAAACTTTCTAACTTTCAACTGGAAGCTTTGAGTCAGTGTGTTTCTTGTGTCGGGTGTGTGTGACTGTACAGACTTACATCTGTCTACATGTGTCTTAAGCTGTGCTCTCAGATGCAGTTTGGTGGTAAATAGAGGTGTAAATGCCAGCACTCTCAGGTGTTAGTAAGAGGCTCCTGTTACACTGCTGTTGGTTGGTTGCCAAGGGAGAGTTAGGTTATGGATTTCACTACCACTTCACATCAACACACACAGTCATGCACACATGCACGCGCATGCACACGACACACACACACACACACACACACACACACACACACACACACTTCAACACAACTAATTAGCACACAATTGTGTTTTTTCATTGAAAATGTTTTCTTGTGTTGCAGTCATCTTTTTGCCATTGCTAACATGTCATATACCACCATGATGGATGCCAAAAAGGACCAGTGTATTGTGATCAGGTATAAAATGTGTTACTTTTTCAATCATTTTTCACTTTGAGTAAAGCCTTGAATTTGCCTTGAACTAGCAGCACTTCAACAAAACTCTAAAACCTTAAGCTTTTAAACACTACAATGCTATTTGAGGGTTTAAAAGTAAAGGAGTAATTTTGCTGGGGTTGATTTTTTTTTTAACAGCACCTATTTTCTAACCATTTTCACTGCTGTGTCCACAATATGTGAAATTCTCTTTATGAGTAATAAAGAAAAAGATGTGCCATAAAATTTGCATGTTAACTGTTTTTGTTATCACAGCGGAGAAAGTGGGTCAGGAAAGACTGAAGCTACAAAACTGATCCTGCGTTACCTGACAGCCATACATCACAAGTGCAACGTCACACAACAGGTAGATATACTTATATTACAGTATATACATACACACGAGTCCATACTGTAGTCATTAAAACTAACCCCACCATTGCTTTCCTTTTTCTCTTATCTCTTCTCTACCATCTCCCATCAGATAGAGGTAAAGTGTTCTTCCCCTAGTTTTTGCTCTTTTGACAACCACCATCCCAGTTGAAGGTAGCCATGGTAACATTTCTGTCTGTGGTCAGATCCTAGAGGCCACGCCCCTGCTGGAGTCTTTTGGGAATGCCAAAACAGTGCGCAATGACAACTCTTCACGCTTTGGCAAATATACGCAGATCTACATGGAGGAGTGAGTAATGACAACTTCTACCAATATAGTTAAAAACTCAATAAACATCAGCAAGTCCAGAAAACTGAAGAATCTAGATTAACTAGAAACAAGGAATGTCCCTAGTTTCTACATAATTAGAAACAGATCAGATTTTGTACTAGTTGTATTTTTAAAGAATACACTTTAAAACCAAATAGAGTCAGAAGAAAGTCTCGCTGACCTTAATCTTGCTGCCTGAAGGGAATTATTGGAACCACACCGCTACATTGTATTAATAAATTGTTTTTCTTAAAAGACATTAGTCTGTGTGTTGCACCAATTCATGATGCAGTTTGGGACAATTGATGATCTTCCTCCTATGGGCAGGACTTTAAACTTTTTGGAACTCAGTACAGCTTTTCTAATAAAAGTTGCTGTATACCATGACTTAAAATTAAACCTTTAACTCGCAATATACGCACACACACAAACATACACACATAATGGGATAAGAGGAGTATACAGTATGCCAACATGTCCCAGTAATACATTTAGATGAGTAGCTGATCTTCTGCTAGAACTGTGACAGAGAAGAGCCAAGCACATTACACATGCATGACCTGTTACTTAACTCAAATGTACTGTGTGTGTGTGTGTGTGTGTGTGTGTGTGTGTGTTTGCCTGTGCATGCATGTGTGTGTGTGTGTGTGTGTGTGTGTGTGTACCCATGTGTCATTTACAAGGGGTGTAATCAGCGGTGCCATAACGTCTCAGTACCTGTTGGAGAAGTCCCGCATTGTCTTTCAGGTGAAAAACAAAAGTTCACACACACTCAAACACACACACACACACACACACACACACACACACACACACACACAGCAGGTCAGGTTGGAGTCTTCTTACCACTGAGTCATGGTGAGAAAGAGGAGAGTGTAGAGGCAGTAAGCATGAGAGGTGTCAAACATGTTGCACTCTGTCTTTACACAGCCCAGTCTGTTCATCAGTCACTCACCCATCCATCCAGTTATCCTGTTTTTTTTTATCCATTGCGCTGTCTTTTCTACACAACTATTTCCAGTTCAGCAAACATACCACCACAGATCTGTGCATGTGTTAGTTGATTTATGTATGTCATGTGGCCGTGTGTGTGTGCGTTTTTCATCCACAGGCCAAATCGGAGAGGAACTATCACATCTTCTATGAGATGTTGGCAGGTCTCCCTCCAAATGAGAAGCGCTCACTCTATCTGCAGGAAGCTGAGACTTACTACTATCTGAATCAGGTGCTCAGAAGAATATGAAATACACTCCCCTCCACACACACACACACACACACACACGCACACTCACTCACACACACACAGAACAGGGATAAGGAGTGGTCACTGTAATCAATTTCATAGTCACATTAACAAATGAGATGTCAATTTTTTCGAAAAATTTGATATTTATTCTCCAAAGTGATTAATGACACAAGCAGAAAACTCATTGTGGAACCCAAATGAAGTGTAAGGGGCCTTTGCAGCCTGGGGTCTTTGTATCTGAGTGATATTGAGTGATTAATGTGATTTGCTGATGTCTTTCCAAAATTGATATTGATTGATTCATGATTATGAATTGATGATTGATGTCATGATTTTTAAATCGTTCTTCAGCAAAGGTTACAAACCCTTTTGGCCCTCATTATATGTTGCATGTGTCTCTGAGTTGTGAGCCATTTAGCCAGAGATTTTACATTGTTTCGTTTGGGTAATTTTCTGAGGGCTGAAGAGCTAAAACAACACTTCACAAATAACGAAAGAATGGAAAAAAGTTGGGAAAAATAGTTTAGTTTTATATTGCAGTGTGACTCCAAAGATGGCAATGTTTGTTAGTCTGATGGTTTTTCCTAATGGAAATGGATTTACAGACGTTCATATCCAGCAGATTCTGTCAGCTTTGGTAATCCTCTGACTTTTCCTCTGCTTCCACAATGAGCTAGACTTTTTAGCTTTTTACTGAAATGTCTCTACAGCTATTGAATGGAATCCCATGAAAATGTTCATTGTGCGCACGTTAGTATGCTGATGTCACCATTAAGGGTGCAGTACCATCACAGACACTCAGACTGATCATACATCATCTTGCATTGACAACCTCATGCTGCACTACAGGGCTGAATATGTGTTTCTTTGTACCACTTCAGGAGATGTAATGAAAGCATTAGCATGAAGCAGCATTGCTCATGAAAATGCTGATTGAAGATCTTTGACTGTTTCTGTTGTTATTGGTGTGGGAGTTTGTGGTTACCACTAAAGGCACTTGTGGCTAACCATATATATATATATGTATGTATGTATGTGTAAAAATGTAACACATGGCTGAAGAGTAGTGTTTCATTGCTCTGTTTGGTTGAAAGCGAGGTTAGAAGTGTGCGCTGTTGCACCATTAACTACACCCAACAGTGATGTCACATACTGACACACCTTGATGCATACATCTGCATCAAGATGAGAAGTTGAACCCCTGGAGCTCGGCAAAAACAAGACTTTCAGCTGCTGATAATTTGCTCTTTAATTACAGCTGTGATTAAACCGACTGAGGGTATGTATGTTGTTGTAGATAACGGTGTATGTGTGATGTGTTTGCAGGGAGGGGATTGTACCATAGAGGGGAAGGATGATGGGGAGGACTTCAGGCGTCTGCTGAATGCCATGGACATTCTGTGTTTCACTCCAGAGGAGCAAAATGGCATCTACAGACTGCTGTCATCTGTTCTTCATTTGGGGAACGTCTACTTCCAGCCACACCAGGTCTCTCTGTCTCTGTCTCTCTCTCTCTCACACACACACACACACACACACACACACACACACACACACAAATACAAATAGGCTATAAAAATGCATTCACGGCTGAATGGTAATGATGATGTTGATGGATGATGGTAATAATGAACGTCTTTGCCTCTGTGTGTGTGGGTGTGCATCCCTGCAGGCTGAGGGTCAGGAGGTTGCGGCGGTGGTGAGCACACAGGAGATCAGGGTGGTCGCTGAGCTGTTGCAGGTGTCACCTGAGGGCCTGCAGAAGTCTGTCACCTTCAAAATGACAGTGAGCAGAACACGCTCTGCATAAACAATCAAACCCTCACACATAGCATTGATCTAAGCAATTATATTATGACAACCAAAGCGATTGTTGGATAACAGATGTGGTTTACCCTCCAGGATACAGGAAGGGAAAAGATCTTCACTCCGCTCACAGTGGAGAGTGCTGTGGATGCCAGGTAATTGACTGAATAAACGTCTGAATATGGTGTCTGTTAAATTAGATACTCTGTACCTACTTTTTCTTGGAATAACCCAAAATAAAAACCTTGTTTGAGGATTTTTTTTAATGTCCTCATTTTTTTTTACCTCCTCTTTCTAAAATCATACCAGGAGACTACTGAGAGGGAGTTAACCCTCTTTGATATTCTCTTCCAATCTTTGGTAGAGGCATGTGAGGACAAAGGATGTCAGGGCTGGGGGAGAGATTTTTCAGATGTCCTCTGTTTCCATAGGAACCGGGTTTTCTGTTTCCATAGAAACCTTATTGTGTGTTTTTCATAGAGATGCCGTTGCCAAGATCCTGTACTCGCTGCAATTTAGTTGGCTGACAGAGCGCATCAATGGACGGGTCTACCCTCGCAACGAAGCCCTTTCCATCTCCATATTGGACATATATGGATTTGAGGTCAAGCTAAAGAATGCTTAATCATGTCACAGAGCTGGTGCGTCTGAGCTGACCTGTGCTTACTAACTCCCTCATTCCCCAATATCTCCTCTCTTTGCTCTCCAGGAGCTACAGGTGAACAGTTTTGAGCAGCTGTGCATCAACTACGCCAATGAAACTTTGCAGTTCTTCTTTAATAGGGTCATCTTCCAGGAGGAGCAGGTCAGGGACTCATATTTTTATTTTCCCAGTCATGATGGATTTGTGTGTCAAAAGTATCAACGATTACTTGATTAAGCAATTAATCAATCAAAAGAAAATTAACTAATTGTTTCAGTCATTTTTTCGGCAAAAATGTCCAACGTTCGCTGGTTCCAGCTTCGTTTTAGGATTTGCTGCTTTTCTTTGTCATTTATGATGAAGAATGAATGAATGAAAGAATGAATGAAGCGTCTTTGGGTTTTGGACTGCTGGTTGGACAAATAAAGCAAGTTGAAGATGTCACTTTGGGCTCTGGGAAACTGTGACCAGCATTTTGACATTTTAGATACTACACAATTAATCAGTTAATCATGTTGTAAAGAAAAGCTGTGCGCTCACTGCAAACCCTGTCATTGTGTTGTCTCTGACACACACACACAAAGTAAGGTATTGTTGCAAGTCTAGTATGAGGTTGGGAATAGGAGCGACACAGATTTGCAGTGTATGTAAACACATTGTCAGATTTCGTGCAAAACCTGATTTCTGAGTGTTTGTACAGTGAATGTACAGATTGCAAAACTGTTGAAACAGCTGTGAAATGCAACTTCTCAACCAAATTTTGTTGTCTGGATCTTTTGACCTGCAACTCACCAAATTATTGTTTATTGGGTTAGTACATGTGTGTCTGGAGCTTTAAACCAGAGAGATCTGAACCCAACATATAAACTCAGTGGCATTAAAATGAGTCGGTGTAAAGTTGAATGAATGAAGATATACAGCCCTGTTCGTAACCTGACTTTCTCTAATGCTGACTTACATGCATTATAGAGAACTATAGCAGACACAGCAACACTTCAACTGAAGTGAAAACTGGAAACAATCAACAGTGGAGTTGGAAGAGTTTTACATGCAGAAACCTGATGAACTTTTGTGCTGTGTGTGTAGGAGGAGTATATGCGGGAGCAGATCCAGTGGCAGCAGCAGCCCTTCAGCCACAACCAGGCCTGCCTTGACCTCATCGCCGCTAAGCCTCATGGGATACTACGCATACTGGACGACCAGTGTGGTTTCCCTCAGGTACATTCACACCTGTTGAACCAAACTCTTTATTTCCAAAGTTATGGGAAAAAACTCACACGTGATAATAATCACAGCTGATATTGATTGAACTGAAAATATAATTGATTAATACAAACAATACTTTTAAAGCAGACTGTTAATAAGTCATACCTCAATCAAAAACTTGTTCTCCAAGTGTACGATCCAATCAAGAGAGACAGACTCCTGTGGTGAGAATGCATCCTTAAAATCAATTTAGATTAGATTACAAGAAACATTTCAAGTCTTACATTGTTGTGTGTATTTAGGAAAAAAGCTAAAGCTGACAATAACTCATATTTCAAATATTTCATACCTCAGTTTTGAAATGTTGTTACAGAAAACCCATTCCACTTATTGGATTTTTCATAAACCAGGACACTGAAGTGTATTATCCTCAGTTCTGATCAATACAAAACTTTCCCACATGCTCACTTTTTGTCTACAATTGCCTTCCTGCTGTTATCGTTATTCCTAATAATAGACTAATAGAAGAGGCCCACTGAGCTCGTATTGATATAAATGTATTATGAAGTGTGTCCGATGCTCAAAGTGAAATAAGAACACGGTGTTACATGAGTATCTGACCGAGGCAATCTGCTGAACACACATACGCAACATGGAATTGTGCTGTAGAGATTTAGTTTCCATGGCTCACCAACCATTGATTGCTAGGCAACAGATCACACCTTCCTTCAGAAGTGCCACTATCACCATGGAAACGACCCGCTATATGCCAGGCCAAAGATGCCACTGCCAGAGTTCACCCTGAAACACTATGCTGGGAAGGTCGTTTACCAGGTATGTTTGTTTGTTTGTTTGTTTCTTTCTTTCTTTCTTTCTTTCTTTCTTTCCCTTTCTCTTTTTTCTGTTTCTTTCTGTCTTTCTTTTTCTGTTTCTTTGGTCGTTCCCTATTTCTTTCTTTGTCTTTCTTGCTTTCCTTCTTTTTCTTTCTTTCTTTCTTTCTTTCTTTCTTTCTTTCTTTCTTTCTTTCCTTCTTTCATGTCCAGAATTTACACCGTATATAAAACTTTTCCTTTTGTCCCTTTTAATAAAATACATTATTTTTCTCACATGACCAGAAGATGTGGAAATGATTAGCAATTTTATACCGACACAGTCTCCAAACTGCAAATCAACATCTAATATTTCTGCGTTTCGTTCTGACTGATTCTTACAGGGATTCTTTCCTGTGCATAACATCCAATGAAACAAATCATTGTTGAAAACATCAAATTCCCTCTCCAGTTTATTAGTGCACTTACATTTTCCACCTAGGATTAATGTGCTCAAAGCTGTTGTATTTTTATTTGTCCATTGTTGAATCTGTTATCTTGCTGAATCTAATTTTGTTCAAACACTTTTCTAATAATTTGTGGTGCAGGTGCACAAATTCTTGGATAAGAACTTCGACATGGTCCGCCAGGATGTTTTAGACCTCTTCATCCAGAGCAAGAACAGAGTAGGATATGCAAATACACTTTTTTCTTTTGACTTTCTTTCTCATATTGTTCCAACATTTACACTATTTTTATCCCTGTTATTCCCAGTGTAAGCATAAGCAATGATCTTCAGTTACATATAAATGTCTTGATTTTTAGTCCTAATTATGTTTTCTGGTGGTGTGGCACAATACAATTATGTTTTTTCTTTTGAGAAATGTAGATATACATTTAGTAATTATTGTTTTGAGTCTGCAATACACTTGGAATTGAACTATCATATCATCATACTATTCATATCAGGGTTGACTGTTCACACTCCTGCTTGTCCTCTGTGTTTTCTGTGTGTGTGCGGATACAGATGGTATCCAGTCTCTTCTTAAAGCACTCAGAGTCTGCATCTCAGCAGCGGTCTAATGTGCGCTGCAGCAGCGTGGCTCGTCGTTATCAGGCCAGCACAGTCAGTGCGAAGTTCCAGAGCAGCCTGCAGGAGCTGCTGGAGAAGATGGAAAGGTCTGAGTAAAACAACACTCATTTAACCTTTAGAAAATGCAGAGACCACTGACACACCTTTATAACATCAGCGGCAAAGTTCTGTTGTATTTTACCACTGCATTGTATGCATAGCATAATGATTGACTTCTTCTAACTCATTTGAGTGTAGATTTTATGTGTTATGCAGTGCCCTTATCCCACTAAATGTATGCTTTGCTCCTGATGAGGCAGACATCAAAATAAACCTCATGTGACATTGAATCTGTCAGTGTTGACGCATAATAATGATGAGTCACACTGTAATTTATTGTGTAGGTGTCTGAAATGTACTGTGAGATACTGCAAGATATAGAGAATGAGTATGATGTGGGGACTGAGTCGATGAGTAGAAAGAGGGAATGACACATACTGTATTATGGCCTTGTGCCTAAATAGACATTTAGTTCTGAACCATTGATTTTGCCTTGGTGTACCATTAGACTGCAGTGATTAGAGATCAGTTCTAACAACCCTATAAGCCTCAAATGTCAGTGTGTGGAAGAGCCATTTATCTTTGGAAGATGAATCTCATTTGCTTGATTTTAGCTCAGTCATGTCTCTTACAGATGAAAACTGAGGCCTCTGGAGATCTTTTGGTATAAAACCATTACTATGTAGCTTCAACCACGCCATGCTCTACAGATTTATACTTAGAAAGTTGGTTTTCTTTAGTTTCCTTTCAGTTGGAAAGACGGCTTCCTTGCAGAGGACTAATGTACTAAGCCATACAGTCATTTATCCATCTATTCGTTCTCATCTATCTGTGACAGGTGTAACCCTTATTTTGTGCGATGCATCAAACCAAACCATCATAAGGTACATTTGCAAGTTGGGTGATGTGTGCAGGCTTGCAGTGTTTTTTTATTTGTTTTTTATTGTAATTGATTTGTAATATACAGATCATGCTTATTATGTGTATTCATGTATATGTATGTAAAGGAGCCAGGAGTGTTTGACATGGAGCTGGTCAACACTCAGCTACATTACTCTGGTATCATGGAGACCATCCATATCAGGAAGGAGGGTTATCCAATCAGACTGCACTTTCACAGCTTCCTATCGAGGTTGGTTACCTACCAGTCTTCACGTGAAACACATTTGAAGAAAAATGTAAGCTCTATTTGAACCATGTAAGATAAAATATAGTACAGAGTATCTCATCCACCCGTCATCACCAGATTCAGCTTGTCAGAATTATTGGCTGTTCTGGCGAGAGTACAATTCACACATCGATTTCTTTCTTCTTTCTTCATGCTGAAATCGCCATCTGGTAAACTCCTGCAGCAGGAAAGCAGCTGAAGCCAATTAATATCACAGCACATCTGACCACCTACTGCCAAAGTAGTCTGACTTTGAGTATTACACAAAAACCGTTTTAGAGTCATTCACAGTCAATTAGATTCACACTAAAACTACTAAATACAAGCAAATACTGAACTACCAAAACTCTGAATATCCAGAATACCAACTAACTCTCCACTCGGTCTCTCAGATTCACAGCCAAACAAAACCTCAGACTTTGATTCACGCAGAGTTAAGACACATGTTGCAGCTTTGGATTTCACTGATCCTTTTTTACATTTACTTCAGAATTCATGCTGGATTGCCATATTAAGTTTGTGTGTGGGCATGTAATGTACGTACACACAGGTATAAAGCCCTGCTGTGCCTGAGGGAGCTTCCACCTGCAGACGGAGAAAACTGTGTCAGCATGCTGCACAAGCTCGGTCCGGTCAAGAGTGGCTCGTATCAGCTGGGAGTCAGTAAGGTGGGCTCTCTCAGTAACACACACACACGTACGAAATCAAATCAAATTAATCATGCAAAGGAAATAAGTATGTTTTAATGTAGATGTATGTGTCTTTGTGGTTGTGTTAGATTTTCCTGAAAGAAGAGCTGTATCAGCTGTTGGAGGGGAAGCGTGACTGTGTGCTGAACCTCGCTGCCAAGACACTGCAGAGATACACCCGCACATGTTTTGTCCGAAAGAACTTTACCAAGTTCAAGCGCCGTGTGACCCTGTTTGAGGCTCGCTGCAGAGGCTACCTGGCCAGGTAATGTTCATCTGAGGTCAACAACTTGGATTCATTTTTGGCTCTTAAATGTAATGGTTCATGACTTCTTTGAATAAAACCAAATAAGATAAATGGATGCCTCTACATAACATACAGGCTGTACAAAGCTCAGCTGAAGGGTTTTCCTTATCAGGTTATTCATTACGATAATCACTGCACAGTTAAAAACTGGAAATGAAGTCTGTTTTTCCCCTGTTTTTTCTTTAATGGGCAGCACACTGTCTTGAGTCTGGAATTTCAGGCCTCAGTTTGGCAATTTAGGATTTAGTGTTTGGTTTCACAGAGTCAAGTGGGTCAAAGCTTATCACAGACAGTCTGCTCCTTTTGTCCTTGATGTGAGGAGACAAGGCCAGAGGATTCAGGCCGCGCTCATCCATCAAAGGTGAAAGATTTCTCACTCAGTGCATGTCTCACAGAACCTGGAGACGTGATGCAAATTTGCATTTTATTTGAACGTGTTAAAATTCAGTTATGGCTTAATGAGGACGCTATAAATGGCAATAAACTCAAGGTCAAACATTTTGAATCTGTAATGATATTTAACAGATCGTTGGTCACACTTTGATGAATTCAGGGAAATGACCCATCATGTACTGAAACTATAACTAACTCTATAAGTGTGATTAACACATATCTTGCTTCACCAATTGTGCTGCCTGTTCTAATTACGGTAATTGACATTAGAGTAAAGTGCCTGCATCTTTCATGGGGAATGTTTCTTACGTTTTCACTGCTCTCTTACTGTATCTGTGTGAATAATCCATCTTCCACGATGAACGCTTTTCCTGAACAGAAAAAAGTTTGTTCTAAGGAGGAAGTACCTCATCAGGTTCCGCTCCGCCGTGCTGCTCATCATCAACCGCCAGCGCTACATGAGGGTATGCACGCTGTGTTTGTGTCTGTGTTCTGGGGACATCTGCAGCAGTTGTGTTTGAAAAATGAATAAAAAATGAACAAATGTGTGAAGTGTGATACTGTTGTCTTTCTGTCAGACAGTGGTGGAGCCTGTAAGGAAGGCAGAGGAGGTGAGTGAAGGATGGAATAAAGTTAAAGTGTAAGAAGGAGGAGTGACTCATTCTGAGAAAGAATGACGAAGAAGTAACATTAGTGTGTAACATAAGTGTCTATGTGTGTTTGTAATGTGTGTAGGATCGCATCAACAGAGAAGTGGTGAATGTGACAACACTGCCTATCCCTGCTGAGCTGGCAGCCTTGCTACAGGCGGCCTCAGGTGTGCACATACACACACACACAAACACATATAAAGTGTAACACACTGATCTGCAGTCAGTTGCTGCTATAAATAAACTTCCATCAGGGGACGTGTTCCACCCTGTTTGCAGGTTGGTTCAACAATATTTACTGTCATATGTCTGTGATGACACGCGGCTTGCTGTGCTGTGTCTCTGTGAATGTGTGTGTGTGTGTGTGTGTACAGGTGGTGAAGAGCTGCATTCTGACTGCTTGGCTGTGGTCCAGGCTCCAAAGGTTCAGGTTGACCCCCAGCTGACCCTGCCCCTGGATATCAACAACTACCTCATGACACACTACATCCGGGCCATGCTTAGGGTAAACACACACATACACACACAGGAAGCACAGTGTCTACAGGTGAAACTGTGTGAACACATGAAAAAAAGTTGCAGCCAGGACTAAATAAACTACATAAACAGTCACTGTGAATAATCAGTTATAAGCACAGTGTATGTGTGTGTGGACGTGTATTACTCATTGTTTACAAAGTCAGATTGTGGGGACTTGCATTCCTTATGGGGATAAAACATGTGCTTATGGTTACGTTTAGGGTAAGACGCCAGGAAATGAATGTAAGTCTATGTAATGTCTCCAAAAATGCTGGAAACACAACTCTATGTGTGTGTCTGTGTGTGTGTGTGTGTGTGTCGTAGGAGCCGTTGTTTGGGATGCTGGCAGCCCCGTTGGAGAGTTCTCTGATTCGAATGGATGAGGAGCTAAAACAAGGAGCCATAAATATATTCATTCTGGTACATGTTGCATTTACATGCTGGGAAACCCCAGCAGCATTATATCAAGTAATCAAACCCACACAAACAAACATGTTCCGTAGCCTTCTAATAAAATTCAAGTCATCCCTGGGAAACACATAATAAAGTCATGATTGTGACTATTTATTGTATTTGCTTATATTTTGCAAGTAAGAACAAACATCATGTGAAGATCTAAGACTAAGGTGTTGTAAATGTCTTTGCTTTTAATAGATACTAAGATTTATGGGTGATCCTAACTTGAATGGTGCTCAGGAGAATCTGTTTGGGAACTACATCATCCAGAGAGGACTTGCCAATCCCAGTCTCCGAGATGAGATACTGGCTCAGGTAGCCAATCAGGTGAGCTCCTTTTTCTAGCTAGTGGGACAGAAATGAAAGCCCAAATAAGACTATTTCAGTATATTGCACGTAATCTCTTTTCTCCCATTTTCTCTTCCCCTCCATTAGGTGTGGAGAAATCCTAACATTTTGAATTCAGAGCGTGGTTGGCTCCTCCTTTCCTCCTGCCTTTCTACCTTCCTGCCCTCTCAAAGACTGGCCAAGTACTTGCTGAAGTAAGAAACACAGTGAAATGTAATGACAGCGTCTCTACAGTTTATTATAGAGTGCATTTATTCCCTGCTTTTCTGTGCGTGCATGTGATCTGTGTACATGATTTTGGTAGTTATTTTGCTTACTCTTTGTGCTTTTGTTGTAGGTTTGTGTCTGACTATGGGCCGGAGGGCTATGACTGTGTGTGCCAGCACCGTCTGCTTCAAGCTCTGCAGAGGCTGAATGTCGGGCCAGAGTATGTCCGGACGTACCCGCCCTGTCTACTAGAGTGGACCGCCAATCGCAAAAGAGCTCACACTGTTCTGCACATACACTGCTTCGATGGTGAGAACACACTCACAATACATGTAGTTAAGAGGTCAAAGGGTATTTTAACTGATTTTCTGGATTTCTGGACTGTCTCCCGATCAAAGAGAGAACTGTATTTTTTTTTTAGTTTGCTTTTGTACTATATTTGGCTGAAGAAATGTGTCTTTTCTTTGAGTAAATTTGTGTTATGATTGATCTAAATCACAAGCCTCAACTCTGCACAGTACTTAAATATTCAGATGACATCATGAACACAGAACAGCAATATGTGACAATGTGAAAGTAATGTTTACGTTGACTTCCTTTAATTTGACTTCCTCTTATTCACACGACTACACCTTTCTGTTTATATGCCTCTGTGCCTGCAACAACTCAGGAACAGACAGCGAGATTATCGCCATGTTTCACATTTGGTCAGATACTGAATTGGTGGTCTTTGGTGTCCACCTTGAAACTGTGCTGACTGTATAGATCCTCTGGGCTGCCGGGTGTGAAGCATCCACGTTTCACAGTTTGTTGCTTCTTTGCAGCAACATCCATATTTGAAGCATTGTAATCACCACAAGCTCATCGGTTCTGCTGATATTGAGCTTCAGTTGATTGTTGTTGCACCTCTGTGCTCCTCTGGAAAAATAGTCTCTAGGTGAAGACAGCATATTTCTCACAGGAATCATACATATCAGTATATTGATAACTTCCATTTCACCAAAAAATACACTTAAGAATTGTATTAAATTCCTTTAAAGTCTTTACTACATATATTATATGAGTCTGAGCGCATGGATGTAAACTGCAACTTAACTGGCTGGTGGAGGCATACGACCAGGAAATGGTAAATCTTGTTTTTGTTTATGTTTTTTTTTCCTCAGCCCAGACAATGCTTGCACTATTCAGCACGAAAGAGTTATCTGTCTCTCTCTCATTTCCTCCTCTCATCCAGCTAATCTGTCCTCTGGCCTTTTGGCAAGTCTACTGAGGATTAGACAACACCTGATACTCGCTCTGGTTCACTGGCTGTGCTTGTGTCTGTTTGTTGGCGCTGGTGTCTGCGTAAATCATCATAGACACACGGGGAGGGTCGTTTTCTTAGCACCTTTATTTCAATGATACAGTTGAGGAACTATTTCATCACTTAATTGAAATGGCTTTCAGTGCATTATAGAAACCACCACATCATTTACTACTTAGTTTTTGTTGAGTAAATACTGTATGTCAGAAGCTACTTCCACATCCACAGTATGTTTTTTCACCTTCAGGTGTGTCCTTCCTTTGTCCTCTGCACTCCTGGACGACGGGAGAAGAAATGGCCAAAAATATCTTACAACACAGGTATCATCTCACTGTAAATAAATATATGGATTTAATTACAAGGAAAAGTTCACAAAGGAAACTAAAGGTGATGACAAGAATCAGGAGTAACACTGTATTTGTGTGTGTGTGCGTGTGTGCGTGCCTGTGTGTAGGGGTGTAGTGGAGGGCCGTCGAGGCTGGTCGGTGCTGCTGAAGGAGCCGGCTCAGTGGGTGGAGCTGGAGGGCTCAGACTACGTTCTGGATCTGATGTCAGACTTGGAGCTTCCTGCTGACTTCCCCAAACACAGCAGCTACTTCATCATCTCTGCACAGGAACCAACGAGAGTGCGGCCCAATGCCAGCATGTGAGACACACACACACACACACACACAGTCATATCTCTGAGATTTCATGAACCCATCCAACAACCAGAAAGATGAGATTGTCTGTCTAGGTTCGAGTGGTGGAAAGTAACTAAATACGCTGACTCAATTACTTTGCTTGGTTATAGGACTTTACTTGAGTATTTCAAGTTTATGGAACTTTATATTTCTACTCCACTACATTTCAGAGATAAATGTTATACTTTTTGCTCCGCTACATTTATCTGACAGTTGTAGTATTAATTAAAACATATGAGCAGCTAATAAATTACAAGAAAACTTCTCAGAAACATCCTCTTGGAGCCCCTTCTCAGTGGTTTCAGATGCAGTTCCTCTAAGAAGAAGATTTTTCCCTCTAAACCTCATACAGTTTCATTTCAGGAACTGTTTAAGGCCCAGAGAGGTAAAATTATCCAACACTTTACAAAAAATAAAGACTTTATTCCCTCTCCCCATTAATCATTTCACAACCTCAGAGATATATCATGTGACTCTTTATAGGCAACCTGACTCCTAGATTGGGAACCACTTGACTTAACCATCTAACTGTATTTAAAGTAGTTAAAAATAACTCCACCTCAACCCCTTTAAGTTCATTTCGCTGATAATGCTCATGTACATTTACTTAAGTAAAGGCTTTGAATATTTCTTCCACCGCTGCGAGGTGTAAGTGATGATAAAGAGGCTGCAGTTGTTCTTTTCTTACTGTTTTCCAGAAGCTTGTTGGGTGGTGGGTTTGACATGACTAATGATGTCATATCTTCAGCCATACTTGGCTCTGATGGACAAGGTAGACATTTAAGTAAACATCTGAACATTCACACACACTGATTTGGATTACAGTTGACCATGAAGTGCTGTTCTCTCACAGACTCGGAGCCTCAGAGAGGCATGGATCGTTATCTCGACAGCCTGTTTGACCCTGTACTGTCTGACGGAACTGGAGTAAGTTACATAATTCACTCACGCTGACACACTTGACCACTTGAGATCGGACTCCTCTGTCAACCATTCACTGCTGGTAACTGTAAAGCTCTTTTCTTAGACAAAGACAGAGTTACCATGGAGTGAGTCTACTGCTTTTTCTGTAATCCTAACACTCAGTATACATTTATGCAATAGAATATGCAGTACATGCCTGGCTTGCTAGTCCCACATGTAAACACAAGTATAAACTATACAACATGCAATGCTGTGTTTGCTGTGAGCTCTGCTTGACTTGCTAATATTACAACCCCAATTCCAGAAAAAGTTGGGCTCAGGAACACCTCGCAAAACTGTTGTCAGTAAACACAGTTCATTTGCAAATGATTGCATACGGTTTTATTTACATTACAGCGTACCAACTTTTTTGCCATGGGAGTTGTACTTAGATCTCTGCTCTCTGCTCATTGCTGCTATGTCAGCTCATTTATGATGCAACACCTCCACCGCAAACGCTTCGACTTCACCACTGTTATAAAAAACAGTTATAGTAAAATCTGATGGTGATTGATTAGGTTAAATTCGTACATATTTAGTCAGGTCAATGGTGCAGCGAATGCAGGCCATGTTGGATCTATCAGTCTTCAGCTGGGACGGCGATGTGGTGAATGTTAGCCGTGCTATCGGATGTGGCTGACAGGAATTAGCATGTATCAGATGTGTTCTACAGACCTCTCCCGCCCAGCAACCTATTACGTTACCCAGTTACCGTAACTGTCACAGCCACTAGATCGCCACGGTGATTTCCCACCCAGGCAACGCGAGGATCTGCTTACGAGGAACTGACACTCTGGCAAATGAAGGGCTTACTATTTAATGAGACATGGCCCACAAACACACACACTCCTGCGGATTTATGGGTCAGTGGCTGATTTCTGATGGAATGGCTGCACACATTAGACAGGGATTCTTCTGATCCCACAGCCAAAATGTGCTCTGATTATACAAATATCATGAAGGTTTTTTCATCTCTTTCTATGTCTCTCTAGCACTCCTCACACTCACAAATGCAGCCATTAAAGGAATACTCCACCAAAAATCTGTCTTTTAGTATCAAATACTTCACTTCAGCTCTGGACGGTTTGTAGTTTGCCCTTTCACAGAGGACAGCAGTTGTACTCATCTTTGATTCCTACCAGAATATTCCATGTCTCCATCGTTGATGCGTCATTTCGCCACAGCCTTTCTGACTCACTTTCATGTTATGTTATTGCCTCCTCATAGCCACAAATCTCCACTGAATTTAAATATACTGTATTTGGTGATTTGTTAGTGAAGTGAAGTGTTTTGAACATACATATGAGCCATGGCAGAGTCAATTCTGGTCGTTTTGTTTCGAAACTTTTTTGTCTGCTAAATACAGCTTCTGTCCTCTATGAGGGAGTGGCTATACAAGTTTCAGAAGAAGGGCCGAGTATCATATGAAATATTTTGAAATGATACCTCAGTTTCAGTACTGACACCAAAATAATCCTTTTTGAATAACTTACTTCAAGGAAGATGCTTTTTTTCCCTCCCTTTTCCAAAAAAAAAAAAAAAAAAAAAGATGCACAATGACTTTTGCCTCAGAATTCAGGAACTGTTTGATCAAAGACTGAGGAAACAAGATGACAGATATGGCCAGATATTTGCCAGCAACTGATACTGGATTTCTGAGGCCAAAACTGATATAAATATTTGAGAGTTTAAAATTTCATATAAAGATATATAATATTTTGAAAAATGGCCAAGGTATGTACTGAGTGAGATGTCTTATATATGTTGAGAAGTATGTAATGCCATCACTGTTTCACATGTCTTTCTTTACTGTGTTTTCTTGTTAATCATCAGTTATCATATAAGATAGATATAGATATAGATCAGCCAGATGCTGATATATTGGCTTGAAACCACATTTATTACCACAGTACTTCTTTAACTGTCTTAATGTTTTCTTATGAATTCATGTTGTAATCTGATGTAATTTTCTAGCGTCTGTCTGTCTGTCCTCACAGGAAATAGAATCAGCTGCAGGACTGTCCAGCAGGATGAAGGGGGCTGGGGGAGTTGGAGGGGGGTGGAAACAGCAAGGGCAGTCAACTGGCCCCCCACCTCCACCTGGAGGTCAGTCAAAAAACACTCCCTTGTTCACTAATCTGCTATTTACTGTTAAATAAACACTTGACAGTTTACTGTTTAGCGAATATAGTAAATCACATTATTTTGTTTTATAGCTGTCAGGTGTTTCCATCATATTTCCATCAGGAAAATCCAACACCTTATACTGTGGGACTGCTAGCAGAAAGTCTACATGCAATTGACTACTTTTTTGTTCCACTGTATGAATCTTTGAGAGCTTTCTATAAAGCATATTTTTACAGTAAAGTTCAGGTGCTATTTAGTAGATATGGAGTAATTCAGACAGAGCCATAGACACACACTCACATCCTGGAAGAACCTCAGTCACTCCATACATCATTAGCATGTGTAAGAAAACAGACACACTTAAAATCTGACTGAATTTTGATGTGTGTGTTTGTGTCCACAGCTGTGAGAGTTCTTCCTGTGGGAGGCGTGATGTCGCCTCCTGTTGCTGCGGTGGCACCTGTAACACCTGGTTCGTACTGAGTGTGAAGAGAAACATGAGAGGAAAAAAACATAATTCGTATCCCTTCTTCGTGTTTACTGTGTCACTTCTCAACTCTCCGCCAGATGCCCAGCAGACTGCTTTGGCCCAGCAGCAGCAGACTATTGTAAACCAGCAGGCCATCATTATGGTAAACCCTCCATCTGGATTTACATCTGTTTACTTGTTACTGTGTTCTTTTTTTGGGATTAATATGTCATCTTTTGTTTTCTCAGGCCCAGCAGATGACCATGCAGGCCATGGCCATCGTCAGCAGCCCCGTGACAAGTCCCCCCACCTCCCCAATCACAAGTCCTCCCATGAGCCCACTGCTCCACCACCCTCCCAGCCCGTATGCACCCACTAGCCCCTATGCTGTCATACCCCCAAGTCCATATGCTAACATCCCACCCAGCCCCTATGCTAATTTCAGTCCCACCCCCTACGCTGCAGCAAGCATCCCACCCAGTCCCTATCCTCCTACTGCTCAACAGGAACAAACTCCATCGCCCCCTCAAGCTCAGCCTCCTGCTGAGCCCTCAGCTCAGCCTCGGGCCCCCCGTCCTGACCCCAACCTTCAGCCGAGCTCCACCAAAAAAGAGTCCAGGCAGCCTAAAGCCAGCACTGCTGAACAGGTCAGTAACTCTGAGACTGATTCAGTACTTTTTAATTCATGAAAGATGTTCTAGTTGTTGTTGTAAACTCCTTTCTCCTCATCCTCTTTCTCCTCCACCTCCAAACTCCTTTCCAGTTTCTTTAATGGAAAGAGTGAGTGATATGTTCATAGTAAAAATACAATGATGAGCAAAAACTGGTTAAGCCAAGATAAGACACACACAAAATTCTGTCACTCTGGGGAAAGCACTTGTATATATAACCTTCATTTAATCAGGCAGTCTCATTGAGATCAAGATCGAGACAGACCTGAAAAAAGAAGAAGAAAAACACAGTCAGACAAAACAAAATCACATCCAGCACCAGTGACACACACACATCAACTAATGGTTTTGAAGTTAAAAGTTTAAAATCAGCCAGTCGGATGAGAAAAAAATCTGACACAGAAGTAAAATGGGACTGTGGGCTGACGCAGATGTGGCTCTTACGCCTGCTGCTGAGTCTGGTGAAGCTTTTCTTTTGCTGAGTTGGTTCATCAGTGTCTGCAGTCTGCATTAATATATGTGATCTGGTCTGGTGATGTAACTGCTCTCATCCAGTGTTTTATTTCAATGATTTCCAACAACCCTGGCACTAAGGATGTTTCACATTTCTACAATCTGTCACAAAAGAACAGTGCTGCATTCACAAAATACAGTGCAATGTCCTTTTTCTTCCCTTTTCTTTGCTCTGACTTTGTCCTGAGTACAGCCAAATCACAAGAGACAAAATGTCTGCAAAGCCGTATGTGCAAACTCTCTGTCCTCTCTGTGTGGCTTTTTCAGGTTCAGTCAGGTAAGGACAGCTTCCCCCGGAGGAAGGCTCCAGGCGTCCCTGTAAACAAGGACACACCAGTCAGGAAGTTTGGTAAGAGAGAAAGAGAGAAAAAAGCATGAGGGATTGCGCAAGCAAGAAAGAAACTCTTATTTAAGAGAGCTTTACACAGGAGAGCATAATTCCTTATGGCTGTGTTTTTATGTTTTGTTGTGTGTGTTTTAGCTCCAGTGGCGACGACTCCTCCGCCCCCTGTTGGAGATGTGGTGAAGTACTCATCTCGGTCCTCTGATCACATCATCCCCAGTCAAGATGTCCAAGGTTTCTAAATCTAAACGCTGAAAAATGTTGATGTAATGATTCATTAAACAGGTTCATAAATGAGTGAATGATGATTGATCACTATCATTGTTTAGTCATTTAAGTTATTTATCTCTTGATTTCCAGCAGACACATTAGTTGGTTTTTGGATTTGAAACACTGAAAGAAAATGTGATGTGCAATGTCCATCATTCTTACATGGTTTATATTTTCAAAGACATCATCAAAAGGTACAACTCCCCGCCTCCACCACCAGACCTGCTGCCACCTGGCAAGGGGTGAGGCCTCACACACACAAACACACAGACTAACTGATAAGTGCTGAGGATTGAGTGCAGGAATCATAGTTTTAAATTGATAGATTTTTGTATGTAAATAAGCACAGCATTTAATGCTATCTTCAGTATTAACTGTGCATACTGTGAATCCCAGGCTACAACAAACCTCCAACAGATACTGACTGGGAAGTTGCACCAGAATGATGTTTTTACACGCAATGAGCACAGACCCACAGATTATGTGATACACTACATATGTACTTGAAAAATCCTGCTAACTGTGTGGATGTATTTAGGAGACCGGAGGGGAAGTTTAAGAAGAAGCAAACCCCTCGTGATGAAGCTTTACAGATCCTCAAACCCCAGATGGACAACCCTCCTGCTCCACAGGTACACATACATGCACACACACACAAGCCTGCAAAATGTTAAAATACACAGTCACATAATGCAAGCAGTGCATACAGGGATATGGACATGCATATTAGATAATAATCATGTAGAGGACTGTTGTATCTGTGTAGCCCAAACGTCCTGTTGCCCCCTCACCATCTGCATCTGCAATGAAAGAGGCAGGATTTAAACCCACCAAGAGCACGAAGACGAGAGCACCTGATCGCCCTCTCCCCTTACCTCCTCCAGGTACTCACACCCGCTACATATACTGATTAGCATTTTCTAGACAAGAGACAAGACTCACAATGCAGAGTTAAAGGTATTTAACCTTTCCGGTTTTGTCTGTCACCAAAATGCAGTGTGTTCTTTGCTGTAGTCAGTAGGTTACTGAAAACTTTACAATTAGTCCCATAAAACATTATTGAAATAAAAGTAAAAATTACCATTTGACAAACCTCCTCAAGAAAAAGCATGAAAGTGCTCGGTAAATAAACTTCTCAAAGTACAAGTTACTTTGTTTTGGTATTGTTTAGTGTGTGAAATAGCAACTGTGCAACATTATTTCTAGGGATTTCACTTTACTTTGCATGTTGATTATCCCCATACAATATGGTTATTCCTAAAGCAGTTATGAACATAATCTTCACCTCAAGCAGAATTATTGTGGCAATAACTTGGGAGAAGCCCATTATTGAATGAGGCAGTAAGTCTGCATATATAGAGGGAGACCTGTGCGTCATGCATTAAGCTCAACAGCACTGTTTCATCCACCCATATTTGCTCTCTCCCTATGCTGCTCAAAAATGATTATTTCCTCAATAAATAACAACTGATAGCCTACAGAGAGAAAGCCAACATCAGTTTCATTGCTGACATTCTATTTAATGAATTCACCATCAGGCATCGCTATAAAACAAATAACACCCAATGCAGATTAGAGATAAGAAAAGCTAATTTCCATCAAAAGAAAGCTCTGCACAAGGAGAAGAGTCTGTTAATATCTCAGAAACAATCCAGTGATCATCTGACTTAGATGTTTATACAGTGCGTTGTCTATATTTATTCTGCATAGACTAAATAAGATTTTGATATGCTGTTAATGGAAAGTGGAAGTATTTCAGATAATGTTGTGAAAGGCAGATGCTGCTTTCCAACGCAGTCACCAGTGGAATCGTATACAGTTACTGGATTTGAGTTAAATTAGTAGAGCAACTAAACCTTGCTGAAAAGGTATTTGCCTGATTTTCTTGTTGTGTGAATGGCAAATGAAGCAAAGGTAAAAGTATATCACCTGTGTAAAAATAGGAGTATAAAGTGAAAATACAATTTTAAAAAGGAATGTGAAAAGTTACTGTTCCTAAAAAAATGTATGTTCTCTTTATTCTTCTTCTTTATTACTTTATTTGCAACACTAAGAAGTTACTTCCTACCCCTAGTTGTTTGTGAGGTCTAACACATTTGATGATTGCATCACCTAGTCTCCCTAGTCATAAAATTAGCCTTCAGTGTCCCTAGTGGTCATACGTTTCATCAGGTACCTTTAAGCAAAGATTATGATCACTTTAACTACTTACAGTACATACACCACAGATCTCTAAGCTAGCCTGTTGACCAAATCATTATTATGAAAATTTTGAAAACAAAATCTGTATATCTCTGACTGCTTAAGTCTTGCAAACCCAATGCACCTAAGGCTGAGCATCCGCTAGCTCAGGGTTTGCGAACCATGTACTGTGGAGAGCCAACACTGCAGGTTTTTGTTTTAACCAAAAACTCCACTCACTGAGTATCTTTCCATCAAGCAGAGGGGAAGAACTGATCTGTAAAATTACCTGCCGAGATGCTCGATTGGAATGAAAACCTGCAGTCTCTCCATGGCACATGACTAGCCACTCCTGCACTAAATGCTGGAAAGAACAAAGCCCCAAACAGAGAAAAACACAGAAACTTGTCACCCCCGTTGCTCAGCAGTGACCTCCTCTGAAACGTGCCAACTTGCCCACTAGAGTTCATGTGGTCAAATGTGCCCTGATATTGACCAGAGTGACAGTTCACCTCATTGACTTACTCACATGAAATCACCACAGGCAAATATACCAGACCTATTGACTAACATTTAGCATGTTCCTGACAAGGTCAGGAATACAGAAGGGTTAAGCAGGGACATGCTCACTCTCACAGAAGGTGGGTGGCAAGGTGCCATATAACTTACTGATACACAGCTTGTGAAAGCACATCTGTCCTGTCATCTTTTGGGCACTTTACCAGTATTAGACCAATAAAATTATCTCCCTTTCTGTGGAGTAACAGTGGAGCAAAGCTGTGAAAGAGCAAGGCAGCAACAGATCATCATGCTCAATGAATGCGGTTTTGACAAAATAAGGACATCAAATAAAAGTAATGTGAACTGTCTGGTGCAGTTTCTCGAGAGCTTCCTGTAGAGACGGAGACCATCCAGACACAGCTTCATCAGAGCACTAATGAAGAGCACTACACCTACACCAATGTTCCCTGGAGACTGTACCTCAGGAAGGAGGTGTGCACATACACACAAAAACACTACAGAATCTGCTGTAAGAATGTCTGTATTCTGTTCTATTGTGAGTATTTTTATTTCTTTTGCAGGTTTTTTTTCCCAAAGACAGCTTCAACAATCCTCTGGTGCTAGACCTCATTTTTAAACAGGTAACTTACAATAAGTCAGTGGTTCCTTTTTGCTTTAGGGACCATTTTCTATCATTGAGTCATTGAGTAAAGAGACCCCCTGACTAAGTGACATATTTAATGGATATTTCATGTTATATTCAATGCATAATAATAACATTGCAGAACAACTGATAAAATGCGAAATTAATCCAAATGATAAATGCGATAACTACAGGATGTTTGTGTGAAACCAAAAATTTGGATACATTTTAATCAGATTATAATATAGTTTTTATTTGCATCAGAGATATTTTTAGGTCTATAGTATGTTAGCAATCATATATACTCCATAGGGTTCTTTTTTGACTAGTTAAGTGTTTTGTTCTCCCTGACAGTTAGCCATTGTTCTATTAGCTTGTTGGTTCCTTTAACTGTTGTACCTTTTCTAATGCAAAGAGTGAAGGCTCTGTAAATGTGTTCAATTCTTCAGTGTCTTAAATAATAATCTAGACTTAAAAAATAACAATTTAATTTAGCTTTCTTCACAGAAATTAATGAAATGCTGACATATAGGCCTACTGTAAATTTTTCAAAAATTATTCTTACACCCCTTAAAATCAAGAAGGCCTCTCAAGCCCCTGTGACACTTTGGCGACCCCTAGTGGTGGTTTGGGACCTCTAGATTGGGAACCAGCGACTTCAGAGATAGTTGAATTAATGCAGGATGAAAGGGTGGATGGATATAACATTAGCAGATTAATGCATTGTTTGAGATGTTTAGTATCCATGCAGTCACTTTTTACATTGAATTAATTTATATAAAAATAATAAAAATGAAAATTTGTTCATTCACCTTTTTTTACCTCTCACCAATTGTTCTCATTTTTCCTGATGACAGAAAAAGCATAGAAAGATCAAACTAAATTATTTCTAACAGTACCTCTCCTCTTTCCTTCTCTCCTGTCGTCTCCTCGATTTTCTCCTGCAGATAGTGAACGACACTCTGTCAGAGGCGTGTGTTCGCATCACACGGGATGAAAGGCAGAAAATGAAGGCTCTTTTCGGTAGTCTGTCTGTTCTTCCTGCAGACATTTTTTTAGACCGTATGCTCTAATGCAAACTCATCGCTTTGACATTCATGAGTTCCTCTGCCTGTTTGTGTGAATGACAGCTAAACATGGGGTTGAACAGAATATGGATCCAGTGGAGGAGCATGTGAAGAAAACAATCGTCACGGCAGCCAGGGAAACTTGGGAAATATACTTCTCCCGTCTGTTCCCTGCATCGGTGAGGGTGGTGAATCTTCAGACGGTAGTAATTATTGTGTGTTATTTTCATTTTTATTAAACCTCTCTCTGTCTATGTGTTTGTTTTGTGTGTTTGTGCGAACAGGGTAGTGTAGGAACTGGTGTGCAGGTGTTGTCAGTGTCCCACAGCGGTATTAAGTTGTTGAAGACCGTAAAAAGCAGCGCTGCAGCTCCAGACTACTTCAGAGTCCTACGGCCCTACACGTATGTGTTGTTTGTTCTGTTTTTGGTAGGATTTCTTTTATCATGTTTGGAATTCCAGATATGTGTATTTTGTGATTCGGTGTCAGGTGAGTTGTAAATCAAAGACAAATATACCAAATTGTGTCAGATTGTCTTGCCTTGACCCTGCTCATGTTTTTGATTATTCAGGAGAAGATCGATTTGTGTGTGTAACCTGACCAGTACTGGATTTGTATGGCTAAGACCTATCTTTAGAGATGTGAGATGTTTCTGTTTTGCAATATCCTGTTGCTTAACGGCCAACATATACATTGATAATCTAATATTGGCCAATTTATTGGTCAAGGAGCAGTTTTGTTCTATAGATCAAAACACAGCCAGTCTAACCTCACCAGTTGAAAAATCACCATTCCTTCAGGATCACAGTATGGACAACAATACGGCTTTTACAGTAAAATAAAACCAATTATCATCATAAAAGGAATGGAGTGTCAATATAGAAGCACTGACTTTTTATTTAATCAGAAATGTAGTTCAACCCCAAAAAGCTGGGATGCTGTGTAAAACAGAAATGAAAACAGAATGCAATCATTTGCAAATAAACTGTGTTCACAAACAACGGTTTAATGAAGTGTTCCATGTAGTAACATCCTTTATACAATCCTGTGTTCACAAAGTCGTGAACCTCGCTCCATCCTCGCTTGTGAATGATGGAGCCTTTCGAGGATGCCCCCTTTTTCATAGCCAGTCAGAAAGAATCACAGTCCCTTGTGCGCTGTGTTTTTTCAGCTATGCAGACATCCTGTTTGTGACCATCCCCTCTGAGAACATGCTGGAGTTCAATCTCACCAATGAGAAACTGATCCTGTTCTCAGCCAAGGCACAGCAAGTCAAACATCTCATTGACACCTTCATCAATGAGATCAAAAAGGTACAGACAGGCTTTGACACTATAAAAAACATCTGTAAATGATACCCATTTTGTTTCTTGCCATTTTTTTGTTCCCAGTTCAGCCAACAGCAGTAACCTGAAAACAGTGTCAGTTAAAACATGAACATCAAAGGACAGTAGTTGCTCTGGGGCAGTTGATGTGGTGATTTTACCTTGAAGACTATTTCTCTTACCCCCTTCATCTGTACATACTGAATGTAGCAACATTTTCTGTGAGATTTGTGGGAGATCAGCAACTGAAGCAGTAGCAGATGAGTCAAATTGAGGGTGAACTTCAGTCCAAATACTATACATGCGAACAACATAACATGTAACCGTGCAGAAGAAAGTTATTTCTTTTTTCTTTGCAGGACTCAGATTATGTGATTGCAGAGCGAAACTTTGTGACAGACGACCGCTCGATGCTCAGTTTTCACAAAGGTGACATCATCAGGCTGCAGGTGATGGACGGGCTGGAGAAGGGTGAGACACTGTGGTACATTTAGTAGAAAATCTGTTATGAGTGAAACTATGATCCAAGCGTGTGTTTTTGTCCTCCAGGTTGCAACTACGGCTGTGTGGTGAGGAAGAAGGTGGTCTTTTTGGAGGAGCTGAAAAGAGACACTCCAGACTTTGGTGATTGTTCATTAAATTTCTTCATGTAAATCTGAAACTAAATCTATAAAGTTCACCTGGGCTGAGGCCCAATTGTAAACAAGGTCAATCCAAACTGGCAGCTTTGAGAGATTTACTAACCTTACTGTGCTTGTATATCCTGGAGGTGTGATGGTATCTTAAGCCAAGGAGAAATAGGTGCAATGATGTTGACAGTGCCCACAGCACTCTTCAAATGCAATATTGTATCAGAAAATTATTTTTCAGATGGAAGATGCCGATGCAATTTGAAAAATATTGATTCATGTTATTTCTTGAGGACACAAAAGATGAAATGCGATCACAGACGAGAGGTCACGTCATTCCACAAATTCAGTGTGTGCTTCCACACACATTTTTGTAATTTACTGTGTGATGTGTTTATTTGATGTGTTTATTTTTCTTTTAACTCAGACATCTAAACAATTGCAAATGAATGAACCTCACAGAGCACATACACTACGGCCATGTTTTCTCAATTTGAATCCATCCTCCAACATGCAGTCCACTCAGATTTGTCAGATCTCACAAAATTACTAAAGGTATAAACACAATAATATAAAATATGATCGTGAATATTCCAAGTATTTTTCAAAAAGTCAAGATGTGTGCTTATGTGTGTGTGAGTACTTATGTCACATTAGAAAAAAACAAGCTGGTCCCTACTCGGGTTCAGCAGAACTATCTATGAATACAGCACTGACATATTACCTTGTAAAGTTGATATGGCTAATGCATTAGCAAATACACTAGGATTTATTTTGAGTCATGTTTCCAGTCATAATCCTTTGAGCTCTGTTTTGGTCTCCACCAACTTGTGAGGGAAATGTTGGCTAATTGCCAACTTTTTCTGTCTATTGTTTGGTGCTGCACAAGTAGCAGTGAGGTTTATTGGAGCTTCTTATTGGTAAACAGTCGATGAGAGCAGGGAAAGGGAACCAAAACAGTAAAGTTGTCATCCAGAAAACTAAAACAATGAGCTAAAAGATTCTAAAAAACCTTCTTAGAGCTGAGAGGAAGTGCAGAGTTGGGTGCTAATTCTGTTTGGTTCATCACTGATTCCTTTCACATTACAAATCATCGTTTGATGCATTGTCAGTGTAAAAGTATTAATAAGCGTGGCTTTTAGGGAGCATTTACAAAAGTTAATAAATTATGTATGATAGTAGGACTGCAACTAACAATTATTTTCATTGTTGATTAATCTGTTGATTATTTCCTTGATTAATCAATTTGTTGTTTGATCTGTACAATATCAGAAAATGGTGAAAAATGTCAATCAGTGTTTCCCTCCGCCCTAAATGTCATCCTCAAATGTCTTGTTTTGTTTACAACTCAAAGATATTCTGTTTACTAGGGTAACCCTGCAGAGAATTAATGCAAGTACCCACGGGTGACAGAAATATGTGTATAGTATCTATATTAGATCAAAGGCTATATTAAGTGCCAGGTTGTCAGCATAGCTGCAGGGGAGAGTTAAGTCTTGTAAATGAGAAAGTGTGTAGATAAGGATCTGACTTGTTTAAATGAAAAGCTGACCTGCTGTTAGAGAAAAGGCAGATAGGGATCAGGACTTCAAGCAGAGGTGAGACTTGGTTATGGGCACAAAGAACCCAGGTGTGTCAGCTTTTGTATGACTGGATGTTGTAATCGCGCTGTGCATGCGTTTGTGTGTGTATCAGGTTGGAAGTTTGGTGCTGTGTTCAGCCGCTCTGGTGCGTTCCCGGCCGAGTGCGTCCATCCGATCGCTCCTCCTGACTTCCTGTCGCTGCCACTGGACCGCATGTCAGAGCCTCGAGGAGGAGCGGGACAGTTCGCTGTGTCATCAGCTATCGCTGTTGCCGTGGCATCCACCATGGCTGCACATGAGATAGATCAAACAATTGAGGTACATATGCACACACACACACACACACACCTACATGCAGTATGTTTTTTTTTCTGTCGGTCAAAGTGTGTCACTAGAGTGTCACATTGTTTTTCTCTGTCATTTTTGGATTGTCAGCGGGTTTCCCTTGATGGCTTTGGTGATGGAGATCTGGATGAGAGGGCACTGCAGGACAGTAAATATGACATGTTGGAGTTTGCCAAGAAGTACTTCAGACAGGGAACCAAAGGGAAGGGGTAAGACAAAGAAATGTGCACACTCAGAGAAAATCCTAAAAAACACAGAAAAACACTAACCTCACACAGAGTGGAAGAAAGTAACTAAGTATTTTTACTTCAGTACTGTACTATTGTACTTTTTGTTTCATTGTTTGTTGTTTTTGTACAGCTATAGTTCTTCACTACTTATTACATTTTAAATACAAAAAAAGTCATTAGGTTCTAAACAAGGTTCTGTGATGCATTGTTATAAATTAAACTACCAAACAGAAAATAAAGTAATTCAAATCACAACATTAAAGTATTGTTTACATGCCAGTGAATCAATAATAAAAGTAAAATATTGACAGATGCCAATCTGCATTGTGAGTATATTTAAATACATTTTGTTGCTTTTGAAATAAATTGTGAATGCAGGACTTTTATAGTTTGGTATTGCTGCTATTACTTAAGTAAATGAATTAAGTGAATAAATGAATACTTTATGTGCACTTTGTGACTGATTTTGTTCTCAGAGACTCCCTGAAGAGCAAAAGCAAGAACAGAGACTCCAGAGAGCCCACCGACATGATCAAGTTCTCCAAGGTGCCTGTCTTCCAGCTATAACTTAACACATCTTAGCACTCTTATCTTCTCATATCTTTGTGTGGTTTTTGTTTGTATTGAATAGTTTGCATAATACATTTCTGGTGTGATTTTCACCTTTGCAGACTCCTCTGACTGAATCTCTGATAGAGTTTACGGATCCAGCCATGAACAGAGTAGCAACTGATCTCTTCTTGTGTAAGTTCTCACCTTCAGTCATCTCTCCTCTAATTACATTATCTTATTGCATTACTCTTATTACATCTGGGCTCCGATTCATCCTCTGTTATAATGACACATTCTTGTCTCAGATTTTAAGATTTTACTCAAGTGCTGAATTTTTCTAGAAAATCGGATATTTGGGATTGAAATATTATTGATCTGTCTGTGTGTGTGTGTGTTTGTGTGTGTGTTTATATGTGCCCTGATTGTGTAATTTGCATAGCGGCGATGCGTTTCATGGGTGACTCTCCATCAAGGGGATCGACAGAACACGAAGTGGTCAGCACTTTTCTCAAGGTAAATACACAGTTACACAGTACACAGTTTTTTTTTTCTCTTAGGCTACCATTTGGTCTGACAGTTTACTAATCTGTGTATGTGTGTGTGTGTGTGTGTATGTCCTCCCCTCAGCTCATAGGAGAGTTCACCTTGATGAGGGATGAGGCTTACTGCCAACTCCTAAAACAGCTTACCGCTAACACCAGCTCCAAACCGTAAGTCTACTTTAACACATTAACAAACACACCACAAACCAACACACACTATACTCCTCGTTCTTCCCTGAACCTGTAATCCTGAGTGTGTGTGTTTGTGCACTCTTGTGTTGTACAGAGATAGTTGCCAGCGAGGCTGGAGGCTGCTGTACATCCTGACTGCTTTCCATCGCTGCTCTGAGGTCCTCAAGCCCTTCCTGCTGAAATACCTGCAGCAGGCCTCTCGCAGCGCTGGGGCACAGTATCAGGGTAAAAGCACACACACAAACACACACCAAGTGTAAATCTACTGTACACTGTACCAAAGCCACCAGCATGTAATGTTTTCTTTAAACAGGCATTGCTAAAGCATGTGAGCAGAACCTGAAGAAGACATTCCAGTATGGTGGCCGCATTGTTCCACCCAACAGCATGGAGCTGAAGGCTATGATGGTCAGTGCCACATTTTATTCATCCACACTCGTGGCAGAAATCCACAGTGGTGGCAGTCCTTAACTAATAAATCTAGCAACACCCAAAGTGCAAAGACACTCCATTGAACATAACTCATTCAATTCATGATTCAAGTAAAAAATGCAGTATTAGCAGTAAAATGTGCTTCAAAATAAAGGTACTCATTGTGCACATTCAGATCTATACTATTGTATATGTTATGCTACAGTATTAATATTGATATAAGCAGCAAATTAATGTTGCAGTTTGTTCAAATGGAGCTAATTTTGAAGGATAAGGCTGATGATAATAATTTTGTTTTGTTATTGTCAACAAATCTTCTGAAAAGACCAAAACCAACAAGTACTGTCTTTGGACCCAATGCTCTGATATACCTCCTCCTTCTGTGCTGTAGAGCTCCATCATTGTCTGTGTGTGTTTGTACTTCCTCAGGCGGGACGTAGTTCAAAACGTCAGCTGTTTCTCTTCCCTGGAGGCATTGAACGTCACGTGAAAATCAAAACGTGCTCTGTAAGTGTTCAGCCCCTGTTGGCAGTTCACCACCTCTGATGTCTATGAGGAGACAGCTGTGATATACTTGTTTGTGTGTGTGTGTGTGTGTGTGTGTGTGTGTTTCAGGTTGCCCTGGAGGTGATTGAGGAGCTGTGTTATGAGATGGGTTTACACAGACTGGAGGCCATGGAGGAATATGCCATATTTTTTGTCACCAATAGAGGTGTGCTCACAGACGTCTGTTTCTTATCTCTCACACTCAAAAACACATTAAATGATGTATTAGCGCATGAAGTCAATCTTCCTGTCATTGTCGGTGAAGCAGATCCACTCACAGATCACATATCACACTGCTCTCTGGTTTCTAGCTGTGGGAGAAAGTCACTCATGTTCATGAGCCTGATAGGGCTGTCAGGGTGAAATAATGAGAGATGGCTCGATATCGGCTTTTCATTTCCGATACTGCTATGACAACACTGAGTCTCTGCCAACAGCAATCCAATATGCATTTTTTCTCTTTATTATCGACTAAGATGTTCTTTCATGTGCACACTGTGTATCTACAACGTATGTAGATGTATTTACGTAAAAACATGCTCCACCCGTCAAACAATGACATCTCATAAGTGAACAAATACATTGTGCGTAACATGACATAACTTTTTCTAACAACTTCAAAAGGAACATGCTTGTGTGTCTTCATTTTTTCTGATGAAATGTAGAGGGAGCTTTTGTTATGGTGCTTATTGCTTGTACAATTCTGTCATATTCCTCTCCACTCCTGTTCCTTCGATCTTATCAAATTTTCAAAGCTGAAAGCTCAAACACTGATTTTGTCCCTTGAAGCACTCACGCAGGACTCATCTTTTTTCATGTTTTCCTCCTTGAACATTAAATATATGTGACTGTACAAGTATTAATATGGCTTTTTGGGCTAGTTGTGTCAATAGTTTGTATTGGATTTTAACTATTTTTTAGCTACTGCAGGTCAGATATGGATAGTATTGGAAGAGTCTTTTATAAGTATTGCTGTGAGTGTTTTACAGTTTTGCATTGTTGTAATAAATAAAAACTGACATTGCAACACACATCACATATGTATGTGGGTGTGTCCAGGTCAGAATGTGCGTCCGCTGAACAAGCACGAGTATATCCTGGATGTTGCAACAGAGGCCGAGTTAGTGGACACCAACTACAGCTTTTGGTTAAGACGAGTCATCTGGACTCAGCCCCTCAAGTTTGAGAATGAACTCTGTGTCGCCATGCACTATAACCAGGTACGACGGATGATGTTTCACTCACATTCAGCATATGTGACCTATATATAGCATGTGCATGTGTAACTGTGTTTGTGTGTATATTTAGATCCTACCAGACTACCGTAAAGGCCTGCTAAATGTTCTTCCCCATGGAAAAGTAAGCGATCAACAGTTCCACCAGATCTCCAAACTGGCAGCATTGCAGCACAGAGCCAAAGACATCATCTTCATCCCCAGCATGTGAGAAAACAATACATAAAAAGCGTTGAGATGTTCTTTCTCTGACAACACAGCCTCTAGTTTCAGTGATCAAGTGACAAAATAGTCTCACAGATATTCTAAAAACTTTGTTTTTATTTAATCCATTTTACTTTAGTGATCATGTCATTGCTGTGTGCCACAACTCACTGTATATTCACAGTGGAGAATGTAGCAGACTAAACTGATCATAAAAAGAGAATACATTTAATTAAAAAAACAAGCATAGTGCATAAATAAAGAAAAAAAATGTGTCCTTAATACAGAGAAGCACAGAGACCATTTTCATAAAAATAAGAAATAGACTTTCAAACATACTGTACAGTGTAGTATATGAAACACACACATATGTACATATATTTAAACATCCACCCACCAAATTTCCTCCATTCCCTTAAAGACTTAGTTTACACAGCAAAGCCATTTAGCCTGTCATGCTTTAATACAGTCAACACTATTTTCTCCGTGCTTCAAACTTGCTCTCTTTTCCATTTGTCTTCTTTTGGCCCCTGTTGGCCTCCAGGTTCTTGTAATAAAATCTAAAGCTCTTATTCTGCGTTTTCTAAGTAAATATTCATATGTATTTCAGGATGCATTACTACTATTAACATATTAACACCAAATCCAATTTGATTTGTAAAAATTTCTCAGACAAAAAGAAACATTTTACTTGCAGGGCCTTAAACAAACAGGGCCTCTGTTTCAGCACATTTGAGAGAGATGCACATCAGATTTATGGGCCTGTGCTTTTGTTAATTAATTTGTATATTATTGTATATTTTATGTATATATTTAATATAGACAACATATAGGGTTATTTCACAACAGCACTGAAGCTACAATGGATGTTTTTCTAGATTTTCCATCTACATACTGATGGTCAACAACTGTTGGGGTAGAAACTCTTTGCTGAAGAGACCAGAATGCAGTGCAGTCAATAGTTTGTGTGTTTAAAGTGCGTGACCCTTTATTTTTCTCAACTGTAAAAACTCATGTTGTTATCACTATCTCTTTCCACCCACATAGAGCCGACAGCAGAACGGAGCAGCTCACTGAGTAAAATAATTCTGAGAAATGTTGAGAAATCACTGAGGCAGACTTGTGTTTATCTTAGATTCATTTTCTCGTCTTCTCTCCTCCAGACATGAATTATCGGAGTACATTGCCACACCTCTGTTCAAAAAGCAGCCACCCCAGCAGTGGGTTACCATGGTAACGCAGCACATGCAGCAAGTGCAGACCCTGAACCCGCACCAGGCCAGAGCACAGTTTCTGGGTAAGATCCCTGTTCACATGAAGAGGCATTACAGAGAAAAACTGTGATCGCAGCATCAGTATATATTGTGATATGGTACATTCTCAGAAAAATAAATTGAGAAACTGTTTGTGGACCAATTAATTAGACAGTAATGTATGTTTTTGCCAAATCAAGCAAAGAAAATAACAAATCAAGAGACTTTATCACATTAATGCAAAAACATATAAAAAACAATATATTTCTAAAACATATTTGAAACATTGCCCACACTAGCCTAATAGAGCCACAGACGTTTATGGGATTGTTACCATGTGATAAGCTGAAGATAACAATCTCTTGACAGGTGACACATTGATATTGTACATATTATCACAAAAATTAACCTTTGCAAGATATTTATTAGAAAAAATGTTGAGAAAAAGAAATCTCTTGTGACATGCCAGGTGACTACTCATGAAAAAATAGATTTCTGATCAATAATTCTGTAAAACAGTCTTTTAATGTGAGTTTTAAGATAAAGAACATGCATTTTCAGACAGAAAGACAAAAGAAACAGTGGTGTGCAATTTCTATCATTCTGATGTGTGACTTTCTCAAACTTCTACATCTGGACCCCATAAATTCCTGTTCTTGTTCTTGATGAGGTGGTTGCCAAAGTTCTTGTTGTTCCCTTCAACAATAGAAGTCGTCCTCTCCAAACCAAGACAAGCTGCACATTCTTTTGTCCATGTTCCCATACAAGCTGTGATATTATGAAGCTGAGAAAAAAATCACTTCACAGTTTAATTATTTACTTGTTTTTGGGCTTTCAAACACGTTACCTGGTCCTCATCAGCGGATTCAATAAGCAGCCAAAAGCAGGGCTATAGAATTCATATTGCTATTAAGAAGGAGACAGCACTGACAGATTGAATCTACCCATGAGGACCGTGTGATAGAGTCAAAAGCTCCAGAGCAACGAAGTGGTTGTTTTCCAGGTTCAAGAATGAACTGTTAAGCTCAGTCAATTTGTACTTAATCTTGACATTTACACGAACAGTAATATGCATTTAGATGTCGTCTATTAACAACAAGAAATGCTGTTGAAAATGTGTAAATTTGCACTTCTTAATGGATATTGTCAGAATAGAGAAAGTATTAGTGTCTTAAATAAGAGATTTGGTGATTTACTGTTGCTCTACCATAATGATAAGAGGCAGATTAAACAAAAATAGCCAAACCCGAATGCAATGCAGGTCAAACTTGAAAAAAACTAAATCCTACAATTCTCCATTATGCAACGCAGCTGTTTGTTTATTTAGACAACTGAACGTGATGTGTAAAATCTGTGATTTACTTTTAATAAAGTCAGATCTTTTGTCTAGTTCATGTGACGCCTCCTCAAAGAATAAAAATGTGACAATCTGTACTCAATCTTTCATGTCTTTGTACGTGCAGGGCTGGTCAGTGCATTCCCCATGTTCGGCTCCTCGTTTTTCTACATCCACAGCAGCAGCTCCACCACCTTCTACGCCCCCTGTATTGTTGCTGTCAGTCAACACGGTCTCCACTTCCTGCACAAAAATACACACGTAAGGCACCACACACATTCACTGTCGTCAAGTGCTGATATGATTCATCTCATCGTGACTGAAACATGAGCCCAGGAGCAGAGTCACGTAGTTTGAGTAACACAGCTGTGTGTTATAACGTTTGCATTCTGTGGTGCAGGAGCTGATGGCAGTGGTCCCCCTGGTGGAGGTGCAGTCCAGCCGCACCCAGAGGCCCACTGCTGGAACAAGTTACCCATACGTAGACCTCACTCTGGGGGACATGAACACACAACGGGTCATTCAGTTGCAGCTGGAGCAGGTATTACGCAAACAGGGACAAGACACCCTTTAGAGGTCACACATGTTTATTTTCAGTGGAGCTGTTATGTTGCTGTCTCTTTGTCTGCAGGGCCTGGAGTTGTGTCGAGTCATTGCCATGCAGGTGGAAAACATGATGTCTGTGCGGGAGAAGAGACTCACCCTGCCACCCAGTGAAATCACCATGTTATAACACATGCTCATGCTTAATTGCAAGCACACACGCATACATTCGACAAAACCCTCATCAATAGCCTACCTCTTCTTGCCTTCAGGTGTTTTTTGTGTGTGTCACACACACACACACACACATTAATGTGATATGTGAATGCATAAGAGTACCCTGAAGTCAGTCTTACTTTTGCTTGATTATTTTACTACATTAACTGAACAAAATGTATCTTGAAAACAGTGAAAATGAGCTCATATTAGTCCATGCTTCTTTCAGGTTGACGCTTTCATAATTGCACTTACGACTGTAGCTTCAATTGATTAAACATTAAACATGTTTTATCTGTACAGAATCTGTTAATTAACCCTGAGAAAGCGTCATAGGCCTGTGCCTTGTCATTGCAACATTTTATAACTTGATATGTAACATGTTTTTTATTTTTTTTATCAATGCTGTTTACTGTAAAACTTGATGTTAATGTAAACTGTTATATTCAATCAATATTATTATTGCATCAACTTTCTTGTTTTGTAAAGAACATTTTATCAAAATAAAATAACCAAATTTAAAGACAGAGATATGAGCACTTCTGCACTGAGTGATTAAAATGATAAACAACAATTAAAACAAGTATTTGGTATGAAGACGTGTCAGTATAAAACAGCGCAATTAAATGCTTTGATGTCACCATCAAGACTCAAATTAACAAAGCCTTAAAATATTTATTTTAATGATGCAAGTAACTATTTTTCCATTTTTTTAATCATTTTTTCATTGAACAATTTATCACTTGATCTATAAATCTGAATATAGGTATGTAGGTAAAGTATAAATTCATTAAATGTAAAAACATTTCAGTTCAATCAATCATGTTTTTTATTTACAGCAGTTACTGGGTTGGTTATGGACAGAAAATAGTGCAAATATTATCGACATGTGTTACTTCTGTACACCAGCTTTGTACTTGAGATATCAAGTAGTGAATTTGTGCAAAATGTCTTTTTTCTTAGCTGTGCACAAATATTTAGATACAGATTCTTATTTTTCATTCAAGAAAACCTTTCACATTATAGATCTTAAACGTCTGTTTGCATGTTTCATTCTGTTTGTATTTCCTCTCCACAGTAGGTAAAAATGAATAAAATATATATGGCTTCTTATTAATACTTACTTATTATAATTATACGAATAATAACAATCATTAGATGGGTATCAACACAATAAATAACACTATAATGAAAACTATCACAGACCTTTACATGAACAGTGTGAACTTTCTGGAAGTAAATGAGGTGTCAGTGGGACAAAATTAGCAGTGGTCTTAAGTGCCCCCTCAAAGTTCCCAAAATGGATTTATGTGTCTTCCGTTCACGACACGTGATCGGCCCTCCCCAAACTGGCAGGTCACAACTGAGCATGCGCAGATCTCTAGCAGGTTGCACGAGTTTATTTTCAGCCTTTCTCTGGAAGACGCGTTGCGATGCTGTAAACTGCGTTGTATGGCTATAACAATGTTTTTCCTGGACTTTTGAGTTACAACCTGGGTGGAACTTTTCCGGAACACCGAGGTTTGGAATTTAGCGGTGACATGTGAAATGTTGCTGCGTGGGTTGTCGGTATATCCAGGCGGCAACGGACAGACCAAGCCAGGCTAGCTTAGCTGACTAGCAATGCACCTCGGCTAGCTATCGCTAGCCCCTCCTCTGGCTAAGCGTGTTGAAGCGTCGACGCAGCGTTTAAAACAGCTTCGCTTGTTTGGAAGCCCGGTAATATCTACAGAGTGCCAAGTTTCATTCCACACTGCTGTTTCAATGCACAGACAGAGCGGCCGAGCAACTTAGCTAATGTTAGCTACCTGTGTCCGCTGGACGCCGCTGTGAGTGAGAGTGAGCGGTCCCTTAAGATAGCGATATCCATCGTCTAAGACTCCTTCTGACATCTATTCCGTTCACATTAACCACATGCAGTTAAAATTGTGCTGAAATGCAGCCCTGATAAAAGCTGTGTGTTAGCTGGGAGCTCACGTCGCACTACACCAGTCATACTGTTTTGGCTGACATGGCAGCCAGCGGATACTCTGACCTGAGGGAGAAGCTGAAATCCATGACTCCACACAGAGACGAGGAAAAAAATAAGTACGTGGACGGGACGAGTAACGGCAGCGGTAAAGGTCGAAAACGCAAGTTTCGAGAGTCCGACGACGATGAATACGAGCACAGTGATGACAGCGCGGAGCTCCGGGAGCAGGAGGCCCGTCGGGTGAGGAGCAGCATCCTGCAGAAGAGGATCTTCACACCGGAGGAGTGCGCCCTCATCGAGGAGAAGATCGACGACGTGGTCGCTCAAGGAGAGGCTGGACTCTACCGTGAGCATACCGTGGACAGAGCGCCGCTCCGCAACAAGTACTTCTTTGGGGAGGGGTACACGTATGGATCCCAGCTGGAGAAGCGTGGACCAGGCCAGGAGAGGCTGTACCGTAAAGGAGAAGTGGATGAGATCCCAAGCTGGGTGCATGAGCTGGTGATCAAGCGTCTGGTGTCCAGTGGTGTGATCCCGGAAGGGTTTGTCAACAGTGCAGTCATCAATGATTATCAACCAGGTGGCTGCATTGTGTCACATGTAGATCCTCTGCACATCTTTGCACGGCCCATCGTTTCAGTGTCCTTCTTCAGTGACAGCGCACTCTGCTTCGGCTGCCGCTTCCAGTTCAAACCGATCCGGGTGTCAGAGCCTGTGTTTGTCCTGCCTGTGAGGAGAGGGAGTGTCACAGTGCTCAGGTGATTATGGCTGTGTTTGCTATCATGCACTGATTGAACTGCTGTTTTTGTGTGGCCACCCCTGGCAGAAGTTGTCACTTAAAGCATTTTTCTTTCTCAGTGGTTACGCTGCTGATGACATCACTCATTGCATCAGACCCCAAGACATAAAGGAGCGGCGTGCTGTTATCATCCTTAGAAAGTGAGTCAACATGCTATCATTTAAAAAGTAATTATGTTATATGAAATCTCGCTTTGATGTGTGTTCCATCTTATGCACCCTCTTCTGTTTGCCAGGACCAGACCTGATGCTCCTCGACTGGACTCTGACAGCCCTTTAAGGTCTTCTCCTGCAGAGAGACCCGCTCCTCTGAAAGCCAAACGCTCTCATCGCAAAGCAGACCCTGATGCTGCTCACAGGTATACCACCACACTTAAAGACACAGTGAAGGTTGTCATGTGCCCAATCGAAACAAACCTCTGGAAAACCTGCCAGGTTTGCATAAATTAATTTAAAAAATCTGAGAAACAGACCTGAGAATAGTTGATGCTGAATTTAAAGAGCCACTTCACTAATTTCGGAAGAAATTGTTGCATTTTTGTAAGGTGTAGTTTTACCCCTATTATCCTTCAGGGAAACATGGAAATAGAGAGCACCCACACTGTCATCAATATGATGCACAACTGCTTAACAAGCAGCTACCAATGCATCTAATTTATTCTTCTGGAAATCACAGCCCCCTCTGTTTCACCTCAGAAACATGCGTCTCATGAGATGATAATGAAGTTTGTTGACTTGGATCCACTTGGGTATGTGGCTGTGTTCAGACTGGCTTTGAAATATACCCAGAGAGAAATGTGCATCTTGTTCTGCCCTATAAAGCCACTGTAATGAATTTCTCACAATCATCACCTCCTATGCGCATGATCATTTAACAAAACAGACTATACAACACTGCAGAAAAAAACAATTTTAAGTTGTTGAGGAAATTGCTGTTCTCGTATCAGATCATTCTAAAAGCTGTTTTCTTCTTGTGGTGACACCGGGTCAAAAACAATTTAAAGAACAGACATCCTTATAATCTGACCAGCAGTATATGAGGAATGTATATATTGTTAGTGTTCATTTGTACTGCATGGATGAATAAATATCTGTCCAGCAAAACTTTTTAAATGCAGCAATAGGAATTAAGTCCATGCTTAACATCCTGCCACTCAATGCTTGTGCACTGCTGGTCTTCATAAACAGGCAGCAGGATTCGCTCACCATTAATGTATATGATGTATTGGGATTCACTGCAAGAAGCGGGGGCTCATGAAGACATCAAAGGCAAAATAATTTCAAATCCAACAATAGCAGAAACAGACAAGTTTCTTCTTTCTCAAAATCATTACATTTGTAATTCTCTGCTCCCGCTCACACACACCGGGTGCCAAACATCATGTGAGCATTGTGGCTTTTTCTGTAAATGTGCTGCTATTTCCCAATGAAGCTGCAAGGAACATTCATCTAAATGTCTGAATGACAAAAAGCCATCAAGTTAACAGCTTGATGAAGTCAGTGATGTTACATATTGCGTGTCTGAAAAGGGTTGAAGAAGCACTTGTCCAAAGCTGATACAGTAGCTGAGAGTAACACTGTTCCTCTTGAGCAGGTGTCATGTAAATTGCAATAATGAAGCAGTGTTACAGTCGGTTGGAAAGTGATAAATGATGATCCAAATCTGACTTGGCATCTCAATGTTTTTTCTCCTCCAGGCCGAGAGTTCTAGAGATGGACAAAGAGGAGAACAGACATCCATCAGTGTCGCGTCACCGTCACCACAGCATCAGCTCAGAGAACTACTGGAGGCGTGGTCAAGACTCTGACAAACACCGGGAGAGTTCAGGACGCAAAGTCAAAATGAGACGCCACTGAGCACTTCTCTATCATACATATACCCGCTCTTTTACGTATTTCAATATTGTAACATTCTTTGATCAGTCATCATTTTCTTGCTCCACTTTTAGTCTGGCACAAGGAGCACAAAAATCATTGTCTGCATTTTGGTTTGAGTCTGGATAAGTTTGAGTGTATATTTGTTTCTGGCAGACCTTGGGTTAGTTACTACAGTTAGGCATTGATGCCAACGGTTCAATTCTTGTTTCTATGTCCATAGATACTTCAAAATGGCATGTATTTTTTGTAACCGAGATGTACAGACTGAAAGAGCTACAAGAAAGATGTATGTATGGACTTGTACAAAAGAAAACCTAAGCTGTAATCTAACTTGTTATAATGTATTATACATTTGTATAGTGTTTGATTTGGGGAACTTTTATGCAGAAAGAAACCTTTGGTTTTTCGCACCAACATTTCTGATCCTGTGCCATGCCAGATCTATGCTGTTAGTACACTTCTGCCTCCCTGTTGCAGTTTAAGTTGAAACAGCTGGCAGATGTGCAGCCATGCTGTCTGCGTTATGATTTTACTCAGCTTTATGGCTCATCTTGGTGGAGGTCACAATATGGTGCATCAACCAAACTGATGGAGTGATGAAAAACTCAGGCCTTGTTTTACACTCCTGTTTCAGTTTAAAGTTGCTTTACCTTATTGAGTGACAGGCCATGCTGTTGCTGCTCTGAATTAAATCAAAATTTTCCTAATTTAAAGTAAGTGATATGTGGGTTAGTCAGAACTTAATTTGAGCAAAACCAATTATGTGTCTAACTGGTGTCTAAACATTCAGGCAATAAGAAAGTGAATTTCCAGATGTATGTGTCCTTGCGGTTTGCTGTGTAAGCAGAGATTGCTTGCTCCCAGTCAGTCATATTTGGCAGCGGTACTTATTAGCTGACTGCTAGGTTAGTCTGGAGTTACACATGAACAAAAATAACCTTGGTTCAGAGGAGAAATTACTTTCTAAAAACAGGCTGAGTTGTGTTCATTTTCTAAAGCTCTTCAACTTGCAGTTAAAAATGATCGCAAGAAGCAAGTACTGAAGCCCTTCAAAGAATGGGACACTAACTTTGTGGACACAGTGGTGGCACACAAGGTGGTTGCATGGGTTTCAGTGGTCACATTTCTGGCTACAAGGGTGCAGGCTGAATGAAATAAAGCTGGAATTGTTTCCACAGAGATGGTCTGCCATTCATTAAAGTAAGATTGTCCCTCAACCAAGCTGTTCAAGCACCAGCCCAAGGGACTACAAACTGGAGTGTGTCTTCTACTGCCCGGAGCAGTAGTTACTTATATTATTAGGCATATTTAGGGAGGGAAGGTATAGTGGAGATGGGCTGCCATCCTGAAATCTAGCAGTTTCTAGCACCAGGATTGCTGTTTTATTGATTAATGTTAATTTAAGTTTCTAGGATCATGTCAGTTAAGTGAGGATTTTCAGTCTGGATAAAAGTTTGGGCCTTTGCAATTACATTTCTGTGTTCTTCTAATAATTCCTTAATTTGTATTTAGTTTGTATATTATGCATCCTTGATATTTCAAGAAAGTTATTTATAATTCAATAAAGAAAATATGTAAAAAGTATCTGCTTTTAAATATTTTCAATTGTGTAATCAGTGGCAACACAGACTCCATCAATGGAGCAAAATCAAAACTCACCACAAACTAACTTTTTCCAAAACTTGCTTAAATTCCATCTACTGATGAAGACCATCTGATATGATCACAAGTACTGAAACAGTTACTAAATTGACCTTGTGGTGAGATTACTTAGTTCTTAATGTAGTCAGTCGGTGTTCCTGAGCTTCTCCTGGGGGGCGCTACTGGACCTTCATGTTGATTACCAACTAAAATTGAAAAGAAGAAGAAGAAGAAGAAGAAGAAAGTAACTGTTAGCTAGCTGCTTGACACAGAATTACCACTTTATGTCCGTCAACGCTAGACAGTAATTTTACGATTTGTTGTTGGAGAGCATCGGAATAGCATTTTTTTTTAAATCAAAAGCTAATGGTGTGGAGTCGGACTGTTACATTTCTCTCCGCACTGAGTGGTAAGTATAATAGTAGTGGACGGTTAGGTTAGCTGCTACCGACTGCTAAATTAGCTAACAAAACTAACTAACCTATCTGGCTAGCTTTATGAACTGACGTTAGCGTCTAGCTAGGGTTGGCAGCCGTCCATCCGTTTGATGCTACTCTTCATGCTGACAACATTAAAATAGCTAACATTGGTCGATTGATTGGTGATGAAGGTTGGATAGATAAACATTGCGTTATGTTATGATCATGTTACTGATCTCTAGTATTACATTCGTAGACTGGGGAAATGGTCAGCGGGTGAATTATAAGGCATAGCAATGTGTTACGATAAATATGACGACAGTATAAGGATGACATGTAATTATATTACAATAGAAGTTTCAAAAGACACTTTTTTAAAGATCCTTGTAAGAGAAGTCAGCGCTCTTTTTCTGCGGTATCATTATGTAATAAGTCGTCCTTGTTGTATGGCAGTGCTGCCACCTTTGGTTACTTCAGCAGCCCACAAACACAAAAGAAAACAGTAGATACAAAGCATTTTTATTCATATGATTACTTAGGTACTGTCCCTGTAGAGAGACTGCTTGTCCCTCCAGTTAACAGTAACAACCTGACGGGTGTATGATGATGCTGCTAATACTATAAATATGTCACTATATTACTAAAATATGAAGTATTTTAATGCTAAAATTTCTTTAAAAAGTCATTTTGGAAGTGCTACATGCTACAGCACCATTGCGCTGGCTCGAAACAACAGCATTTCGGTTTTCACATTCCTGACTGAGTGATCCATGTGTTTATCAGTTACTCTATTTGTTTGCAGCCATAATCAGCTTAGCCAGTGTTGGGTAATATCTGTCAACATCAGGAGTCCTTGGCTTGATGGTAAAGTAACATTACGCAGAAAAGTGAACTCTTTTCTGATGTTGAATGTGTCACCTGTGTCCTGAACGTGCTGTAGACATGTGCTGTAACTTGACTAGGAAGGTTGTCACATATTTGACCAGCATGACTCAGGCATGCATTTGGTCTATAAATAGAGCATGTCTCCATTCTTGGGATCCTGTACCTTTGGCAAGGAGACAGGACACACACTTGGAGTGCACACCTTCAGTTTTGTACAGACTTAAAGTATATTTATATCATGGTAACATATGTGTCTACTCCAGAAATGACCAAGCTTAAGGGACCAGTTCACAGTTTGTCAACTAATTTCACCCATAATCAGTGTATCTTAAGCAACATAATCCACTGCTGCAGTTTACTGTTACCCTTGATCACAGGCTTGTAGTCAGAGAGGCAGCTGTTCTGCCAAAAGGCCGTTGTCACAGAAGACTTTTTCATCACAGAGGGAAAATCTGTGTAATTAATATCATCATGGATAGCGTCAATCAAATTGGCTCACTGGAAATGTTGGAAATGACACTACAATGAAGAAGAGCCTTTGTTAATGTTTTTAATTACACCTGTGATTTTTCCTCCTGTGCTGATTCATCTGTGAAAAAACCTTATCAACAAACCCTCAACTAAGTTGACTTTCTTTTTAACAACTCCTCTTGCACATAAGCAGCCATGGAAAAACAAACCAAAAGCATGGTTCCCAAGTCTTCTTTTCTTTTATGTAGAATGCTGGTCTGATTATTCTGTGAGCTTCCTGTCTTTTAAAAACTAGATTCATCATGGTTGTTTAAGGCCTAAAATATGATTCCAAATGCATTGTGTTTGAGGCCAACATAAGACTGCAGCAGAGTGGTTAGTCCCTCATAACTTAAGTTGTCAAATTGGTACTTATTAATGAGTCAAGCCACTTTTATTTCAATAGCCCAATGTCACGGATCAAAACATTTCCCCAACCTGTACAGCATGAAATAACATTATTTAGTGCACAAAAGAAAAATGTTCTTCATGTCAACGGCATAACTTCAGGGCTGCCACTAACTGCTACTAAATGATTAATCTGTTGATTTGTTGTCTCGATTAATTATTTAGTTGTTTAGTCTGTGAAATGTCAGAAAATTGTGCAAAATGTCAATCAGTGTTTCCCAAAGCCCAAGGCGACTTGCTGAAATTTCTTGTTTTGTTTGTTTTTTCTTTAAAAAATAGTCAAACGGATTAATCAATTATCAATTAATCTAATAGTTAACAAGTAATTGATTAATTGTTGCAGTTCTACATAAATTAATACATGACCGACTGTTTTGAAACTATATTTACAAACATTCATTAATATTGTTTCTATGATGGCCATGATGCTCCCACAGTAAAAACAAAGCTATAAGAAGCTAGAACCATATTTATTTAAGTAATGTTGTGTGTTTTTTGACACTGGTACTAATGAAAACTGCAGACAGAAAGTTGTCAAATTAAAGGAAAAAGCAAAAGAAAGTATCTTAATAAGATCACCGTAAGACTCCAGAACAACTTCAGTGCTCCTTGGAGTAGATTCTCCAGGTGGAGGTCTGCTGTGTGGATGAACATCATTCTGCCAAAAAACATTCCCTCATTTGTTTTGATGATGTTGAATGAGAGCACTGCCTAGAAAACTGGTCTAAAATCTCCCGTAGATTTTCACTTGGGTTTTGTTCTGATCACTGTGAGGGCTGTGATTTACATTATTTTTCACATTCATCCAACCAACCCGTCTTGCCAGGTTGTATAAAGGCATTTGCTTTTAACTTTCTCCTCTCCTTTATCCAGATATTTCATAATATTAATGTAGAAATGCAGCTGTGCTCCATGGTTTCTGATTCCATGATAAACAATGCTGCTGCAGTTCAGTTTCCCTCCACCTGATAATATTGTCTTGTGTTACTTTCTGCTCACTTGAATTCATGCCTTCTCTCTTCTCAAGGCTAACCACAAAAAGGAAGCAATGAACTTCCAGGGCAGTCGGAGGCGAGGAGAGGATGGCATCGCCATGGTGATTGACTTCCTGCTGTCTAATGCCCGGCTGGTTCTTGGAGTTGGTGGGGCTGCCGTGCTAGGAATTGCTACATTGGCAGTGAAAAGGGTAAGTGATTTTGAGGTTGTTAGTTATACACCAGTGCGTCGTATATACGGGTCCTCCATGAATCCGAAAAGTGAACTCACTGTAACAAAAAGTTACAGTGAGTTCACTGTAACTATCATATATTCTCTGTACGTATTCTCACATTCATGCCTTTTTTCCATTGTGGTTGTGTTGTGTGGAACTGAGCTAATATGATGTTCCAAACAATTACCATCAACACCGTTACCTGCAGGTTATGGCAGTGTATGTCCTCTGTATTTGGACAGTGCATCGTCAGTCATGCTCCATGTTTGTGACAATGGGTGTTTGTGTTTAGCTCATAGAGCGTGCAGGCCGTGCAGCTGATGATGAAAAGGTGGAGCAGAAGATGGCTGAGAGCTGGGAGGAGTTGAGTTTGGTCTCTGCTTCCCCCACAATGATCAAAAAGGGCATTGAGGGTGTGGTGATGAAACATGTTGCCAAGGCAGCCAGACAGCAGAAAGGTATTGACTACATCTCAGCAACCAAAAATGTTCAGGAAAATGACACAAACAAATATATCACAAATAGTTTGCAGAATTTATAAGGTATATATTCTATTCATCATTGTAGCCCATATTACTTAACAACTGTTTGACAAGTTCTGTTCTCTGTCACTATCAGCTGACCTGTGCCAACAACCTCAGATGTCGGCTCTGGAGGTGCAGTCTAAACCTGAGTCAAAGTCCAGGAGGCTCCAGCTGTGCGTCCTCAGTTTACAGGTACATTCTGACACACCTCATATTTTTTGAAGGCATAAATTATGGTTTCTGTCCGAGCATCTGCCGTAAGAGCTCTGCTCAGTGTAAGCTCCTTCTCCTCCTTGTGCATGTGTAACATGTTGTGTAAAGAGCAGCGCTTAGGGGATTGTTATGCTCTGGTTAGGCTGCACAGAGCAACAAGAGTCCTTCATAATCAAAATTCTGTGTGTGCTCATGCAATGGCTGTAAAGAAGAAGTCAAACAAGCATGAAACAGCTTTGAGTTAGTGTGCAGAACATCTACATAAGCAGTAGTGTTGTGGATATAATCTGTACTTGCTGCATGAAATCATTTGTTCAGTAAATGTTAGTGGAGCAAATGCATGACTGGACATAAGAGTGGATTTGAAACAATGACATTTGCCTTATGCAAACTGTATCTTTTCTGAACTGCTGCACATTATATATTTCTATTCTGCACCTCTGGAAAGTTGCTGTCTCAGTGAATACTGGACAATGAATTTTCCTTTTGTCCAATTCTTGTCATGCGAATTACTTTTGTTTCTGTAAAAACAGGTAATGTACAGGATTGGCCCAATATTGACAGTAGAACCCGTTCCATTGTTACCTCTACAGGCCTGATTTTCATGAAACTTGGTGGAAGGGTGTAGCATCATCCAAGGACCCATCAAATTTTGGAGCTGATTCGAATCATGGGGCAGATACTTGAATTATTTTTCACTGTCTTTAACAATCTGAGATAGGGTATTCGGCCTTGGCAGAATAAATGTCATACACCTTAAAATCCAGCAGATGGTAGTAAAATTCAATAGTGAGAAAACCCAGCCAGTTGTAGAAAGACCATGACTCCATATAACAATCCACATTCATGGGTACCAGTAATACTCTGGGGCAGCTGACACATGTAGCTTCTTAAACTTCATACAGAAAGCAGTTGTTATGGAGACATATATAGTGGCTGCTCTTGCAGATTTGCATATCATAGAAGAGTGAGCTAATGTTCTTCATGGAGGTCTGCTCTTTGAGTGTCCTTCTAGTTTCAGATGCTTCCTAGGTCCAGTCGTGTTTTGCCACGGGTTGGGCTTTAATACTTACTGCTCTTATAAAACAGTTAAGGCAGAAACCACACATGCTGTGTATCATTGGAAGAATATCTGCAATCTGTTTAGGCGCGCCTGCAGCAGTACTATCACACGAGGGTGGCACTAGCTCAACATGAGGTCCAGAGGGCTCAGTCTTTAGCTCTGGACATCTGCATGGAGATCCAGGGCTTTCTGCACGGCCGTCATCCTGACATGCCCCTGGGAGAAATGAGCCTTGGAGGTTCTCTACTGGATGACCTGCAGGTACACACTCACACAATATATATTAGTTTTGTTGCTGATAATACACTTTTAGAAAACGTTTCTACCCCTCAATAATGTCATGCCACCTGGGTTTATTTCTGTCTGTCTCCCTCTCTGTCTCTCTCTCTCTCTCTTTGTGTGTGCATGTGTGCGTATGTGCACGTGTCTGTGTTTAGGTGGTCAGTGCAGACCATGCATGTCTGCTGGTGCCTCTACAGCTGGAGGCCTCTCTATGGCGTCTCGTCCCAGGAGAGGAAACACTGCTCACACACCCGCTGCACTGGATGGTCCGACGGGTCAATCTGGAATATTTTCCTAGAGGACGCAGCTACTGGGACAGGTGAACAAGGCCAGATTTTTAAAAATGTTTTTATTCATCAGGCAACCTGCATGTTTAGTTATAAATATTATCATTTGCTGTAACTAGCAGATTATTACTGTGTTGTTTGTGTTTTTACTACAATTTTCATGTGTAAATCAGTAAATAACAAATAAATGTAGGACTGCATATAATGATCATTTTCATGATTGATCAATTTACTAATTAATTGTGTAGTCAATGAAACATCAAAAAATTGTCAAAAAATATCCATATCGGCAAAAGAAATGTCTTGTTTGACCAAAAGCCCAAAATATTCCATTTACAATAATATAAGGTAAAAAAAGCAGCAAATCATCTCATTTGAGAGGCTGCAATTAGAGAATGCTTCACATTTCTTTTACTGTTTTGCTTGAAAAATTACTGAAACATGTAATCTATTATCAATATGGTATTGGCGATTGTTTTTTTTTTTCTCAATCACTGACCATTTTAGCTCTAACTAAAGCTGAAACCTTTAGAAACATTCACATGCAGAATTTTTAAAAATGCCTTATTTAATACTTTTACTGATACCAACACTGAATCAAATCGATATGTTTTCTGCGATGTGAGTGTAAAGGGTGATGCTACCTCTGCAAGCCTTTGTAACTTACATTGAAGCAGTAATAATAGACTTATTTAAAGGATAACTTTCGTTTTTTACAACCTGGACCTTATTTCTAGCATTAAATACGACCATTTACTCACCCAGACAACTTTGGTGGCATTTGGAGTCGTTTTGAAGAAATTAGCCCCAGAGGAGCGGCGCGTATATCCGTATAATGCGAGTACAGGGCATCCAGGCGCAGCCTCTATATAACGCATAATCTGCGGTGAAACTCGTTCATATTCCAATATTTTGTTATGATATGCTGGTGCTATTCCCCTCTGAGCCGGCGGTCGGCTAGTTTAGCTGTAGTTTGGCACAGCTATGGTTCATTATTGCGTATTCGTAGCCGACCGCCGCAGAGTTAGTCGTGTTGTGGCTGGCTGCTCGCAGCATGCGGCGTTCGGTAATGACATCATCCACGTCAGAGGTAGTTGTCTAGAGACGCCGGATATTGATAACATGCCACCACGGGCTCAGAGGGGAATAGCACCAGCAAATCATAACAAAATATTGGAACGAGTTTCGCCTCAGATTATGCGTTATATAGAGGCTGCGCATGGATGCCCCGAGTACTCGCATTACACTCCTCTGGGGCTAATTTCTTCAAAACGACTCCAAATGCCACCAAAGTTGTCTGGGTGAGTAAATGGTTGTATTTAATGCTAGAAATAAGGTCCGGGTTGTAAAAAAAAAGTTATCCTTTAAGCACGGGTATTGAGCCATTCACTGAAACCAGTCTCTCCTTGTGTCTCGTAGGTACCTGGTGGGCGGCTACCTGTCGTCAGAAGCTCTTGTGAACATGTTTAGTAAGACTATCATGGAAACTATAAACTGGCCATCCATCAGCAGCACTATGGACTGTCTTGTCAGACCTGTACTGGGAGGACCAGACCTGAGACTGGAGATTCGGTTCGTGTTCTTTGTTGTTTTCAATGTTGACATTCAATTACAAGTCAAATGCTTGGTTTTCATGAGTTAACACCACTGCTGTTGCACTTTTAAATGTTACAGTTTGAAGTTTACAAAGAAGTGATAACACAATTGTTCAATAGTTGGTGATGCAGCGCCAAGTGCCAAGTTGCCCAAAAATGATAAAACTGGTTAAATGTCAGTGGTAAGCTGCTATTCAAGGACAATGCTGTTGATTTACCTGTTATCCTTTTATCAATTGCTAAATTTTGTTCCTGATGTGTGACACCCTTCCCACAGTCTTGCATGTAACAGTCCAGATGATTGTTCACATTACTCCTTATCTTCTGAAGGTGTAAATAGGCAACCCAAGTGGCCAAACACATAGATTTATTACAAGCTGTGTGATGTTTTTTGTGTGTGAAGCTTAATGTGCTTGCTCTCTCTAATGGACTTCTCTCCTAATGTAATCCTTCAGGCCTGGAAATGAAAAAGAAGGGGCTCAAAGCAGTGATCAGCCCCTGTTCATCTCCATGCTGCCTCTGCTGAGGGAGGGGGACGTGGTCCTGACTGCCCAGCCTGAGCTCACCTCTCCCTGGGTCAACGCCTGGCACCTCTCTCTCTACCCGTGGGAGACTCAGCGCCTGGCTCAGCTCGACGCCGCTGATGCTGGATGCCGCAGACAGACACTTAAAATCCTCAAGGCGGCATGCAGACTGAATCCCGCCTTGCGACCACTCGAAGCCGCCCCGCTAGCCAATCTCATCCTGCACCTCAGCGACAGTGAGAGCAGCTGGTCCCAGATCAGCCTGGATGTGAGATTCCAGCAGTGTATTGTAGAGCTGATTGGCTACCTAGAACAAGGGGCGTTGCACAGTTACTTCAAGCCAGCTGTCAATCTGCTCAGCGGCTTGTCAGAGGACCAGGTGGATCAGATGGGCTTCATGCTCTACTGCGCTGTGTCAGAGCCTGAAATACTGCTCATATAACAGTCTGCACATACAATACATTTCTCAAGCTCTGACACACACAGAGATCAAAGGATAATCTTTTATCATCCAAGATTGGTTCATGGCAAAGACGTTGTATTCTTCCCACCGCCTTCTCTCGTTGTTTATCTCCTCCGTCCTGCTTCAATGCGTGGGAACAGCGTACAGTTGGAATGATGAACTGGCAGGCCACCATGGACATCTACGCTGCAGGAGGAGAAGCTACAGGGAGACTTCAGATGTGAAAGTGATAATCAAGCTTAGCCAGCCAGTGCAAGGAAAAAATACATACCAAGGAAAGGAGCTGAGAAAGAGTTTATCAAGGTGTTTGAAACAATGCTTCAGTATGTGCCTGATCAGAACTGCCCACACACACCACAGCCAAGTCTGCATTTAGGTTTGTGTGCTCATTAGTTTTCACAGGGAGTCAGTGATGGTGAGCTTGGCCAGGTTCAGTTCAGTATATCCATTAACATCAGAATAGCAGTTTATTGCTTCAGTGCATACATTTTTTCTGTCTTTAAATTGATGCTGTGTGCTGTGTATAATTTTCCTGAAAATCCTTAATATATTTCAACTATGCAGAAAAATAATGACCTGCTGACACCCACCAGGTTTTGTGCACTTATTAAGCTACTCAGTCTGTCTGAGTTGGACTTGATGAACTCAGCATGTATATTTTATTATACTGGTGGTGGAAGTGTGCAGTATTTTGTTTGACTTGTTTAGTGTTCAGTCTATTGCCAATCATTTGGGTAAACTAACCCTTTTCAATTATGGTTTAAGTTTCCTAATAATTTTATGCACTTGCTTTTACATACAGTATGAATGTTGTGGACATTTCTTCAGTTGTGTTTTCTTGCTGAGTGAAAGAAATTTGTTTGTGATTGAATGTTGAAATGGCAAATAAAAAATGTAAGCGTTTGTTTATACACTCGAGCTGTTCAGAGATCCTTTTCTAAAGTGATTCAAATATAGGTGATGGGTGGCAGGACAAAATTTCCAGTCTTATTCTGTGCCAAAATGACTCTGACAAACAGGTGAAGTTAAAATGAGGCTGAATTTGTCAAATTTTCCTGAGTGTTTGTAGTCAGAATTCCTCTGATGGTGTTTCCTTGATGAGCTGTGGCAGAGCCTTTGAAATGTGTATTAACACGGAATATTAAATCCGGGGTCAAATTCCTTGTGTCTACAGATACTGGATCAATAAAGCAGATCTCTCAGTAAGGACTGTGGATTTTGTCCCTGTCACACTTGAGTTATATGAAGAAGGGATCTGTTCAGTACAAACTGGACTGATTGCAGTGACCACTAATGTTTTTGTCATACCACGTGGACATTGTGAGCATTTTTTAAGATGTGAGGCTTTAATGTGCTGAAACCACTCAGACAAGATTAGACTTTGACAGATTTGTTTGATTTTACTTAGTTGTGGTTATTTATTATTGTTTTTGATGGTTGCTATGGAAACGGGCTAAAACTAAGCGTGACGTCAAAAGATCGATGCCCTTTTCTGCTCCACGAGTGACGTATCAAATGACTGGTGCGGGTCCAGAAACAAAAAAAACCCCCAAAACATAAAAAGAAGTACAAAAAAAGGAGGAGGAGTGAAGAGTCCAATTACTCCTCAACATTCCTGGTAAGTCCATTACCCGACAACCAACTAAGAAAACTAGGAACTATCTGACTGCCCAAAAGAGGCAGCGCCATCGCCAAACATTACAACAATCCCATTATTAACATCTGTTAACTGCTTGGCACTAAACTAAAGATTACCAGACAACTATCAATAGGTCTATAACAGCAAAAAGGGTGAAATGGCACACTAACATGCGAGGGGGAAAATAAATGAATAAAATACACAAATAAAAAGAAAAAAAGGCATGTTATAAGGATAACAGTTATAATCATGACATGACTATAAAAACAATGAAGCCATAATGTAATTTAAATAAAATGAACACAAATACACAATAACCAATGATCTGCCTCCACTATCACAACAGTGAAAGTAAATTAATTAAAACTAACACAACACACAGTCACACATGACCTGCATAACTTTGCATATTATATCCTGCCTATGCAATTGGTTGCAAAGTAGCTTTAAGGATGTGCATGCGCACAAACGCTCAATTTTATGCCCCTGCATTACTGTTGGCTCATCCAATCAAACACAAGTACCAGTTACTGCTCATATACATTTACACATCACCAATCCATAGGAAACTTTAATGCCCAGAATAAAAGGCTGGCTATGGTAATATGGAACATGTAACGGGACTGCCTGAAAACTATATTAAGGCACATCAACTTTGGTTGCAGAAAGGGAAAAACAAGAGCAAAACCGTACAGCTACATAATGCCTCAACGGAAGTGTAAGACAAAAAATAAACAAGGAAGACCCACAAAGCATGTTCCTGTATGAGCATATCAGACCAAAGTCCAGGAAAACTTTTCAGGACTAACCTCCTGAAGCCTATGCCTCAGCGTTCTGTGGCAAAAACAAGGAAAGGAACGTGCTGGGGAGGCTCTAAGCTTGATTCAATACTGCGACCATCATGCTGAGAAATGTACATAACATTGTTCAGGTTATCTTACCCGGGGCTGGAGTTCGGCAGAAGCAAAAGAGAGTCAGGCTTACTGTGACCATGACAGCATACCATTTCCCGCAGCGAAGTCTAAAAGTTTTTAATGCACTGCAGGGCTTTCTTCGGGTTGTCAAAGCGGTATTTAATTCCTCCAGGCGCTGTGAAGGAAAGGACAGCAGGGTATCCAATGCTGAACGGGATTTTGGCCGAGTGAAGTAAACGTTTGCAGTCCAAAAACGAGTGTCGTCGGTCCTGCGTGGCCTTCGAAAAATCCTGATAGGAGCTTATTGTGTGTCCCTGCCAGCGGACATCTCCCATCTCCCTAGACAGACTTCGCTCCTTCTGTTGGAATCTCAAAAAGCGCACAATGAATGGCCACGGCGGAGCTCCGGGTTTAGCCGGCGCCAACGCTCTGTGTGCGCGTTCTAGGTCAAGGCCTCCTGGGAAGTCCTCGTGAAGAATCTCCGGGAGTGTATCCTTTAAAAAGGCTATAGCATCTTTATCCTCGGCGCGCTCTGGAAATCCGTAAATAATGGAAATTAGTTCCCTCGTCTTTCTCTGTCCTCATACTCAACCAATTTGGCATTCAGCTTCTCGACATCTGAGGCTAAAGCCAGGGGACAGTCACGACGTTGCGCCTCCACGTCTTCAAGCATGTCTAGCTGAGCCTCCGCACTGGACATTCGGGTTAGCACGTCGGCTAATTTCTCCTCAACTGCAGAAACGGCTCTCCTCGTCTCCTACAGCTCTCTTTGTAGTTCTGTAAAATGCCTCGATTGGTCCTCGGATAACTTCTGAAGAAGCTCGAGTATCACGGTGTTGGAGGACGGCTCGGCTACAGTAGTATCCGAAGTGTTTGAAGTAGTCTGCTCAGTCCTGGAGTTAGCATTAGCCTTGGAGCCATCGGGCTGTTGAGCTGCATTAACGTCGTTCTTTCGCGGATTCGGCATTTTGCTTGCAACCAAAATATGTAAAGAGTCTAATGACTTATGAACCAAATTAAAACAAAGCGAATAAAACAGATGAAAACAAAATTAGCGGCGACAGCACCGGGAGCTCAAGTTTAGGCAGCCTTCTTCGGTGGCGTCCAAACGTTATCACCCTTTTCCCCACAGGTTTATCTTAAATTATCTTTGTTTTAAGATAGACTTGAAAAGATGTGAAGCCGTCTTTAATGTGCGGAAACTCCTCAGACAATTTTAGACTTTGACAGATTTGTTTGATTTTACTTAGTTGCGGTTACGGACTTTATTATTGTTTTTGACGGTTGCTATGGAAACGGGCTAAAACTCAAGCGATAAGCGTGACGTCACTTGATCAAGGCCCTTTTCTGCTGATCCCTTGATCAAGTGACGTCACGTATCAAGGACTGGTGCGGGACCAGAAATGTATGACTTTGAGATGTTTTCCGGATTCAGTCAGTGGCAGCCTCCAGGAGGCTTTTCCGTGCTCACTTGTGACCGTGAGGTTTTGCTGGACTCTCTGCATCTGCCAGGTGACAAAACTGAGGTAGCCTACGTTTATTTCACTTTTTCTTCCCGACAGGTTTTTATCTTAAATTATCTTTATGTTTTAAGATAGACTTGAAAAGATGTGAAGCCGTCTTTAATGAGCGGAAACTCCTCAGACAATATTGGACTTTGACAGATTTGTTTGATTTTACTCAGTTGCGGTTATGGACTTTATTATTGTTTTTGATGGTTGCTATGGAAACGATTTGGCATCTGAGGCTAAAGCCAGGGGACAGTCACTACGTTGCGCCTCCACGTCTTCACGCATGTCTAGTTGAGCCTCCGCACTGGACATTCGGGTTAGCACGTCGGCTAATTTCTCCTCAACTGCAGAAACGGCTCTCCTCGTCTCCGACAGCTCTCTTTGTAGTTCTGTAAAATGCCTCGATTGGTCCGAGGATAACTTCTGAAGAAGCTCGAGTATCACGGTGTTGGAGGAAGGCTCGGCTACAGCAGTATCCGAAGTGTTTGAAGTAGTCTGCTCAGTCCTGGAGTTAGCATTAGCCTTGGAGCAATCGGGCTGTTGAGCTGCATTAACGTCGTTCTTTCGCGGATTCGGCATTTTGCTTGCAACCAAAAGATGTAAAGAGTCTAATGACTTATGAATCAAATTAAAACAAAGCTAATAAAACAGATGAAAACAAAATTAGCGGCGACAGCACCGGGAGCTCAAGTTTAGGCAGCCATCTTTGGTGTCGTCCAAACGTCATCACCCTTTTCCCCACAGGTTTATCTAAACTGAGGTACGTTTACTTAACTTTTGTTTCCACAGGTTTTGGCAGATGTGTCGCAGGGGAGCCGGAAGTCCTCAGACAATATGAGGCTTGGACACGACAAAAGGCATCTGCCGGGGGACAACAACTGAGGTAGCCTCCGTTTATTTCACTTTTTTTCCACAGGTTTATCTTCAAATATCTTATTGTTTTAAGATAAACCTGAAAAGATGTTAACCCATCTTTATTGTACTGAAGCCCCTCAGACAATATTAGACTTGGAGAGGATGACGAGCATTTGCTGAGGGACAAAAACTGTGGTACTTACTTAACTTGTGTTTGGACAGGTTTTGGCAGATGTTTCGCAGGTGAGCCGAAACTCCTCATATAATATGAGTCTTGGACACGACAAAAAGCATCAGCCGGAGAAAAAAACTGAGGTACGTTTACTGGACTTTTGTTTCCACAGGGACAAAACCTGAGGTACGTTTACTGAACTTTTGTTTCCACTGATTTTTGCAGATGTTTCCCAGGAGAGCCCCGGTAATGGTGAGGATGGAAAAGCCCCAGGTCTGTGTTGTCGGCTCGCAGTTTGAGGGAGAACTGCTGAGCCCCGGAGATTACGAGAAAGACCAAGCGCCGGGGGGACCAAGCTCAGGTACGTTTGCTAAACTTTTGTTTTCACAGGTTTTGGCAGATGTTTCGCAGGGGAGCCGGAAGTCCTCAGACAATATGAGGCTTGGACACGACAAAAGGCATCTGCCGGGGGACAACAACTGAGGTAGCCTCCGTTTATTTCACTTTTTTTCCACAGGTTTATCTTCAAATATCTTATTGTTTTAAGATAAACCTGAGAAGATGTTAACCCATCTTTAATGTACTGAAGCCCCTCAGACAATATTAGACTTGGAGAGGACGACGAGCATTTGCTGAGGGACAAAAACTGAGGTACATTAGCTTAATTTGTGTTTGGACAGGTTTTGGCAGATGTTTCGCAGGTGAGCCGAAACTCCTCATATAGTATGAGTCTTGGACACGACAAAAAGCATCAGCCGGAGAAAAAAACTGAGGTACGTTTACTGGACTTTTGTTTCCACAGGGACAAAACCTGAGGTACGTTTACTGAACTTTTGTTTCCACTGATTTTTGCAGATGTTTCGCAGGGGGGCCCCGGTGATGGTGAGGATGGAAAAGCCCCAGGTCTGTGTTGTCGGCTCGCAGTTTGAGGGAGGACTTCTGAGCCCCGGAGATCACGAGAAAGATCAAGCGCTGGGGGACCAAGCTCAGGTACGTTTGCTTAACTTTTGTTTCCACAGGTTTTGGCAGATGTTTCGCAGGGGGGCCAAAGGTCCTCAGACAATATGAGGCTTGGACACGATGAAGAGCATCGGCCGGGGGACAAAATCTGAGGTAGCCTACGTTTATTTTCACTTTGGAAATTTTTTATACTGGTTGTTGTTTCGATTACACTGGTTGTTGTTTTTTATCACTGGTTGTGTTTTTGTATTACTGGTTGTTGTTTTTATTATGCTACTCTTTGTTTTATTATGCTGGTTGTTGTGTTTTTATCACTGTTTATTGTATTTATTTTACAGGTTGTTGTTGTTTTATATTGGTTGTTGTTTATATTATACTTGTTGTTGTTCATATTATGCTGGTTGTTTTTTATCACTGGTTGTTGTATTTTTATTGCAGGTTGTTTTTCATTATACAGGCAGTTATTTTTTTACATTGGTTATTGTATTTTTATGATACTGATTGTTTTTTTGTTATATTAGTTGTTATATTTATTACACTGGTTATTGTATTTTTATTACTGGATGTTGTTTTTATTATACTGATTGTTATTTTCATTATATTGGTTGTTGTTTTTATGATACTGGTTTTTGTTTGTATTATACTAGTTTTTGTTTTTATGATGCTGGTTGTTGTTTTTTATCACTAGTTGTTGTGTTTATAGCACTGGTTGGTGTTCTCCGAGTAGCGTTTACAGGAGTGTTTACGACGGTTTACTGTGTTTTAAAAGGTTTCACTGGATTTAGGTCTGGTGGCCACCTTTTAATGTAGCGGCTGTGGCGAGCACAACCTTCACACTGCCCCAGAGGAGATGTGAGCCCCGGTGATGCTGAGGATGGAAAAGCGCCAGGTCTGTGTCGTGGGCTCACAGTTTGAGGGAGTACTGCTGAGCCCCGGAGATCACCAGAAAGACCAAGCGCCAGGGGACCAAGCTCAGGTACGTTTACTTAACTTTTGTTTCCACAGGTTTTGGCAGATGTTTCGCAGGGGAGCCGGAAGTCCTCAGACAATATGAGGCTTGGACACGACAAAAGGGATCTGCCGGGGGACAAAAACTGAGGTAGCCTCCGTTTATTTCACTTTTTTTCCACAGGTTTATCTTCAAATATCTTATTGTTTTAAGATAAACCTGAAAAGATGTTAACCCATCTTTATTGTACTGAAGCCCCTCAGACAATATTAGACTTGGAGAGGATGACGAGCATTTGCTGAGGGACAAAAACTGTGGTACTTACTTAACTTGTGTTTGGACAGGTTTTGGCAGATGTTTCGCAGGTGAGCCGAAACTCCTCATATAATATGAGTCTTGGACACGACAAAAAGCATCAGCCGGAGAAAAAAACTGAGGTACGTTTACTGGACTTTTGTTTCCACAGGGACAAAACCTGAGGTACGTTTACTGAACTTTTGTTTCCACTGATTTTTGCAGATGTTTCCCAGGAGAGCCCCGGTGATGGTGAGGATGGAAAAGCCCCAGGTCTGTGTTGTCGGCTCGCAGTTTGAGGGAGAACTGCTGAGCCCCGGAGATCACGAGAAAGATCAAGCGCTGGGGGACCAAGCTCAGGTACGTTTGCTTAACTTTTGTTTCCACAGGTTTTGGCAGATGTTTCGCAGGGGGGCCAAAGGTCCTCAGACAATATGAGGCTTGGACACGATGAAGAGCATCGGCCGGGGGACAAAATCTGAGGTAGCCTACGTTTATTTTCACTTTGGAAATTTTTTATACTGGTTGTTGTTTCGATTACACTGGTTGTTGTTTTTTATCACTGGTTGTGTTTTTGTATTACTGGTTGTTGTTTTTATTATGCTACTCTTTGTTTTATTATGCTGGTTGTTGTGTTTTTATCACTGTTTATTGTATTTATTTTACAGGTTGTTGTTGTTTTATATTGGTTGTTGTTTATATTATACTTGTTGTTGTTCATATTATGCTGGTTGTTTTTTATCACTGGTTGTTGTATTTTTATTGCAGGTTGTTTTTCATTATACAGGCAGTTATTTTTTTACATTGGTTATTGTATTTTTATGATACTGATTGTTTTTTTGTTATATTAGTTGTTATATTTATTACACTGGTTATTGTATTTTTATTACTGGATGTTGTTTTTATTATACTGATTGTTATTTTCATTATATTGGTTGTTGTTTTTATGATACTGGTTTTTGTTTGTATTATACTAGTTTTTGTTTTTATGATGCTGGTTGTTGTTTTTTATCACTAGTTGTTGTGTTTATAGCACTGGTTGGTGTTCTCCGAGTAGCGTTTACAGGAGTGTTTACGACGGTTTACTGTGTTTTAAAAGGTTTCACTGGATTTAGGTCTGGTGGCCACCTTTTAATGTAGTGGCTGTGGCGAGCACAACCTTCACACTGCCCCAGAGGAGATGTGAGCCCCGGTGATGCTGAGGATGGAAAAGCGCCAGGTCTGTGTCGTGGGCTCACAGTTTGAGGGAGTACTGCTGAGCCCCGGAGATCACCAGAAAGACCAAGCGCCAGGGGACCAAGCTCAGGTACGTTTACTTAACTTTTGTTTCCACAGGTTTTGGCAGATGTTTCGCAGGGGAGCCGGAAGTCCTCAGACAATATGAGGCTTGGACACGACAAAAGGCATCTGCCGGGGGACAACAACTGAGGTAGCCTCCGTTTATTTCACTTTTTTTCCACAGGTTTATCTTCAAATATCTTATTGTTTTAAGATAAACCTGAAAAGATGTTAACCCATCTTTATTGTACTGAAGCCCCTCAGACAATATTAGACTTGGAGAGGATGACGAGCATTTGCTGAGGGACAAAAACTGTGGTACTTACTTAACTTGTGTTTGGACAGGTTTTGGCAGATGTTTCGCAGGTGAGCCGAAACTCCTCATATAATATGAGTCTTGGACACGACAAAAAGCATCAGCCGGAGAAAAAAACTGAGGTACGTTTACTGGACTTTTGTTTCCACAGGGACAAAACCTGAGGTACGTTTACTGAACTTTTGTTTCCACTGATTTTTGCAGATGTTTCCCAGGAGAGCCCCGGTGATGGTGAGGATGGAAAAGCCCCAGGTCTGTGTTGTCGGCTCGCAGTTTGAGGGAGAACTGCTGAGCCCCGGAGATTACGAGAAAGACCAAGCGCCGGGGGGACCAAGCTCAGGTACGTTTGCTAAACTTTTGTTTTCACAGGTTTTGGCAGATGTTTCGCAGGGGAGCCGGAAGTCCTCAGACAATATGAGGCTTGGACACGACAAAAGGCATCTGCCGGGGGACAACAACTGAGGTAGCCTCCGTTTATTTCACTTTTTTTCCACAGGTTTATCTTCAAATATCTTATTGTTTTAAGATAAACCTGAAAAGATGTTAACCCATCTTTAATGTACTGAAGCCCCTCAGACAATATTAGACTTGGAGAGGACGACGAGCGTTTGCTGAGGGACAAAAACTGAGGTACATTAGCTTAATTTGTGTTTGGACAGGTTTTGGCAGATGTTTCGCAGGTGAGCCGAAACTCCTCATATAGTATGAGTCTTGGACACGACAAAAAGCATCAGCCGGAGAAAAAAACTGAGGTACGTTTACTGGACTTTTGTTTCCACAGGGACAAAACCTGAGGTACGTTTACTGAACTTTTGTTTCCACTGATTTTTGCAGATGTTTCGCAGGGGGGCCCCGGTGATGGTGAGGATGGAAAAGCCCCAGGTCTGTGTTGTCGGCTCGCAGTTTGAGGGAGGACTTCTGAGCCCCGGAGATCACGAGAAAGATCAAGCGCTGGGGGACCAAGCTCAGGTACGTTTGCTTAACTTTTGTTTCCACAGGTTTTGGCAGATGTTTCGCAGGGGGGCCAAAGGTCCTCAGACAATATGAGGCTTGGACACGATGAAGAGCATCGGCCGGGGGACAAAATCTGAGGTAGCCTACGTTTATTTTCACTTTGGAAATTTTTTATACTGGTTGTTGTTTCGATTACACTGGTTGTTGTTTTTTATCACTGGTTGTGTTTTTGTATTACTGGTTGTTGTTTTTATTATGCTACTCTTTGTTTTATTATGCTGGTTGTTGTGTTTTTATCACTGTTTATTGTATTTATTTTACAGGTTGTTGTTGTTTTATATTGGTTGTTGTTTATATTATACTTGTTGTTGTTCATATTATGCTGGTTGTTTTTTATCACTGGTTGTTGTATTTTTATTGCAGGTTGTTTTTCATTATACAGGCAGTTATTTTTTTACATTGGTTATTGTATTTTTATTATACTTGTTGTTGTTCATATTATGCTGGTTGTTTTTTATCACTGGTTGTTGTATTTTTATTGCAGGTTGTTTTTCATTATACAGGCAGTTATTTTTTTACATTGGTTATTGTGTTTTTATTATACTGATTGTTTTTTTGTTATATTAGTTGTTATATTTATTACACTGGTTATTGTATTTTTATTACTGGATGTTGTTTTTATTATACTGATTGTTATTTTCATTATATTGGTTGTTGTTTTTATGATACTGGTTTTTGTTTGTATTATACTAGTTTTTGTTTTTATGATGCTGCTTGTTGTTTTTTATCACTAGTTGTTGTGTTTATAGCACTGGTTGGTGTTCTCCGAGTAGCGTTTACAGGAGTGTTTACGACGGTTTACTGTGTTTTAAAAGGTTTCACTGGATTTAGGTCTGGTGGCCACCTTTTAATGTAGTGGCTGTGGCGAGCAAAACCTTCACACTGCCCCAGAGGAGATGTGAGCCCCGGTGATGCTGAGGATGGAAAAGCGCCAGGTCTGTGTCGTGGGCTCACAGTTTGAGGGAGTACTGCTGAGCCCCGGAGATCACCAGAAAGACCAAGCGCCAGGGGACCAAGCTCAGGTACGTTTACTTAACTTTTGTTTCCACAGGTTTTGGCAGATGTTTCGCAGGGGAGCCGGAAGTCCTCAGACAATATGAGGCTTGGACACGACAAAAGGGATCTGCCGGGGGACAAAAACTGAGGTAGCCTCCGTTTATTTCACTTTTTTTCCACAGGTTTATCTTCAAATATCTTATTGTTTTAAGATAAACCTGAAAAGATGTTAACCCATCTTTATTGTACTGAAGCCCCTCAGACAATATTAGACTTGGAGAGGATGACGAGCATTTGCTGAGGGACAAAAACTGTGGTACTTACTTAACTTGTGTTTGGACAGGTTTTGGCAGATGTTTCGCAGGTGAGCCGAAACTCCTCATATAATATGAGTCTTGGACACGACAAAAAGCATCAGCCGGAGAAAAAAACTGAGGTATGTTTACTGGACTTTTGTTTCCACAGGGACAAAACCTGAGGTACGTTTACTGAACTTTTGTTTCCACTGATTTTTGCAGATGTTTCCCAGGAGAGCCCCGGTGATGGTGAGGATGGAAAAGCCCCAGGTCTGTGTTGTCGGCTCGCAGTTTGAGGGAGAACTGCTGAGCCCCGGAGATTACGAGAAAGACCAAGCGCCGGGGGGACCAAGCTCAGGTACGTTTGCTAAACTTTTGTTTTCACAGGTTTTGGCAGATGTTTCGCAGGGGAGCCGGAAGTCCTCAGACAATATGAGGCTTGGACACGACAAAAGGCATCTGCCGGGGGACAACAACTGAGGTAGCCTCCGTTTATTTCACTTTTTTTCCACAGGTTTATCTTCAAATATCTTATTGTTTTAAGATAAACCTGAAAAGATGTTAACCCATCTTTAATGTACTGAAGCCCCTCAGACAATATTAGACTTGGAGAGGACGACGAGCATTTGCTGAGGGACAAAAACTGAGGTACATTAGCTTAATTTGTGTTTGGACAGGTTTTGGCAGATGTTTCGCAGGTGAGCCGAAACTCCTCATATAGTATGAGTCTTGGACACGACAAAAAGCATCAGCCGGAGAAAAAAACTGAGGTACGTTTACTGGACTTTTGTTTCCACAGGGACAAAACCTGAGGTACGTTTACTGAACTTTTGTTTCCACTGATTTTTGCAGATGTTTCGCAGGGGGGCCCCGGTGATGGTGAGGATGGAAAAGCCCCAGGTCTGTGTTGTCGGCTCGCAGTTTGAGGGAGGACTTCTGAGCCCCGGAGATCACGAGAAAGATCAAGCGCTGGGGGACCAAGCTCAGGTACGTTTGCTTAACTTTTGTTTCCACAGGTTTTGGCAGATGTTTCGCAGGGGGGCCAAAGGTCCTCAGACAATATGAGGCTTGGACACGATGAAGAGCATCGGCCGGGGGACAAAATCTGAGGTAGCCTACGTTTATTTTCACTTTGGAAATTTTTTATACTGGTTGTTGTTTCGATTACACTGGTTGTTGTTTTTTATCACTGGTTGTGTTTTTGTATTACTGGTTGTTGTTTTTATTATGCTACTCTTTGTTTTATTATGCTGGTTGTTGTGTTTTTATCACTGTTTATTGTATTTATTTTACAGGTTGTTGTTGTTTTATATTGGTTGTTGTTTATATTATACTTGTTGTTGTTCATATTATGCTGGTTGTTTTTTATCACTGGTTGTTGTATTTTTATTGCAGGTTGTTTTTCATTATACAGGCAGCTATTTTTTTACATTGGTTATTGTATTTTTATTATACTTGTTGTTGTTCATATTATGCTGGTTGTTTTTTATCACTGGTTGTTGTATTTTTATTGCAGGTTGTTTTTCATTATACAGGCAGTTATTTTTTTACATTGGTTATTGTATTTTTATGATACTGATTGTTTTTTTGTTATATTAGTTGTTATATTTATTACACTGGTTATTGTATTTTTATTACTGGATGTTGTTTTTATTATACTGATTGTTATTTTCATTATATTGGTTGTTGTTTTTATGATACTGGTTTTTGTTTGTATTATACTAGTTTTTGTTTTTATGATGCTGCTTGTTGTTTTTTATCACTAGTTGTTGTGTTTATGGCACTGGTTGGTGTTCTCCGAGTAGCGTTTACAGGAGTGTTTACGACGGTTTACTGTGTTTTAAAAGGTTTCACTGGATTTAGGTCTGGTGGCCACCTTTTAATGTAGTGGCTGTGGCGAGCACAACCTTCACACTGCCCCAGAGGAGATGTGAGCCCCGGTGATGCTGAGGATGGAAAAGCGCCAGGTCTGTGTCGTGGGCTCACAGTTTGAGGGAGTACTGCTGAGCCCCGGAGATCACCAGAAAGACCAAGCGCCAGGGGACCAAGCTCAGGTACGTTTACTTAACTTTTGTTTCCACAGGTTTTGGCAGATGTTTCGCAGGGGAGCCGGAAGTCCTCAGACAATATGAGGCTTGGACACGACAAAAGGGATCTGCCGGGGGACAAAAACTGAGGTAGCCTCCGTTTATTTCACTTTTTTTCCACAGGTTTATCTTCAAATATCTTATTGTTTTAAGATAAACCTGAAAAGATGTTAACCCATCTTTATTGTACTGAAGCCCCTCAGACAATATTAGACTTGGAGAGGATGACGAGCATTTGCTGAGGGACAAAAACTGTGGTACTTACTTAACTTGTGTTTGGACAGGTTTTGGCAGATGTTTCGCAGGTGAGCCGAAACTCCTCATATAATATGAGTCTTGGACACGACAAAAAGCATCAGCCGGAGAAAAAAACTGAGGTACGTTTACTGGACTTTTGTTTCCACAGGGACAAAACCTGAGGTACGTTTACTGAACTTTTGTTTCCACTGATTTTTGCAGATGTTTCCCAGGAGAGCCCCGGTGATGGTGAGGATGGAAAAGCGCCAGGTCTGTGTTGTCGGCTCGCAGTTTGAGGGAGAACTGCTGAGCCCCGGAGATTACGAGAAAGACCAAGCGCCGGGGGGACCAAGCTCAGGTACGTTTGCTAAACTTTTGTTTTCACAGGTTTTGGCAGATGTTTCGCAGGGGAGCCGGAAGTCCTCAGACAATATGAGGCTTGGACACGACAAAAGGCATCTGCCGGGGGACAACAACTGAGGTAGCCTCCGTTTATTTCACTTTTTTTCCACAGGTTTATCTTCAAATATCTTATTGTTTTAAGATAAACCTGAAAAGATGTTAACCCATCTTTAATGTACTGAAGCCCCTCAGACAATATTAGACTTGGAGAGGACGACGAGCATTTGCTGAGGGACAAAAACTGAGGTACATTAACTTAATTTGTGTTTGGACAGGTTTTGGCAGATGTTTCGCAGGTGAGCCGAAACTCCTCATATAGTATGAGTCTTGGACACGACAAAAAGCATCAGCCGGAGAAAAAAACTGAGGTACGTTTACTGGACTTTTGTTTCCACAGGGACAAAACCTGAGGTACGTTTACTGAACTTTTGTTTCCACTGATTTTTGCAGATGTTTCCCAGGGGAGCCCCGGTGATGGTGAGGATGGAAAAGCCCCAGGTCTGTGTTGTCGGCTCGCAGTTTGAGGGAGAACTGCTGAGCCCCGGAGATTACGAGAAAGACCAAGCACCGGGGGACCAAGCTCAGGTACGTTTGCTAAACTTTTGTTTTCACAGGTTTTGGCAGATGTTTCGCAGGGGGGCCCCGGTGATGGTGAGGATGGAAAAGCCCCAGGTCTGTGTTGTCGGCTCGCAGTTTGAGGGAGGACTTCTGAGCCCCGGAGATCACGAGAAAGAACAAGCGCCGGGGGACCAAGCTCAGGTACGTTTGCTAAACTTTTGTTTTCACAGGTTTTGGCAGATGTTTCGCAGGGGGGCCCCGGTGATGGTGAGGATGGAAAAGCCCCAGGTCTGTGTTGTCGGCTCGCAGTTTGAGGGAGGACTTCTGAGCCCCGGAGATCACGAGAAAGATCAAGCGCTGGGGGACCAAGCTCAGGTACGTTTGCTTAACTTTTGTTTCCACAGGTTTTGGCAGATGTTTCGCAGGGGGGCCAAAGGTCCTCAGACAATATGAGGCTTGGACACGATGAAGAGCATCGGCCGGGGGACAAAATCTGAGGTAGCCTACGTTTATTTTCACTTTGGAAATTTTTTATACTGGTTGTTGTTTCGATTACACTGGTTGTTGTTTTTTATCACTGGTTGTGTTTTTGTATTACTGGTTGTTGTTTTTATTATGCTACTCTTTGTTTTATTATGCTGGTTGTTGTGTTTTTATCACTGTTTATTGTATTTATTTTACAGGTTGTTGTTGTTTTATATTGGTTGTTGTTTATATTATACTTGTTGTTGTTCATATTATGCTGGTTGTTTTTTATCACTGGTTGTTGTATTTTTATTGCAGGTTGTTTTTCATTATACAGGCAGTTATTTTTTTACATTGGTTATTGTATTTTTATGATACTGATTGTTTTTTTGTTATATTAGTTGTTATATTTATTACACTGGTTATTGTATTTTTATTACTGGATGTTGTTTTTATTATACTGATTGTTATTTTCATTATATTGGTTGTTGTTTTTATGATACTGGTTTTTGTTTGTATTATACTAGTTTTTGTTTTTATGATTCTTGTTGTTGTTTTTTATCACTAGTTGTTGTGTTTATAGCACTGGTTGGTGTTCTCCGAGTAGCGTTTACAGGAGTGTTTACGACGGTTTACTGTGTTTTAAAAGGTTTCACTGGATTTAGGTCTGGTGGCCACCTTTTAATGTAGTGGCTGTGGCGAGCACAACCTTCACACTGCCCCAGAGGAGATGTGAGCCCCGGTGATGCTGAGGATGGAAAAGCGCCAGGTCTGTGTCGTGGGCTCACAGTTTGAGGGAGTACTGCTGAGCCCCGGAGATCACCAGAAAGACCAAGCGCCAGGGGACCAAGCTCAGGTACGTTTACTAAACTTTTGTTTCCACAGGTTTTGGCAGATGTTTCGCAGGGGAGCCGGAAGTCCTCAGACAATATGAGGCTTGGACACGACAAAAGGCATCTGCCGGGGGACAACAACTGAGGTAGCCTCCGTTTATTTCACTTTTTTTCCACAGGTTTATCTTCAAATATCTTATTGTTTTAAGATAAACCTGAAAAGATGTTAACCCATCTTTAATGTACTGAAGCCCCTCAGACAATATTAGACTTGGAGAGGATGACGAGCATTTGCTGAGGGACAAAAACTGAGGTACATTTACTTAACTTGTGTTTGGACAGGTTTTGGCAGATGTTTCGCAGGTGAGCCGAAACTCCTCATATAATATGAGTCTTGGACACGACAAAAAGCATCAGCCGGAGAAAAAAACTGAGGTACGTTTACTGGACTTTTGTTTCCACAGGGACAAAACCTGAGGTACGTTTACTGAACTTTTGTTTCCACTGATTTTTGCAGATGTTTCCCAGGAGAGCCCCGGTGATGGTGAGGATGGAAAAGCGCCAGGTCTGTGTTGTCGGCTCGCAGTTTGAGGGAGAACTGCTGAGCCCCGGAGATTACGAGAAAGACCAAGCGCCGGGGGGGACCAAGCTCAGGTACGTTTGCTAAACTTTTGTTTTCACAGGTTTTGGCAGATGTTTCGCAGGGGGGCCCCGGTGATGGTGAGGATGGAAAAGCCCCAGGTCTGTGTTGTCGGCTCGCAGTTTGAGGGAGGACTTCTGAGCCCCGGAGATCACGAGAAAGATCAAGCGCTGGGGGACCAAGCTCAGGTACGTTTGCTTAACTTTTGTTTCCACAGGTTTTGGCAGATGTTTCGCAGGGGGGCCAAAGGTCCTCAGACAATATGAGGCTTGGACACGATGAAGAGCATCGGCCGGGGGACAAAATCTGAGGTAGCCTACGTTTATTTTCACTTTGGAAATTTTTTATACTGGTTGTTGTTTCGATTACACTGGTTGTTGTTTTTTATCACTGGTTGTGTTTTTGTATTACTGGTTGTTGTTTTTATTATGCTACTCTTTGTTTTATTATGCTGGTTGTTGTGTTTTTATCACTGTTTATTGTATTTATTTTACAGGTTGTTGTTGTTTTATATTGGTTGTTGTTTATATTATACTTGTTGTTGTTCATATTATGCTGGTTGTTTTTTATCACTGGTTGTTGTATTTTTATTGCAGGTTGTTTTTCATTATACAGGCAGTTATTTTTTACATTGGTTATTGTATTTTTATTATACTGATTGTTTTTTGTTATATTAGTTGTTATATTTATTACACTGGTTATTGTATTTTTATTACTGGATGTTGTTTTTATTATACTGATTGTTATTTTCATTATATTGGTTGTTGTTTTTATGATACTGGTTTTTCTTTGTATTATACTAGTTTTTGTTTTTATGATGCTGCTTGTTGTTTTTTATCACTAGTTGTTGTGTTTATAGCACTGGTTGGTGTTCTCCGAGTAGCATTTACAGGAGTGTTTACGACGGTTTACTGTGTTTTAAAAGGTTTCACTGGATTTAGGTCTGGTGGCCACCTTTTAATGTAGTGGCTGTGGCGAGCACAACCTTCACACTGCCCCAGAGGAGATGTGAGCCCTGGTGATGCTGAGGATGGAAAAGCGCCAGGTCTGTGTCGTGGGCTCACAGTTTGAGGGAGTACTGCTGAGCCCCGGAGATCACCAGAAAGACCAAGCGCCAGGGGACCAAGCTCAGGTACGTTTCCTTAACTTTTGTTTCACAGGTTTTGGCAGATGTTTCGCAGGGGAGCCGGAAGTCCTCAGACAATATGAGGCTTGGACACGACAAAGGGCATCTGCCGGGGGACAAAAACTGAGGTAGCCTCCGTTTATTTCACTTTTTTTCCACAGGTTTATCTTCAAATATCTTATTGTTTTAAGATAAACCTGAAAAGATGTTAACCCATCTTTAATGTACTGAAGCCCCTCAGACAATATTAGACTTGGAGAGGATGACGAGCATTTGCTGAGGGACAAAAACTGAGGTACGTTTGCTTAACTTTTGTTTCCACAGGTTTTGGCAGATGTTTCGCAGGGGAGCCGGAACTCCTCATATAATATGAGTCTTGGACACGACAAAAAGCATCAGCCGGAGAAAAAAACTGAGGTACGTTTACTGGACTTTTGTTTCCACAGGGACAAAACCTGAGGTACGTTTACTGAACTTTTGTTTCCACTGATTTTTGCAGATGTTTCCCAGGAGAGCCCCGGTGATGGTGAGGATGGAAAAGCCCCAGGTCTGTGTTGTCGGCTCGCAGTTTGAGGGAGAACTGCTGAGCCCCGGAGATTACGAGAAAGACCAAGCGCCGGGGGACCAAGCTCAGGTACGTTTGCTAAACTTTTGTTTTCACAGGTTTTGGCAGATGTTTCGCAGGGGGGCCCCGGTGAGGGTGAGGATGGAAAAGCCCCAGGTCTGTGTTGTCGGCTCGCAGTTTGAGGGAGGACTTCTGAGCCCCGGAGATCACGAGAAAGAACAAGCGCCGGGGGACCAAGCTCAGGTACGTTTGCTAAACTTTTGTTTTCACAGGTTTTGGCAGATGTTTCGCAGGGGGGCCCCGGTGATGGTGAGGATGGAAAAGCCCCAGGTCTGTGTTGTCGGCTCGCAGTTTGAGGGAGGACTTCTGAGCCCCGGAGATCACGAGAAAGAACAAGCGCCGGGGGACCAAGCTCAGGTACGTTTGCTTAACTTTTGTTTCCACAGGTTTTGGCAGATGTTTCGCAGGGGGGCCAAAGGTCCTCAGACAATATGAGGCTTGGACACGATGAAGAGCATCGGCCGGGGGACAAAATCTGAGGTAGCCTACGTTTATTTTCACTTTGGAAATTTTTTATACTGGTTGTTGTTTCGATTACACTGGTTGTTGTTTTTTATCACTGGTTGTGTTTTTGTATTACTGGTTGTTGTTTTTATTATGCTACTCTTTGTTTTATTATGCTGGTTGTTGTGTTTTTATCACTGTTTATTGTATTTATTTTACAGGTTGTTGTTGTTTTATATTGGTTGTTGTTTATATTATACTTGTTGTTGTTCATATTATGCTGGTTGTTTTTTATCACTGGTTGTTGTATTTTTATTGCAGGTTGTTTTTCATTATACAGGCAGTTATTTTTTTACATTGGTTATTGTATTTTTATGATACTGATTGTTTTTTTGTTATATTAGTTGTTATATTTATTACACTGGTTATTGTATTTTTATTACTGGATGTTGTTTTTATTATACTGATTGTTATTTTCATTATATTGGTTGTTGTTTTTATGATACTGGTTTTTGTTTGTATTATACTAGTTTTTGTTTTTATGATGCTGGTTGTTGTTTTTTATCACTAGTTGTTGTGTTTATAGCACTGGTTGGTGTTCTCCGAGTAGCGTTTACAGGAGTGTTTACGACGGTTTACTGTGTTTTAAAAGGTTTCACTGGATTTAGGTCTGGTGGCCACCTTTTAATGTAGTGGCTGTGGCGAGCACAACCTTCACACTGCCCCAGAGGAGATGTGAGGCCCGGTGATGCTGAGGATGGAAAAGCGCCAGGTCTGTGTCGTGGGCTCACAGTTTGAGGGAGTACTGCTGAGCCCCGGAGATCACCAGAAAGACCAAGCGCCAGGGGACCAAGCTCAGGTACGTTTACTTAACTTTTGTTTCACAGGTTTTGGCAGATGTTTCGCAGGGGAGCCGGAAGTCCTCAGACAATATGAGGCTTGGACACGACAAAGGGCATCTGCCGGGGGACAAAAACTGAGGTAGCCTCCGTTTATTTCACTTTTTTTCCACAGGTTTATCTTCAAATATCTTATTGTTTTAAGATAAACCTGAAAAGATGTTAACCCATCTTTAATGTACTGAAGCCCCTCAGACAATATTAGACTTGGAGAGGATGACGAGCATTTGCTGAGGGACAAAAACTGAGGTACGTTTACTTAACTTTTGTTTGGACAGGTTTTGGCAGATGTTTCGCAGGTGAGCCGAAACTCCTCATATAATATGAGTCTTGGACACGACAAAAAGCATCAGCCGGAGAAAAAAACTGAGGTACGTTTACTGGACTTTTGTTTCCACAGGGACAAAACCTGAGGTACGTTTACTGAACTTTTGTTTCCACTGATTTTTGCAGATGTTTCCCAGGAGAGCCCCGGTGATGGTGAGGATGGAAAAGCCCCAGGTCTGTGTTGTCGGCTCGCAGTTTGAGGGAGAACTGCTGAGCCCCGGAGATTACGAGAAAGACCAAGCGCCGGGGGGACCAAGCTCAGGTACGTTTGCTAAACTTTTGTTTTCACAGGTTTTGGCAGATGTTTCGCAGGGGGGCCCCGGTGATGGTGAGGATGGAAAAGCCCCAGGTCTGTGTTGTCGGCTCGCAGTTTGAGGGAGGACTTCTGAGCCCCGGAGATCACGAGAAAGAACAAGCGCCGGGGGACCAAGCTCAGGTACGTTTACTGAACTTTTGTTTCCACTGGTTTTGGCAGATGTTTCGCAGGGGGGCCCCGGTGATGGTGAGGATGGAAAAGCCCCAGGTCTGTGTTGTCGGCTCGCAGTTTGAGGGAGGACTTCTGAGCCCCGGAGATCACGAGAAAGATCAAGCGCTGGGGGACCAAGCTCAGGTACGTTTGCTTAACTTTTGTTTCCACAGGTTTTGGCAGATGTTTCGCAGGGGGGCCAAAGGTCCTCAGACAATATGAGGCTTGGACACGATGAAGAGCATCGGCCGGGGGACAAAATCTGAGGTAGCCTACGTTTATTTTCACTTTGGAAATTTTTTATACTGGTTGTTGTTTCGATTACACTGGTTGTTGTTTTTTATCACTGGTTGTGTTTTTGTATTACTGGTTGTTGTTTTATTATGCTACTCTTTGTTTTATTATGCTGGTTGTTGTGTTTTTATCACTGTTTATTGTATTTATTTTACAGGTTGTTGTTGTTTTATATTGGTTGTTGTTTATATTATACTTGTTGTTGTTCATATTATGCTGGTTGTTTTTTATCACTGGTTGTTGTATTTTTATTGCAGGTTGTTTTTCATTATACAGGCAGTTATTTTTTTACATTGGTTATTGTATTTTTATTATACTGATTGTTTTTTTGTTATATTAGTTGTTATATTTATTACACTGGTTATTGTATTTTTATTACTGGATGTTGTTTTTATTATACTGATTGTTATTTTCATTATATTGGTTGTTGTTTTTATGATACTGGTTTTTGTTTGTATTATACTAGTTTTTGTTTTTATGATGCTGGTTGTTGTTTTTTATCACTAGTTGTTGTGTTTATAGCACTGGTTGGTGTTCTCCGAGTAGCGTTTACAGGAGTGTTTACGACGGTTTACTGTGTTTTAAAAGGTTTCACTGGATTTAGGTCTGGTGGCCACCTTTTAATGTAGTGGCTGTGGCGAGCACAACCTTCACACTGCCCCAGAGGAGATGTGAGCCCCGGTGATGCTGAGGATGGAAAAGCGCCAGGTCTGTGTCGTGGGCTCACAGTTTGAGGGAGTACTGCTGAGCCCCGGAGATCACCAGAAAGACCAAGCGCCAGGGGACCAAGCTCAGGTACGTTTACTTAACTTTTGTTTCACAGGTTTTGGCAGATGTTTCGCAGGGGAGCCGGAAGTCCTCAGACAATATGAGGCTTGGACACGACAAAGGGCATCTGCCGGGGGACAAAAACTGAGGTAGCCTCCGTTTATTTCACTTTTTTTCCACAGGTTTATCTTCAAATATCTTATTGTTTTAAGATAAACCTGAAAAGATGTTAACCCATCTTTAATGTACTGAAGCCCCTCAGACAATATTAGACTTGGAGAGGATGACGAGCATTTGCTGAGGGACAAAAACTGAGGTACATTTACTTAACTTGTGTTTGGACAGGTTTTGGCAGATGTTTCGCAGGTGAGCCGAAACTCCTCATATAATATGAGTCTTGGACACGACAAAAAGCATCAGCCGGAGAAAAAAACTGAGGTACGTTTACTGGACTTTTGTTTCCACAGGGACAAAACCTGAGGTACGTTTACTGAACTTTTGTTTCCACTGATTTTTGCAGATGTTTCCCAGGAGAGCCCCGGTGATGGTGAGGATGGAAAAGCCCCAGGTCTGTGTTGTCGGCTCGCAGTTTGAGGGAGAACTGCTGAGCCCCGGAGATTACGAGAAAGACCAAGCGCCGGGGGACCAAGCTCAGGTACGTTTGCTAAACTTTTGTTTTCACAGGTTTTGGCAGATGTTTCGCAGGGGGGCCCCGGTGATGGTGAGGATGGAAAAGCCCCAGGTCTGTGTTGTCGGCTCGCAGTTTGAGGGAGGACTTCTGAGCCCCGGAGATCACGAGAAAGATCAAGCGCTGGGGGACCAAGCTCAGGTACGTTTGCTTAACTTTTGTTTCCACAGGTTTTGGCAGATGTTTCGCAGGGGGGCCAAAGGTCCTCAGACAATATGAGGCTTGGACACGATGAAGAGCATCGGCCGGGAGACAAAAGCTGAGGTAGCCTACGTTTATTTTCACTTTGGAAATTTTTTATACTGGTTGTTGTTTCGATTACACTGGTTGTTGTTTTTTATCACTGGTTGTGTTTTTGTATTACTGGTTGTTGTTTTTATTATGCTACTCTTTGTTTTATTATGCTGGTTGTTGTGTTTTTATCACTGTTTATTGTATTTATTTTACAGGTTGTTGTTGTTTTATATTGGTTGTTGTTTATATTATACTTGTTGTTGTTCATATTATGCTGGTTGTTTTTTATCACTGGTTGTTGTATTTTTATTGCAGGTTGTTTTTCATTATACAGGCAGTTATTTTTTTACATTGGTTATTGTATTTTTATTATACTGATTGTTTTTTGTTATATTAGTTGTTATATTTATTACACTGGTTATTGTATTTTTATTACTGGATGTTGTTTTTATTATACTGATTGTTATTTTCATTATATTGGTTGTTGTTTTTATGATACTGGTTTTTGTTTGTATTATACTAGTTTTTGTTTTTATGATGCTGCTTGTTGTTTTTTATCACTAGTTGTTGTGTTTATAGCACTGGTTGGTGTTCTCCGAGTAGCGTTTACAGGAGTGTTTACGACGGTTTACTGTGTTTTAAAAGGTTTCACTGGATTTAGGTCTGGTGGCCACCTTTTAATGTAGTGGCTGTGGCGAGCACAACCTTCACACTGCCCCAGAGGAGATGTGAGCCCCGGTGATGCTGAGGATGGAAAAGCGCCAGGTCTGTGTCGTGGGCTCACAGTTTGAGGGAGTACTGCTGAGCCCCGGAGATCACCAGAAAGACCAAGCGCCAGGGGACCAAGCTCAGGTACGTTTACTAAACTTTTGTTCTCACAGGTTTTGGCAGATGTTTCGCAGGGGAGTCGGAAGTCCTCAGACAATATGAGGCTTGGACACGACAAAGGGCATCTGCCGGGGGACAAAAACTGAGGTAGCCTCCGTTTATTTCACTTTTTTTCCACAGGTTTATCTTCAAATATCTTATTGTTTTAAGATAAACCTGAAAAGATGTTAACCCATCTTTATTGTACTGAAGCCCCTCAGACAATATTAGACTTGGAGAGGACGACGAGCATTTGCTGAGGGACAAAAACTGAGGTACATTTAGTTAACTTGTGTTTGGACAGGTTTTGGCAGATGTTTCGCAGGTGAGCCGAAACTCCTCATATAATATGAGTCTTGGACACGACAAAAAGCATCAGCCGGAGAAAAAAACTGAGGTACGTTTACTGGACTTTTGTTTCCACAGGGACAAAACCTGAGGTACGTTTACTGAACTTTTGTTTCCACTGATTTTTGCAGATGTTTCCCAGGAGAGCCCCGGTGATGGTGAGGATGGAAAAGCCCCAGGTCTGTGTTGTCGGCTCGCAGTTTGAGGGAGAACTGCTGAGCCCCGGAGATTACGAGAAAGACCAAGCGCCGGGGGACCAAGCTCAGGTACGTTTGCTAAACTTTTGTTTTCACAGGTTTTGGCAGATGTTTCGCAGGGGGGCCCCGGTGATGGTGAGGATGGAAAAGCCCCAGGTCTGTGTTGTCGGCTCGCAGTTTGAGGGAGGACTTCTGAGCCCCGGAGATCACGAGAAAGAACAAGCGCCGGGGGACCAAGCTCAGGTACGTTTGCTAAACTTTTGTTTTCACAGGTTTTGGCAGATGTTTCGCAGGGGGGCCCCGGTGATGGTGAGGATGGAAAAGCCCCAGGTCTGTGTTGTCGGCTCGCAGTTTGAGGGAGGACTTCTGAGCCCCGGAGATCACGAGAAAGATCAAGCGCTGGGGGACCAAGCTCAGGTACGTTTGCTTAACTTTTGTTTCCACAGGTTTTGGCAGATGTTTCGCAGGGGGGCCAAAGGTCCTCAGACAATATGAGGCTTGGACACGATGAAGAGCCTCGGCCGGGAGACAAAAGCTGAGGTAGCCTACGTTTATTTTCACTTTGGAAATTTTTTATACTGGTTGTTGTTTCGATTACACTGGTTGTTGTTTTTTATCACTGGTTGTGTTTTTGTATTACTGGTTGTTGTTTTTATTATGCTACTCTTTGTTTTATTATGCTGGTTGTTGTGTTTTTATCACTGTTTATTGTATTTATTTTACAGGTTGTTGTTGTTTTATATTGGTTGTTGTTTATATTATACTTGTTGTTGTTCATATTATGCTGGTTGTTTTTTATCACTGGTTGTTGTATTTTTATTGCAGGTTGTTTTTCATTATACAGGCAGTTATTTTTTTACATTGGTTATTGTATTTTTATTATACTGATTGTTTTTTTGTTATATTAGTTGTTATATTTATTTCACTGGTTATTGTATTTTTATTACTGGATGTTGTTTTTATTATACTGATTGTTATTTTCATTATATTGGTTGTTGTTTTTATGATACTGGTTTTTCTTTGTATTATACTAGTTTTTGTTTTTATGATGCTGGTTGTTGTTTTTTATCACTAGTTGTTGTGTTTATAGCACTGGTTGGTGTTCTCCGAGTAGCGTTTACAGGAGTGTTTACGACGGTTTACTGTGTTTTAAAAGGTTTCACTGGATTTAGGTCTGGTGGCCACCTTTTAATGTAGTGGCTGTGGCGAGCACAACCTTCACACTGCCCCAGAGGAGATGTGAGCCCCGGTGATGCTGAGGATGGAAAAGCGCCAGGTCTGTGTCGTGGGCTCACAGTTTGAGGGAGTACTGCTGAGCCCCGGAGATCACCAGAAAGACCAAGCGCCAGGGGACCAAGCTCAGGTACGTTTACTTAACTTTTGTTCTCACAGGTTTTGGCAGATGTTTCGCAGGGGAGCCGGAAGTCCTCAGACAATATGAGGCTTGGACACGACAAAGGGCATCTGCCGGGGGACAAAAACTGAGGTAGCCTCCGTTTATTTCACTTTTTTTCCACAGGTTTATCTTCAAATATCTTATTGTTTTAAGATAAACCTGAAAAGATGTTAACCCATCTTTAATGTACTGAAGCCCCTCAGACAATATTAGACTTGGAGAGGATGACGAGCATTTGCTGAGGGACAAAAACTGAGGTACATTTACTTAACTTGTGTTTGGACAGGTTTTGGCAGATGTTTCGCAGGTGAGCCGAAACTCCTCATATAATATGAGTCTTGGACACGACAAAAAGCATCAGCCGGAGAAAAAAACTGAGGTACGTTTACTGGACTTTTGTTTCCACAGGGACAAAACCTGAGGTACGTTTACTGAACTTTTGTTTCCACTGATTTTTGCAGATGTTTCCCAGGAGAGCCCCGGTGATGGTGAGGATGGAAAAGCCCCAGGTCTGTGTTGTCGGCTCGCAGTTTGAGGGAGAACTGCTGAGCCCCGGAGATTACGAGAAAGACCAAGCGCCGGGGGACCAAGCTCAGGTACGTTTGCTAAACTTTTGTTTTCACAGGTTTTGGCAGATGTTTCGCAGGGGGGCCCCGGTGATGGTGAGGATGGAAAAGCCCCAGGTCTGTGTTGTCGGCTCGCAGTTTGAGGGAGGACTTCTGAGCCCCGGAGATCACGAGAAAGAACAAGCGCCGGGGGACCAAGCTCAGGTACGTTTGCTAAACTTTTGTTTTCACAGGTTTTGGCAGATGTTTCGCAGGGGGGCCCCGGTGATGGTGAGGATGGAAAAGCCCCAGGTCTGTGTTGTCGGCTCGCAGTTTGAGGGAGGACTTCTGAGCCCCGGAGATCACGAGAAAGAACAAGCGCCGGGGGACCAAGCTCAGGTACGTTTGCTAAACTTTTGTTTTCACAGGTTTTGGCAGATGTTTCGCAGGGGGGCCCCGGTGATGGTGAGGATGGAAAAGCCCCAGGTCTGTGTTGTCGGCTCGCAGTTTGAGGGAGGACTTCTGAGCCCCGGAGATCACGAGAAAGATCAAGCGCTGGGGGACCAAGCTCAGGTACGTTTGCTTAACTTTTGTTTCCACAGGTTTTGGCAGATGTTTCGCAGGGGGGCCAAAGGTCCTCAGACAATATGAGGCTTGGACACGATGAAGAGCATCGGCCGGGAGACAAAAGCTGAGGTAGCCTACGTTTATTTTCACTTTGGAAATTTTTTATACTGGTTGTTGTTTCGATTACACTGGTTGTTGTTTTTTATCACTGGTTGTGTTTTTGTATTACTGGTTGTTGTTTTTATTATGCTACTCTTTGTTTTATTATGCTGGTTGTTGTGTTTTTATCACTGTTTATTGTATTTATTTTACAGGTTGTTGTTGTTTTATATTGGTTGTTGTTTATATTATACTTGTTGTTGTTCATATTATGCTGGTTGTTTTTTATCACTGGTTGTTGTATTTTTATTGCAGGTTGTTTTTCATTATACAGGCAGTTATTTTTTTACATTGGTTATTGTATTTTTATTATACTGATTGTTTTTTTGTTATATTAGTTGTTATATTTATTTCACTGGTTATTGTATTTTTATTACTGGATGTTGTTTTTATTATACTGATTGTTATTTTCATTATATTGGTTGTTGTTTTTATGATACTGGTTTTTCTTTGTATTATACTAGTTTTTGTTTTTATGATGCTGCTTGTTGTTTTTTATCACTAGTTGTTGTGTTTATAGCACTGGTTGGTGTTCTCCGAGTAGCGTTTACAGGAGTGTTTACGACGGTTTACTGTGTTTTAAAAGGTTTCACTGGATTTAGGTCTGGTGGCCACCTTTTAATGTAGTGGCTGTGGCGAGCACAACCTTCACACTGCCCCAGAGGAGATGTGAGGCCCGGTGATGCTGAGGATGGAAAAGCGCCAGGTCTGTGTCGTGGGCTCACAGTTTGAGGGAGTACTGCTGAGCCCCGGAGATCACCAGAAAGACCAAGCGCCAGGGGACCAAGCTCAGGTACGTTTCCTAAACTTTTGTTCTCACAGGTTTTGGCAGATGTTTCGCAGGGGAGTCGGAAGTCCTCAGACAATATGAGGCTTGGACACGACAAAGGGCATCTGCCGGGGGACAAAAACTGAGGTAGCCTCCGTTTATTTCACTTTTTTTCCACAGGTTTATCTTCAAATATCTTGTTTTAAGATAAACCTGAAAAGATGTTAACCCATCTTTAATGTACTGAAGCCCCTCAGACAATATTAGACTTGGAAAGGACGACGAGCATTTGCTGAGGGACAACAACTGAGGTACATTTAGTTAACTTGTGTTTGGACAGGTTTTGGCAGATGTTTCGCAGGTGAGCCGAAACTCCTCATATAATATGAGTCTTGGACACGACAAAAAGCATCAGCCGGAGAAAAAAACTGAGGTACGTTTACTGGACTTTTGTTTCCACAGGGACAAAACCTGAGGTACGTTTACTGAACTTTTGTTTCCACTGATTTTTGCAGATGTTTCCCAGGGGAACCCCGGTGATGGTGAGGATGGAAAAGCCCCAGGTCTGTGTTGTCGGCTCGCAGTTTGAGGGAGAACTGCTGAGCCCCGGAGATTACGAGAAAGACCAAGCGCCGGGGGACCAAGCTCAGGTACGTTTGCTAAACTTTTGTTTTCACAGGTTTTGGCAGATGTTTCGCAGGGGGGCCCCGGTGATGGTGAGGATGGAAAAGCCCCAGGTCTGTGTTGTCGGCTCGCAGTTTGAGGGAGGACTTCTGAGCCCCGGAGATCACGAGAAAGAACAAGCGCCGGGGGACCAAGCTCAGGTACGTTTGCTTAACTTTTGTTTACACAGGTTTTGGCAGATGTTTCGCAGGGGGGCCCCGGTGATGGTGAGGATGGAAAAGCCCCAGGTCTGTGTTGTCGGCTCGCAGTTTGAGGGAGGACTTCTGAGCCCCGGAGATCACGAGAAAGATCAAGCGCTGGGGGACCAAGCTCAGGTACGTTTGCTTAACTTTTGTTTCCACAGGTTTTGGCAGATGTTTCGCAGGGGGGCCAAAGGTCCTCAGACAATATGAGGCTTGGACACGATGAAGAGCATCGGCCGGGAGACAAAAGCTGAGGTAGCCTACGTTTATTTTCACTTTGGAAATTTTTTATACTGGTTGTTGTTTCGATTACACTGGTTGTTGTTTTTTATCACTGGTTGTGTTTTTGTATTACTGGTTGTTGTTTTTATTATGCTACTCTTTGTTTTATTATGCTGGTTGTTGTGTTTTTATCACTGTTTATTGTATTTATTTTACAGGTTGTTGTTGTTTTATATTGGTTGTTGTTTATATTATACTTGTTGTTGTTCATATTATGCTGGTTGTTTTTTATCACTGGTTGTTGTATTTTTATTGCAGGTTGTTTTTCATTATACAGGCAGTTATTTTTTTACATTGGTTATTGTATTTTTATTATACTGATTGTTTTTTTGTTATATTAGTTGTTATATTTATTACACTGGTTATTGTATTTTTATTACTGGATGTTGTTTTTATTATACTGATTGTTATTTTCATTATATTGGTTGTTGTTTTTATGATACTGGTTTTTCTTTGTATTATACTAGTTTTTGTTTTTATGATGCTGGTTGTTGTTTTTTATCACTAGTTGTTGTGTTTATAGCACTGGTTGGTGTTCTCCGAGTAGCGTTTACAGGAGTGTTTACGACGGTTTACTGTGTTTTAAAAGGTTTCACTGGATTTAGGTCTGGTGGCCACCTTTTAATGTAGTGGCTGTGGCGAGCACAACCTTCACACTGCCCCAGAGGAGATGTGAGCCCCGGTGATGCTGAGGATGGAAAAGCGCCAGGTCTGTGTCGTGGGCTCACAGTTTGAGGGAGTACTGCTGAGCCCCGGAGATCACCAGAAAGACCAAGCGCCAGGGGACCAAGCTCAGGTACGTTTCCTAAACTTTTGTTCTCACAGGTTTTGGCAGATGTTTCGCAGGGGAGTCGGAAGTCCTCAGACAATATGAGGCTTGGACACGACAAAGGGCATCTGCCGGGGGACAAAAACTGAGGTAGCCTCCGTTTATTTCACTTTTTTTCCACAGGTTTATCTTCAAATATCTTATTGTTTTAAGATAAACCTGAAAAGATGTTAACCCATCTTTAATGTACTGAAGCCCCTCAGACAATATTAGACTTGGAAAGGACGACGAGCATTTGCTGAGGGACAACAACTGAGGTACATTTAGTTAACTTGTGTTTGGACAGGTTTTGGCAGATGTTTCGCAGGTGAGCCGAAACTCCTCATATAATATGAGTCTTGGACACGACAAAAAGCATCAGCCGGAGAAAAAAACTGAGGTACGTTTACTGGACTTTTGTTTCCACAGGGACAAAACCTGAGGTACGTTTACTGAACTTTTGTTTCCACTGATTTTTGCAGATGTTTCCCAGGGGAACCCCGGTGATGGTGAGGATGGAAAAGCCCCAGGTCTGTGTTGTCGGCTCGCAGTTTGAGGGAGAACTGCTGAGCCCCGGAGATTACGAGAAAGACCAAGCGCCGGGGGACCAAGCTCAGGTACGTTTGCTAAACTTTTGTTTTCACAGGTTTTGGCAGATGTTTCGCAGGGGGGCCCCGGTGATGGTGAGGATGGAAAAGCCCCAGGTCTGTGTTGTCGGCTCGCAGTTTGAGGGAGGACTTCTGAGCCCCGGAGATCACGAGAAAGAACAAGCGCCGGGGGACCAAGCTCAGGTACGTTTGCTAAACTTTTGTTTTCACAGGTTTTGGCAGATGTTTCGCAGGGGGGCCCCGGTGATGGTGAGGATGGAAAAGCCCCAGGTCTGTGTTGTCGGCTCGCAGTTTGAGGGAGGACTTCTGAGCCCCGGAGATCACGAGAAAGATCAAGCGCTGGGGGACCAAGCTCAGGTACGTTTGCTTAACTTTTGTTTCCACAGGTTTTGGCAGATGTTTCGCAGGGGGGCCAAAGGTCCTCAGACAATATGAGGCTTGGACACGATGAAGAGCATCGGCCGGGAGACAAAAGCTGAGGTAGCCTACGTTTATTTTCACTTTGGAAATTTTTTATACTGGTTGTTGTTTCGATTACACTGGTTGTTGTTTTTTATCACTGGTTGTGTTTTTGTATTACTGGTTGTTGTTTTTTTTATGCTACTCTTTGTTTTATTATGCTGGTTGTTGTGTTTTTATCACTGTTTATTGTATTTATTTTACAGGTTGTTGTTGTTTTATATTGGTTGTTGTTTATATTATACTTGTTGTTGTTCATATTATGCTGGTTGTTTTTTATCACTGGTTGTTGTATTTTTATTGCAGGTTGTTTTTCATTATACAGGCAGTTATTTTTTTACATTGGTTATTGTATTTTTATTATACTGATTGTTTTTTTGTTATATTAGTTGTTATATTTATTACACTGGTTATTGTATTTTTATTACTGGATGTTGTTTTTATTATACTGATTGTTATTTTCATTATATTGGTTGTTGTTTTTATGATACTGGTTTTTCTTTGTATTATACTAGTTTTTGTTTTTATGATGCTGCTTGTTGTTTTTTATCACTAGTTGTTGTGTTTATAGCACTGGTTGGTGTTCTCCGAGTAGCGTTTACAGGAGTGTTTACGACGGTTTACTGTGTTTTAAAAGGTTTCACTGGATTTAGGTCTGGTGGCCACCTTTTAATGTAGTGGCTGTGGCGAGCACAACCTTCACACTGCCCCAGAGGAGATGTGAGGCCCGGTGATGCTGAGGATGGAAAAGCGCCAGGTCTGTGTCGTGGGCTCACAGTTTGAGGGAGTACTGCTGAGCCCCGGAGATCACCAGAAAGACCAAGCGCCAGGGGACCAAGCTCAGGTACGTTTCCTAAACTTTTGTTCTCACAGGTTTTGGCAGATGTTTCGCAGGGGAGTCGGAAGTCCTCAGACAATATGAGGCTTGGACACGACAAAGGGCATCTGCCGGGGGACAAAAACTGAGGTAGCCTCCGTTTATTTCACTTTTTTTCCACAGGTTTATCTTCAAATATCTTGTTTTAAGATAAACCTGAAAAGATGTTAACCCATCTTTATTGTACTGAAGCCCCTCAGACAATATTAGACTTGGAGAGGACGACGAGCATTTGCTGAGGGACAAAAACTGAGGTACATTTAGTTAACTTGTGTTTGGACAGGTTTTGGCAGATGTTTCGCAGGTGAGCCGAAACTCCTCATATAATATGAGTCTTGGACACGACAAAAAGCATCAGCCGGAGAAAAAAACTGAGGTACGTTTACTGGACTTTTGTTTCCACAGGGACAAAACCTGAGGTACGTTTACTGAACTTTTGTTTCCACTGATTTTTGCAGATGTTTCCCAGGAGAGCCCCGGTGATGGTGAGGATGGAAAAGCCCCAGGTCTGTGTTGTCGGCTCGCAGTTTGAGGGAGAACTGCTGAGCCCCGGAGATTACGAGAAAGACCAAGCGCCGGGGGACCAAGCTCAGGTACGTTTGCTAAACTTTTGTTTTCACAGGTTTTGGCAGATGTTTCGCAGGGGGGCCCCGGTGATGGTGAGGATGGAAAAGCCCCAGGTCTGTGTTGTCGGCTCGCAGTTTGAGGGAGGACTTCTGAGCCCCGGAGATCACGAGAAAGAACAAGCGCCGGGGGACCAAGCTCAGGTACGTTTGCTAAACTTTTGTTTTCACAGGTTTTGGCAGATGTTTCGCAGGGGGGCCCCGGTGATGGTGAGGATGGAAAAGCCCCAGGTCTGTGTTGTCGGCTCGCAGTTTGAGGGAGGACTTCTGAGCCCCGGAGATCACGAGAAAGAACAAGCGCCGGGGGACCAAGCTCAGGTACGTTTGCTAAACTTTTGTTTTCACAGGTTTTGGCAGATGTTTCGCAGGGGGGCCCCGGTGATGGTGAGGATGGAAAAGCCCCAGGTCTGTGTTGTCGGCTCGCAGTTTGAGGGAGGACTTCTGAGCCCCGGAGATCACGAGAAAGATCAAGCGCTGGGGGACCAAGCTCAGGTACGTTTGCTTAACTTTTGTTTCCACAGGTTTTGGCAGATGTTTCGCAGGGGGGCCAAAGGTCCTCAGACAATATGAGGCTTGGACACGATGAAGAGCATCGGCCGGGAGACAAAAGCTGAGGTAGCCTACGTTTATTTTCACTTTGGAAATTTTTTATACTGGTTGTTGTTTCGATTACACTGGTTGTTGTTTTTTATCACTGGTTGTGTTTTTGTATTACTGGTTGTTGTTTTTTTTATGCTACTCTTTGTTTTATTATGCTGGTTGTTGTGTTTTTATCACTGTTTATTGTATTTATTTTACAGGTTGTTGTTGTTTTATATTGGTTGTTGTTTATATTATACTTGTTGTTGTTCATATTATGCTGGTTGTTTTTTATCACTGGTTGTTGTATTTTTATTGCAGGTTGTTTTTCATTATACAGGCAGTTATTTTTTTACATTGGTTATTGTATTTTTATTATACTGATTGTTTTTTTGTTATATTAGTTGTTATATTTATTACACTGGTTATTGTATTTTTATTACTGGATGTTGTTTTTATTATACTGATTGTTATTTTCATTATATTGGTTGTTGTTTTTATGATACTGGTTTTTCTTTGTATTATACTAGTTTTTGTTTTTATGATGCTGGTTGTTGTTTTTTATCACTAGTTGTTGTGTTTATAGCACTGGTTGGTGTTCTCCGAGTAGCGTTTACAGGAGTGTTTACGACGGTTTACTGTGTTTTAAAAGGTTTCACTGGATTTAGGTCTGGTGGCCACCTTTTAATGTAGCGGCTGTGGCGAGCACAACCTTCACACTGCCCCAGAGGAGATGTGAGCCCCGGTGATGCTGAGGATGGAAAAGCGCCAGGTCTGTGTCGTGGGCTCACAGTTTGAGGGAGTACTGCTGAGCCCCGGAGATCACCAGAAAGACCAAGCGCCAGGGGACCAAGCTCAGGTACGTTTCCTAAACTTTTGTTCTCACAGGTTTTGGCAGATGTTTCGCAGGGGAGTCGGAAGTCCTCAGACAATATGAGGCTTGGACACGACAAAGGGCATCTGCCGGGGGACAAAAACTGAGGTAGCCTCCGTTTATTTCACTTTTTTTCCACAGGTTTATCTTCAAATATCTTGTTTTAAGATAAACCTGAAAAGATGTTAACCCATCTTTAATGTACTGAAGCCCCTCAGACAATATTAGACTTGGAGAGGACGACGAGCATTTGCTGAGGGACAACAACTGAGGTACATTTAGTTAACTTGTGTTTGGACAGGTTTTGGCAGATGTTTCGCAGGTGAGCCGAAACTCCTCATATAATATGAGTCTTGGACACGACAAAAAGCATCAGCCGGAGAAAAAAACTGAGGTACGTTTACTGGACTTTTGTTTCCACAGGGACAAAACCTGAGGTACGTTTACTGAACTTTTGTTTCCACTGATTTTTGCAGATGTTTCCCAGGAGAGCCCCGGTGATGGTGAGGATGGAAAAGCCCCAGGTCTGTGTTGTCGGCTCGCAGTTTGAGGGAGAACTGCTGAGCCCCGGAGATTACGAGAAAGACCAAGCGCCGGGGGACCAAGCTCAGGTACGTTTGCTAAACTTTTGTTTTCACAGGTTTTGGCAGATGTTTCGCAGGGGGGCCCCGGTGATGGTGAGGATGGAAAAGCCCCAGGTCTGTGTTGTCGGCTCGCAGTTTGAGGGAGGACTTCTGAGCCCCGGAGATCACGAGAAAGAACAAGCGCCGGGGGACCAAGCTCAGGTACGTTTGCTAAACTTTTGTTTTCACAGGTTTTGGCAGATGTTTCGCAGGGGGGCCCCGGTGATGGTGAGGATGGAAAAGCCCCAGGTCTGTGTTGTCGGCTCGCAGTTTGAGGGAGGACTTCTGAGCCCCGGAGATCACGAGAAAGATCAAGCGCTGGGGGACCAAGCTCAGGTACGTTTGCTTAACTTTTGTTTCCACAGGTTTTGGCAGATGTTTCGCAGGGGGGCCAAAGGTCCTCAGACAATATGAGGCTTGGACACGATGAAGAGCATCGGCCGGGAGACAAAAGCTGAGGTAGCCTACGTTTATTTTCACTTTGGAAATTTTTTATACTGGTTGTTGTTTCGATTACACTGGTTGTTGTTTTTTATCACTGGTTGTGTTTTTGTATTACTGGTTGTTGTTTTTTTTATGCTACTCTTTGTTTTATTATGCTGGTTGTTGTGTTTTTATCACTGTTTATTGTATTTATTTTACAGGTTGTTGTTGTTTTATATTGGTTGTTGTTTATATTATACTTGTTGTTGTTCATATTATGCTGGTTGTTTTTTATCACTGGTTGTTGTATTTTTATTGCAGGTTGTTTTTCATTATACAGGCAGTTATTTTTTTACATTGGTTATTGTATTTTTATTATACTGATTGTTTTTTTGTTATATTAGTTGTTATATTTATTACACTGGTTATTGTATTTTTATTACTGGATGTTGTTTTTATTATACTGATTGTTATTTTCATTATATTGGTTGTTGTTTTTATGATACTGGTTTTTCTTTGTATTATACTAGTTTTTGTTTTTATGATGCTGCTTGTTGTTTTTTATCACTAGTTGTTGTGTTTATAGCACTGGTTGGTGTTCTCCGAGTAGCATTTACAGGAGTGTTTACGACGGTTTACTGTGTTTTAAAAGGTTTCACTGGATTTAGGTCTGGTGGCCACCTTTTAATGTAGTGGCTGTGGCGAGCACAACCTTCACACTGCCCCAGAGGAGATGTGAGCCCTGGTGATGCTGAGGATGGAAAAGCGCCAGGTCTGTGTCGTGGGCTCACAGTTTGAGGGAGTACTGCTGAGCCCCGGAGATCACCAGAAAGACCAAGCGCCAGGGGACCAAGCTCAGGTACGTTTCCTAAACTTTTGTTCTCACAGGTTTTGGCAGATGTTTCGCAGGGGAGTCGGAAGTCCTCAGACAATATGAGGCTTGGACACGACAAAGGGCATCTGCCGGGGGACAAAAACTGAGGTAGCCTCCGTTTATTTCACTTTTTTTCCACAGGTTTATCTTCAAATATCTTGTTTTAAGATAAACCTGAAAAGATGTTAACCCATCTTTAATGTACTGAAGCCCCTCAGACAATATTAGACTTGGAGAGGACGACGAGCATTTGCTGAGGGACAAAAACTGAGGTACATTTAGTTAACTTGTGTTTGGACAGGTTTTGGCAGATGTTTCGCAGGTGAGCCGAAACTCCTCATATAATATGAGTCTTGGACACGACAAAAAGCATCAGCCGGAGAAAAAAACTGAGGTACGTTTACTGGACTTTTGTTTCCACAGGGACAAAACCTGAGGTACGTTTACTGAACTTTTGTTTCCACTGATTTTTGCAGATGTTTCCCAGGAGAGCCCCGGTGATGGTGAGGATGGAAAAGCCCCAGGTCTGTGTTGTCGGCTCGCAGTTTGAGGGAGAACTGCTGAGCCCCGGAGATTACGAGAAAGACCAAGCGCCGGGGGACCAAGCTCAGGTACGTTTGCTAAACTTTTGTTTTCACAGGTTTTGGCAGATGTTTCGCAGGGGGGCCCCGGTGATGGTGAGGATGGAAAAGCCCCAGGTCTGTGTTGTCGGCTCGCAGTTTGAGGGAGGACTTCTGAGCCCCGGAGATCACGAGAAAGAACAAGCGCCGGGGGACCAAGCTCAGGTACGTTTGCTAAACTTTTGTTTTCACAGGTTTTGGCAGATGTTTCGCAGGGGGGCCCCGGTGATGGTGAGGATGGAAAAGCCCCAGGTCTGTGTTGTCGGCTCGCAGTTTGAGGGAGGACTTCTGAGCCCCGGAGATCACGAGAAAGAACAAGCGCCGGGGGACCAAGCTCAGGTACGTTTGCTAAACTTTTGTTTTCACAGGTTTTGGCAGATGTTTCGCAGGGGGGCCCCGGTGATGGTGAGGATGGAAAAGCCCCAGGTCTGTGTTGTCGGCTCGCAGTTTGAGGGAGGACTTCTGAGCCCCGGAGATCACGAGAAAGATCAAGCGCTGGGGGACCAAGCTCAGGTACGTTTGCTTAACTTTTGTTTCCACAGGTTTTGGCAGATGTTTCGCAGGGGGGCCAAAGGTCCTCAGACAATATGAGGCTTGGACACGATGAAGAGCATCGGCCGGGAGACAAAAGCTGAGGTAGCCTACGTTTATTTTCACTTTGGAAATTTTTTATACTGGTTGTTGTTTCGATTACACTGGTTGTTGTTTTTTATCACTGGTTGTGTTTTTGTATTACTGGTTGTTGTTTTTATTATGCTACTCTTTGTTTTATTATGCTGGTTGTTGTGTTTTTATCACTGTTTATTGTATTTATTTTACAGGTTGTTGTTGTTTTATATTGGTTGTTGTTTATATTATACTTGTTGTTGTTCATATTATGCTGGTTGTTTTTTATCACTGGTTGTTGTATTTTTATTGCAGGTTGTTTTTCATTATACAGGCAGTTATTTTTTTACATTGGTTATTGTATTTTTATTATACTGATTGTTTTTTTGTTATATTAGTTGTTATATTTATTACACTGGTTATTGTATTTTTATTACTGGATGTTGTTTTTATTATACTGATTGTTATTTTCATTATATTGGTTGTTGTTTTTATGATACTGGTTTTTCTTTGTATTATACTAGTTTTTGTTTTTATGATGCTGCTTGTTGTTTTTTATCACTAGTTGTTGTGTTTATAGCACTGGTTGGTGTTCTCCGAGTAGCGTTTACAGGAGTGTTTACGACGGTTTACTGTGTTTTAAAAGGTTTCACTGGATTTAGGTCTGGTGGCCACCTTTTAATGTAGTGGCTGTGGCGAGCACAACCTTCACACTGCCCCAGAGGAGATGTGAGCCCCGGTGATGCTGAGGATGGAAAAGCGCCAGGTCTGTGTCGTGGGCTCACAGTTTGAGGGAGTACTGCTGAGCCCCGGAGATCACCAGAAAGACCAAGCGCCAGGGGACCAAGCTCAGGTACGTTTGCTAAACTTTTGTTTTCACAGGTTTTGGCAGATGTTTCGCAGGGGAGCCGGAAGTCCTCAGACAATATGAGGCTTGGACACGACAAAAGGGATCTGCCGGGGGACAAAAACTGAGGTAGCCTCCGTTTATTTCACTTTTTTTCCACAGGTTTATCTTCAAATATCTTATTGTTTTAAGATAAACCTGAAAAGATGTTAACCCATCTTTATTGTACTGAAGCCCCTCAGACAATATTAGACTTGGAGAGGATGAGGAGCATTTGCTGAGGGACAAAAACTGTGGTACTTACTTAACTTGTGTTTGGACAGGTTTTGGCAGATGTTTCGCAGGTGAGCCGAAACTCCTCATATAATATGAGTCTTGGACACGACAAAAAGCATCAGCCGGAGAAAAAAACTGAGGTATGTTTACTGGACTTTTGTTTCCACAGGGACAAAACCTGAGGTACGTTTACTGAACTGTTGTTTCCACTGATTTTTGCAGATGTTTCCCAGGAGAGCCCCGGTGATGGTGAGGATGGAAAAGCCCCAGGTCTGTGTTGTCGGCTCGCAGTTTGAGGGAGAACTGCTGAGCCCCGGAGATTACGAGAGAGACCAAGCGCCGGGGGGACCAAGCTCAGGTACGTTTGCTAAACTTTTGTTTTCACAGGTTTTGGCAGATGTTTCGCAGGGGAGCCGGAAGTCCTCAGACAATATGAGGCTTGGACACGACAAAAGGCATCTGCCGGGGGACAACAACTGAGGTAGCCTCCGTTTATTTCACTTTTTTTCCACAGGTTTATCTTCAAATATCTTATTGTTTTAAGATAAACCTGAAAAGATGTTAACCCATCTTTAATGTACTGAAGCCCCTCAGACAATATTAGACTTGGAGAGGATGACGAGCATTTGCTGAGGGACAAAAACTGTGGTACTTACTTAACTTGTGTTTGGACAGGTTTTGGCAGATGTTTCGCAGGTGAGCCGAAACTCCTCATATAATATGAGTCTTGGACACGACAAAAAGCATCAGCCGGAGAAAAAAACTGAGGTATGTTTACTGGACTTTTGTTTCCACAGGGACAAAACCTGAGGTACGTTTACTGAACTGTTGTTTCCACTGATTTTTGCAGATGTTTCCCAGGAGAGCCCCGGTGATGGTGAGGATGGAAAAGCCCCAGGTCTGTGTTGTCGGCTCGCAGTTTGAGGGAGAACTGCTGAGCCCCGGAGATTACGAGAGAGACCAAGCGCCGGGGGGACCAAGCTCAGGTACGTTTGCTAAACTTTTGTTTTCACAGGTTTTGGCAGATGTTTCGCAGGGGAGCCGGAAGTCCTCAGACAATATGAGGCTTGGACACGACAAAAGGCATCTGCCGGGGGACAACAACTGAGGTAGCCTCCGTTTATTTCACTTTTTTTCCACAGGTTTATCTTCAAATATCTTATTGTTTTAAGATAAACCTGAAAAGATGTTAACCCATCTTTAATGTACTGAAGCCCCTCAGACAATATTAGACTTGGAGAGGATGACGAGCATTTGCTGAGGGACAAAAACTGTGGTACTTACTTAACTTGTGTTTGGACAGGTTTTGGCAGATGTTTCGCAGGTGAGCCGAAACTCCTCATATAATATGAGTCTTGGACACGACAAAAAGCATCAGCCGGAGAAAAAAACTGAGGTATGTTTACTGGACTTTTGTTTCCACAGGGACAAAACCTGAGGTACGTTTACTGAACTTTTGTTTCCACTGATTTTTGCAGATGTTTCCCAGGAGAGCCCCGGTGATGGTGAGGATGGAAAAGCCCCAGGTCTGTGTTGTCGGCTCGCAGTTTGAGGGAGGACTTCTGAGCCCCGGAGATCACGAGAAAGAACAAGCGCCGGGGGACCAAGCTCAGGTACGTTTGCTAAACTTTTGTTTTCACAGGTTTTGGCAGATGTTTCGCAGGGGGGCCCCGGTGATGGTGAGGATGGAAAAGCCCCAGGTCTGTGTTGTCGGCTCGCAGTTTGAGGGAGGACTTCTGAGCCCCGGAGATCACGAGAAAGATCAAGCGCCGGGGGACCAAGCTCAGGTACGTTTGCTTAACTTTTGTTTCCACGGGTTTTGGCAGATGTTTCGCAGGGGGGCCAAAGGTCCTCAGACAATATGAGGCTTGGACACGATGAAGAGCATCGGCCGGGGGACAAAATCTGAGGTAGCCTACGTTTATTTTCACTTTGGAAATTTTTTATACTGGTTGTTGTTTCGATTACACTGGTTGTTGTTTTTTATCACTGGTTGTGTTTTTGTATTACTGGTTGTTGTTTTTATTATGCTACTCTTTGTTTTATTATGCTGGTTGTTGTGTTTTTATCACTGTTTATTGTATTTATTTTACAGGTTGTTGTTGTTTTATATTGGTTGTTGTTTATATTATACTTGTTGTTGTTCATATTATGCTGGTTGTTTTTTATCACTGGTTGTTGTATTTTTATTGCAGGTTGTTTTTCATTATACAGGCAGTTATTTTTTTACATTGGTTATTGTATTTTTATTATACTGATTGTTTTTTTGTTATATTAGTTGTTATATTTATTACACTGGTTATTGTATTTTTATTACTGGATGTTGTTTTTATTATACTGATAGTTATTTTCATTATATTGGTTGTTGTTTTTATGATACTGGTTTTTCTTTGTATTATACTAGTTTTTGTTTTTATGATGCTGCTTGTTGTTTTTTATCGCTAGTTGTTGTGTTTATAGCACTGGTTGGTGTTCTCCGAGTAGCGTTTACAGGAGTGTTTACGACGGTTTACTGTGTTTTAAAAGGTTTCACTGGATTTAGGTCTGGTGGCCACCTTTTAATGTAGCGGCTGTGGCGAGCACAACCTTCACACTGCCCCAGAGGAGATGTGAGCCCCGGTGATGCTGAGGATGGAAAAGCGCCAGGTCTGTGTCGTGGGCTCGCAGTTTGAGGGAGTACTGCTGAGCCCCGGAGATCACCAGAAAGACCAAGCGCCAGGGGACCAAGCTCAGGTACGTTTACTTAACTTTTGTTTCCACAGGTTTTGGCAGATGTTTCGCAGGGGAGCCGGAAGTCCTCAGACAATATGAGGCTTGGACACGACAAAAGGGATCTGCCGGGGGACAACAACTGAGGTAGCCTCCGTTTATTTCACTTTTTTTCCACAGGTTTATCTTCAAATATCTTATTGTTTTAAGATAAACCTGAAAAGATGTTAACCCATCTTTATTGTACTGAAGCCCCTCAGACAATATTAGACTTGGAGAGGATGACGAGCATTTGCTGAGGGACAAAAACTGTGGTACTTACTTAACTTGTGTTTGGACAGGTTTTGGCAGATGTTTCCCAGGTGAGCCGAAACTCCTCATATAATATGAGTCTTGGACACGACAAAAAGCATCAGCCGGAGAAAAAAACTGAGGTATGTTTACTGGACTTTTGTTTCCACAGGGACAAAACCTGAGGTACGTTTACTGAACTGTTGTTTCCACTGATTTTTGCAGATGTTTCCCAGGAGAGCCCCGGTGATGGTGAGGATGGAAAAGCCCCAGGTCTGTGTTGTCGGCTCGCAGTTTGAGGGAGAACTGCTGAGCCCCGGAGATTACGAGAGAGACCAAGCGCCGGGGGGACCAAGCTCAGGTACGTTTGCTAAACTTTTGTTTTCACAGGTTTTGGCAGATGTTTCGCAGGGGAGCCGGAAGTCCTCAGACAATATGAGGCTTGGACACGACAAAAGGGATCTGCCGGGGGACAAAAACTGAGGTAGCCTCCGTTTATTTCACTTTTTTTCCACAGGTTTATCTTCAAATATCTTATTGTTTTAAGATAAACCTGAAAAGATGTTAACCCATCTTTATTGTACTGAAGCCCCTCAGACAATATTAGACTTGGAGAGGATGACGAGCATTTGCTGAGGGACAAAAACTGTGGTACTTACTTAACTTGTGTTTGGACAGGTTTTGGCAGATGTTTCGCAGGGGGGCCCCGGTGATGGTGAGGATGGAAAAGCCCCAGGTCTGTGTTGTCGGCTCGCAGTTTGAGGGAGGACTTCTGAGCCCCGGAGATCACGAGAAAGAACAAGCGCCGGGGGACCAAGCTCAGGTACGTTTGCTAAACTTTTGTTTTCACAGGTTTTGGCAGATGTTTCGCAGGGGGGCCCCGGTGATGGTGAGGATGGAAAAGCCCCAGGTCTGTGTTGTCGGCTCGCAGTTTGAGGGAGGACTTCTGAGCCCCGGAGATCACGAGAAAGATCAAGCGCTGGGGGACCAAGCTCAGGTACGTTTGCTTAACTTTTGTTTCCACAGGTTTTGGCAGATGTTTCGCAGGGGGGCCAAAGGTCCTCAGACAATATGAGGCTTGGACACGATGAAGAGCATCGGCCGGGAGACAAAAGCTGAGGTAGCCTACGTTTATTTTCACTTTGGAAATTTTTTATACTGGTTGTTGTTTCGATTACACTGGTTGTTGTTTTTTATCACTGGTTGTGTTTTTGTATTACTGGTTGTTGTTTTTTTTATGCTACTCTTTGTTTTATTATGCTGGTTGTTGTGTTTTTATCACTGTTTATTGTATTTATTTTACAGGTTGTTGTTGTTTTATATTGGTTGTTGTTTATATTATACTTGTTGTTGTTCATATTATGCTGGTTGTTTTTTATCACTGGTTGTTGTATTTTTATTGCAGGTTGTTTTTCATTATACAGGCAGTTATTTTTTTACATTGGTTATTGTATTTTTATTATACTGATTGTTTTTTTGTTATATTAGTTGTTATATTTATTACACTGGTTATTGTATTTTTATTACTGGATGTTGTTTTTATTATACTGATTGTTATTTTCATTATATTGGTTGTTGTTTTTATGATACTGGTTTTTCTTTGTATTATACTAGTTTTTGTTTTTATGATGCTGGTTGTTGTTTTTTATCACTAGTTGTTGTGTTTATAGCACTGGTTGGTGTTCTCCGAGTAGCGTTTACAGGAGTGTTTACGACGGTTTACTGTGTTTTAAAAGGTTTCACTGGATTTAGGTCTGGTGGCCACCTTTTAATGTAGTGGCTGTGGCGAGCACAACCTTCACACTGCCCCAGAGGAGATGTGAGCCCCGGTGATGCTGAGGATGGAAAAGCGCCAGGTCTGTGTCGTGGGCTCACAGTTTGAGGGAGTACTGCTGAGCCCCGGAGATCACCAGAAAGACCAAGCGCCAGGGGACCAAGCTCAGGTACGTTTCCTAAACTTTTGTTCTCACAGGTTTTGGCAGATGTTTCGCAGGGGAGTCGGAAGTCCTCAGACAATATGAGGCTTGGACACGACAAAGGGCATCTGCCGGGGGACAAAAACTGAGGTAGCCTCCGTTTATTTCACTTTTTTTCCACAGGTTTATCTTCAAATATCTTGTTTTAAGATAAACCTGAAAAGATGTTAACCCATCTTTAATGTACTGAAGCCCCTCAGACAATATTAGACTTGGAGAGGACGACGAGCATTTGCTGAGGGACAACAACTGAGGTACATTTAGTTAACTTGTGTTTGGACAGGTTTTGGCAGATGTTTCGCAGGTGAGCCGAAACTCCTCATATAATATGAGTCTTGGACACGACAAAAAGCATCAGCCGGAGAAAAAAACTGAGGTACGTTTACTGGACTTTTGTTTCCACAGGGACAAAACCTGAGGTACGTTTACTGAACTTTTGTTTCCACTGATTTTTGCAGATGTTTCCCAGGAGAGCCCCGGTGATGGTGAGGATGGAAAAGCCCCAGGTCTGTGTTGTCGGCTCGCAGTTTGAGGGAGAACTGCTGAGCCCCGGAGATTACGAGAAAGACCAAGCGCCGGGGGACCAAGCTCAGGTACGTTTGCTAAACTTTTGTTTTCACAGGTTTTGGCAGATGTTTCGCAGGGGGGCCCCGGTGATGGTGAGGATGGAAAAGCCCCAGGTCTGTGTTGTCGGCTCGCAGTTTGAGGGAGGACTTCTGAGCCCCGGAGATCACGAGAAAGAACAAGCGCCGGGGGACCAAGCTCAGGTACGTTTGCTAAACTTTTGTTTTCACAGGTTTTGGCAGATGTTTCGCAGGGGGGCCCCGGTGATGGTGAGGATGGAAAAGCCCCAGGTCTGTGTTGTCGGCTCGCAGTTTGAGGGAGGACTTCTGAGCCCCGGAGATCACGAGAAAGATCAAGCGCTGGGGGACCAAGCTCAGGTACGTTTGCTTAACTTTTGTTTCCACAGGTTTTGGCAGATGTTTCGCAGGGGGGCCAAAGGTCCTCAGACAATATGAGGCTTGGACACGATGAAGAGCATCGGCCGGGAGACAAAAGCTGAGGTAGCCTACGTTTATTTTCACTTTGGAAATTTTTTATACTGGTTGTTGTTTCGATTACACTGGTTGTTGTTTTTTATCACTGGTTGTGTTTTTGTATTACTGGTTGTTGTTTTTTTTATGCTACTCTTTGTTTTATTATGCTGGTTGTTGTGTTTTTATCACTGTTTATTGTATTTATTTTACAGGTTGTTGTTGTTTTATATTGGTTGTTGTTTATATTATACTTGTTGTTGTTCATATTATGCTGGTTGTTTTTTATCACTGGTTGTTGTATTTTTATTGCAGGTTGTTTTTCATTATACAGGCAGTTATTTTTTTACATTGGTTATTGTATTTTTATTATACTGATTGTTTTTTTGTTATATTAGTTGTTATATTTATTACACTGGTTATTGTATTTTTATTACTGGATGTTGTTTTTATTATACTGATTGTTATTTTCATTATATTGGTTGTTGTTTTTATGATACTGGTTTTTCTTTGTATTATACTAGTTTTTGTTTTTATGATGCTGGTTGTTGTTTTTTATCACTAGTTGTTGTGTTTATAGCACTGGTTGGTGTTCTCCGAGTAGCATTTACAGGAGTGTTTACGACGGTTTACTGTGTTTTAAAAGGTTTCACTGGATTTAGGTCTGGTGGCCACCTTTTAATGTAGTGGCTGTGGCGAGCACAACCTTCACACTGCCCCAGAGGAGATGTGAGCCCTGGTGATGCTGAGGATGGAAAAGCGCCAGGTCTGTGTCGTGGGCTCACAGTTTGAGGGAGTACTGCTGAGCCCCGGAGATCACCAGAAAGACCAAGCGCCAGGGGACCAAGCTCAGGTACGTTTCCTAAACTTTTGTTCTCACAGGTTTTGGCAGATGTTTCGCAGGGGAGTCGGAAGTCCTCAGACAATATGAGGCTTGGACACGACAAAGGGCATCTGCCGGGGGACAAAAACTGAGGTAGCCTCCGTTTATTTCACTTTTTTTCCACAGGTTTATCTTCAAATATCTTGTTTTAAGATAAACCTGAAAAGATGTTAACCCATCTTTAATGTACTGAAGCCCCTCAGACAATATTAGACTTGGAGAGGACGACGAGCATTTGCTGAGGGACAAAAACTGAGGTACATTTAGTTAACTTGTGTTTGGACAGGTTTTGGCAGATGTTTCGCAGGTGAGCCGAAACTCCTCATATAATATGAGTCTTGGACACGACAAAAAGCATCAGCCGGAGAAAAAAACTGAGGTACGTTTACTGGACTTTTGTTTCCACAGGGACAAAACCTGAGGTACGTTTACTGAACTTTTGTTTCCACTGATTTTTGCAGATGTTTCCCAGGAGAGCCCCGGTGATGGTGAGGATGGAAAAGCCCCAGGTCTGTGTTGTCGGCTCGCAGTTTGAGGGAGAACTGCTGAGCCCCGGAGATTACGAGAAAGACCAAGCGCTGGGGGACCAAGCTCAGGTACGTTTGCTAAACTTTTGTTTTCACAGGTTTTGGCAGATGTTTCGCAGGGGGGCCCCGGTGATGGTGAGGATGGAAAAGCCCCAGGTCTGTGTTGTCGGCTCGCAGTTTGAGGGAGGACTTCTGAGCCCCGGAGATCACGAGAAAGAACAAGCGCCGGGGGACCAAGCTCAGGTACGTTTGCTAAACTTTTGTTTTCACAGGTTTTGGCAGATGTTTCGCAGGGGGGCCCCGGTGATGGTGAGGATGGAAAAGCCCCAGGTCTGTGTTGTCGGCTCGCAGTTTGAGGGAGGACTTCTGAGCCCCGGAGATCACGAGAAAGAACAAGCGCTGGGGGACCAAGCTCAGGTACGTTTGCTTAACTTTTGTTTCCACAGGTTTTGGCAGATGTTTCGCAGGGGGGCCAAAGGTCCTCAGACAATATGAGGCTTGGACACGATGAAGAGCATCGGCCGGGAGACAAAAGCTGAGGTAGCCTACGTTTATTTTCACTTTGGAAATTTTTTATACTGGTTGTTGTTTCGATTACACTGGTTGTTGTTTTTTATCACTGGTTGTGTTTTTGTATTACTGGTTGTTGTTTTTTTTATGCTACTCTTTGTTTTATTATGCTGGTTGTTGTGTTTTTATCACTGTTTATTGTATTTATTTTACAGGTTGTTGTTGTTTTATATTGGTTGTTGTTTATATTATACTTGTTGTTGTTCATATTATGCTGGTTGTTTTTTATCACTGGTTGTTGTATTTTTATTGCAGGTTGTTTTTCATTATACAGGCAGTTATTTTTTTACATTGGTTATTGTATTTTTATTATACTGATTGTTTTTTTGTTATATTAGTTGTTATATTTATTACACTGGTTATTGTATTTTTATTACTGGATGTTGTTTTTATTATACTGATTGTTATTTTCATTATATTGGTTGTTGTTTTTATGATACTGGTTTTTCTTTGTATTATACTAGTTTTTGTTTTTATGATGCTGCTTGTTGTTTTTTATCGCTAGTTGTTGTGTTTATAGCACTGGTTGGTGTTCTCCGAGTAGCGTTTACAGGAGTGTTTACGACGGTTTACTGTGTTTTAAAAGGTTTCACTGGATTTAGGTCTGGTGGCCACCTTTTAATGTAGTGGCTGTGGCGAGCACAACCTTCACACTGCCCCAGAGGAGATGTGAGCCCCGGTGATGCTGAGGATGGAAAAGCGCCAGGTCTGTGTCGTGGGCTCACAGTTTGAGGGAGTACTGCTGAGCCCCGGAGATCACCAGAAAGACCAAGCGCCAGGGGACCAAGCTCAGGTACGTTTCCTAAACTTTTGTTCTCACAGGTTTTGGCAGATGTTTCGCAGGGGAGTCGGAAGTCCTCAGACAATATGAGGCTTGGACACGACAAAGGGCATCTGCCGGGGGACAAAAACTGAGGTAGCCTCCGTTTATTTCACTTTTTTTCCACAGGTTTATCTTCAAATATCTTGTTTTAAGATAAACCTGAAAAGATGTTAACCCATCTTTAATGTACTGAAGCCCCTCAGACAATATTAGACTTGGAGAGGACGACGAGCATTTGCTGAGGGACAAAAACTGAGGTACATTTAGTTAACTTGTGTTTGGACAGGTTTTGGCAGATGTTTCGCAGGTGAGCCGAAACTCCTCATATAATATGAGTCTTGGACACGACAAAAAGCATCAGCCGGAGAAAAAAACTGAGGTACGTTTACTGGACTTTTGTTTCCACAGGGACAAAACCTGAGGTACGTTTACTGAACTTTTGTTTCCACTGATTTTTGCAGATGTTTCCCAGGAGAGCCCCGGTGATGGTGAGGATGGAAAAGCCCCAGGTCTGTGTTGTCGGCTCGCAGTTTGAGGGAGAACTGCTGAGCCCCGGAGATTACGAGAAAGAACAAGCGCCGGGGGACCAAGCTCAGGTACGTTTGCTAAACTTTTGTTTTCACAGGTTTTGGCAGATGTTTCGCAGGGGGGCCCCGGTGATGGTGAGGATGGAAAAGCCCCAGGTCTGTGTTGTCGGCTCGCAGTTTGAGGGAGGACTTCTGAGCCCCGGAGATCACGAGAAAGAACAAGCGCCGGGGGACCAAGCTCAGGTACGTTTGCTAAACTTTTGTTTTCACAGGTTTTGGCAGATGTTTCGCAGGGGGGCCCCGGTGATGGTGAGGATGGAAAAGCCCCAGGTCTGTGTTGTCGGCTCGCAGTTTGAGGGAGGACTTCTGAGCCCCGGAGATCACGAGAAAGAACAAGCGCCGGGGGACCAAGCTCAGGTACGTTTGCTAAACTTTTGTTTTCACAGGTTTTGGCAGATGTTTCGCAGGGGGGCCCCGGTGATGGTGAGGATGGAAAAGCCCCAGGTCTGTGTTGTCGGCTCGCAGTTTGAGGGAGGACTTCTGAGCCCCGGAGATCACGAGAAAGATCAAGCGCTGGGGGACCAAGCTCAGGTACGTTTGCTTAACTTTTGTTTCCACAGGTTTTGGCAGATGTTTCGCAGGGGGGCCAAAGGTCCTCAGACAATATGAGGCTTGGACACGATGAAGAGCATCGGCCGGGAGACAAAAGCTGAGGTAGCCTACGTTTATTTTCACTTTGGAAATTTTTTATACTGGTTGTTGTTTCGATTACACTGGTTGTTGTTTTTTATCACTGGTTGTGTTTTTGTATTACTGGTTGTTGTTTTTATTATGCTACTCTTTGTTTTATTATGCTGGTTGTTGTGTTTTTATCACTGTTTATTGTATTTATTTTACAGGTTGTTGTTGTTTTATATTGGTTGTTGTTTATATTATACTTGTTGTTGTTCATATTATGCTGGTTGTTTTTTATCACTGGTTGTTGTATTTTTATTGCAGGTTGTTTTTCATTATACAGGCAGTTATTTTTTTACATTGGTTATTGTATTTTTATTATACTGATTGTTTTTTTGTTATATTAGTTGTTATATTTATTACACTGGTTATTGTATTTTTATTACTGGATGTTGTTTTTATTATACTGATTGTTATTTTCATTATATTGGTTGTTGTTTTTATGATACTGGTTTTTCTTTGTATTATACTAGTTTTTGTTTTTATGATGCTGGTTGTTGTTTTTTATCACTAGTTGTTGTGTTTATAGCACTGGTTGGTGTTCTCCGAGTAGCGTTTACAGGAGTGTTTACGACGGTTTACTGTGTTTTAAAAGGTTTCACTGGATTTAGGTCTGGTGGCCACCTTTTAATGTAGCGGCTGTGGCGAGCACAACCTTCACACTGCCCCAGAGGAGATGTGAGCCCCGGTGATGCTGAGGATGGAAAAGCGCCAGGTCTGTGTCGTGGGCTCACAGTTTGAGGGAGTACTGCTGAGCCCCGGAGATCACCAGAAAGACCAAGCGCCAGGGGACCAAGCTCAGGTACGTTTCCTAAACTTTTGTTCTCACAGGTTTTGGCAGATGTTTCGCAGGGGAGTCGGAAGTCCTCAGACAATATGAGGCTTGGACACGACAAAGGGCATCTGCCGGGGGACAAAAACTGAGGTAGCCTCCGTTTATTTCACTTTTTTTCCACAGGTTTATCTTCAAATATCTTGTTTTAAGATAAACCTGAAAAGATGTTAACCCATCTTTAATGTACTGAAGCCCCTCAGACAATATTAGACTTGGAGAGGACGACGAGCATTTGCTGAGGGACAAAAACTGAGGTACATTTAGTTAACTTGTGTTTGGACAGGTTTTGGCAGATGTTTCGCAGGTGAGCCGAAACTCCTCATATAATATGAGTCTTGGACACGACAAAAAGCATCAGCCGGAGAAAAAAACTGAGGTACGTTTACTGGACTTTTGTTTCCACAGGGACAAAACCTGAGGTACGTTTACTGAACTTTTGTTTCCACTGATTTTTGCAGATGTTTCCCAGGAGAGCCCCGGTGATGGTGAGGATGGAAAAGCCCCAGGTCTGTGTTGTCGGCTCGCAGTTTGAGGGAGGACTTCTGAGCCCCGGAGATCACGAGAAAGAACAAGCGCCGGGGGACCAAGCTCAGGTACGTTTGCTAAACTTTTGTTTTCACAGGTTTTGGCAGATGTTTCGCAGGGGGGCCCCGGTGATGGTGAGGATGGAAAAGCCCCAGGTCTGTGTTGTCGGCTCGCAGTTTGAGGGAGGACTTCTGAGCCCCGGAGATCACGAGAAAGAACAAGCGCCGGGGGACCAAGCTCAGGTACGTTTTCTAAACTTTTGTTTTCACAGGTTTTGGCAGATGTTTCGCAGGTGTGCCCCGGTGATGGTGAGGATGGAAAAGCCCCAGGTCTGTGTTGTCGGCTCGCAGTTTGAGGGAGGACTTCTGAGCCCCGGAGATCACGAGAAAGATCAAGCGCTGGGGGACCAAGCTCAGGTACGTTTGCTTAACTTTTGTTTCCACAGGTTTTGGCAGATGTTTCGCAGGGGGGCCAAAGGTCCTCAGACAATATGAGGCTTGGACACGATGAAGAGCATCGGCCGGGAGACAAAAGCTGAGGTAGCCTACGTTTATTTTCACTTTGGAAATTTTTTATACTGGTTGTTGTTTCGATTACACTGGTTGTTGTTTTTTATCACTGGTTGTGTTTTTGTATTACTGGTTGTTGTTTTTATTATGCTACTCTTTGTTTTATTATGCTGGTTGTTGTGTTTTTATCACTGTTTATTGTATTTATTTTACAGGTTGTTGTTGTTTTATATTGGTTGTTGTTTATATTATACTTGTTGTTGTTCATATTATGCTGGTTGTTTTTTATCACTGGTTGTTGTATTTTTATTGCAGGTTGTTTTTCATTATACAGGCAGTTATTTTTTTACATTGGTTATTGTATTTTTATTATACTGATTGTTTTTTTGTTATATTAGTTGTTATATTTATTACACTGGTTATTGTATTTTTATTACTGGATGTTGTTTTTATTATACTGATTGTTATTTTCATTATATTGGTTGTTGTTTTTATGATACTGGTTTTTCTTTGTATTATACTAGTTTTTGTTTTTATGATGCTGCTTGTTGTTTTTTATCACTAGTTGTTGTGTTTATAGCACTGGTTGGTGTTCTCCGAGTAGCATTTACAGGAGTGTTTACGACGGTTTACTGTGTTTTAAAAGGTTTCACTGGATTTAGGTCTGGTGGCCACCTTTTAATGTAGTGGCTGTGGCGAGCACAACCTTCACACTGCCCCAGAGGAGATGTGAGCCCCGGTGATGCTGAGGATGGAAAAGCGCCAGGTCTGTGTCGTGGGCTCACAGTTTGAGGGAGTACTGCTGAGCCCCGGAGATCACCAGAAAGACCAAGCGCCAGGGGACCAAGCTCAGGTACGTTTCCTAAACTTTTGTTCTCACAGGTTTTGGCAGATGTTTCGCAGGGGAGTCGGAAGTCCTCAGACAATATGAGGCTTGGACACGACAAAGGGCATCTGCCGGGGGACAAAAACTGAGGTAGCCTCCGTTTATTTCACTTTTTTTCCACAGGTTTATCTTCAAATATCTTGTTTTAAGATAAACCTGAAAAGATGTTAACCCATCTTTAATGTACTGAAGCCCCTCAGACAATATTAGACTTGGAGAGGACGACGAGCATTTGCTGAGGGACAACAACTGAGGTACATTTAGTTAACTTGTGTTTGGACAGGTTTTGGCAGATGTTTCGCAGGTGAGCCGAAACTCCTCATATAATATGAGTCTTGGACACGACAAAAAGCATCAGCCGGAGAAAAAAACTGAGGTACGTTTACTGGACTTTTGTTTCCACAGGGACAAAACCTGAGGTACGTTTACTGAACTTTTGTTTCCACTGATTTTTGCAGATGTTTCCCAGGAGAGCCCCGGTGATGGTGAGGATGGAAAAGCCCCAGGTCTGTGTTGTCGGCTCGCAGTTTGAGGGAGAACTGCTGAGCCCCGGAGATTACGAGAAAGACCAAGCGCCGGGGGACCAAGCTCAGGTACGTTTGCTAAACTTTTGTTTACACAGGTTTTGGCAGATGTTTCGCAGGGGGGCCCCGGTGATGGTGAGGATGGAAAAGCCCCAGGTCTGTGTTGTCGGCTCGCAGTTTGAGGGAGGACTTCTGAGCCCCGGAGATCACGAGAAAGAACAAGCGCCGGGGGACCAAGCTCAGGTACGTTTGCTAAACTTTTGTTTTCACAGGTTTTGGCAGATGTTTCGCAGGGGGGCCCCGGTGATGGTGAGGATGGAAAAGCCCCAGGTCTGTGTTGTCGGCTCGCAGTTTGAGGGAGGACTTCTGAGCCCCGGAGATCACGAGAAAGAACAAGCGCCGGGGGACCAAGCTCAGGTACGTTTGCTTAACTTTTGTTTCCACAGGTTTTGGCAGATGTTTCGCAGGGGGGCCCCGGTGATGGTGAGGATGGAAAAGCCCCAGGTCTGTGTTGTCGGCTCGCAGTTTGAGGGAGGACTTCTGAGCCCCGGAGATTACGAGAAAGATCAAGCGCTGGGGGACCAAGCTCAGGTACGTTTGCTTAACTTTTGTTTCCACAGGTTTTGGCAGATGTTTCGCAGGGGGGCCAAAGGTCCTCAGACAATATGAGGCTTGGACACGATGAAGAGCATCGGCCGGGAGACAAAAGCTGAGGTAGCCTACGTTTATTTTCACTTTGGAAATTTTTTATACTGGTTGTTGTTTCGATTACACTGGTTGTTGTTTTTTATCACTGGTTGTGTTTTTGTATTACTGGTTGTTGTTTTTATTATGCTACTCTTTGTTTTATTATGCTGGTTGTTGTGTTTTTATCACTGTTTATTGTATTTATTTTACAGGTTGTTGTTGTTTTATATTGGTTGTTGTTTATATTATACTTGTTGTTGTTCATATTATGCTGGTTGTTTTTTATCACTGGTTGTTGTATTTTTATTGCAGGTTGTTTTTCATTATACAGGCAGTTATTTTTTTACATTGGTTATTGTATTTTTATTATACTGATTGTTTTTTTGTTATATTAGTTGTTATATTTATTACACTGGTTATTGTATTTTTATTACTGGATGTTGTTTTTATTATACTGATTGTTATTTTCATTATATTGGTTGTTGTTTTTATGATACTGGTTTTTCTTTGTATTATACTAGTTTTTGTTTTTATGATGCTGGTTGTTGTTTTTTATCACTAGTTGTTGTGTTTATAGCACTGGTTGGTGTTCTCCGAGTAGCGTTTACAGGAGTGTTTACGACGGTTTACTGTGTTTTAAAAGGTTTCACTGGATTTAGGTCTGGTGGCCACCTTTTAATGTAGTGGCTGTGGCGAGCACAACCTTCACACTGCCCCAGAGGAGATGTGAGCCCCGGTGATGCTGAGGATGGAAAAGCGCCAGGTCTGTGTCGTGGGCTCACAGTTTGAGGGAGTACTGCTGAGCCCCGGAGATCACCAGAAAGACCAAGCGCCAGGGGACCAAGCTCAGGTACGTTTCCTAAACTTTTGTTCTCACAGGTTTTGGCAGATGTTTCGCAGGGGAGTCGGAAGTCCTCAGACAATATGAGGCTTGGACACGACAAAGGGCATCTGCCGGGGGACAAAAACTGAGGTAGCCTCCGTTTATTTCACTTTTTTTCCACAGGTTTATCTTCAAATATCTTATTGTTTTAAGATAAACCTGAAAAGATGTTAACCCATCTTTAATGTACTGAAGCCCCTCAGACAATATTAGACTTGGAAAGGACGACGAGCATTTGCTGAGGGACAACAACTGAGGTACATTTAGTTAACTTGTGTTTGGACAGGTTTTGGCAGATGTTTCGCAGGTGAGCCGAAACTCCTCATATAATATGAGTCTTGGACACGACAAAAAGCATCAGCCGGAGAAAAAAACTGAGGTACGTTTACTGGACTTTTGTTTCCACAGGGACAAAACCTGAGGTACGTTTACTGAACTTTTGTTTCCACTGATTTTTGCAGATGTTTCCCAGGGGAACCCCGGTGATGGTGAGGATGGAAAAGCCCCAGGTCTGTGTTGTCGGCTCGCAGTTTGAGGGAGAACTGCTGAGCCCCGGAGATTACGAGAAAGACCAAGCGCCGGGGGACCAAGCTCAGGTACGTTTGCTAAACTTTTGTTTTCACAGGTTTTGGCAGATGTTTCGCAGGGGGGCCCCGGTGATGGTGAGGATGGAAAAGCCCCAGGTCTGTGTTGTCGGCTCGCAGTTTGAGGGAGGACTTCTGAGCCCCGGAGATCACGAGAAAGAACAAGCGCCGGGGGACCAAGCTCAGGTACGTTTGCTAAACTTTTGTTTTCACAGGTTTTGGCAGATGTTTCGCAGGGGGGCCCCGGTGATGGTGAGGATGGAAAAGCCCCAGGTCTGTGTTGTCGGCTCGCAGTTTGAGGGAGGACTTCTGAGCCCCGGAGATCACGAGAAAGATCAAGCGCTGGGGGACCAAGCTCAGGTACGTTTGCTTAACTTTTGTTTCCACAGGTTTTGGCAGATGTTTCGCAGGGGGGCCAAAGGTCCTCAGACAATATGAGGCTTGGACACGATGAAGAGCATCGGCCGGGAGACAAAAGCTGAGGTAGCCTACGTTTATTTTCACTTTGGAAATTTTTTATACTGGTTGTTGTTTCGATTACACTGGTTGTTGTTTTTTATCACTGGTTGTGTTTTTGTATTACTGGTTGTTGTTTTTATTATGCTACTCTTTGTTTTATTATGCTGGTTGTTGTGTTTTTATCACTGTTTATTGTATTTATTTTACAGGTTGTTGTTGTTTTATATTGGTTGTTGTTTATATTATACTTGTTGTTGTTCATATTATGCTGGTTGTTTTTTATCACTGGTTGTTGTATTTTTATTGCAGGTTGTTTTTCATTATACAGGCAGTTATTTTTTTACATTGGTTATTGTATTTTTATTATACTGATTGTTTTTTTGTTATATTAGTTGTTATATTTATTACACTGGTTATTGTATTTTTATTACTGGATGTTGTTTTTATTATACTGATTGTTATTTTCATTATATTGGTTGTTGTTTTTATGATACTGGTTTTTCTTTGTATTATACTAGTTTTTGTTTTTATGATGCTGGTTGTTGTTTTTTATCACTAGTTGTTGTGTTTATAGCACTGGTTGGTGTTCTCCGAGTAGCGTTTACAGGAGTGTTTACGACGGTTTACTGTGTTTTAAAAGGTTTCACTGGATTTAGGTCTGGTGGCCACCTTTTAATGTAGCGGCTGTGGCGAGCACAACCTTCACACTGCCCCAGAGGAGATGTGAGCCCCGGTGATGCTGAGGATGGAAAAGCGCCAGGTCTGTGTCGTGGGCTCACAGTTTGAGGGAGTACTGCTGAGCCCCGGAGATCACCAGAAAGACCAAGCGCCAGGGGACCAAGCTCAGGTACGTTTCCTAAACTTTTGTTCTCACAGGTTTTGGCAGATGTTTCGCAGGGGAGTCGGAAGTCCTCAGACAATATGAGGCTTGGACACGACAAAGGGCATCTGCCGGGGGACAAAAACTGAGGTAGCCTCCGTTTATTTCACTTTTTTTCCACAGGTTTATCTTCAAATATCTTGTTTTAAGATAAACCTGAAAAGATGTTAACCCATCTTTAATGTACTGAAGCCCCTCAGACAATATTAGACTTGGAGAGGACGACGAGCATTTGCTGAGGGACAAAAACTGAGGTACATTTAGTTAACTTGTGTTTGGACAGGTTTTGGCAGATGTTTCGCAGGTGAGCCGAAACTCCTCATATAATATGAGTCTTGGACACGACAAAAAGCATCAGCCGGAGAAAAAAACTGAGGTACGTTTACTGGACTTTTGTTTCCACAGGGACAAAACCTGAGGTACGTTTACTGAACTTTTGTTTCCACTGATTTTTGCAGATGTTTCCCAGGAGAGCCCCGGTGATGGTGAGGATGGAAAAGCCCCAGGTCTGTGTTGTCGGCTCGCAGTTTGAGGGAGAACTGCTGAGCCCCGGAGATTACGAGAAAGACCAAGCGCCGGGGGGACCAAGCTCAGGTACGTTTGCTAAACTTTTGTTTTCACAGGTTTTGGCAGATGTTTCGCAGGGGAGCCGGAAGTCCTCAGACAATATGAGGCTTGGACACGACAAAAGGCATCTGCCGGGGGACAACAACTGAGGTAGCCTCCGTTTATTTCACTTTTTTTCCACAGGTTTATCTTCAAATATCTTATTGTTTTAAGATAAACCTGAAAAGATGTTAACCCATCTTTATTGTACTGAAGCCCCTCAGACAATATTAGACTTGGAGAGGATGACGAGCATTTGCTGAGGGACAAAAACTGTGGTACTTACTTAACTTGTGTTTGGACAGGTTTTGGCAGATGTTTCGCAGGTGAGCCGAAACTCCTCATATAATATGAGTCTTGGACACGACAAAAAGCATCAGCCGGAGAAAAAAACTGAGGTATGTTTACTGGACTTTTGTTTCCACAGGGACAAAACCTGAGGTACGTTTACTGAACTTTTGTTTCCACTGATTTTTGCAGATGTTTCCCAGGGGAGCCCCGGTGATGGTGAGGATGGAAAAGCCCCAGGTCTGTGTTGTCGGCTCGCAGTTTGAGGGAGTACTGCTGAGCCCCGGAGATTACGAGAAAGACCAAGCGCCGGGGGACCAAGCTCAGGTACGTTTGCTAAACTTTTGTTTTCACAGGTTTTGGCAGATGTTTCGCAGGGGGGCCCCGGTGATGGTGAGGATGGAAAAGCCCCAGGTCTGTGTTGTCGGCTCGCAGTTTGAGGGAGGACTTCTGAGCCCCGGAGATCACGAGAAAGATCAAGCGCCGGGGGACCAAGCTCAGGTACGTTTGCTTAACTTTTGTTTCCACGGGTTTTGGCAGATGTTTCGCAGGGGGGCCAAAGGTCCTCAGACAATATGAGGCTTGGACACGATGAAGAGCATCGGCCGGGGGACAAAACCTGAGGTAGCCTACGTTTATTTTCACTTTGGAAATTTTTTATACTGGTTGTTGTTTCGATTACACCGGTTGTTGTTTTTTATCACTGGTTGTGTTTTTGTATTACTGGTTGTTGTTTTTATTATGCTACTCTTTGTTTTATTATGCTGGTTGTTGTGTTTTTATCACTGTTTATTGTATTTATTTTACAGGTTGTTGTTGTTTTATATTGGTTGTTGTTTATATTATACTTGTTGTTCATATTATGCTGGTTGTTTTTTATCACTGGTTGTTGTATTTTTATTGCAGGTTGTTTTTCATTATACAGGCAGTTATTTTTTTACATTGGTTATTGTATTTTTATTATACTGATTGTTTTTTTGTTATATTAGTTGTTATATTTATTACACTGGTTATTGTATTTTTATTACTGGATGTTGTTTTTATTATACTGATTGTTATTTTCATTAAATTGGTTGTTGTTTTTATGATACTGGTTTTTGTTTGTATTATACTAGTTTTTGTTTTTATGATGCTGCTTGTTGTTTTTTATCACTAGTTGTTGTGTTTATAGCACTGGTTGGTGTTCTCCGAGTAGTGTTTACAGGAGTGTTTACGACGGTTTCCCATCTTTAATGTACTGAAGCCCCTCAAACAATATTAAACTTGGAGAGGACGACGAGCATTTGCTGAGGGACAAAAACTGAGGTACATTTACTTAACTTGTGTTTGGACAGGTTTTGTATGGAAGCAAATCTGTGCCATCAGAGTATGAATTTGAATTTTTAGCACTGAATTTTTTTGCATTGAATTTCTGGCACTGAATTTTTTTTTGCATCGAAATCAGACTATGAATTTTAAAAGTCATCGAATTTCAAGCATTGAATTTTATTTGATTCTGATTTTTTTCCAATGTCTAAAACAATTCAGTGTTAAAAAAAATTCAATGTCTCAAAAAATTCAGTGTAAAAAAATTCAATGTCTCAAAAAAAATTCAGTGCTGAAAATTCAGTGTCTCCAAAGATTCAGTGTCGAAAATTCAGTGTCAAAGAGTGTCAGAGTCAACATCCGGGTAACAAAACAGAAGCAATTGATCCCTGATTAAAATCGTTCAACAACCAGCCAATCACGTTACGCTCCACCTGTGACCTGTGACCCCAAAACAGAGAGCGGTGAAGCTCACCCAGCTATGGCGACAGCAGGCAGAAACGACGGCCCTTTGGTGAGTGTATTTACTCGTTTTTTACCATTTTTGTTCAACAAATTCAGTAACAGATATTACCGGACTCGTTGCACATTAACAGAAGTTCTTGAGCAGTATCTGCAGAGAACGTATTATGAGGTGCCGTCCGTTAAAACGGTTAGCAATTAGCTAACGCTATGTTAAGATGTGACTGGCAAGAAATATTTGTTCGTTTGTTTAACCGCAGACTATTAAGTTACTGGCTACTTCACATTTCCCAAAACATTAAAAGAAGGCGCAAATGATTTAATTACAGCGATAACTCGTAACAGCACGTGTCATACTAGCTCATAAGTTAGTGATGACAACTACAAGCAACAAAGGTTGTTTGTAATGAATGAAACAAACAAGTACAACGTAGCCTCGGGCTCGGCTATGAGTTGGCAGCGCAGCTATAGCCCAGATTGGAATTTTTGTAACAGTTATCTTCAGTTGGCAAGCGGCCAAATCAGTCGACTTGTGTATAAGTCTTAAGTGTGGCAATATTTTGTGTATTTTCTGTTCTGGTTTATTCATTTTTTCCGCTCCTTTCTGAATCACTTTGCGACTTTTTTTTTCTTGAAATGTCTTTATATAAATGTATTTTTCTTTGAGCCAAACGTTGGAGTGGAAATGTCTCCCTTCCTCCTGAGTCCCAGGAAAAATATATTTCATTTAATTTTTGACATAAATTAAGTGTTGGGTGGTTAAAATACACATTGCAAAGAAAAAAATATTAAATCTTTGCTTCATTCAAATTTTAAAGCATGTACACGTAATTGGACAACAGGATATAATTATTCTTGGTGTACTGTGAAATACTGCAGTCTCTATGGCTCAGGGCAGCATTATCTGGTGTAATTCTGCATACTTTCTGACACAGGCATAAACTTGAGGAGAAAGACAAAGTACAAACAATATTTTAGCACAATTAACATCACAGTGGGATATATCACTTGAGAATATCTTCAGTGATTCTGTAAATAATTGTCTCTGTTTTATCAAAGTCTGTCTACTGAAAAATATTCCAAAAAACATAAGTGCAAAGTTGTGACTTCCACTACAGAGGACATTTATAAATTAGCATTTTTCATATAAAATTAATGTGCTCAGCTGTGAACATTTACTCAGATAAGATGTTTACTTACTTGAAATAATAGAAATATAACATGTTGTTTATTTAATGTTGTAATGTTTTATTTAAAAATATCATGCTTACCATTATTTTTTTCCATATGATGAAGCAATTAATATTACAGATTACACATATTCCAAACATCAGGTCTTACAATCATGAATTTGCTTCTCTATTGGTAATTTTCTCTTTTGTTTTTCTTTGCTAGGAATTCCTGCTTAATTACCTGTTAGAGAGACTTCGCTCTCGACTGGAGCATATTCTGGGACGCATGCCTCTGGATCTGGACTTCTTAGAGTTCACTTGCACACAAGAGCTTGTGTTTTTAAATGCGGTATCCAGTCAAGTAACTGTTTGTCCAGCTATTTTAGATTCTTTGACACAGCTGCACAATCTTATCAATTTGGAAAAAGACAAAAGGGAGCAACACATTGCAGTTGTGCAGTTTGAGCAAGGACCAGCTGGGCGACAACGAATGGTCATATCCCCAGAGTACCTTAGCAAACTTTTGGAATTTAACTTGTCTGTTCCATACATAGCCAAACTTTTGGGGATGTCCACACGCACAGTATACCGACACATGGCTGAGTCTGATCTCTCAGTAAAGGCATTATACAGCACTATGACAGATGAAGAGTTAGATCAGTGTGTGAGAGAGATTAAATCGAGGGAGCCTCACTCTGGATATCGCATGATGAAGGCCCTTCTGCAAGCCAGAGGACTGAGGGTGCAGTATGACCGTGTCAGAGCCTCCATGCACCGTGTTGACACCACTGGTGTCATAACTCGGATGGTCAATGTAGGATGCATTGCTCGACGGACCTACTCAGTTCCAGGACCCCAGTGTCTGATGCACATAGATACAAACCATAAATTGATACGGTAAATTCTTATTAAGCTATCTTTTTGACAAACTGCATAAATTTAAAAACTCTGCAGCAGTTGTCAGTAGGCACCATAACATTTTTTTTACTCCTTCTTTCATGTTACTGTGGGTACACCATCACAGCTGATCTCTTAAAATTGCATGTCTATTACATTCAGCAACTGTGTGTAGAACACTTTTTACTTATTTGCAGTATGTTATATACAGTTGACCAATTATCATTATTATTATTTTTTTCTCTTTCAGCTACAACATTGTTGTCTTTGGTGGTATTGACGGTTTTTCCCGTAAGGTAAGTACAGTTGTTTGGACTAAATGTACACATTTCTATAATCATTAGGAATTGTGTCTCTTATGGAGGTGTAATTCCATTTATGCTGCAGATAATGTATCTCCGTGCAGCCTCCAACAACCTTGCATCAACCACTCTGGCTTTCTTCCAAGAATCTGTTGAGAAGTTTGGTTTTCCTCTTCGGTAAATACATATTTTAAACTAGGAGTTGTTACATTTTGTCAGTACAGTCTGTGGCAAAAAGTACATTTACTCAAGTATTGTACTTAAAGATCCCCTTCAGACAGGTTTTAGGGTGTATATGAAATATTTCTCTTTGAGAAATATTAATTAAAATGGATTTTCAACAAACTCAGAGAAACTTCCCCGTCAGCAGATGAATGTGAAAACAGCCCGTAGGTGGAGGAGGACTTTTAAGTACAAATTTAAGGTACTTGTACTGTAAAGTAGTTAAGTATTTCCATGTGATTCTAGTTTATAATTCCCTCCCCTACATCCCGGAGGAAATTTTGTACTTTCTACTCCACTAGATTTATTTGACAGCTGTAGTTATTTTTCAGATGAAGATTTGACACAATGGATAATGAATTGTTTTTCAGATGTCTTTTAACAACTTTACCACTGTACTTTTACTGTAATACTGCATACTATCTCAAAATCACAATACTTCTGAAATTTTACTGAAGTTGGATCTCCCATGCATGGTTTTTACTTCTAATGCAGTAATTTTACATTGCTTTATTAATACTTAAAGATAAGTAAAGGATATAAATACTTCCACCTCTGAGAACAATCGAATGCCCAAATCACACTACCCCCTACAATTAGTATAATTTGAAAGAAAAAAAAAAGATTTATATACATTTTCAGAATTTTAAACCACTCCTGTTGCATTGTGTTAATAAGCAACCAATAAACTGTAACCAAAATTACATAAATGTGATCTTTGAAGGTGTTGTGTGTCTCCTTTAGGGTTCGTGGTGAACAGGGAGTGGAAAAAGTGGACGTTGCATGCTTGGTGTTTACAGTTCGTGGCACTGGAAGGAGCAGCTTTATATCTGGAAAGAGTGTTCACAACCAACGGTTTGTTCAAGGGAATAGTTACTGTTACTTAAAGCAGCCACCTCATGTAGTGGTAGTATGTTAACATACACTTGTTAGCAGGTGTACTATAATTTGTCACGTTTGGATAGGGTCTAATGCAGACTTGCAGTATTTATGTAACAAGATCTAATATAGTGGGTAATGCATAAACACTATTTCAATAAAGTAGAAATTCTAAGGCATGGTCTTAACTATTATATCAGTCATTTTATAATTGTGCATGTGTGGATCAAAACCCTTTCATAAAAAAGGTTTTTTTTTTGTTCTCAATTAAAATTTTCCAGGATTGAGAGGTTGTGGAGAGATGTGTGGGCAGCTGTCACATGCATCTACTATGATGTTCTCCACTACCTTGAAGAAGAGGGCTTCCTCAGCATCGCCAATGATACACACCTCTTCTGCTGTCACTTTGTTTGTCCCACGCCTGCAGGATGACCTGGATACTTTTTGCAGTGGTTGGGACAATCATCCGCTGAGAACAGAAAGCAACATGACCCCTAACCAGCTGTGGGAGCTAGGCCGTACATATTACCCAATTCCAGGACCAGATAACACACTGGATTTTCCTGACATTGAGTGGGAAAACAGCGGACTTCAGTATAATGACCACTCAACCATCGTTGTTCCAGACACAGCATGCCCTCTGACTGATGGACAAATGACAGCTTTAAGAGAGGCAGTTAACCCAAGAGCTGCATCCCAGTCCTTTGGCTGCGATACTTACATTGCTGCTGTTCAATTTTGTGAGCGGTTTCTTGATCTGTGAAAGAACTGATCAGAGAATCAGAAGGTCTTTTGAGTTGAGAGACTGAAGAGACACTGATTAATATTTTGTATTTTTGCAAAATCTGAATGTTATTATTCTTATTGCTTTGGCAAGAAGAAACCAGTACAGCTCATTTCAATGTATACACCTATATTAATGATTTATTCAGTGTAATACAAGGAATGTTACAAAAAGGGCTTTCATTCCCTTATAATTCACTTGTGTGAATGATATCAGTGCAGAGACTGTTGACAAGGAACATGTTAAACTGCAAAAATTTAAGACATACCACATTTTTATGTGAAAGCTGAGATTGACATGTTTGTACTACTGCAAAGGACTCTCAGTAACAGTGTGGAAATAAATTCAGTATGCAATAAGAACTTCTTGAATGCTTAAAGAGATAGTTTACAAGGAAGATTTGTGAAGTACTTCCTTGGGCTAGTTCCCTTCAGTTTTACAATTGTTAAAACCATCATTTAACAGAATAACTAACGAGCTTAAAAACAAACACTGAACAAATCTTGTCTGACAAGGGTAAATGCAGGCCACATGACACTCACACAAGACCAAATCCTGTATGGCAAGTGGAAATACAGGCCAGGATGTCATGTTTAAAAGATGTGTAATCCTTGTAGTGCCCTGGGATGCGCAAGGTCTCAAAGCAGGTGGAGGCTGTGGGGTATCTGCTCTCGACCACTTCTACAGAGAGACTTGGTGGTACAATCTCCCATCCGGTCCAGAATTTGACCAGGTTGGTCAGTTCAGTTGGTGTTGCTATGGAGTAAATTAAAAAGGAATTAAAGATCTTTTTTGACTTTATTAGTCATCAGGATAAATGACCAACTATGACAGTAACAGCTTACACTCAACAGAAGATTAGTCAAACCCTTGAGATAAGTTAACAGAAAAATAATTTTTAGAATGAGACTGGTTGGACTATTGAGTTGAAAACAGTGACATGACTATAAATGCTTTTTTCTTTTTAATCAGGTGGATTTCTTAAAAATAAAATTTATGTCATGTTGCTGTTTCCAGCTCAATAGTGAATGTGTGAAATTCACACTGAATGTTTAAATAGCTATGTAGCTTTTATACAGCTACATAGCTTTAACAGGTAACCAAATATTTAAATGGCACCTCCAAGTTTCTCTGTAAACCTACCATTAGCAATGAACTGTCGAAGATAGCCTGATACGCGGCATTTGGTGTCAGCTGAACACTCATCATCGTCGCTATCCTCATGAGGCCATGTGAGTCGCTGAAGAAGTACCTGCATTGAAAAATAGCATGAGAAAGACTTTGGTCACTTTTCTATCTTAAAATTACATCTAACTTTTGCACTCAATTGTGGGTTGTGTATGTAGGAAAACAGAAATAACAAGAACAAGACTGACAACATAATAGATGCTGACCAGGTATGAACCACAATATTTGCTAGGAAAATGATAAAAGATCAGAGAAATTAAAATTAACCTCAGGGCTGAAATGTCCTGCTCCCTCTTTAGGGAAAAGCAAGGCCACTGTGTCAGGTCTCTGGGTCACCAGTGCCCACATTGGGGTTTCTTTAAGACCTCGTCTCAGCTGCTTAATTTGCCTTGTGACACGTCCAACTACCTGTTAGTAGTAATAAGACAGAGAGGATGAACACATAACGTTCCTTATCTATAAGTAAGATTGAAGATAAAAAACAATAAATACATTTAAATACATTTATTATGCTTCAATCCACTTGTGAAAGAGGAAATAATACTGTTAATAATAATACCCACTATCTTTTATGTTTCCGGAAAAAAAAAAAAAAAAGTTTGTTTTTTAGCTTTCTAATAAAGAAAAGTACAACAATAGAGAAAAGTGCAACAATTTAATTTTGTCAGACAATTTTTTAGAATCTTAGCAATGTGCATTTATGAACAACATCACTCACAGGATAAAAAAAACAAGTAGTTTCACTCACAGCATGGATCAGTAGTTTCTCAAAAAGCCATCTCCTGTTTTTCTCAGTTGGGGAAGGGAGGTCCCAGGCAAGGGCCAAGTCCTGGACGAGCTGTTTATCCTTATCTGACAGTATGGATCTCCCTTCAAGCTTCAAGACAGAGGGAAACTAATTAGATAGAAAAATGCATGATGCCAGATATTACAGATGACGACAAATTAAAGGAAAAAAACAAATATCTGCTCAAGTTAGCCATATATTAATGTCACTCAATAAGGATAATGGATACACAATAAAAGGATACTCCATTGTACATAAAATCTGAATGACATACAAGCTTGATTGTTTCTCTGATGTCCAGGTCTGGACAGTCCTCTAGTGTAACAGTTGCAGTCTCAGGACTCCCACCAAGCAGGGCATGAACAATAGCAGGGCTGAGTCCCGACAGGCATGGTCCTCCATGAAGGAAGGAGTGACCGACCATTCGCCCCGCCAGCAGGAACATATCACTTTCCACAAGAAAGTGAGAGGCTGAGGGGACTAGATGGCCAGGCTGTCCATCAAAGAGCCGTGTACCATTTGAGTTGGCTGTTGAAGACAATAAAAACACAAAATAAAATCAATATAAAAGTAATAGGCTTCCTTCCAAAGTACAAATATATGCAGGTTAATATTGCTCTTAATTGCCATTAGGTATGAATTTGAGACTCAATAGTTGTCAGACAATACACAGTATGTTAGTAATGTCATGGACTGGAAACTGTAGCTCTCATCAATATAGGCATAACACATTAAGTAGAATCCCTTGAACTTTCATGTTAAAGCAAACCAATTAAAATATAGCATACCAAAATTGATGCAAAACCCTGACTTCAGTTTTTCCATGCATGTTGAGAAAAAAAAGTGAGTTACACCCTGTCCAATTGCAGCATCTCCTGTAACACAATTTAAAGTTTGACAAGATAAGGACAAAGGAAATACTTTAATTATTTTTGGACAAGTGTAACTTGTAATTGGAGCTACCTTCAAGTTTGCAATTCAGAGGTCGTCCCCATTCCACACTAGGTTGCTTGTAGAAGGAGATTAGGGCCATGTCCTGTTCAGCGGGGCTTTTCTCTGATGTCCATGCTGAGATGTAAGGGGTTCTCCGTTTCATGAATACGGAGAAAACTGTCAGCACACTGAGATATGGCCTTGGTGGGGTCACTGATAGTTAACCAGCCTAATAAGAAAAAAAAAAAAAAAAAAAAGTGGTTTCTTGATCTATGCTTGACTGTCGAGACAATAAAAATCTTTAACATGTACATTCAAATCACAAGTTAGAGCCATCAAGCCTTATTCAGCATAAATAAAGCATCTTAATAATCACTGACTATATATATGAAGATTAATGGGAGAACCAATCTGGCATTCAATCTGGCAACGTTGAGCTCTGAAGACTGTGCTAAGATTTAAAAGTATTATATTTAACATTGTTGTAATATCAAATGATAAAGTACACAACACCACACCATTACTTGAGTTAAAATACAGATATTCCAGGTCAAAGTAAAAATATTACAGCAAGGTAATCAATTCATGGTTTGCATCAAGAGTAGGCCATGCTTCATAAATGCCAATTTTCCTTCACAAAGACAGTTAACCTTCCTTAACTTTCCTAAACCACTGCTAACCCTGAACAACACCTACCATCTGTAACAGTTGAGCAAGTTCCGGATGGTCCAGGCACTGCTGCTTGCTCTTCCTCAATTACAATGCTTTCATGCATCACCTCTTTTCCTGCCCTATCCACATAGAATCATTTGTATTTAACTGATATTGTATATAAGAATTACTGATAAGAGAAAAACACTGACAAGAGAAAGTAAATAGATACCTTTCCACACATGAAGAAGAGTGTACCTCAATCAAGTCAATGGGAAACATTTCTGTGCAGACAGGACATTCCTGCATATCTGCTGTAAATAGAAGAAATATTGAAAAGTTACAAGCTAGAACAATGTTAATTTAAAGAAAAACAGTTTATGTTGTTTAATACTATACAATATGCTGACAAAAGCTTTAAATGAAGAATTCTTACGTTTTACGTCTTCAGACTCACTGCTATCTGCATTAGCCAGGTTGTCGTCACTGCCAACATACATGACATCACAAGACTTGATGTGTTCTGTCAGGAGTGGAAGAGGAACTGCAACGCCACACTTCTGACACATGGCTTTGGGCATGCTGCTGAATGCTGCATCAGTTAGTGGTAGGGGATCTGTGCTGAGTTCCTCTTGAATTGGGGCTATGAATAGATTTTTACCCCCACGACTTACAGACTTCAACATCATGCCTGTATAGCCAGTAACATCAGGAGCCACAAGAGAGAGTTTTCGGCTACCCCATCCACCTTTAGAAAAGAGAAGAAGAAAATTAGAACTTTCAACAGTTTATTAGATATAGATTAAACTAGAAGTTATGTCAAAGCAACTAGACTTCTAGTCTGACAACAGGCCAGACTGAAGAAGTCAACGATAACAAAACAAGTCAATTTTTTTGTTGACTTTTATAAATAAAATTACAATCAATTAGTTTGCAGTTGCTGATTTGCAGTGAGGCATGACCTAATAAACGTTCACAAATTCCTTAAATTGAAATGGCTTAATAATAAATGTACAGAGATGAGTTTGAAGAAATCTTTTGAAGTTTTATTTAGGTACCAGTGTTGTGCATTGCATAATGTGAAGTTAGCTGCCACATATGTACTGTTTTTTTTATGAGTGAGCAACTGTCAACCTGTGTCACCCTACCTGCAGATTTGTATAGCAGCCACCCACCAGTAACATCCCCCAATTTTGGAAATAAAACTTTGAGGGCATCACATAACTGTAAGCAAAAAATGGATGCAAGTGTAAGCCTCTCCAAAAGAGAATTAAAGCTCATCATTCCAGCCAGAAATAGCATTTATCACACTGCATGACAAACTAGCAAATCCTTACAATACAGCTAGCCTTAAACAGCTAACTTCTTGTTATTACCTCTTCATGTGTTGTGTTTTCATCTAGATGAGCAGTCCGGCGGCCCAATCCTGCACGCATATGGACTATTTGCTCCTGCTCTTTTGGGGTTTTTTCACACTGCTTCGGCAACAAATAGAAGGCCACATCAAGTGGTTTAAGTCTCTTGGCAGGAACAAGATTTGCTGCAGGAAAGCGCCTCTTCCCTCTGCCCTTGGTAAAAAGACCTGGGAAGGATCTATAGAAAATACAAAAACATGGCACTGTATTGCCTATCCTCACCAGTTTCGTATAAAGTGCAATAGGCAATCTTTTACACCTTCAAATCCCATATATATTTTTTAGTTCATAAAGCAATTTCACATTAGCCTTAAGTTAAACAGGACTTTATATATTTTGAAGAGTCACAAAACATCAGATTGGACTTTTTCCAGGGTTTACCAACTTAGATTTGAATGTCTGCAATATTGGTAAGAAACATACCATGCAACAAATTATTATAATACTTTCTGTAAAAGTAAAGAGCTGAATTTTACCTGTACAAATCAGCAGCATCTGAAAATGTGCATACATAGGGCTTGCATTTAAATTGACCATAAGTCTTTACCTGGTCATTTCCATTTGAAGTGGTGGTCTCTCTGTCTGTCTCTGTTCTCTGCAGGATTGTATCCAAAAAATATTTATTAATCATCAATACATCTGCAACAGGTAAATCAAGCCATATGCACATGAACTGAAGTTTAATACTGAACCTCATATCTTGATTTGTTGCGCCACCACTGGCTGAGCCCCTCTCAGCCGAACTTATTAGCTGCAACAAGTGCCTGGCTGACTGCACAAGGTCAGCCTGACTATCCTGTCATCACAAATACAGCACAAAAAAAACTAGGATCTACAAGCCAGCGGCACAAAGAGGGTTTAAACAGCGAAACGATAATGATAAGCAATGAGTTTGATGACAGACAGCTACATTATTTGCTGTCCGTTTGTGCTATTTTTAAAACTGTTTTGGGTAAAGCAACAGTTAAATGTACTGTCAGTCAAATATTTCTTGTCAGATACTCGCTGCCACAGAACTGTGAGTGACATTACTAGCAGTAACCCATGCAAACATAGCGTTAGCTAATTGCTAACCGTTTTAACGGACGCCACCCCGTAATACGTTCTGTGCAGATATTGCTCAAGAACTTCTGTTAATGTGCAACAAGTCTGGTAATATCTGTTACTGAAGTTTTTGAACAGAAATGGTAAATAATGAGTAAATACACTCACCGAAGGGCCGTCGTTTCTGCCTGCTGTCGCCATAGCTGGGTGAGCTTCACCGCTCTCTGTTTTGATGTCACAGGTCACAGGTCACAGGTGGAGCGTAACGTGATTGGCTGGTTGTTGAACGATTTGATTCAGGGATCGATTGCTTCTGTTTTGATACCCGGATGTTGACTCTGAATTTTTGACAATGAATTTTCGACACTGAATCTTTGGAGACACTGAATTTTCGGTACTGAATTTTTTTTGAGACATTGAATTTTTTTTTACACTGAATTGTTTTAGACATTGGAAAAAAATCAGAATCAAATAAAATTCAATGCTTGAAATTCGATGACTTTTCAAATTCATAGTCTGATTTCGATGCAAAAAAAAATTCAGTGCCAGAAATTCAACGCAAAAAAATTCAGTGCTAAAAATTCAAATTCATACTCTGATGGCACAGATTTGCTTCCATACAAGTATAATATAAACAACAACCAATATAAAACAACAACAACCTGTAAAATAAATACAATAAACAGTGATAAAAACACAACAACCAGCATAATAAAACAAAGAGTAGCATAATAAAAACAACAACCAGTAATACAAAAACACAACCAGTGATAAAAAACAACAACCAGTGTAATCGAAACAACAACCAGTATAAAAAATTTCCAAAGAGAAAATAAACGTAGGCTACCTCAGATTTTGTCCCCCGGCCGATGCTCTTCATCGTGTCCAAGCCTCATATTGTCTGAGGACCTTTGGCCCCCCTGCGAAACATCTGCCAAAACCTGTGAAAACAAAAGTTTAGCAAACGTACCTGAGCTTGGTCCCCCGGCGCTTGTTCTTTCTCGTGATCTCCGGGGCTCAGAAGTCCTCCCTCAAACTGCGAGCCGACAACACAGACCTGGGGCTTTTCCATCCTCACCATCACCGGGGCTCTCCTGGGAAACATCTGCAAAAATCAGTGGAAACAAAAGTTCAGTAAACGTACCTCAGGTTTTGTCCCTGTGGAAACAAAAGTCCAGTAAACATACCTCAGTTTTTTTCTCCGGCTGATGCTTTTTGTCGTGTCCAAGACTCATATTATATGAGGAGTTTCGGCTCACCTGCGAAACATCTGCCAAAACCTGTCCAAACACAAGTTAAGTAAGTACCACAGTTTTTGTCCCTCAGCAAATGCTCCTCATCCTCTCCAAGTCTAATATTGTCTGAGGGGCTTCAGTACATTAAAGATGGGTTAACATCTTTTCAGGTTTATCTTAAAACAATAAGATATTTGAAGATAAACCTGTGGAAAAAAAGTGAAATAAACGGAGGCTACCTCAGTTGTTGTCCCCCGGCAGATGCCTTTTGTCGTGTCCAAGCCTCATATTGTCTGAGGACTTCCGGCTCCCCTGCGAAACATCTGCCAAAACCTGTGAAAACAAAAGTTTAGCAAACGTACCTGAGCTTGGTCCCCCCGGCGCTTGGTCTTTCTCGTAATCTCCGGGGCTCAGCAGTACTCCCTCAAACTGTGAGCCCACGACACAGACCTGGCGCTTTTCCATCCTCAGCATCACCGGGGCTCACATCTCCTCTGGGGCAGTGTGAAGGTTGTGCTCGCCACAGCCGCTACATTAAAAGGTGGCCACCAGACCTAAATCCAGTGAAACCTTTTAAAACACAGTAAACCGTCGTAAACACTCCTGTAAACGCTACTCGGAGAACACCAACCAGTGCTATAAACACAACAACTAGTGATAAAAAACAACAAGCAGCATCATAAAAACAAAAACTAGTATAATACAAACAAAAACCAGTATCATAAAAACAACAACCAATATAATGAAAATAACAATCAGTATAATAAAAACAACATCCAGTAATAAAAATACAATAACCAGTGAAATAAATATAACAACTAATATAACAAAAAAACAATCAGTATAATAAAAATACAATAACCAATGTAAAAAAATAACTGCCTGTATAATGAAAAACAACCTGCAATAAAAATACAACAACCAGTGATAAAAAACAACCAGCATAATATGAACAACAACAAGTATAATATAAACAACAACCAATATAAAACAACAACAACCTGTAAAATAAATACAATAAACAGTGATAAAAACACAACAACCAGCATAATAAAACAAAGAGTAGCATAATAAAAACAACAACCAGTAATACAAAAACACAACCAGTGATAAAAAACAACAACCAGTGTAATCGAAACAACAACCAGTATAAAAAATTTCCAAAGTGAAAATAAACGTAGGCTACCTCAGATTTTGTCCCCCGGCCGATGCTCTTCATCGTGTCCAAGCCTCATATTGTCTGAGGACCTTTGGCCCCCCTGCGAAACATCTGCCAAAACCTGTGAAAACAAAAGTTTAGCAAACGTACCTGAGCTTGGTCCCCCGGCGCTTGATCTTTCTCGTGATCTCCGGGGCTCAGAAGTCCTCCCTCAAACTGCGAGCCGACAACACAGACCTGGGGCTTTTCCATCCTCACCATCACCGGGGCCCCCCTGCGAAACATCTGCCAAAACCTGTGAAAACAAAAGTTTAGCAAACGTACCTGAGCTTGGTCCCCCGGCGCTTGTTCTTTCTCGTGATCTCCGGGGCTCAGAAGTCCTCCCTCAAACTGCGAGCCGACAACACAGACCTGGGGCTTTTCCATCCTCACCATCACCGGGGCTCTCCTGGGAAACATCTGCAAAAATCAGTGGAAACAAAAGTTCAGTAAACGTACCTCAGGTTTTGTCCCTGTGGAAACAAAAGTCCAGTAAACGTACCTCAGTTTTTTTCTCCGGCTGATGCTTTTTGTCGTGTCCAAGACTCATATTATATGAGGAGTTTCGGCTCACCTGCGAAACATCTGCCAAAACCTGTCCAAACACAAGTTAAGTAAGTACCACAGTTTTTGTCCCTCAGCAAATGCTCGTCATCCTCTCCAAGTCTAATATTGTCTGAGGGGCTTCAGTACATTAAAGATGGGTTAACATCTTTTCAGGTTTATCTTAAAACAATAAGATATTTGAAGATAAACCTGTGGAAAAAAAGTGAAATAAACGGAGGCTACCTCAGTTGTTGTCCCCCGGCAGATGCCTTTTGTCGTGTCCAAGCCTCATATTGTCTGAGGACTTCCGGCTCCCCTGCGAAACATCTGCCAAAACCTGTGAAAACAAAAGTTTAGCAAACGTACCTGAGCTTGGTCCCCCCGGCGCTTGGTCTTTCTCGTAATCTCCGGGGCTCAGCAGTACTCCCTCAAACTGTGAGCCCACGACACAGACCTGGCGCTTTTCCATCCTCAGCATCACCGGGGCTCACATCTCCTCTGGGGCAGTGTGAAGGTTGTGCTCGCCACAGCCACTACATTAAAAGGTGGCCACCAGACCTAAATCCAGTGAAACCTTTTAAAACACAGTAAACCGTCGTAAACACTCCTGTAAACGCTACTCGGAGAACACCAACCAGTGCTATAAACACAACAACTAGTGATAAAAAACAACAAGCAGCATCATAAAAACAAAAACTAGTATAATACAAACAAAAACCAGTATCATAAAAACAACAACCAATATAATGAAAATAACAATCAGTATAATAAAAACAACATCCAGTAATAAAAATACAATAACCAGTGAAATAAATATAACAACTAATATAACAAAAAAACAATCAGTATAATAAAAATACAATAACCAATGTAAAAAAATAACTGCCTGTATAATGAAAAACAACCTGCAATAAAAATACAACAACCAGTGATAAAAAACAACCAGCATAATATGAACAACAACAAGTATAATATAAACAACAACCAATATAAAACAACAACAACCTGTAAAATAAATACAATAAACAGTGATAAAAACACAACAACCAGCATAATAAAACAAAGAGTAGCATAATAAAAACAACAACCAGTAATACAAAAACACAACCAGTGATAAAAAACAACAACCAGTGTAATCGAAACAACAACCAGTATAAAAAATTTCCAAAGTGAAAATAAACGTAGGCTACCTCAGATTTTGTCCCCCGGCCGATGCTCTTCATCGTGTCCAAGCCTCATATTGTCTGAGGACCTTTGGCCCCCCTGCGAAACATCTGCCAAAACCCGTGGAAACAAAAGTTAAGCAAACGTACCTGAGCTTGGTCCCCCCGGCGCTTGGTCTTTCTCGTAATCTCCGGGGCTCAGCAGTTCTCCCTCAAACTGCGAGCCGACAACACAGACCTGGGGCTTTTCCATCCTCACCATCACCGGGGCTCCCCTGGGAAACATCTGCAAAAATCAGTGGAAACAAAAGTTCAGTAAACGTACCTCAGTTTTGTTTCTCCGGCTGATGCTTTTTGTCGTGTCCAAGAATCATATTATATGAGGAGTTTCGGCTCACCTGCGAAACATCTGCCAAAACCTGTCCAAACACAAATTAAGTTAATGTACCTCAGTTTTTGTCCCTCAGCAAATGCTCGTCGTCCTCTCCAAGTCTAATATTGTCTGAGGGGCTTCAGTACATTAAAGATGGGTTAACATCTTTTCAGGTTTATCTTAAAACAATAAGATATTTGAAGATAAACCTGTGGAAAAAAAGTGAAATAAACGGAGGCTACCTCAGTTTTTGTCCCCCGGCAGATGCCTTTGGTCGTGTCCAAGCCTCATGTTGTCTGAGGACTTCCGGCTCCCCTGCGAAACATCTGCCAAAACCTGTGGAAACAAAAGTTAAGCAAACGTACCTGAGCTTGGTCCCCTGGCGCTTGGTCTTTCTCGTACTCTCTGGGGCTCAGCAGTTCTCCCTCAAACTGCGAGCCGACAACACAGACCTGGGGCTTTTCCATCCTCACCATCACCGGGGCTCCCCTGGGAAACATCTGCAAAAATCAGTGGAAACAAAAGTTCAGTAAACGTACCTCAGGTTTTGTCCCTGTGGAAACAAAAGTCCAGTAAACGTACCTCAGTTTTTTTCTCCGGCTGATGCTTTTTGTCGTGTCCAAGACTCATATTATATGAGGAGTTTCGGCTCACCTGCGAAACATCTGCCAAAACCTGTCCAAACACAAGTTAAGTAAGTACCACAGTTTTTGTCCCTCAGCAAATGCTCGTCGTCCTCTCCAAGTCTAATATTGTCTGAGGGGCTTCAGTACATTAAAGATGGGTTAACATCTTTTCAGGTTTATCTTAAAACAATAAGATATTTGAAGATAAACCTGTGGAAAAAAAGTGAAATAAACGGAGGCTACCTCAGTTGTTGTCCCCCGGCAGATGCCTTTTGTCGTGTCCAAGCCTCATATTGTCTGAGGACTTCCGGCTCCCCTGCGAAACATCTGCCAAAACCTGTGAAAACAAAAGTTTAGCAAACGTACCTGAGCTTGGTCCCCCCGGCGCTTGGTCTTTCTCGTAATCTCCGGGGCTCAGCAGTACTCCCTCAAACTGTGAGCCCACGACACAGACCTGGCGCTTTTCCATCCTCAGCATCACCGGGGCTCACATCTCCTCTGGGGCAGTGTGAAGGTTGTGCTCGCCACAGCCACTACATTAAAAGGTGGCCACCAGACCTAAATCCAGTGAAACCTTTTAAAACACAGTAAACCGTCGTAAACACTCCTGTAAACGCTACTCGGAGAACACCAACCAGTGCTATAAACACAACAACTAGTGATAAAAAACAACAAGCAGCATCATAAAAACAAAAACTAGTATAATACAAACAAAAACCAGTATCATAAAAACAACAACCAATATAATGAAAATAACAATCAGTATAATAAAAACAACATCCAGTAATAAAAATACAATAACCAGTGAAATAAATATAACAACTAATATAACAAAAAAACAATCAGTATAATAAAAATACAATAACCAATGTAAAAAAATAACTGCCTGTATAATGAAAAACAACCTGCAATAAAAATACAACAACCAGTGATAAAAAACAACCAGCATAATATGAACAACAACAAGTATAATATAAACAACAACCAATATAAAACAACAACAACCTGTAAAATAAATACAATAAACAGTGATAAAAACACAACAACCAGCATAATAAAACAAAGAGTAGCATAATAAAAACAACAACCAGTAATACAAAAACACAACCAGTGATAAAAAACAACAACCAGTGTAATCGAAACAACAACCAGTATAAAAAATTTCCAAAGTGAAAATAAACGTAGGCTACCTCAGATTTTGTCCCCCGGCCGATGCTCTTCATCGTGTCCAAGCCTCATATTGTCTGAGGACCTTTGGCCCCCCTGCGAAACATCTGCCAAAACCTGTGAAAACAAAAGTTTAGCAAACGTACCTGAGCTTGGTCCCCCGGCGCTTGATCTTTCTCGTGATCTCCGGGGCTCAGAAGTCCTCCCTCAAACTGCGAGCCGACAACACAGACCTGGGGCTTTTCCATCCTCACCATCACCGGGGCTCTCCTGGGAAACATCTGCAAAAATCAGTGGAAACAAAAGTTCAGTAAACGTACCTCAGGTTTTGTCCCTGTGGAAACAAAAGTCCAGTAAACGTACCTCAGTTTTTTTCTCCGGCTGATGCTTTTTGTCGTGTCCAAGAATCATATTATATGAGGAGTTTCGGCTCACCTGCGGAACATCTGCCAAAACCTGTCCAAACACAAATTAAGTTAATGTACCTCAGTTTTTGTCCCTCAGCAAATGCTCGTCGTCCTCTCCAAGTCTAATATTGTCTGAGGGGCTTCAGTACATTAAAGATGGGTTAACATCTTTTCAGGTTTATCTTAAAACAATAAGATATTTGAAGATAAACCTGTGGAAAAAAAGTGAAATAAACGGAGGCTACCTCAGTTTTTGTCCCCCGGCAGATGCCTTTGGTCGTGTCCAAGCCTCATGTTGTCTGAGGACTTCCGGCTCCCCTGCGAAACATCTGCCAAAACCTGTGGAAACAAAAGTTAAGCAAACGTACCTGAGCTTGGTCCCCTGGCGCTTGGTCTTTCTCGTACTCTCCGGGGCTCAGCAGTTCTCCCTCAAACTGCGAGCCGACAACACAGACCTGGGGCTTTTACATCCTCACCATCACCGGGGCTCTCCTGGGAAACATCTGCAAAAATCAGTGGAAACAAAAGTTCAGTAAACGTACCTCAGGTTTTGTCCCTGTGGAAACAAAAGTCCAGTAAACGTACCTCAGTTTTTTTCTCCGGCTGATGCTTTTTGTCGTGTCCAAGACTCATATTATATGAGGAGTTTCGGCTCACCTGCGAAACATCTGCCAAAACCTGTCCAAACACAAGTTAAGTAAGTACCACAGTTTTTGTCCCTCAGCAAATGCTCGTCGTCCTCTCCAAGTCTAATATTGTCTGAGGGGCTTCAGTACATTATAGATGGGTTAACATCTTTTCAGGTTTATCTTAAAACAATAAGATATTTGAAGATAAACCTGTGGAAAAAAAGTGAAATAAACGGAGGCTACCTCAGTTGTTGTCCCCCGGCAGATGCCTTTTGTCGTGTCCAAGCCTCATATTGTCTGAGGACTTCCGGCTCCCCTGCGAAACATCTGCCAAAACCTGTGAAAACAAAAGTTTAGCAAACGTACCTGAGCTTGGTCCCCCCGGCGCTTGGTCTTTCTCGTAATCTCCGGGGCTCAGCAGTACTCCCTCAAACTGTGAGCCCACGACACAGACCTGGCGCTTTTCCATCCTCAGCATCACCGGGGCTCACATCTCCTCTGGGGCAGTGTGAAGGTTGTGCTCGCCACAGCCACTACATTAAAAGGTGGCCACCAGACCTAAATCCAGTGAAACCTTTTAAAACACAGTAAACCGTCGTAAACACTCCTGTAAACGCTACTCGGAGAACACCAACCAGTGCTATAAACACAACAACTAGTGATAAAAAACAACAAGCAGCATCATAAAAACAAAAACTAGTATAATACAAACAAAAACCAGTATCATAAAAACAACAACCAATATAATGAAAATAACAATCAGTATAATAAAAACAACATCCAGTAATAAAAATACAATAACCAGTGTAATAAATATAACAACTAATATAACAAAAAAACAATCAGTATCATAAAAATACAATAACCAATGTAAAAAAATAACTGCCTGTATAATGAAAAACAACCTGCAATAAAAATACAACAACCAGTGATAAAAAACAACCAGCATAATATGAACAACAACAAGTATAATATAAACAACAACCAATATAAAACAACAACAACCTGTAAAATAAATACAATAAACAGTGATAAAAACACAACAACCAGCATAATAAAACAAAGAGTAGCATAATAAAAACAACAACCAGTAATACAAAAACACAACCAGTGATAAAAAACAACAACCAGTGTAATCGAAACAACAACCAGTATAAAAAATTTCCAAAGTGAAAATAAACGTAGGCTACCTCAGATTTTGTCCCCCGGCCGATGCTCTTCATCGTGTCCAAGCCTCATATTGTCTGAGGACCTTTGGCCCCCCTGCGAAACATCTGCCAAAACCTGTGAAAACAAAAGTTTAGCAAACGTACCTGAGCTTGGTCCCCCGGCGCTTGATCTTTCTCGTGATCTCCGGGGCTCAGAAGTCCTCCCTCAAACTGCGAGCCGACAACACAGACCTGGGGCTTTTCCATCCTCACCATCACCGGGGCCCCCCTGCGAAACATCTGCCAAAACCTGTGAAAACAAAAGTTTAGCAAACGTACCTGAGCTTGGTCCCCCGGCGCTTGTTCTTTCTCGTGATCTCCGGGGCTCAGAAGTCCTCCCTCAAACTGCGAGCCGACAACACAGACCTGGGGCTTTTCCATCCTCACCATCACCGGGGCTCTCCTGGGAAACATCTGCAAAAATCAGTGGAAACAAAAGTTCAGTAAACGTACCTCAGGTTTTGTCCCTGTGGAAACAAAAGTCCAGTAAACGTACCTCAGTTTTTTTCTCCGGCTGATGCTTTTTGTCGTGTCCAAGACTCATATTATATGAGGAGTTTCGGCTCACCTGCGAAACATCTGCCAAAACCTGTCCAAACACAAGTTAAGTAAGTACCACAGTTTTTGTCCCTCAGCAAATGCTCCTCATCCTCTCCAAGTCTAATATTGTCTGAGGGGCTTCAGTACATTAAAGATGGGTTAACATCTTTTCAGGTTTATCTTAAAACAATAAGATATTTGAAGATAAACCTGTGGAAAAAAAGTGAAATAAACGGAGGCTACCTCAGTTGTTGTCCCCCGGCAGATGCCTTTTGTCGTGTCCAAGCCTCATATTGTCTGAGGACTTCCGGCTCCCCTGCGAAACATCTGCCAAAACCTGTGAAAACAAAAGTTAGCAAACGTACCTGAGCTTGGTCCCCCCGGCGCTTGGTCTTTCTCGTAATCTCCGGGGCTCAGCAGTACTCCCTCAAACTGTGAGCCCACGACACAGACCTGGCGCTTTTCCATCCTCAGCATCACCGGGGCTCACATCTCCTCTGGGGCAGTGTGAAGGTTGTGCTCGCCACAGCCACTACATTAAAAGGTGGCCACCAGACCTAAATCCAGTGAAACCTTTTAAAACACAGTAAACCGTCGTAAACACTCCTGTAAACGCTACTCGGAGAACACCAACCAGTGCTATAAACACAACAACTAGTGATAAAAAACAACAAGCAGCATCATAAAAACAAAAACTAGTATAATACAAACAAAAACCAGTATCATAAAAACAACAACCAATATAATGAAAATAACAATCAGTATAATAAAAACAACATCCAGTAATAAAAATACAATAACCAGTGAAATAAATATAACAACTAATATAACAAAAAAACAATCAGTATAATAAAAATACAATAACCAATGTAAAAAAATAACTGCCTGTATAATGAAAAACAACCTGCAATAAAAATACAACAACCAGTGATAAAAAACAACCAGCATAATATGAACAACAACAAGTATAATATAAACAACAACCAATATAAAACAACAACAACCTGTAAAATAAATACAATAAACAGTGATAAAAACACAACAACCAGCATAATAAAACAAAGAGTAGCATAATAAAAACAACAACCAGTAATACAAAAACACAACCAGTGATAAAAAACAACAACCAGTGTAATCGAAACAACAACCAGTATAAAAAATTTCCAAAGTGAAAATAAACGTAGGCTACCTCAGATTTTGTCCCCCGGCCGATGCTCTTCATCGTGTCCAAGCCTCATATTGTCTGAGGACCTTTGGCCCCCCTGCGAAACATCTGCCAAAACCTGTGAAAACAAAAGTTTAGCAAACGTACCTGAGCTTGGTCCCCCGGCGCTTGATCTTTCTCGTGATCTCCGGGGCTCAGAAGTCCTCCCTCAAACTGCGAGCCGACAACACAGACCTGGGGCTTTTCCATCCTCACCATCACCGGGGCTCTCCTGGGAAACATCTGCAAAAATCAGTGGAAACAAAAGTTCAGTAAACGTACCTCAGGTTTTGTCCCTGTGGAAACAAAAGTCCAGTAAACGTACCTCAGTTTTTTTCTCCGGCTGATGCTTTTTGTCGTGTCCAAGAATCATATTATATGAGGAGTTTCGGCTCACCTGCGAAACATCTGCCAAAACCTGTCCAAACACAAGTTAAGTTAATGTACCACAGTTTTTGTCCCTCAGCAAATGCTCGTCATCCTCTCCAAGTCTAATATTGTCTGAGGGGCTTCAGTACATTAAAGATGGGTTAACATCTTTTCAGGTTTATCTTAAAACAATAAGATATTTGAAGATAAACCTGTGGAAAAAAAGTGAAATAAACGGAGGCTACCTCAGTTGTTGTCCCCCGGCAGATGCCTTTTGTCGTGTCCAAGCCTCATATTGTCTGAGGACTTCCGGCTCCCCTGCGAAACATCTGCCAAAACCTGTGAAAACAAAAGTTTAGCAAACGTACCTGAGCTTGGTCCCCCCGGCGCTTGGTCTTTCTCGTGATCTCCGGGGCTCAGCAGTACTCCCTCAAACTGTGAGCCCACGACACAGACCTGGCGCTTTTCCATCCTCAGCATCACCGGGGCTCACATCTCCTCTGGGGCAGTGTGAAGGTTGTGCTCGCCACAGCCACTACATTAAAAGGTGGCCACCAGACCTAAATCCAGTGAAACCTTTTAAAACACAGCAAACCGTCGTAAACACTCCTGTAAACACTACTCGGAGAACACCAACCAGTGCTATAAACACAACAACTAGTGATAAAAAACAACAAGCAGCATCATAAAAACAAAAACTAGTATAATACAAACAAAAACCAGTATCATAAAAACAACAACCAATATAATGAAAATAACAATCAGTATAATAAAAACAACATCCAGTAATAAAAATACAATAACCAGTGTAATAAATATAACAACTAATATAACAAAAAAACAATCAGTATAATAAAAATACAATAACCAATGTAAAAAAATAACTGCCTGTATAATGAAAAACAACCTGCAATAAAAATACAACAACCAGTGATAAAAAACAACCAGCATAATATGAACAACAACAAGTATAATATAAACAACAACCAATATAAAACAACAACAACCTGTAAAATAAATACAATAAACAGTGATAAAAACACAACAACCAGCATAATAAAACAAAGAGTAGCATAATAAAAACAACAACCAGTAATACAAAAACACAACCAGTGATAAAAAACAACAACCAGTGTAATCGAAACAACAACCAGTATAAAAAATTTCCAAAGTGAAAATAAACGTAGGCTACCTCAGATTTTGTCCCCCGGCCGATGCTCTTCATCGTGTCCAAGCCTCATATTGTCTGAGGACCTTTGGCCCCCCTGCGAAACATCTGCCAAAACCTGTGAAAACAAAAGTTTAGCAAACGTACCTGAGCTTGGTCCCCCGGCGCTTGATCTTTCTCGTGATCTCCGGGGCTCAGAAGTCCTCCCTCAAACTGCGAGCCGACAACACAGACCTGGGGCTTTTCCATCCTCACCATCACCGGGGCCCCCCTGCGAAACATCTGCCAAAACCTGTGAAAACAAAAGTTTAGCAAACGTACCTGAGCTTGGTCCCCCGGCGCTTGTTCTTTCTCGTGATCTCCGGGGCTCAGAAGTCCTCCCTCAAACTGCGAGCCGACAACACAGACCTGGGGCTTTTCCATCCTCACCATCACCGGGGCTCTCCTGGGAAACATCTGCAAAAATCAGTGGAAACAAAAGTTCAGTAAACGTACCTCAGGTTTTGTCCCTGTGGAAACAAAAGTCCAGTAAACGTACCTCAGTTTTTTTCTCCGGCTGATGCTTTTTGTCGTGTCCAAGACTCATATTATATGAGGAGTTTCGGCTCACCTGCGAAACATCTGCCAAAACCTGTCCAAACACAAGTTAAGTAAGTACCACAGTTTTTGTCCCTCAGCAAATGCTCGTCATCCTCTCCAAGTCTAATATTGTCTGAGGGGCTTCAGTACATTAAAGATGGGTTAACATCTTTTCAGGTTTATCTTAAAACAATAAGATATTTGAAGATAAACCTGTGGAAAAAAAGTGAAATAAACGGAGGCTACCTCAGTTGTTGTCCCCCGGCAGATGCCTTTTGTCGTGTCCAAGCCTCATATTGTCTGAGGACTTCCGGCTCCCCTGCGAAACATCTGCCAAAACCTGTGAAAACAAAAGTTAGCAAACGTACCTGAGCTTGGTCCCCCCGGCGCTTGGTCTTTCTCGTAATCTCCGGGGCTCAGCAGTACTCCCTCAAACTGTGAGCCCACGACACAGACCTGGCGCTTTTCCATCCTCAGCATCACCGGGGCTCACATCTCCTCTGGGGCAGTGTGAAGGTTGTGCTCGCCACAGCCACTACATTAAAAGGTGGCCACCAGACCTAAATCCAGTGAAACCTTTTAAAACACAGTAAACCGTCGTAAACACTCCTGTAAACGCTACTCGGAGAACACCAACCAGTGCTATAAACACAACAACTAGTGATAAAAAACAACAAGCAGCATCATAAAAACAAAAACTAGTATAATACAAACAAAAACCAGTATCATAAAAACAACAACCAATATAATGAAAATAACAATCAGTATAATAAAAACAACATCCAGTAATAAAAATACAATAACCAGTGTAATAAATATAACAACTAATATAACAAAAAAACAATCAGTATAATAAAAATACAATAACCAATGTAAAAAAATAACTGCCTGTATAATGAAAAACAACCTGCAATAAAAATACAACAACCAGTGATAAAAAACAACCAGCATAATATGAACAACAACAAGTATAATATAAACAACAACCAATATAAAACAACAACAACCTGTAAAATAAATACAATAAACAGTGATAAAAACACAACAACCAGCATAATAAAACAAAGAGTAGCATAATAAAAACAACAACCAGTAATACAAAAACACAACCAGTGATAAAAAACAACAACCAGTGTAATCGAAACAACAACCAGTATAAAAAATTTCCAAAGTGAAAATAAACGTAGGCTACCTCAGATTTTGTCCCCCGGCCGATGCTCTTCATCGTGTCCAAGCCTCATATTGTCTGAGGACCTTTGGCCCCCCTGCGAAACATCTGCCAAAACCTGTGAAAACAAAAGTTTAGCAAACGTACCTGAGCTTGGTCCCCCGGCGCTTGATCTTTCTCGTGATCTCCGGGGCTCAGAAGTCCTCCCTCAAACTGCGAGCCGACAACACAGACCTGGGGCTTTTCCATCCTCACCATCACCGGGGCTCTCCTGGGAAACATCTGCAAAAATCAGTGGAAACAAAAGTTCAGTAAACGTACCTCAGGTTTTGTCCCTGTGGAAACAAAAGTCCAGTAAACGTACCTCAGTTTTTTTCTCCGGCTGATGCTTTTTGTCGTGTCCAAGACTCATATTATATGAGGAGTTTCGGCTCACCTGCGGAACATCTGCCAAAACCTGTCCAAACACAAATTAAGTTAATGTACCTCAGTTTTTGTCCCTCAGCAAATGCTCGTCGTCCTCTCCAAGTCTAATATTGTCTGAGGGGCTTCAGTACATTAAAGATGGGTTAACATCTTTTCAGGTTTATCTTAAAACAATAAGATATTTGAAGATAAACCTGTGGAAAAAAAGTGAAATAAACGGAGGCTACCTCAGTTTTTGTCCCCCGGCAGATGCCTTTTGTCGTGTCCAAGCCTCATATTGTCTGAGGACTTCCGGCTCCCCTGCGAAACATCTGCCAAAACCTGTGGAAACAAAAGTTAAGCAAACGTACCTGAGCTTGGTCCCCTGGCGCTTGGTCTTTCTCGTAATCTCCGGGGCTCAGCAGTTCTCCCTCAAACTGCGAGCCGACAACACAGACCTGGGGCTTTTCCATCCTCACCATCACCGGGGCTCTCCTGGGAAACATCTGCAAAAATCAGTGGAAACAAAAGTTCAGTAAACGTACCTCAGGTTTTGTCCCTGTGGAAACAAAAGTCCAGTAAACATACCTCAGTTTTTTTCTCCGGCTGATGCTTTTTGTCGTGTCCAAGACTCATATTATATGAGGAGTTTCGGCTCACCTGCGAAACATCTGCCAAAACCTGTCCAAACACAAGTTAAGTAAGTACCACAGTTTTTGTCCCTCAGCAAATGCTCGTCGTCCTCTCCAAGTCTAATATTGTCTGAGGGGCTTCAGTACATTATAGATGGGTTAACATCTTTTCAGGTTTATCTTAAAACAATAAGATATTTGAAGATAAACCTGTGGAAAAAAAGTGAAATAAACGGAGGCTACCTCAGTTGTTGTCCCCCGGCAGATGCCTTTTGTCGTGTCCAAGCCTCATATTGTCTGAGGACTTCCGGCTCCCCTGCGAAACATCTGCCAAAACCTGTGAAAACAAAAGTTAGTAAACGTACCTGAGCTTGGTCCCCCCGGCGCTTGGTCTTTCTCGTAATCTCCGGGGCTCAGCAGTACTCCCTCAAACTGTGAGCCCACGACACAGACCTGGCGCTTTTCCATCCTCAGCATCACCGGGGCTCACATCTCCTCTGGGGCAGTGTGAAGGTTGTGCTCGCCACAGCCACTACATTAAAAGGTGGCCACCAGACCTAAATCCAGTGAAACCTTTTAAAACACAGTAAACCGTCGTAAACACTCCTGTAAACGCTACTCGGAGAACACCAACCAGTGCTATAAACACAACAACTAGTGATAAAAAACAACAAGCAGCATCATAAAAACAAAAACTAGTATAATACAAACAAAAACCAGTATCATAAAAACAACAACCAATATAATGAAAATAACAATCAGTATAATAAAAACAACATCCAGTAATAAAAATACAATAACCAGTGTAATAAATATAACAACTAATATAACAAAAAAACAATCAGTATCATAAAAATACAATAACCAATGTAAAAAAATAACTGCCTGTATAATGAAAAACAACCTGCAATAAAAATACAACAACCAGTGATAAAAAACAACCAGCATAATATGAACAACAACAAGTATAATATAAACAACAACCAATATAAAACAACAACAACCTGTAAAATAAATACAATAAACAGTGATAAAAACACAACAACCAGCATAATAAAACAAAGAGTAGCATAATAAAAACAACAACCAGTAATACAAAAACACAACCAGTGATAAAAAACAACAACCAGTGTAATCGAAACAACAACCAGTATAAAAAATTTCCAAAGTGAAAATAAACGTAGGCTACCTCAGATTTTGTCCCCCGGCCGATGCTCTTCATCGTGTCCAAGCCTCATATTGTCTGAGGACCTTTGGCCCCCCTGCGAAACATCTGCCAAAACCTGTGAAAACAAAAGTTTAGCAAACGTACCTGAGCTTGGTCCCCCGGCGCTTGATCTTTCTCGTGATCTCCGGGGCTCAGAAGTCCTCCCTCAAACTGCGAGCCGACAACACAGACCTGGGGCTTTTCCATCCTCACCATCACCGGGGCCCCCCTGCGAAACATCTGCCAAAACCTGTGAAAACAAAAGTTTAGCAAACGTACCTGAGCTTGGTCCCCCGGCGCTTGTTCTTTCTCGTGATCTCCGGGGCTCAGAAGTCCTCCCTCAAACTGCGAGCCGACAACACAGACCTGGGGCTTTTCCATCCTCACCATCACCGGGGCTCTCCTGGGAAACATCTGCAAAAATCAGTGGAAACAAAAGTTCAGTAAACGTACCTCAGGTTTTGTCCCTGTGGAAACAAAAGTCCAGTAAACGTACCTCAGTTTTTTTCTCCGGCTGATGCTTTTTGTCGTGTCCAAGACTCATATTATATGAGGAGTTTCGGCTCACCTGCGAAACATCTGCCAAAACCTGTCCAAACACAAGTTAAGTAAGTACCACAGTTTTTGTCCCTCAGCAAATGCTCGTCATCCTCTCCAAGTCTAATATTGTCTGAGGGGCTTCAGTACATTAAAGATGGGTTAACATCTTTTCAGGTTTATCTTAAAACAATAAGATATTTGAAGATAAACCTGTGGAAAAAAAGTGAAATAAACGGAGGCTACCTCAGTTGTTGTCCCCCGGCAGATGCCTTTTGTCGTGTCCAAGCCTCACATTGTCTGAGGACTTCCGGCTCCCCTGCGAAACATCTGCCAAAACCTGTGAAAACAAAAGTTTAGCAAACGTACCTGAGCTTGGTCCCCCCGGCGCTTGGTCTTTCTCGTAATCTCCGGGGCTCAGCAGTACTCCCTCAAACTGCGAGCCGACAACACAGACCTGGCGCTTTTCCATCCTCAGCATCACCGGGGCTCACATCTCCTCTGGGGCAGTGTGAAGGTTGTGCTCGCCACAGCCACTACATTAAAAGGTGGCCACCAGACCTAAATCCAGTGAAACCTTTTAAAACACAGCAAACCGTCGTAAACACTCCTGTAAACACTACTCGGAGAACACCAACCAGTGCTATAAACACAACAACTAGTGATAAAAAACAACAAGCAGCATCATAAAAACAAAAACTAGTATAATACAAACAAAAACCAGTATCATAAAAACAACAACCAATATAATGAAAATAACAATCAGTACAATAAAAACAACATCCAGTAATAAAAATACAATAACCAGTGTAATAAATATAACAACTAATATAACAAAAAAACAATCAGTATAATAAAAATACAATAACCAATGTAAAAAAATAACTGCCTGTATAATGAAAAACAACCTGCAATAAAAATACAACAACCAGTGATAAAAAACAACCAGCATAATATGAACAACAACAAGTATAATATAAACAACAACCAATATAAAACAACAACAACCTGTAAAATAAATACAATAAACAGTGATAAAAACACAACAACCAGCATAATAAAACAAAGAGTAGCATAATAAAAACAACAACCAGTAATACAAAAACACAACCAGTGATAAAAAACAACAACCAGTGTAATCGAAACAACAACCAGTATAAAAAATTTCCAAAGTGAAAATAAACGTAGGCTACCTCAGATTTTGTCCCCCGGCCGATGCTCTTCATCGTGTCCAAGCCTCATATTGTCTGAGGACCTTTGGCCCCCCTGCGAAACATCTGCCAAAACCTGTGAAAACAAAAGTTTAGCAAACGTACCTGAGCTTGGTCCCCCGGCGCTTGTTCTTTCTCGTGATCTCCGGGGCTCAGAAGTCCTCCCTCAAACTGCGAGCCGACAACACAGACCTGGGGCTTTTCCATCCTCACCATCACCGGGGCCCCCCTGCGAAACATCTGCCAAAACCTGTGAAAACAAAAGTTTAGCAAACGTACCTGAGCTTGGTCCCCCGGCGCTTGTTCTTTCTCGTGATCTCCGGGGCTCAGCAGTTCTCCCTCAAACTGCGAGCCGACAACACAGACCTGGGGCTTTTCCATCCTCACCATCACCGGGGCTCTCCTGGGAAACATCTGCAAAAATCAGTGGAAACAAAAGTTCAGTAAACGTACCTCAGGTTTTGTCCCTGTGGAAACAAAAGTCCAGTAAACGTACCTCAGTTTTTTTCTCCGGCTGATGCTTTTTGTCGTGTCCAAGACTCATATTATATGAGGAGTTTCGGCTCACCTGCGAAACATCTGCCAAAACCTGTCCAAACACAAGTTAAGTAAGTACCACAGTTTTTGTCCCTCAGCAAATGCTCGTCATCCTCTCCAAGTCTAATATTGTCTGAGGGGCTTCAGTACATTAAAGATGGGTTAACATCTTTTCAGGTTTATCTTAAAACAATAAGATATTTGAAGATAAACCTGTGGAAAAAAAGTGAAATAAACGGAGGCTACCTCAGTTGTTGTCCCCCGGCAGATGCCTTTTGTCGTGTCCAAGCCTCATATTGTCTGAGGACTTCCGGCTCCCCTGCGAAACATCTGCCAAAACCTGTGAAAACAAAAGTTTAGCAAACGTACCTGAGCTTGGTCCCCCCGGCGCTTGGTCTCTCTCGTAATCTCCGGGGCTCAGCAGTACTCCCTCAAACTGCGAGCCCACGACACAGACCTGGCGCTTTTCCATCCTCAGCATCACCGGGGCTCACATCTCCTCTGGGGCAGTGTGAAGGTTGTGCTCGCCACAGCCACTACATTAAAAGGTGGCCACCAGACCTAAATCCAGTGAAACCTTTTAAAACACAGTAAACCGTCGTAAACACTCCTGTAAACGCTACTCGGAGAACACCAACCAGTGCTATAAACACAACAACTAGTGATAAAAAACAACAACCAGCATCATAAAAACAAAAACTAGTATAATACAAAGAAAACCAGTATCATAAAAACAACAACCAATATAATGAAAATAACAATCAGTATATAAAAACAACATCCAGTAATAAAATACAATAACCAGTGTAATAAATATAACAACTAATATAACAAAAAAACAATCAGTATAATAAAAATACAATAACCAATGTAAAAAAATAACTGCCTGTATAATGAAAAACAACCTGCAATAAAAATACAACAACCAGTGATAAAAAACAACCAGCATAATATGAACAACAACAAGTATAATATAAACAACAACCAATATAAAACAACAACAACCTGTAAAATAAATACAATAAACAGTGATAAAAACACAACAACCAGCATAATAAAACAAAGAGTAGCATAATAAAAACAACAACCAGTAATACAAAAACACAACCAGTGATAAAAAACAACAACCAGTGTAATCGAAACAACAACCAGTATAAAAAATTTCCAAAGTGAAAATAAACGTAGGCTACCTCAGATTTTGTCCCCCGGCCGATGCTCTTCATCGTGTCCAAGCCTCATATTGTCTGAGGACCTTTGGCCCCCCTGGGAAACATCTGCAAAAATCAGTGGAAACAAAAGTTCAGTAAACGTACCTCAGGTTTTGTCCCTGTGGAAACAAAAGTCCAGTAAACGTACCTCAGTTTTTTTCTCCGGCTGATGCTTTTTGTCGTGTCCAAGACTCATATTATATGAGGAGTTTCGGCTCACCTGCGAAACATCTGCCAAAACCTGTCCAAACACAAGTTAAGTAAGTACCACAGTTTTTGTCCCTCAGCAAATGCTCGTCATCCTCTCCAAGTCTAATATTGTCTGAGGGGCTTCAGTACATTAAAGATGGGTTAACATCTTTTCAGGTTTATCTTAAAACAATAAGATATTTGAAGATAAACCTGTGGAAAAAAAAGTGAAATAAACGGAGGCTACCTCAGTTTTTGTCCCCCGGCAGATGCCTTTTGTCGTGTCCAAGCCTCATATTGTCTGAGGACTTCCGGCTCCCCTGCGAAACATCTGCCAAAACCTGTGGAAACAAAAGTTAAGTAAACGTACCTGAGCTTGGTCCCCTGGCGCTTGGTCTTTCTCGTAATCTCCGGGGCTCAGCAGTACTCCCTCAAACTGCGAGCCCACGACACAGACCTGGCGCTTTTCCATCCTCAGCATCACCGGGGCTCACATCTCCTCTGGGGCAGTGTGAAGGTTGTGCTCGCCACAGCCGCTACATTAAAAGGTGGCCACCAGACCTAAATCCAGTGAAACCTTTTAAAACACAGTAAACCGTCGTAAACACTCCTGTAAACGCTACTCGGAGAACACCAACCAGTGCTATAAACACAACAACTAGTGATAAAAAACAACAAGCAGCATCATAAAAACAAAAACTAGTATAATACAAACAAAAACCAGTATCATAAAAACAACAACCAATATAATGAAAATAACAATCAGTATAATAAAAACAACATCCAGTAATAAAAATACAATAACCAGTGTAATAAATATAACAACTAATATAACAAAAAAAACAATCAGTATAATAAAAATACAATAACCAATGTAAAAAAATAACTGCCTGTATAATGAAAAACAACCTGCAATAAAAATACAACAACCAGTGATAAAAAACAACCAGCATAATATGAACAACAACAAGTATAATATAAACAACAACCAATATAAAACAACAACAACCTGTAAAATAAATACAATAAACAGTGATAAAAACACAACAACCAGCATAATAAAACAAAGAGTAGCATAATAAAAACAACAACCAGTAATACAAAAACACAACCAGTGATAAAAAACAACAACCAGTGTAATCGAAACAACAACCAGTATAAAAAATTTCCAAAGTGAAAATAAACGTAGGCTACCTCAGGTTTTGTCCCCCGGCCGATGCTCTTCATCGTGTCCAAGCCTCATATTGTCTGAGGACTTTTGGCCCCCTGCGAAACATCTGCCAAAACCTGTGGAAACAAAAGTTAAGCAAACGTACCTGAGCTTGGTCCCCCCGGCGCTTGGTCTTTCTCGTAATCTCCGGGGCTCCCTCAAACTGCGAGCCGACAACACAGACCTGGGGCTTTTCCATCCTCACCATCACCGGGGCCCCCTGCGAAACATCTGCCAAAACCTGTGAACAAAAGTTTAGCAAACGTACCTGAGCTTGGTCCCCCGGCGCTTGTTCTTCTCGTGATCTCCGGGGCTCAGAAGTCCTCCCTCAAACTGCGAGCCGACAACACAGACCTGGCTTTCCATCCTCACCATCACCGGGGCTCCTGGGAAACATCTGCAAAAATCAGTGGAAACAAAAGTTCAGTAAACGTACCTCAGGTTTTGTCCCTGTGGAAACAAAAGTCCAGTAAACATACCTCAGTTTTTTTCTCCGGCTGATGCTTTTTGTCGTGTCCAAGACTCATATTATATGAGGAGTTTCGGCTCACCTGCGAAACATCTGCCAAAACCTGTCCAAACACAAGTTAAGTAAGTACCACAGTTTTTGTCCCTCAGCAAATGCTCGTCATCCTCTCCAAGTCTAATATTGTCTGAGGGGCTTCAGTACATTAAAGATGGGTTAACATCTTTCAGGTTTATCTTAAAACAATAAGATATTTGAAGATAAACCTGTGGAAAAAAAAGTGAAATAAACGGAGGCTACCTCAGTTGTTGTCCCCCGGCAGATGCCTTTTGTCGTGTCCAAGCCTCATATTGTCTGAGGACCTTTGGCCCCCCTGCGAAACATCTGCCAAAACCTGTGAAAACAAAAGTTTAGCAAACGTACCTGAGCTTGGTCCCCCGGCGCTTGATCTTTCTCGTGATCTCCGGGGCTCAGAAGTCCCCCTCAAACTGCGAGCCGACAACACAGACCTGGGCTTTTCCATCCTCACCATCACCGGGGCCCCCTGCGAAACATCTGCCAAAACCTGTGAAAACAAAAGTTTAGCAAACGTACCTGAGCTTGGTCCCCGGCGCTTGGTCTTTCTCGTAATCTCCGGGGCTCAGAAGTCCTCCCTCAAACTGCGAGCCGACAACACAGACCTGGGGCTTTTCCATCCTCACCATCACCGGGGCTCTCCTGGGAAACATCTGCAAAAATCAGTGGAAACAAAAGTTCAGTAAACGTACCTCAGGTTTTGTCCCTGTGGAAACAAAAGTCCAGTAAACGTACCTCAGTTTTTTTCTCCGGCTGATGCTTTTTGTCGTGTCCAAGACTCATATTATATGAGGAGTTTCGGCTCACCTGCGAAACATCTGCCAAAACCTGTCCAAACACAAGTTAAGTAAGTACCACAGTTTTTGTCCCTCAGCAAATGCTCGTCATCCTCTCCAAGTCTAATATTGTCTGAGGGGCTTCAGTACATTAAAGATGGGTTAACATCTTTTCAGGTTTATCTTAAAACAATAAGATATTTGAAGATAAACCTGTGGAAAAAAAAAGTGAAATAAACGGAGGCTACCTCAGTTGTTGTCCCCCGGCAGATGCCTTTTGTCGTGTCCAAGCCTCATATTGTCTGAGGACTTCCGGCTCCCCTGCGAAACATCTGCCAAAACCTGTGAAAACAAAAGTTTAGCAAACGTACCTGAGCTTGGTCCCCCCGGCGCTTGGTCTTTCTCGTAATCTCCGGGGCTCAGCAGTTCTCCCTCAAACTGCGAGCCGACAACACAGACCTGGGGCTTTTCCATCCTCACCATCACCGGGGCTCTCCTGGGAAACATCTGCAAAAATCAGTGGAAACAAAAGTTCAGTAAACGTACCTCAGGTTTTGTCCCTGTGGAAACAAAAGTCCAGTAAACGTACCTCAGTTTTTTTCTCCGGCTGATGCTTTTTGTCGTGTCCAAGACTCATATTATATGAGGAGTTTCGGCTCACCTGCGAAACATCTGCCAAAACCTGTCCAAACACAAGTTAAGTAAGTACCACAGTTTTTGTCCCTCAGCAAATGCTCGTCATCCTCTCCAAGTCTAATATTGTCTGAGGGGCTTCAGTACATTAAAGATGGGTTAACATCTTTTCAGGTTTATCTTAAAACAATAAGATATTTGAAGATAAACCTGTGGAAAAAAAGTGAAATAAACGGAGGCTACCTCAGTTGTTGTCCCCCGGCAGATGCCTTTTGTCGTGTCCAAGCCTCATATTGTCTGAGGACTTCCGGCTCCCCTGCGAAACATCTGCCAAAACCTGTGAAAACAAAAGTTAAGCAAACGTACCTGAGCTTGGTCCCCCCGGCGCTTGGTCTCTCTCGTAATCTCCGGGGCTCAGCAGTACTCCCTCAAACTGCGAGCCCACGACACAGACCTGGCGCTTTTCCATCCTCAGCATCACCGGGGCTCACATCTCCTCTGGGGCAGTGTGAAGGTTGTGCTCGCCACAGCCGCTACATTAAAAGGTGGCCACCAGACCTAAATCCAGTGAAACCTTTTAAAACACAGTAAACCGTCGTAAACACTCCTGTAAACGCTACTCGGAGAACACCAACCAGTGCTATAAACACAACAACTAGTGATAAAAAACAACAAGCAGCATCATAAAAACAAAAACTAGTATAATACAAACAAAAACCAGTATCATAAAAACAACAACCAATATAATGAAAATAACAATCAGTATAATAAAAACAACATCCAGTAATAAAAATACAATAACCAGTGAAATAAATATAACAACTAATATAACAAAAAAACAATCAGTATAATAAAAATACAATAACCAATGTAATAAAAATAACTGCCTGTATAATGAAAAACAACCTGCAATAAAAATACAACAACCAGTGATAAAAAACAACCAGCATAATATGAACAACAACAAGTATAATATAAACAACAACCAATATAAAACAACAACAACCTGTAAAATAAATACAATAAACAGTGATAAAAACACAACAACCAGAATAATAAAACAAAGAGTAGCATAATAAAAACAACAACCAGTAATACAAAAACACAACCAGTGATAAAAAACAACAACCAGTGTAATCGAAACAACAACCAGTATAAAAAAATTTCCAAAGTGAAAATAAACGTAGGCTACCTCAGATTTGTCCCCCGGCCGATGCTCTTCATCGTGTCCAAGCCTCATATTGTCTGAGGACCTTTGGCCCCCCTGCGAAACATCTGCCAAAACCTGTGAAAACAAAAGTTTAGCAAACGTACCTGAGCTTGGTCCCCCCGGCGCTTGGTCTTTCTCGTGAACTCCGGGGCTCAGCAGTTCTCCCTCAAACTGCGAGCCGACAACACAGACCTGGGGCTTTTCCATCCTCACCATCACCGGGGCTCTCCTGGGAAACATCTGCAAAAATCAGTGGAAACAAAAGTTCAGTAAACGTACCTCAGGTTTTGTCCCTGTGGAAACAAAAGTCCAGTAAACGTACCTCAGTTTTTTTCTCCGGCTGATGCTTTTTGTCGTGTCCAAGACTCATATTATATGAGGAGTTTCGGCTCACCTGCGAAACATCTGCCAAAACCTGTCCAAACACAAGTTAAGTAAGTACCACAGTTTTTGTCCCTCAGCAAATGCTCGTCATCCTCTCCAAGTCTAATATTGTCTGAGGGCTTCAGTACATTAAAGATGGGTTAACATCTTTCAGGTTTATCTTAAAACAATAAGATATTTGAAGATAAACCTGTGGAAAAAAAGTGAAATAAACGGAGGCTACCTCAGTTTTTGTCCCCCGGCAGATGCCTTTTGTCGTGTCCAAGCCTCATATTGTCTGAGGACTTCCGGCTCCCCTGCGAAACATCTGCCAAAACCTGTGAAAACAAAAGTTAAGTAAACGTACCTGAGCTTGGTCCCCTGGCGCTTGGTCTTTCTGGTGATCTCCGGGGCTCAGCAGTACTCCCTCAAACTGCGAGCCCACGACACAGACCTGGCGCTTTTCCATCCTCAGCATCACCGGGGCTCACATCTCCTCTGGGGCAGTGTGAAGGTTGTGCTCGCCACAGCCGCTACATTAAAAGGTGGCCACCAGACCTAAATCCAGTGAAACCTTTTAAAACACAGTAAACCGTCGTAAACACTCCTGTAAACGCTACTCGGAGAACACCAACCAGTGCTATAAACACAACAACTAGTGATAAAAAACAACAAGCAGCATCATAAAAACAAAAACTAGTATAATACAAACAAAAACCAGTATCATAAAAACAACAACCAATATAATGAAAATAACAATCAGTATAATAAAAACAACATCCAGTAATAAAAATACAATAACCAGTGTAATAAATATAACAACTAATATAACAAAAAAACAATCAGTATAATAAAAATACAATAACCAGTGTAATAAATATAACTGCCTGTATAATGAAAAACAACCTGCAATAAAAATACAACAACCAGTGATAAAAAACAACCAGCATAATATGAACAACAACAAGTATAATATAAACAACAACCAATATAAAACAACAACAACCTGTAAAATAAATACAATAAACAGTGATAAAAACACAACAACCAGCATAATAAAACAAAGAGTAGCATAATAAAAACAACAACCAGTAATACAAAAACACAACCAGTGATAAAAAACAACAACCAGTGTAATCGAAACAACAACCAGTATAAAAAATTTCCAAAGTGAAAATAAACGTAGGCTACCTCAGATTTTGTCCCCCGGCCGATGCTCTTCATCGTGTCCAAGCCTCATATTGTCTGAGGACCTTTGGCCCCCCTGCGAAACATCTGCCAAAACCCGTGGAAACAAAAGTTAAGCAAACGTACCTGAGCTTGGTCCCCCGGCGCTTGATCTTTCTCGTGATCTCCGGGGCTCAGAAGTCCTCCCTCAAACTGCGAGCCGACAACACAGACCTGGGGCTTTTCCATCCTCACCATCACCGGGGCCCCCCTGCGAAACATCTGCCAAAACCTGTGAAAACAAAAGTTTAGCAAACGTACCTGAGCTTGGTCCCCCGGCGCTTGTTCTTTCTCGTGATCTCCGGGGCTCAGAAGTCCTCCCTCAAACTGCGAGCCGACAACACAGACCTGGGGCTTTTCCATCCTCACCATCACCGGGGCTCTCCTGGGAAACATCTGCAAAAATCAGTGGAAACAAAAGTTCAGTAAACGTACCTCAGGTTTTGTCCCTGTGGAAACAAAAGTCCAGTAAACATACCTCAGTTTTTTTCTCCGGCTGATGCTTTTTGTCGTGTCCAAGACTCATATTATATGAGGAGTTTCGGCTCACCTGCGAAACATCTGCCAAAACCTGTCCAAACACAAGTTAAGTAAGTACCACAGTTTTTGTCCCTCAGCAAATGCTCGTCATCCTCTCCAAGTCTAATATTGTCTGAGGGGCTTCAGTACATTAAAGATGGGTTAACATCTTTTCAGGTTTATCTTAAAACAATAAGATATTTGAAGATAAACCTGTGGAAAAAAAGTGAAATAAACGGAGGCTACCTCAGTTGTTGTCCCCCGGCAGATGCCTTTTGTCGTGTCCAAGCCTCATATTGTCTGAGGACTTCCGGCTCCCCTGCGAAACATCTGCCAAAACCTGTGAAAACAAAAGTTTAGCAAACGTACCTGAGCTTGGTCCCCCCGGCGCTTGGTCTTTCTCGTAATCTCCGGGGCTCAGCAGTTCTCCCTCAAACTGCGAGCCGACAACACAGACCTGGGGCTTTTCCATCCTCACCATCACCGGGGCTCTCCTGGGAAACATCTGCAAAAATCAGTGGAAACAAAAGTTCAGTAAACGTACCTCAGGTTTTGTCCCTGTGGAAACAAAAGTCCAGTAAACATACCTCAGTTTTTTTCTCCGGCTGATGCTTTTTGTCGTGTCCAAGACTCATATTATATGAGGAGTTTCGGCTCACCTGCGAAACATCTGCCAAAACCTGTCCAAACACAAGTTAAGTAAGTACCACAGTTTTTGTCCCTCAGCAAATGCTCGTCATCCTCTCCAAGTCTAATATTGTCTGAGGGGCTTCAGTACATTAAAGATGGGTTAACATCTTTTCAGGTTTATCTTAAAACAATAAGATATTTGAAGATAAACCTGTGGAAAAAAAGTGAAATAAACGGAGGCTACCTCAGTTGTTGTCCCCCGGCAGATGCCTTTTGTCGTGTCCAAGCCTCATATTGTCTGAGGACTTCCGGCTCCCCTGCGAAACATCTGCCAAAACCTGTGAAAACAAAAGTTAAGTAAACGTACCTGAGCTTGGTCCCCCCGGCGCTTGGTCTTTCTCGTAATCTCCGGGGCTCAGCAGTTCTCCCTCAAACTGCGAGCCGACAACACAGACCTGGGGCTTTTCCATCCTCAGCATCACCGGGGCTCACATCTCCTCTGGGGCAGTGTGAAGGTTGTGCTCGCCACAGCCGCTATATTAAAAGGTGGCCACCAGACCTAAATCCAGTGAAACCTTTTAAAACACAGTAAACCGTCGTAAACACTCCTGTAAACACTACTCGGAGAACACCAACCAGTGCTATAAACACAACAACTAGTGATAAAAAACAACAAGCAGCATCATAAAAACAAAAACTAGTATAATACAAACAAAAACCAGTATCATAAAAACAACAACCAATATAATGAAAATAACAATCAGTATAATAAAAACAACATCCAGTAATAAAAATACAATAACCAGTGTAATAAATATAACAACTAATATAACAAAAAAACAATCAGTATAATAAAAATACAATAACCAATGGAATAAAAATAACTGCCTGTATAATGAAAAACAACCTGCAATAAAAATACAACAACCAGTGATAAAAAACAACCAGCATAATATGAACAACAACAAGTATAATATAAACAACAACCAATATAAAACAACAACAACCTGTAAAATAAATACAATAAACAGTGATAAAAACACAACAACCAGCATAATAAAACAAAGAGTAGCATAATAAAAACAACAACCAGTAATACAAAAACACAACCAGTGATAAAAAACAACAACCAGTGTAATCGAAACAACAACCAGTATAAAAAATTTCCAAAGTGAAAATAAACGTAGGCTACCTCAGATTTTGTCCCCCGGCCGATGCTCTTCATCGTGTCCAAGCCTCATATTGTCTGAGGACCTTTGGCCCCCCTGCGAAACATCTGCCAAAACCTGTGAAAACAAAAGTTTAGCAAACGTACCTGAGCTTGGTCCCCCGGCGCTTGGTCTTTCTCGTAATCTCCGGGGCTCAGCAGTTCTCCCTCAAACTGCGAGCCGACAACACAGACCTGGGGCTTTTCCATCCTCACCATCACCGGGGCTCTCCTGGGAAACATCTGCAAAAATCAGTGGAAACAAAAGTTCAGTAAACGTACCTCAGGTTTTGTCCCTGTGGAAACAAAAGTCCAGTAAACGTACCTCAGTTTTTTTCTCCGGCTGATGCTTTTTGTCGTGTCCAAGACTCATATTATATGAGGAGTTTCGGCTCACCTGCGAAACATCTGCCAAAACCTGTCCAAACACAAGTTAAGTAAGTACCACAGTTTTTGTCCCTCAGCAAATGCTCGTCATCCTCTCCAAGTCTAATATTGTCTGAGGGGCTTCAGTACATTAAAGATGGGTTAACATCTTTTCAGGTTTATCTTAAAACAATAAGATATTTGAAGATAAACCTGTGGAAAAAAAGTGAAATAAACGGAGGCTACCTCAGTTTTTGTCCCCCGGCAGATGCCTTTTGTCGTGTCCAAGCCTCATATTGTCTGAGGACTTCCGGCCCCCCTGCGAAACATCTGCCAAAACCTGTGGAAACAAAAGTTAAGTAAACGTACCTGAGCTTGGTCCCCCGGCGCTTGGTCTTTCTCGTAATCTCCGGGGCTCAGCAGTACTCCCTCAAACTGCGAGCCCACGACACAGACCTGGCGCTTTTCCATCCTCAGCATCACCGGGGCTCACATCTCCTCTGGGGCAGTGTGAAGGTTGTGCTCGCCACAGCCGCTATATTAAAAGGTGGCCACCAGACCTAAATCCAGTGAAACCTTTTAAAACACAGTAAACCGTCGTAAACACTCCTGTAAACACTACTCGGAGAACACCAACCAGTGCTATAAACACAACAACTAGTGATAAAAAACAACAAGCAGCATCATAAAAACAAAAACTAGTATAATACAAACAAAAACCAGTATCATAAAAACAACAACCAATATAATGAAAATAACAATCAGTATAATAAAAACAACATCCAGTAATAAAAATACAATAACCAGTGTAATAAATATAACAACTAATATAACAAAAAAACAATCAGTATAATAAAAATACAATAACCAATGGAATAAAAATAACTGCCTGTATAATGAAAAACAACCTGCAATAAAAATACAACAACCAGTGATAAAAAACAACCAGCATAATATGAACAACAACAAGTATAATATAAACAACAACCAATATAAAACAACAACAACCTGTAAAATAAATACAATAAACAGTGATAAAAACACAACAACCAGCATAATAAAACAAAGAGTAGCATAATAAAAACAACAACCAGTAATACAAAAACACAACCAGTGATAAAAAACAACAACCAGTGTAATCGAAACAACAACCAGTATAAAAAATTTCCAAAGTGAAAATAAACGTAGGCTACCTCAGATTTTGTCCCCCGGCCGATGCTCTTCATCGTGTCCAAGCCTCATATTGTCTGAGGACCTTTGGCCCCCCTGCGAAACATCTGCCAAAACCCGTGGAAACAAAAGTTAAGCAAACGTACCTGAGCTTGGTCCCCCAGCGCTTGATCTTTCTCGTGATCTCCGGGGCTCAGAAGTCCTCCCTCAAACTGCGAGCCGACAACACAGACCTGGGGCTTTTCCATCCTCACCATCACCGGGGCCCCCCTGCGAAACATCTGCCAAAACCTGTGAAAACAAAAGTTTAGCAAACGTACCTGAGCTTGGTCCCCCGGCGCTTGTTCTTTCTCGTGATCTCCGGGGCTCAGAAGTCCTCCCTCAAACTGCGAACCGACAACACAGACCTGGGGCTTTTCCATCCTCACCATCACCGGGGCTCTCCTGGGAAACATCTGCAAAAATCAGTGGAAACAAAAGTTCAGTAAACGTACCTCAGGTTTTGTCCCTGTGGAAACAAAAGTCCAGTAAACGTACCTCAGTTTTTTTCTCCGGCTGATGCTTTTTGTCGTGTCCAAGACTCATATTATATGAGGAGTTTCGGCTCACCTGCGAAACATCTGCCAAAACCTGTCCAAACACAAGTTAAGTAAGTACCACAGTTGTTGTCCCTCAGCAAATGCTCGTCATCCTCTCCAAGTCTAATATTGTCTGAGGGGCTTCAGTACATTAAAGATGGGTTAACATCTTTTCAGGTTTATCTCAAAACAATAAGATATTTGAAGATAAACCTGTGGAAAAAAAGTGAAATAAACGGAGGCTACCTCAGTTGTTGTCCCCCGGCAGATGCCTTTTGTCGTGTCCAAGCCTCACATTGTCTGAGGACTTCCGGCTCCCCTGCGAAACATCTGCCAAAACCTGTGAAAACAAAAGTTTAGCAAACGTACCTGAGCTTGGTCCCCCCGGCGCTTGGTCTTTCTCGTAATCTCCGGGGCTCAGCAGTTCTCCCTCAAACTGCGAGCCGACAACACAGACCTGGGGCTTTTCCATCCTCACCATCACCGGGGCTCTCCTGGGAAACATCTGCAAAAATCAGTGGAAACAAAAGTTCAGTAAACGTACCTCAGGTTTTGTCCCTGTGGAAACAAAAGTCCAGTAAACATACCTCAGTTTTTTTCTCCGGCTGATGCTTTTTGTCGTGTCCAAGACTCATATTATATGAGGAGTTTCGGCTCACCTGCGAAACATCTGCCAAAACCTGTCCAAACACAAGTTAAGTAAGTACCACAGTTTTTGTCCCTCAGCAAATGCTCGTCATCCTCTCCAAGTCTAATATTGTCTGAGGGGCTTCAGTACATTAAAGATGGGTTAACATCTTTTCAGGTTTATCTTAAAACAATAAGATATTTGAAGATAAACCTGTGGAAAAAAAGTGAAATAAACGGAGGCTACCTCAGTTGTTGTCCCCCGGCAGATGCCTTTTGTCGTGTCCAAGCCTCACATTGTCTGAGGACTTCCGGCTCCCCTGCGAAACATCTGCCAAAACCTGTGAAAACAAAAGTTAAGTAAACGTACCTGAGCTTGGTCCCCCCGGCGCTTGGTCTTTCTCGTAATCTCCGGGGCTCAGCAGTTCTCCCTCAAACTGCGAGCCGACAACACAGACCTGGCGCTTTTCCATCCTCAGCATCACCGGGGCTCACATCTCCTCTGGGGCAGTGTGAAGGTTGTGCTCGCCACAGCCGCTATATTAAAAGGTGGCCACCAGACCTAAATCCAGTGAAACCTTTTAAAACACAGTAAACCGTCGTAAACACTCCTGTAAACACTACTCGGAGAACACCAACCAGTGCTATAAACACAACAACTAGTGATAAAAAACAACAAGCAGCATCATAAAAACAAAAACTAGTATAATACAAACAAAAACCAGTATCATAAAAACAACAACCAATATAATGAAAATAACAATCAGTATAATAAAAACAACATCCAGTAATAAAAATACAATAACCAGTGTAATAAATATAACAACTAATATAACAAAAAAACAATCAGTATAATAAAAATACAATAACCAATGGAATAAAAATAACTGCCTGTATAATGAAAAACAACCTGCAATAAAAATACAACAACCAGTGATAAAAAACAACCAGCATAATATGAACAACAACAAGTATAATATAAACAACAACCAATATAAAACAACAACAACCTGTAAAATAAATACAATAAACAGTGATAAAAACACAACAACCAGCATAATAAAACAAAGAGTAGCATAATAAAAACAACAACCAGTAATACAAAAACACAACCAGTGATAAAAAACAACAACCAGTGTAATCGAAACAACAACCAGTATAAAAAATTTCCAAAGTGAAAATAAACGTAGGCTACCTCAGGTTTTGTCCCCCGGCCGATGCTCTTCATCGTGTCCAAGCCTCATATTGTCTGAGGACCTTTGGCCCCCCTGCGAAACATCTGCCAAAACCTGTGAAAACAAAAGTTTAGCAAACGTACCTGAGCTTGGTCCCCCCGGCGCTTGGTCTTTCTCGTAATCTCCGGGGCTCAGCAGTTCTCCCTCAAACTGCGAGCCGACAACACAGACCTGGGGCTTTTCCATCCTCACCATCACCGGGGCTCTCCTGGGAAACATCTGCAAAAATCAGTGGAAACAAAAGTTCAGTAAACGTACCTCAGGTTTTGTCCCTGTGGAAACAAAAGTCCAGTAAACGTACCTCAGTTTTTTTCTCCGGCTGATGCTTTTTGTCGTGTCCAAGACTCATATTATATGAGGAGTTTCGGCTCACCTGCGAAACATCTGCCAAAACCTGTCCAAACACAAGTTAAGTAAGTACCACAGTTTTTGTCCCTCAGCAAATGCTCGTCATCCTCTCCAAGTCTAATATTGTCTGAGGGGCTTCAGTACATTAAAGATGGGTTAACATCTTTTCAGGTTTATCTTAAAACAATAAGATATTTGAAGATAAACCTGTGGAAAAAAAGTGAAATAAACGGAGGCTACCTCAGTTTTTGTCCCCCGGCAGATGCCTTTTGTCGTGTCCAAGCCTCATATTGTCTGAGGACTTCCGGCTCCCCTGCGAAACATCTGCCAAAACCTGTGGAAACAAAAGTTAAGTAAACGTACCTGAGCTTGGTCCCCTGGCGCTTGGTCTTTCTGGTGATCTCCGGGGCTCAGCAGTACTCCCTCAAACTGCGAGCCCACGACACAGACCTGGCGCTTTTCCATCCTCAGCATCACCGGGGCTCACATCTCCTCTGGGGCAGTGTGAAGGTTGTGCTCGCCACAGCCGCTACATTAAAAGGTGGCCACCAGACCTAAATCCAGTGAAACCTTTTAAAACACAGTAAACCGTCGTAAACACTCCTGTAAACGCTACTCGGAGAACACCAACCAGTGCTATAAACACAACAACTAGTGATAAAAAACAACAAGCAGCATCATAAAAACAAAAACTAGTATAATACAAAGAAAAACCAGTATCATAAAAACAACAACCAATATAATGAAAATAACTATCAGTATAATAAAAACAACATCCAGTAATAAAAATACAATAACCAGTGTAATAAATATAACAACTAATATAACAAAAAAACAATCAGTATAATAAAAATACAATAACCAATGTAAAAAAAATAACTGCCTGTATAATGAAAAACAACCTGCAATAAAAATACAACAACCAGTGATAAAAAACAACCAGCATAATATGAACAACAACAAGTATAATATAAACAACAACCAATATAAAACAACAACAACCTGTAAAATATATACAATAAACAGTGATAAAAACACAACAACCAGCATAATAAAACAAAGAGTAGCATAATAAAAACAACAACCAGTAATACAAAAACACAACCAGTGATAAAAAACAACAACCAGTGTAATCGAAACAACAACCAGTATAAAAAATTTCCAAAGTGAAAATAAACGTAGGCTACCTCAGATTTTGTCCCCCGGCCGATGCTCTTCATCGTGTCCAAGCCTCATATTGTCTGAGGACCTTTGGCCCCCCTGCGAAACATCTGCCAAAACCCGTGGAAACAAAAGTTAAGCAAACGTACCTGAGCTTGGTCCCCCGGCGCTTGATCTTTCTCGTGATCTCCGGGGCTCAGAAGTCCTCCCTCAAACTGCGAGCCGACAACACAGACCTGGGGCTTTTCCATCCTCACCATCACCGGGGCCCCCCTGCGAAACATCTGCCAAAACCTGTGAAAACAAAAGTTTAGCAAACGTACCTGAGCTTGGTCCCCCGGCGCTTGTTCTTTCTCGTGATCTCCGGGGCTCAGAAGTCCTCCCTCAAACTGCGAACCGACAACACAGACCTGGGGCTTTTCCATCCTCACCATCACCGGGGCTCTCCTGGGAAACATCTGCAAAAATCAGTGGAAACAAAAGTTCAGTAAACGTACCTCAGGTTTTGTCCCTGTGGAAACAAAAGTCCAGTAAACATACCTCAGTTTTTTTCTCCGGCTGATGCTTTTTGTCGTGTCCAAGACTCATATTATATGAGGAGTTTCGGCTCACCTGCGAAACATCTGCCAAAACCTGTCCAAACACAAGTTAAGTAAGTACCACAGTTTTTGTCCCTCAGCAAATGCTCGTCATCCTCTCCAAGTCTAATATTGTCTGAGGGGCTTCAGTACATTAAAGATGGGTTAACATCTTTTCAGGTTTATCTTAAAACAATAAGATATTTGAAGATAAACCTGTGGAAAAAAAGTGAAATAAACGGAGGCTACCTCAGTTGTTGTCCGCCGGCAGATGCCTTTTGTCGTGTCCAAGCCTCATATTGTCTGAGGACTTCCGGCTCCCCTGCGAAACATCTGCCAAAACCTGTGAAAACAAAAGTTTAGCAAACGTACCTGAGCTTGGTCCCCCCGGCGCTTGGTCTTTCTCGTAATCTCCGGGGCTCAGCAGTTCTCCCTCAAACTGCGAGCCGACAACACAGACCTGGGGCTTTTCCATCCTCACCATCACCGGGGCTCTCCTGGGAAACATCTGCAAAAATCAGTGGAAACAAAAGTTCAGTAAACGTACCTCAGGTTTTGTCCCTGTGGAAACAAAAGTCCAGTAAACGTACCTCAGTTTTTTTCTCCGGCTGATGCTTTTTGTCGTGTCCAAGACTCATATTATATGAGGAGTTTCGGCTCACCTGCGAAACATCTGCCAAAACCTGTCCAAACACAAGTTAAGTAAGTACCACAGTTTTTGTCCCTCAGCAAATGCTCGTCATCCTCTCCAAGTCTAATATTGTCTGAGGGGCTTCAGTACATTAAAGATGGGTTAACATCTTTTCAGGTTTATCTTAAAACAATAAGATATTTGAAGATAAACCTGTGGAAAAAAAGTGAAATAAACGGAGGCTACCTCAGTTTTTGTCCCCCGGCAGATGCCTTTTGTCGTGTCCAAGCCTCATATTGTCTGAGGACTTCCGGCTCCCCTGCGAAACATCTGCCAAAACCTGTGAAAACAAAAGTTTAGCAAACGTACCTGAGCTTGGTCCCCCCGGCGCTTGGTCTTTCTCGTAATCTCCGGGGCTCAGCAGTTCTCCCTCAAACTGCGAGCCGACAACACAGACCTGGGGCTTTTCCATCCTCACCATCACCGGGGCTCTCCTGGGAAACATCTGCAAAAATCAGTGGAAACAACAGTTCAGTAAACGTACCTCAGGTTTTGTCCCTGTGGAAACAAAAGTCCAGTAAACATACCTCAGTTTTTTTCTCCGGCTGATGCTTTTTGTCGTGTCCAAGACTCATATTATATGAGGAGTTTCGGCTCACCTGCGAAACATCTGCCAAAACCTGTCCAAACACAAGTTAAGTAAGTACCACAGTTTTTGTCCCTCAGCAAATGCTCGTCATCCTCTCCAAGTCTAATATTGTCTGAGGGGCTTCAGTACAATAAAGATGGGTTAACATCTTTTCAGGTTTATCTTAAAACAATAAGATATTTGAAGATAAACCTGTGGAAAAAAAGTGAAATAAACGGAGGCTACCTCAGTTGTTGTCCCCCGGCAGATGCCTTTTGTCGTGTCCAAGCCTCATATTGTCTGAGGACTTCCGGCTCCCCTGCGAAACATCTGCCAAAACCTGTGGAAACAAAAGTTAAGTAAACGTACCTGAGCTTGGTCCCCTGGCGCTTGGTCTTTCTGGTGATCTCCGGGGCTCAGCAGTACTCCCTCAAACTGTGAGCCCACGACACAGACCTGGCGCTTTTCCATCCTCAGCATCACCGGGGCTCACATCTCCTCTGGGGCAGTGTGAAGGTTGTGCTCGCCACAGCCACTACATTAAAAGGTGGCCACCAGACCTAAATCCAGTGAAACCTTTTAAAACACAGTAAACCGTCGTAAACACTCCTGTAAACGCTACTCGGAGAACACCAACCAGTGCTATAAACACAACAACTAGTGATAAAAAACAACAAGCAGCATCATAAAAACAAAAACTAGTATAATACAAAGAAAAACCAGTATCATAAAAACAACAACCAATATAATGAAAATAACAATCAGTATAATAAAAACAACATCCAGTAATAAAAATACAATAACCAGTGTAATAAATATAACAACTAATATAACAAAAAAACAATCAGTATAATAAAAATACAATAACCAATGTAAAAAAAATAACTGCCTGTATAATGAAAAACAACCTGCAATAAAAATACAACAACCAGTGATAAAAAACAACCAGCATAATATGAACAACAACAAGTATAATATAAACAACAACCAATATAAAACAACAACAACCTGTAAAATAAATACAATAAACAGTGATAAAAACACAACAACCAGCATAAGAAAACAACAAGTAGCATAATAAAAACAACAACCAGTAATACAAAAGCACAACCAGTGATAAATAACAACAACCAGTGTAATCGAAACAACAACCAGTATAAAAAATTTCCAAAGTGAAAATAAACGTAGGCTACCTCAGATTTTGTCCCCCGGCCGATGCTCGTCATCGTGTCCAAGCCTCATATTGTCTGAGGACCTTTGGCCCCCCTGCGAAACATCTGCCAAAACCTGTGGAAACAAAAGTTAAGCAAACGTACCTGAGCTTGGTCCCCCGGCGCTTGGTCTTTCTCGTAATCTCCGGGGCTCAGCAGTCCTCCCTCAAACTGCGAGCCGACAACACAGACCTGGGGCTTTTCCATCCTCACCATCACCGGGGCTCTCCTGGGAAACATCTGCAAAAATCAGTGGAAACAAAAGTTCAGTAAACGTACCTCAGGTTTTGTCCCTGTGGAAACAAAAGTCCAGTAAACGTACCTCAGTTTTTTTCTCCGGCTGATGCTTTTTGTCGTGTCCAAGACTCATATTATATGAGGAGTTTCGGCTCACCTGCGAAACATCTGCCAAAACCTGTCCAAACACAAGTTAAGTAAGTACCACAGTTTTTGTCCCTCAGCAAATGCTCGTCATCCTCTCCAAGTCTAATATTGTCTGAGGGGCTTCAGTACATTAAAGATGGGTTAACATCTTTTCAGGTTTATCTTAAAACAATAAGATATTTGAAGATAAACCTGTGGAAAAAAAGTGAAATAAACGGAGGCTACCTCAGTTGTTGTCCGCCGGCAGATGCCTTTTGTCGTGTCCAAGCCTCATATTGTCTGAGGACTTCCGGCTCCCCTGCGAAACATCTGCCAAAACCTGTGAAAACAAAAGTTTAGCAAACGTACCTGAGCTTGGTCCCCCCGGCGCTTGGTCTCTCTCGTAATCTCCGGGGCTCAGCAGTTCTCCCTCAAACTGCGAGCCGACAACACAGACCTGGGGCTTTTCCATCCTCACCATCACCGGGGCTCTCCTGGGAAACATCTGCAAAAATCAGTGGAAACAAAAGTTCAGTAAACGTACCTCAGGTTTTGTCCCTGTGGAAACAAAAGTCCAGTAAACATACCTCAGTTTTTTTCTCCGGCTGATGCTTTTTGTCGTGTCCAAGACTCATATTATATGAGGAGTTTCGGCTCACCTGCGAAACATCTGCCAAAACCTGTCCAAACACAAGTTAAGTAAGTACCACAGTTTTTGTCCCTCAGCAAATGCTCGTCATCCTCTCCAAGTCTAATATTGTCTGAGGGGCTTCAGTACATTAAAGATGGGTTAACATCTTTTCAGGTTTATCTTAAAACAATAAGATATTTGAAGATAAACCTGTGGAAAAAAAGTGAAATAAACGGAGGCTACCTCAGTTTTTGTCCCCCGGCAGATGCCTTTTGTCGTGTCCAAGCCTCATATTGTCTGAGGACTTCCGGCTCCCCTGCGAAACATCTGCCAAAACCTGTGAAAACAAAAGTTTAGCAAACGTACCTGAGCTTGGTCCCCCCGGCGCTTGGTCTTTCTCGTAATCTCCGGGGCTCAGCAGTTCTCCCTCAAACTGCGAGCCGACAACACAGACCTGGGGCTTTTCCATCCTCACCATCACCGGGGCTCTCCTGGGAAACATCTGCAAAAATCAGTGGAAACAAAAGTTCAGTAAACGTACCTCAGGTTTTGTCCCTGTGGAAACAAAAGTCCAGTAAACATACCTCAGTTTTTTTCTCCGGCTGATGCTTTTTGTCGTGTCCAAGACTCATATTATATGAGGAGTTTCGGCTCACCTGCGAAACATCTGCCAAAACCTGTCCAAACACAAGTTAAGTAAGTACCACAGTTTTTGTCCCTCAGCAAATGCTCGTCATCCTCTCCAAGTCTAATATTGTCTGAGGGGCTTCAGTACAATAAAGATGGGTTAACATCTTTTCAGGTTTATCTTAAAACAATAAGATATTTGAAGATAAACCTGTGGAAAAAAAGTGAAATAAACGGAGGCTACCTCAGTTGTTGTCCCCCGGCAGATCCCTTTTGTCGTGTCCAAGCCTCATATTGTCTGAGGACTTCCGGCTCCCCTGCGAAACATCTGCCAAAACCTGTGGAAACAAAAGTTAAGTAAACGTACCTGAGCTTGGTCCCCTGGCGCTTGGTCTTTCTGGTGATCTCCGGGGCTCAGCAGTACTCCCTCAAACTGCGAGCCCACGACACAGACCTGGCGCTTTTCCATCCTCAGCATCACCGGGGCTCACATCTCCTCTGGGGCAGTGTGAAGGTTGTGCTCGCCACAGCCGCTACATTAAAAGGTGGCCACCAGACCTAAATCCAGTGAAACCTTTTAAAACACAGTAAACCGTCGTAAACACTCCTGTAAACACTACTCGGAGAACACCAACCAGTGCTATAAACACAACAACTAGTGATAAAAAACAACAAGCAGCATCATAAAAACAAAAACTAGTATAATACAAACAAAAACCAGTATCATAAAAACAACAACCAATATAATGAAAATAACAATCAGTACAATAAAAACAACATCCAGTCATAAAAATACAATAACCAATGGAATAAATATAACAACTAATATAACAAAAAAACAATCAGTATAATAAAAATACAATAACCAATGGAATAAAAATAACTGCCTGTATAATGAAAAACAACCTGCAATAAAAATACAACAACCAGTGATAAAAAACAACCAGCATAATATGAACAACAACAAGTATAATATAAACAACAACCAATATAAAACAACAACAACCTGTAAAATAAATACAATAAACAGTGATAAAAACACAACCAGCATAATAAAACAAAGAGTAGCATAATAAAAACAACAACCAGTAATACAAAAACACAACCAGTGATAAAAAACAACAACCAGTGTAATCGAAACAACAACCAGTATAAAAAATTTCCAAAGTGAAAATAAACGTAGGCTACCTCAGATTTTGTCCCCCGGCCGATGCTCTTCATCGTGTCCAAGCCTCATATTGTCTGAGGACCTTTGGCCCCCCTGCGAAACATCTGCCAAAACCCGTGGAAACAAAAGTTAAGCAAACGTACCTGAGCTTGGTCCCCCGGCGCTTGATCTTTCTCGTGATCTCCGGGGCTCAGAAGTCCTCCCTCAAACTGCGAGCCGACAACACAGACCTGGGGCTTTTCCATCCTCACCATCACCGGGGCCCCCCTGCGAAACATCTGCCAAAACCTGTGAAAACAAAAGTTTAGCAAACGTACCTGAGCTTGGTCCCCCGGCGCTTGTTCTTTCTCGTGATCTCCGGGGCTCAGAAGTCCTCCCTCAAACTGCGAGCCGACAACACAGACCTGGGGCTTTTCCATCCTCACCATCACCGGGGCTCTCCTGGGAAACATCTGCAAAAATCAGTGGAAACAAAAGTTCAGTAAACGTACCTCAGGTTTTGTCCCTGTGGAAACAAAAGTCCAGTAAACGTACCTCAGTTTTTTTCTCCGGCTGATGCTTTTTGTCGTGTCCAAGACTCATATTATATGAGGAGTTTCGGCTCACCTGCGAAACATCTGCCAAAACCTGTCCAAACACAAGTTAAGTAAGTACCACAGTTGTTGTCCCTCAGCAAATGCTCGTCATCCTCTCCAAGTCTAATATTGTCTGAGGGGCTTCAGTACATTAAAGATGGGTTAACATCTTTTCAGGTTTATCTTAAAACAATAAGATATTTGAAGATAAACCTGTGGAAAAAAAGTGAAATAAACGGAGGCTACCTCAGTTGTTGTCCCCCGGCAGATGCCTTTTGTCGTGTCCAAGCCTCACATTGTCTGAGGACTTCCGGCTCCCCTGCGAAACATCTGCCAAAACCTGTGAAAACAAAAGTTTAGCAAACGTACCTGAGCTTGGTCCCCCCGGCGCTTGGTCTCTCTCGTAATCTCCGGGGCTCAGCAGTTCTCCCTCAAACTGCGAGCCGACAACACAGACCTGGGGCTTTTCCATCCTCACCATCACCGGGGCTCTCCTGGGAAACATCTGCAAAAATCAGTGGAAACAAAAGTTCAGTAAACGTACCTCAGGTTTTGTCCCTGTGGAAACAAAAGTCCAGTAAACGTACCTCAGTTTTTTTCTCCGGCTGATGCTTTTTGTCGTGTCCAAGACTCATATTATATGAGGAGTTTCGGCTCACCTGCGAAACATCTGCCAAAACCTGTCCAAACACAAGTTAAGTAAGTACCACAGTTGTTGTCCCTCAGCAAATGCTCGTCATCCTCTCCAAGTCTAATATTGTCTGAGGGGCTTCAGTACATTAAAGATGGGTTAACATCTTTTCAGGTTTATCTTAAAACAATAAGATATTTGAAGATAAACCTGTGGAAAAAAAGTGAAATAAACGGAGGCTACCTCAGTTGTTGTCCCCCGGCAGATGCCTTTTGTCGTGTCCAAGCCTCATATTGTCTGAGGACTTCCGGCTCCCCTGCGAAACATCTGCCAAAACCTGTGAAAACAAAAGTTTAGCAAACGTACCTGAGCTTGGTCCCCCCGGCGCTTGGTCTCTCTCGTAATCTCCGGGGCTCAGCAGTTCTCCCTCAAACTGCGAGCCGACAACACAGACCTGGGGCTTTTCCATCCTCACCATCACCGGGGCTCTCCTGGGAAACATCTGCAAAAATCAGTGGAAACAACAGTTCAGTAAACGTACCTCAGGTTTTGTCCCTGTGGAAACAAAAGTCCAGTAAACATACCTCAGTTTTTTTCTCCGGCTGATGCTTTTTGTCGTGTCCAAGACTCATATTATATGAGGAGTTTCGGCTCACCTGCGAAACATCTGCCAAAACCTGTCCAAACACAAGTTAAGTAAGTACCACAGTTTTTGTCCCTCAGCAAATGCTCGTCATCCTCTCCAAGTCTAATATTGTCTGAGGGGCTTCAGTACAATAAAGATGGGTTAACATCTTTTCAGGTTTATCTTAAAACAATAAGATATTTGAAGATAAACCTGTGGAAAAAAAGTGAAATAAACGGAGGCTACCTCAGTTTTTGTCCCCCGGCAGATCCCTTTTGTCGTGTCCAAGCCTCATATTGTCTGAGGACTTCCGGCTCCCCTGCGAAACATCTGCCAAAACCTGTGAAAACAAAAGTTTAGCAAACGTACCTGAGCTTGGTCCCCCCGGCGCTTGGTCTCTCTCGTAATCTCCGGGGCTCAGCAGTTCTCCCTCAAACTGCGAGCCGACAACACAGACCTGGGGCTTTTCCATCCTCACCATCACCGGGGCTCTCCTGGGAAACATCTGCAAAAATCAGTGGAAACAACAGTTCAGTAAACGTACCTCAGGTTTTGTCCCTGTGGAAACAAAAGTCCAGTAAACATACCTCAGTTTTTTTCTCCGGCTGATGCTTTTTGTCGTGTCCAAGACTCATATTATAAGAGGAGTTTCGGCTCACCTGCGAAACATCTGCCAAAACCTGTCCAAACACAAGTTAAGTAAGTACCACAGTTTTTGTCCCTCAGCAAATGCTCGTCATCCTCTCCAAGTCTAATATTGTCTGAGGGGCTTCAGTACAATAAAGATGGGTTAACATCTTTTCAGGTTTATCTTAAAACAATAAGATATTTGAAGATAAACCTGTGGAAAAAAAGTGAAATAAACGGAGGCTACCTCAGTTGTTGTCCCCCGGCAGATCCCTTTTGTCGTGTCCAAGCCTCATATTGTCTGAGGACTTCCGGCTCCCCTGCGAAACATCTGCCAAAACCTGTGGAAACAAAAGTTAAGTAAACGTACCTGAGCTTGGTCCCCTGGCGCTTGGTCTTTCTGGTGATCTCCGGGGCTCAGCAGTACTCCCTCAAACTGCGAGCCCACGACACAGACCTGGCGCTTTTCCATCCTCAGCATCACCGGGGCTCACATCTCCTCTGGGGCAGTGTGAAGGTTGTGCTCGCCACAGCCGCTACATTAAAAGGTGGCCACCAGACCTAAATCCAGTGAAACCTTTTAAAACACAGTAAACCGTCGTAAACACTCCTGTAAACGCTACTCGGAGAACACCAACCAGTGCTATAAACACAACAACTAGTGATAAAAAACAACAAGCAGCATCATAAAAACAAAAACTAGTATAATACAAAGAAAAACCAGTATCATAAAAACAACAACCAATATAATGAAAATAACTATCAGTATAATAAAAACAACATCCAGTAATAAAAATACAATAACCAGTGTAATAAATATAACAACTAATATAACAAAAAAACAATCAGTATAATAAAAATACAATAACCAATGTAAAAAAATAACTGCCTGTATAATGAAAAACAACCTGCAATAAAAATACAACAACCAGTGATAAAAAACAACCAGCATAATATGAACAACAACAAGTATAATATAAACAACAACCAATATAAAACAACAACAACCTGTAAAATAAATACAATAAACAGTGATAAAAACACAACAACCAGCATAATAAAACAACAAGTAGCATAATAAAAACAACAACCAGTAATACAAAAGCACAACCAGTGATAAAAAACAACAACCAGTGTAATCGAAACAACAACCAGTATAAAAAATTTCCAAAGTGAAAATAAACGTAGGCTACCTCAGTTGTTGTCCCCCGGCAGATGCCTTTTGTCGTGTCCAAGCCTCATATTGTCTGAGGACTTCCGGCTCCCCTGCGAAACATCTGCCAAAACCTGTGGAAACAAAAGTTAAGTAAACGTACCTCAGTTTAGATAAACCTGTGGGGAAAAGGGTGATGACGTTTGGACGACACCAAAGATGGCTGCCTAAACTTGAGCTCCCGGTGCTGTCGCCGCTAATTTTGTTTTCATCTGTTTTATTAGCTTTGTTTTAATTTGGTTCATAAGTCATTAGACTCTTTACATCTTTTGGTTGCAAGCAAAATGCCGAATCCGCGAAAGAACGACGTTAATGCAGCTCAACAGCCCGATGGCTCCAAGGCTAATGCTAACTCCAGGACTGAGCAGACTACTTCAAACACTTCGGATACTGCTGTAGCCGAGCCGTCCTCCAACACCGTGATACTCGAGCTTCTTCAGAAGTTATCCTCGGACCAATCGAGGCATTTTACAGAACTACAAAGAGAGCTGTCGGAGACGAGGAGAGCCGTTTCTGCAGTTGAGGAGAAATTAGCCGACGTGCTAACCCGAATGTCCAGTGCGGAGGCTCAACTAGACATGCGTGAAGACGTGGAGGCGCAACGTAGTGACTGTCCCCTGGCTTTAGCCTCAGATGCCAAATCGTTTCCATAGCAACCATCAAAAACAATAATAAAGTCCATAACCGCAACTAAGTAAAATCAAACAAATCTGTCAAAGTCCAATATTGTCTGAGGAGTTTCCGCTCATTAAAGACGGCTTCACATCTTTTCAAGTCTATTTTAAAACATAAAGATAATTTAAGATAAAAACCTGTCGGGAAGAAAAAGTGAAATAAACGTAGGCTACCTCAGTTTTGTCACCTGGCAGATGCAGAGAGTCCAGCAAAACCTCACGGTCACAAGTGAGCACGGAAAAGCCTCCTGGAGGCTGCCACTGACTGAATCCGGTAAAACATCTCAAAGTCATACATTTCTGGTCCCGCACCAGTCCTTGATACGTGACGTCACTTGATCAAGGGATCAGCAGAAAAGGGCCTTGATCCACTGACGTCACGCTTATCGCTTGAGTTTTAGCCCGTTTCCATAGCAACCGTCAAAAACAATAATAAAGTCCGTAACCGCAACTAAGTAAAATCAAACAAATCTGTCAAAGTCTAATATTGTCTGAAGGGTTTCAGCACATTGAAGATGGGTTCACATCTTTTCAAGTCTATCTTAAAACAAAGATAATTTAAGATAAACCTGTGGGGAAAAGGGTAATAACGTTTGGACGCCACCGAAGATGGCTGCCTAAACTTGAGCTTCCGGTGCTGTCGCCGCTAATTTTGTTTTCATCTGTTTTATTCGCTTTGTTTTAATTTGGTTCATAAGTCATTAGACTCTTTACATATTTTGGTTGCAAGCAAAATGCCGAATCCGCGAAAGAACGACGTTAATGCAGCTCAACAGCCTGATGGCTCCAAGGCTAATGCTAACTCCAGGACTGAGCAGACTACTTCAAACACTTCGGATACTACTGTAGCCGAGCCGTCCTCCAACACTGTGATACTCGAGCTTCTTCAGAAGTTATCCGAGGACCAATCGAGGCATTTTACAGAACTACAAAGAGAGCTGTCGGAGACGAGGAGAGCCGTTTCTGCAGTTGAGGAGAAATTAGCCGACGTGCTAACCCGAATGTCCAGTGCGAAGGCTCAGCTAGACATGCTTGAAGACGTGGAGGCGCAACGTCGTGACTGTCCCCTGGCTTTAGCCTCAGATGTCGAGAAGCTGAATGCCAAATTGGTTGAGTATGAGGACAGAGAAAGACGAGGGAACTAACGCATTTACGGTTTACCAGAGCGCGCCGAGGATAAAGATGCTATAGCCTTTTTAAAGGATACACTCCCGGAGATTCTTCACGAGGACTTCCCAGGAGGCCTTGACCTAGAACGCGCACACAGAGCGTTGGCGCCGGCTAAACCCGGAGCTCCGCCGTGGCCATTCATTGTGCGCTTTTTGAGATTCCAACAGAAGGAGCGAAGTCTGTCTAGGGAGATGGGAGATGTCCGCTGGCAGGGACACAAAATAAGCTCCTATCAGGATTTTTCGAAGGCCACGCAGGACCGACGACACTCGTTTTTGGACTGCAAACGTTTACTTCACTCGGCCAAAATCCCGTTCAGCATTGGATACCCTGCTGTCCTTTCCTTCACAGCGCCTGGAGGAGTTAAATACCGCTTCGACAACCCGAAGAAAGCCCTGCAGTGCATTAAAAACTTTTAGACTTTGCTGCGGGAAATGGTATGCTGTCATGGTCACAGTAAGCCTGACTCTCTTTTGCTTCTGCCGAACTCCAGCCCCGGGTAAGATAACCTGAACAATGCTATGTACATTTCTCAGCATGATGGTCGCAGTATTGAATCAAGCTTAGAGCCTCCCCAGCACGTTTCTTTCCTTGTTTTTGCCACAGAACGCTGAGGCATAGGCTTCAGGAGGTTAGTCCTGAAAAGTTTTTCTGGACTTTGGTCTGATATGCTCATACAGGAGCATGCTTTGTGGGTCTTCCTTGTTTATTTTTTGTCTTACACTTCCGTTGAGGCATTATGTAGCTGTACAGTTTTGCTCTTGTTTTTCCCTTTCTGCAACCAAAGTTGATGTGCCTTAATATAGTTTTCAGGCAGCCCCGTTACATGTTCCATATTACCATAGCCAGCCTTTTATTCTGGGCATTAAAGTTTCCTATGGATTGGTGATGTGTAAATGTATATGAGCAGTAACTGGTACTTGTGTTTGATTGGATGAGCCAACAGTAATGCAGGGGCATAAAAATGAGCGTTTGTGCGCATGCACATCCTTAAAGCTACTATGCAACCAATTGCATAGGCAGGATATAATATGCAAAGTTATGCAGGTCATGTGTGACTGTGTATTTGTGTTAGTTTTAATTAATTTACTTTCACTGTTGTGATAGTGGAGGCAGATCATTGGTTATTGTGTATTTGTGTTCATTTTATTTAAATTACATTATGGCTTCATTGTTTTTATAGTCATGCCATGATTATAACTGTTATCCTTACAACATGCCTTTTTTTCTTTTTATTTATTTATTTTATTCATTTATTTTCCCCCTCGCATGTTAGTGTGCCATTTCACCCTTTTTGCTGTTATAGACCTATTGATAGTTGTCTGGTAATCTTTAGTTTAGTGCTAAGCAGTTAACAGATGTTAATAATGGGATTGTTGTAATGTTTGGCGATGGCGCTGCCTCTTTTGGGCAGTCAGATAGTTCCTAGTTTTCTTAGTTGGTTGTCGGGTAATGGACTTACCAGGAATGTTGAGGAGTAATTGGACTCTTCACTCCTCCTCCTTTTTTTTGTACTTCTTTTTATGTTTTGGGGTTTTTTTTGTTTCTGGACCCGCACCAGTCATTTGATACGTCACTCGTGGAGCAGAAAAGGGCTTTGATCTTTTGACGTCACGCTTAGTTTTAGCCCGTTTCCATAGCAACCATCAAAAACAATAATAAAGTCCATAACCACAACTAAGTAAAATCAAACAAATCTGTCAAAGTCTAATCTTGTCTGAGTGGTTTCAGCACATTGAAGATGGCCTCACATCTGATATCCCAAAAATTAGATGACTTTATAAATTTCAACAAAAAAGATGACATTTCCCCTTCTCTTCTGTGGGAGTCACTAAAAGCTGTAATTAGGGGTGAGATTATTTCATATTCGGCTAAAATCAATAAAATGAAGAGAATTAAGCATGAGGAGCTTATTAAAGCCATATCTATGGTGGATGCCCAGTACTCTGTCTCTCCTTCCCCTGAGTTATACAAAAGGAAGCTGGACCTCCAAACACAATTTAGCTTGCTTTCAACTGAAAAAACAGAACGTCTTCTATTAAAATCACGGGGGTATATCTATGAGCATGGCGACAAGGCTGGACGATTATTAGCACGCCAACTTAAGTGCCGCTCAGCCTCTCAACAAATCCCACAAATACAAAAAGATAATGGTGAATTAACTTTTTACCCAGAAGAAATTAAAGAAACATTTGTCTCATTTTACTCAAAACTGTATACATCAGAAGTAATAAGCGATTGCTCTGACATGGAACATTTTCTCAATAACCTTCAGGCTCCCTCTATCACAACAACACATAGGACTGAAACCGAGCTTCCACTAAGCAGTACAGAAGTCACTACTGCAATAAAGGCAATGCAAAATGGCAAGGCTCCTGGCCCTGACGGATACCCCATAGAGTTTTTTAAAAAGTTTTCTGAGAAATTATTACCATTATTGCTGGACATGTTTAATGATTCTTTATCCCGTGGATCACTCCCACAGACTTTGACTGAAGCATCAATTATCCTTTTACTGAAGCCAGGTAAAGACAGCACAGAATGTGGCCTGTATCGTCCCATCTCCCTCCTAAATTGCGATGTGAAAATTCTGGCCAAAGTCCTTGCCCTACATCTAGAAACCACAATGCACGACGTGATATCTACTGACCAAACTGGTTTTATTTTAGGTCGTCATTCATTTACTAATATCCGTCGGCTTTTGAATGTTATCCATTTTTCTGTGTCCAGCGTGGTACCCGAAGTGGTCATCGCGCTGCACACAGAGAAAGCATTTGATAGGGTAGAATGGAGATATTTATTTGCTTGTTTAAAGAAATTCGGATATGGCCCCAATTTTATTTCATGGATCAGACTTTTGTACACCTCACCCAAAGCCTCTGTAACTACAAATGGTAAACGTTCACAATATTTCCATCTGTCAAGGGGTACCCGTCAGGGCTGCCCAATCAGTCCATTGTTATTTGCCTTGGCCATTGAGCCCTTGTCCATTACACTAAATACGCTACCATCAATTACTGGGATTTTTAGGAGGGGGGGAGCATAGAGTATCTCTTTATGCAGATGATTTATTAATGTATGTATCTGACCCTGTTTTATGCGCTCCCCATATTATCCACGCCCTGGGAAGATTTGGTTCTTTTTCAGGGTACAAACTGAACTTCAGTAAAAGTGAATGTTATCCTATTAATGATTTGGCTCTTCGAATACAAGATGGTGTTCTTCCATTCAAAATGTCAAAAACTGGCTTTAAATACTTGGGCATTAATATTACAAGAGACATGCAAAAACTATACCAAGAAAACTTCTGTTGGCTATTTGATAACGTAAAATTAGACCTGAAGAAATGGAAATCACTTCACCTATCCTTGGCAGGGAAAGTGAACTGTCAAAATGAATGTGCTCCCTAAGTTTCTTTATCTGTTTCAATGTATCCCACTTTATCTTCCTAAATCTTTTTTTAAATCTTTTGATCAGGCTTTAACTTCATTCATATGGGACGGGAAGAAACCCAGAATACGGCTAGAATTGTTACAGAGGCCCAAAAACCAAGGTGGTTTAGCTCTTCCAAATTTTTGTCATTACTATTGGGCCTCAAATGTTCAAAAAATCATGTACTGGCTCCATACTCCTGATGCCGACTGGTGCCGCCTTGAAGCAGCATCTTGCATTTCCACCTCTCTCTGTGCCTTAGTCACCTCCAGCCTTCCCCTCCCTCTCTTACAATATACTAATAGTCCTGTAGTCTTAAACACCCTCAAAGTTTGGGTTCAACTTAGACATAACTTTGGTTTTAAAAACCTTCTCCATCTAAGTCCCATACATAATAATCACCTCTTCCCTCCAGCTAAGGTAGACTCTGAATTTACTCTCTGGCAGAGATGTGGTATTCATAAGTTTAAGGATATGTACATAAACTCTATTTTTGCAAGTTTTGGCGATCTATCGCACAAATTTGACCTCCCTCATTCTAGCTTATTCCGTTATTTCCAAGTCCGCCACTTCCTTCAACATCATGATCCCAACTTTCCTTACTTATCATCGCCCTCTGGTTTAGATGAATTGTTAAAAATTCCATATGATTCTAAAAGACTTATCTCAAGAATTGGTGAATGTATAGCCTCCTTTAAAAGCATAACACTGGCAAAGATCAGGGCAGGATGGGCAGATGAGATGGGGGAGGACTTGGAAGATGACACTTGGGAGAGTGCTCTATTAAGAGTGAACAACAGCACTTCCTGCGCTAAACTGAGCATTATGCAATTTAAGGTCCTACATCGCATCCACTACTCCAAAGCAAGACTGGCTAAAATATATCCTAACACAGATGCAAGCTGCGACAAGTGTCAAAACGCTTCTGCTGACCTGACACATATGTTTTGGTCATGTCCAGCCCTGGCAACCTATTGGTCTTCCATCTTTAAAGTTATGTCAGAAGCACTGAATATCATTCTTGAACCGAACGCAACTATGGCCATATTTGGTGTCACAGATGGAAGACACGCAACACTAAGGAAAAGTTATAAAAACATAATTGCTTTTACGACATTGCTTGCACGTAGAAGAATACTATTGCACTGGAAATCAAAATATCCACCCAAAGTGTCTTACTGGTTTAGTGATGTAACACAATTCATACAATTAGAAAAAATAAAATATACTATCAGGGGATCCAGGGATAAATTCTTCTCTGTCTGGGATCCAGTACTGAAGCATTTAGATAAACTTAAAACTGTGCCCACTTAATTAACGTGTGGTGGCCATCTCTCCCATATGCTTTTTTGATGATTGGTGATTGTATTTATGTGAATTACTTCTTGCTTAGTGCATAGCTTGTATATTTGTTTTTGTGTAAGTGTATATGTATATATATATATGTGTGTATATGTGTGTGTATGCATATGTATCTATTCTTCTATTTTTATTGTAATCAGTTTTAATGGTTTGGTGTCCGCCATGTTTTTTAGGGTGGGGGGTGGGGTTAAAATATAAATTTGAGCACAATGATTCCTTTTTATGTATTTTTATGTTCTATGTTGCTAATGCTCAATAAAAAGACATTTAAAAAAAAAAAAAGATGGCCTCACATCTTAAAAAATGCTCACAATGTCCACGTGGCATGACAAAAACATTAGTGGTCACTGCAATCAGTCCAGTTTGTACTGAACAGATCCCTTCTTCATATAACTCAAGTGTGACAGGGACAAAATCCACAGTCCTTACTGAGAGATCTGCTTTATTGATCCAGTATCTGTAGACACAAGGAATTTGACCCCGGATTTAATATTCCGTGTTAATACACATTTCAAAGGCTCTGCCACAGCTCATCAAGGAAACACCATCAGAGGAATTCTGACTACAAACACTCAGGAAAATTTGACAAATTCAGCCTCATTTTAACTTCACCTGTTTGTCAGAGTCATTTTGGCACAGAATAAGACTGGAAATTTTGTCCTGCCACCCATCACCTATATTTGAATCACTTTAGAAAAGGATCTCTGAACAGCTCGAGTGTATAAACAAACGCTTACATTTTTTATTTGCCATTTCAACATTCAATCACAAACAAATTTCTTTCACTCAGCAAGAAAACACAACTGAAGAAATGTCAACAACATTCATACTGTATGTAAAAGCAAGTGCATAAAATTATTAGGAAACTTAAACCATAATTGAAAAGGGTTAGTTTACCCAAATGATTGGCAATAGACTGAACACTAAACAAGTCAAACAAAATACTGCACACTTCCACCACCAGTATAATAAAATATACATGCTGAGTTCATTAAGTCCAACTCAGACAGACTGAGTAGCTTAATAAGTGCACAAAACCTGGTGGGTGTCAGCAGGTCATTATTTTTCTGCATAGTTGAAATATATTAAGGATTTTCAGGAAAATTATACACAGCACACGGCATCAATTTAAAGACAGAAAGAATGTATGCACTGAAGCAATAAACTGCTATTCTGATGTTAATGGATATACTGAACTGAACCTGGCCAAGCTCACCATCACTGACTCCCTGTGAAAACTAATGAGCACACAAACCTAAATGCAGACTTGGCTGTGGTGTGTGTGGGCAGTTCTGATCAGGCACATACTGAAGCATTGTTTCAAACACCTTGATAAACTCTTTCTCAGCTCCTTTCCTTGGTATGTATTCTTTCCTTGCACTGGCTGGCTAAGCTTGATTATCACTTTCACATCTGAAGTCTCCCTGTAGCTTCTCCTCCTGCAGCGTAGATGTCCATGGTGGCCTGCCAGTTCATCATTCCAACTGTACGCTGTTCCCACGCATTGAAGCAGGACGGAGGAGATAAACAACGAGAGAAGGCGGTGGGAAGAATACAACGTCTTTGCCATGAACCAATCTTGGATGATAAAAGATTATCCTTTGATCTCTGTGTGTGTCAGAGCTTGAGAAATGTATTGTATGTGCAGACTGTTATATGAGCAGTATTTCAGGCTCTGACACAGCGCAGTAGAGCATGAAGCCCATCTGATCCACCTGGTCCTCTGACAAGCCGCTGAGCAGATTGACAGCTGGCTTGAAGTAACTGTGCAACGCCCCTTGTTCTAGGTAGCCAATCAGCTCTACAATACACTGCTGGAATCTCACATCCAGGCTGATCTGGGACCAGCTGCTCTCACTGTCGCTGAGGTGCAGGATGAGATTGGCTAGCGGGGCGGCTTCGAGTGGTCGCAAGGCGGGATTCAGTCTGCATGCCGCCTTGAGGATTTTAAGTGTCTGTCTGCGGCATCCAGCATCAGCGGCGTCGAGCTGAGCCAGGCGCTGAGTCTCCCACGGGTAGAGAGAGAGGTGCCAGGCGTTGACCCAGGGAGAGGTGAGCTCAGGTTGGGCAGTCAGGACCACGTCCCCCTCCCTCAGCAGAGGCAGCATGGAGATGAACAGGGGCTGATCACTGCTTTGAGCCCTTTCTTTTTCATGTCCAGGCCTGAAGGATTACATTAGGAGAGAAGTCCATTAGAGAGAGCAAGCACATTAAGCTTCACACACAAAAAACATCACACAGCTTGTAATAAATCTATGTGTTTGGCCACTTGGGTTGCCTATTTACACCTTCAGAAGATAAGGAGTAATGTGAACAATCATCTGGACTTTTACATGCAAGACTGTGGGAAGGGTGTCACACATCAGGAACAAAATTTAGCAATTGATAAAAGGATAACAGGTAAATCAACAGCATTGTCCTTGAATAGCAGCTTACCACTGACATTTAACCAGTTTTATCATTTTTGGGCAACTTGGCACTTAATCGCTGCATCACCAACTATTGAACAATTGTGTTATCACTTCTTTGTAAACTTCAAACTGTAACATTTAAAAGTGCAACAGCAGTGGTGTTAACTCATGAAAACCAAGCATTTGACTTGTAATTGAATGTCAACATTGAAAACAACAAAGAACACGAACCGAATCTCCAGTCTCAGGTCTGGTCCTCCCAGTACAGGTCTGACAAGACAGTCCATAGTGCTGCTGATGGATGGCCAGTTTATAGTTTCCATGATAGTCTTACTAAACATGTTCACAACAGCTTCTGACGACAGGTAGCCGCCCACCAGGTACCTACGAGACACAAGGAGAGACTGGTTTCAGTGAATGGCTCAATACCCGTGCTTAAAGGATAACTTTTTTTTACAACCTGGACCTTATTTCTAGCATTAAATACGACCATTTACTCACCCAGACAACTTTGGTGGCATTTGGAGTCGTTTTGAAGAAATTAGCCCCAGAGGAGCGTAATGCAAGTACTCGGGGCATCCATGCGCAGCCTCTATATAACGCATAATCGGCGATGAAACTCGTTCATATTCCAATATTTTGTTATGATTTGCTGGTGCTATTCCCCTCTGAGCCCGTGGTGGCATGTTATCAATATCCGGCGTCTCTAGACAACTACCTCTGACGTGGATGATGTCATTACCGAACGCCGCATGCTGCGAGCAGCCAGCCACAACACAACTAACTCTGCGGCGGTCGGCTACGAATACGCAATAACGAACCATAGCTGTGCCAAACTACAGCTAAACTAGCCGACCGCCGGCTCAGAGGGGAATAGCACCAGCACATCATAACAAAATATTGGAATATGAACGAGTTTCACCGCAGATTATGCGTTATATAGAGGCTGCGCGTGGATGCCCTGTACTCGCATTACACGGATATACGCGCCGCTCCTCTGGGGCTAATTTCTTCAAAACGACTCCAAATGCCACCAAAGTTGTCTGGGTGAGTAAATGGTCGTATTTAATGCTAGAAATAAGGTCCAGGTTGTAAAAAACGAAAGTTATCCTTTAAATAAGTCTATTATTACTGCTTCAATGTACACTCACATCGCAGAAAACATATCGATTTGATTCAGTGTTGGTATCAGTAAAAGTATTAAATAAGGCATTTTTAAAAATTCTGCATGTGAATGTTTCTAAAGGTTTCAGCTTTAGTTAGAGCTAAAATGGTCAGTGATTGAGAAAAAAAAACCAATCGCCAATACCATATTGATAATAGATTACATGTTTCAGTAATTTTTCAAGCAAAACAGTAAAAGAAATGTGAAGCATTCTCTAATTGCAGCCTCTCAAATGAGATGATTTGCTGCTTTTTTTACCTTATATTATTGTAAATGGAAGATTTTGGGCTTTTGGTCAAACAAGACTGTAGAGGCACCAGCAGACATGCATGGTCTGCACTGACCACCTAAACACAGACACGTGCACATACGCACACATGCACACACAAAGAGAGAGAGAGAGAGACAGAGAGGGAGACAGACAGAAATAAACCCAGGTGGCATGACATTATTGAGGGGTAGAAACGTTTTCTAAAAGTGTATTATCAGCAACAAAACTAATATATATTGTGTGAGTGTGTACCTGCAGGTCATCCAGTAGAGAACCTCCAAGGCTCATTTCTCCCAAGGGCATGTCAGGATGACGGCCGTGCAGAAAGCCCTGGATCTCCATGCAGATGTCCAGAGCTAAAGACTGAGCCCTCTGGACCTCATGTTGAGCTAGTGCCACCCTCGTGTGATAGTACTGCTGCAGGTGCGCCTAAACAGATTGCAGATATTCTTCCAATGATACACAGCATGTGTGGTTTCTGCCTTAACTGTTTTATAAGAGCAGTCAGAGTATTAAAGCCCAACCCGTGGCAAAACACGACTGGACCTAGGAAGCATCTGAAACTAGAAGGACACTCAAAGAGCAGACCTCCATGAAGAACATTAGCTCACTCTTCTACGATATGCAAATCTGCAAGAGCAGCCACTATATATGTCTCCATAACAACTGCTTTCTGTATGAAGTTTAAGAAGCTACATGTGTCAGCTGCCCCAGAGTATTACTGGTACCCATAAATGTGGATTGTGATATGGAGTCATGGTCTTTCTACAACTGGCTGGGTTTTCTCACTACTGAATTTTACTACCATCTGCTGGATTTTAAGGTGTATGACATTTATTCTGCCAAGGCCGAATACCCTATCTCAGATTGTTAAAGACAGTGAAAAATAATTCAAGTATCTGCCCCATGATTCGAATCAGCTCCAAAATTTGATGGGTCCTTGGATGATGCTACACCCTTCCACCAAGTTTCATGAAACTCAGGCCTGTAGAGGTAACAATGGAACGGGTTCTACTGTCAATATTGGGCCAATCCTGTACATTACCTGTTTTTACAGAAACAAAAGTAATTCGCATGACAAGAATTGGACAAAAGGAAAATTCATTGTCCAGTACTCACTGAGACAGCAACTTTCCAGAGGTGCAGAATAGAAGGTCTTTCTCGTAATCTCCGGGGCTCAGCAGTACTCCCTCAAACTGCGAGCTGACAACACAGACCTGGGGCTTTTCCATCCTCACCATCACCGGGGCTCCCCTGGGAAACATCTGCAAAAATCAGTGGAAACAAAAGTTCAGTAAACGTACCTCAGGTTTTGTCCCTGTGGAAACAAAAGTCCAGTAAACGTACCTCAGTTTTTTTCTCCGGCTGATGCTTTTTGTCGTGTCCAAGACTCATATTATATGAGGAGTTTCGGCTCACCTGCGAAACATCTGCCAAAACTATGGAAGCAAATCTGTGCCATCAGAGTATGAATTTGAATTTTTAGCACTGAATTTTTTTGCATTGAATTTCTGGCACTGAATTTTTTTTTGCATCGAAATCAGACTATGAATTTGAAAAGTCATCGAATTTCAAGCATTGAATTTTATTTGATTCTGATTTTTTTCCAATGTCTAAAACAATTCAGTGTAAAAAAAAATTCAATGTCTCAAAAAAAATTCAGTACCGAAAATTCAGTGTCTCCAAAGATTCAGTGTCGAAAATTCAGTGTCAAAAATTCAGAGTCAACATCCGGGTATCAAAACAGAAGCAATCGATCCCTGAATCAAATCGTTCAACAACCAGCCAATCACGTTACGCTCCACCTGTGACCTGTGACCTCAAAACAGAGAGCGGTGAAGCTCACCCAGCTATGGCGACAGCAGGCAGAAACGACGGCCCTTCGGTGAGTGTATTTACTCATTATTTACCATTTTTGTTCAAAAACTTCAGTAACAGATATTACCGGACTCGTTGCACATTAACAGAAGTTCTTGAGAAATATCTGCACAGAACGTATTACGGGGTGGCGTCCGTTAAAACGGTTAGCAATTAGCTAACGCTATGTTTGCATGGGTTACTGCTAGTAATGTCACTCACAGTTCTGTGGCAGCGAGTATCTGACAAGAAATATTTGACTGACAGTACATTTAACTGTTGCTTTACCCAAAACAGTTTTAAAAATAGCACAAACGGACAGCAAATAATGTAGCTGTCTGTCATCAAACTCATTGCTTATCATTATCGTTTCGCTGTTTAAACCCTCTTTGTGCCGCTGGCTTGTAGATCCTAGTTTTTTTTGTGCTGTATTTGTGATGACAGGATAGTCAGGCTGACCTTGTGCAGTCAGCCAGGCACTTATTGCAGCTAATAAGTTCGGCTGAGAGGGGCTCAGCCAGTGGTGGCGCAACAAATCAAGATATGAGGTTTAGTATTAAACTTCAGTTCATGTGCATATGGCTTGATTTACCTGTTGCAGATGTATTGATGATTAATAAATATTTTTTGGATACAATCCTGCAGAGAACAGAGACAGACAGAGAGACCACCACTTCAAATGGAAATGACCAGGTAAAGACTTATGGTCAATTTAAATGCAAGCCCTATGTATGCACATTTTCAGATGCTGCTGATTTGTACAGGTAAAATTCAGCTCTTTTACAGAAAGTATTATAATAATTTGTTGCATGGTATGTTTCTTACCAATATTGCAGACATTCAAATCTAAGTTGGTAAACCCTGGAAAAAGTCCAATCTGATGTTTTGTGACTCTTCAAAATATATAAAGTCCTGTTTAACTTAAGGCTAATGTGAAATTGCTTTATGAACTAAAAAATATATATGGGATTTGAAGGTGTAAAAGATTGCCTATTGCACTTTATACGAAACTGGTGAGGATAGGCAATACAGTGCCATGTTTTTGTATTTTCTATAGATCCTTCCCAGGTCTTTTTACCAAGGGCAGAGGGAAGAGGCGCTTTCCTGCAGCAAATCTTGTTCCTGCCAAGAGACTTAAACCACTTGATGTGGCCTTCTATTTGTTGCCGAAGCAGTGTGAAAAAACCCCAAAAGAGCAGGAGCAAATAGTCCATGTGCGTGCAGGATTGGGCCGCCGGACTGCTCATCTAGATGAAAACACAACACATGAAGAGGTAATAACAAGAAGTTAGCTGTTTAAGGCTAGCTGTATTGTAAGGATTTGCTAGTTTGTCATGCAGTGTGATAAATGCTATTTCTGGCTGGAATGATGAGCTTTAATTCTCTTTTGGAGAGGCTTACACTTGCATCCATTTTTTGCTTACAGTTATGTGATGCCCTCAAAGTTTTATTTCCAAAATTGGGGGATGTTACTGGTGGGTGGCTGCTATACAAATCTGCAGGTAGGGTGACACAGGTTGACAGTTGCTCACTCATAAAAAAAACAGTACATATGTGGCAGCTAACTTCACATTATGCAATGCACAACACTGGTACCTAAATAAAACTTCAAAAGATTTCTTCAAACTCATCTCTGTACATTTATTATTAAGCCATTTCAATTTAAGGAATTTGTGAACGTTTATTAGGTCATGCCTCACTGCAAATCAGCAACTGCAAACTAATTGATTGTAATTTTATTTATAAAAGTCAACAAAAAAATTGACTTGTTTTGTTATCGTTGACTTCTTCAGTCTGGCCTGTTGTCAGACTAGAAGTCTAGTTGCTTTGACATAACTTCTAGTTTAATCTATATCTAATAAACTGTTGAAAGTTCTAATTTTCTTCTTCTCTTTTCTAAAGGTGGATGGGGTAGCCGAAAACTCTCTCTTGTGGCTCCTGATGTTACTGGCTATACAGGCATGATGTTGAAGTCTGTAAGTCGTGGGGGTAAAAATCTATTCATAGCCCCAATTCAAGAGGAACTCAGCACAGATCCCCTACCACTAACTGATGCAGCATTCAGCAGCATGCCCAAAGCCATGTGTCAGAAGTGTGGCGTTGCAGTTCCTCTTCCACTCCTGACAGAACACATCAAGTCTTGTGATGTCATGTATGTTGGCAGTGACGACAACCTGGCTAATGCAGATAGCAGTGAGTCTGAAGACAGAAAACGTAAGAATTCTTCATTTAAAGCTTTTGTCAGCATATTGTATAGTATTAAACAACATAAACTGTTTTTCTTTAAATTAACATTGTTCTAGCTTGTAACTTTTCAATATTTCTTCTATTTACAGCAGATATGCAGGAATGTCCTGTCTGCACAGAAATGTTTCCCATTGACTTGATTGAGGTACACTCTTCTTCATGTGTGGAAAGGTGTCTATTTACTTTCTCTTGTCAGTGTTTTTCTCTTATCAGTAATTCTTATATACAATATCAGTTAAATACAAATGATTCTATGTGGATAGGGCAGGAAAAGAGGTGATGCATGAAAGCATTGTAATTGAGGAAGAGCAAGCAGCAGTGCCTGGACCATCCGGAACTTGCTCAACTGTTACAGATGGTAGGTGTTGTTCAGGGTTAGCAGTGGTTTAGGAAAGTTAAGGAAGGTAAACTGTCTTTGTGAAGGAAAATTGGCATTTATGAAGCATGGCCTACTCTTGATGCAAACCATGAATTGATTACCTTGCTGTAATATTTTTACTTTGACCTGGAATATCTGTATTTTAACTCAAGTAATGGTGTGGTGTTGTGTACTTTATCATTTGATATTACAACAATGTTAAATATAATACTTTTAAATCTTAGCACAGTCTTCAGAGCTCAACGTTGCCAGATTGAATGCCAGATTGGTTCTCCCATTAATCTTCATATATATAGTCAGTGATTATTAAGATGCTTTATTTATGCTGAATAAGGCTTGATGGCTCTAACTTGTGATTTGAATGTACATGTTAAAGATTTTTATTGTCTCGACAGTCAAGCATAGATCAAGAAACCACTTTTTTTTTTTTTTTTTTTTTCTTATTAGGCTGGTTAACTATCAGTGACCCCACCAAGGCCATATCTCAGTGTGCTGACAGTTTTCTCCGTATTCATGAAACGGAGAACCCCTTACATCTCAGCATGGACATCAGAGAAAAGCCCCGCTGAACAGGACATGGCCCTAATCTCCTTCTACAAGCAACCTAGTGTGGAATGGGGACGACCTCTGAATTGCAAACTTGAAGGTAGCTCCAATTACAAGTTACACTTGTCCAAAAATAATTAAAGTATTTCCTTTGTCCTTATCTTGTCAAACTTTAAATTGTGTTACAGGAGATGCTGCAATTGGACAGGGTGTAACTCACTTTTTTTTCTCAACATGCATGGAAAAACTGAAGTCAGGGTTTTGCATCAATTTTGGTATGCTATATTTTAATTGGTTTGCTTTAACATGAAAGTTCAAGGGATTCTACTTAATGTGTTATGCCTATATTGATGAGAGCTACAGTTTCCAGTCCATGACATTACTAACATACTGTGTATTGTCTGACAACTATTGAGTCTCAAATTCATACCTAATGGCAATTAAGAGCAATATTAACCTGCATATATTTGTACTTTGGAAGGAAGCCTATTACTTTTATATTGATTTTATTTTGTGTTTTTATTGTCTTCAACAGCCAACTCAAATGGTACACGGCTCTTTGATGGACAGCCTGGCCATCTAGTCCCCTCAGCCTCTCACTTTCTTGTGGAAAGTGATATGTTCCTGCTGGCGGGGCGAATGGTCGGTCACTCCTTCCTTCATGGAGGACCATGCCTGTCGGGACTCAGCCCTGCTATTGTTCATGCCCTGCTTGGTGGGAGTCCTGAGACTGCAACTGTTACACTAGAGGACTGTCCAGACCTGGACATCAGAGAAACAATCAAGCTTGTATGTCATTCAGATTTTATGTACAATGGAGTATCCTTTTATTGTGTATCCATTATCCTTATTGAGTGACATTAATATATGGCTAACTTGAGCAGATATTTGTTTTTTTCCTTTAATTTGTCGTCATCTGTAATATCTGGCATCATGCATTTTTCTATCTAATTAGTTTCCCTCTGTCTTGAAGCTTGAAGGGAGATCCATACTGTCAGATAAGGATAAACAGCTCGTCCAGGACTTGGCCCTTGCCTGGGACCTCCCTTCCCCAACTGAGAAAAACAGGAGATGGCTTTTTGAGAAACTACTGATCCATGCTGTGAGTGAAACTACTTGTTTTTTTTATCCTGTGAGTGATGTTGTTCATAAATGCACATTGCTAAGATTCTAAAAAATTGTCTGACAAAATTAAATTGTTGCACTTTTCTCTATTGTTGTACTTTTCTTTATTAGAAAGCTAAAAAACAAACAATTTTTTTTTTTTTTTCCGGAAACATAAAAGATAGTGGGTATTATTATTAACAGTATTATTTCCTCTTTCACAAGTGGATTGAAGCATAATAAATGTATTTAAATGTATTTATTGTTTTTTATCTTCAATCTTACTTATAGATAAGGAACGTTATGTGTTCATCCTCTCTGTCTTATTACTACTAACAGGTAGTTGGACGTGTCACAAGGCAAATTAAGCAGCTGAGACGAGGTCTTAAAGAAACCCCAATGTGGGCACTGGTGACCCAGAGACCTGACACAGTGGCCTTGCTTTTCCCTAAAGAGGGAGCAGGACATTTCAGCCCTGAGGTTAATTTTAATTTCTCTGATCTTTTATCATTTTCCTAGCAAATATTGTGGTTCATACCTGGTCAGCATCTATTATGTTGTCAGTCTTGTTCTTGTTATTTCTGTTTTCCTACATACACAACCCACAATTGAGTGCAAAAGTTAGATGTAATTTTAAGATAGAAAAGTGACCAAAGTCTTTCTCATGCTATTTTTCAATGCAGGTACTTCTTCAGCGACTCACATGGCCTCATGAGGATAGCGACGATGATGAGTGTTCAGCTGACACCAAATGCCGCGTATCAGGCTATCTTCGACAGTTCATTGCTAATGGTAGGTTTACAGAGAAACTTGGAGGTGCCATTTAAATATTTGGTTACCTGTTAAAGCTATGTAGCTGTATAAAAGCTACATAGCTATTTAAACATTCAGTGTGAATTTCACACATTCACTATTGAGCTGGAAACAGTAACATGACATAAATTTTATTTTTAAGAAATCCACCTGATTAAAAAGAAAAAAGCATTTATAGTCATGTCACTGTTTTCAACTCAATAGTCCAACCAGGCTCATTCTAAAAATTATTTTTCTGTTAACTTATCTCAAGGGTTTGACTAATCTTCTGTTGAGTGTAAGCTGTTACTGTCATAGTTGGTCATTTATCCTGATGACTAATAAAGTCAAAAAAGATTTTTAATTCCTTTTTAATTTACTCCATAGCAACACCAACTGAACTGACCAACCTGGTCAAATTCTGGACCGGATGGGAGATTGTACCACCAAGTCTCTCTGTAGAAGTGGTCGAGAGCAGATACCCCACAGCCTCCACCTGCTTTGAGACCTTGCGCATCCCAGGGCACTACAAGGATTACACATCTTTTAAACATGACATCCTGGCCTGTATTTCCACTTGCCATACAGGATTTGGTCTTGTGTGAGTGTCATGTGGCCTGCATTTACCCTTGTCAGACAAGATTTGTTCAGGGTTTGTTTTTAAGCTTGTTAGTTATTCTGTTAAATGATGGTTTTAACAATTGTAAAACTGAAGGGAACTAGCCCAAGGAAGTACTTCACAAATCTTCCTTGTAAACTATCTCTTTAAGCATTCAAGAAGTTCTTATTGCATACTGAATTTATTTCCACACTGTTACTGAGAGTCCTTTGCAGTAGTACAAACATGTCAATCTCAGCTTTCACATAAAAATGTGGTATGTCTTAAGTTTTTGCAGTTTAACATGTTCCTTGTCAACAGTCTCTGCACTGATATCATTCACACAAGTGAATTATAAGGGAATGAAAGCCCTTTTTGTAACATTCCTTGTATTACACTGAATAAATCATTAATATAGGTGTATACATTGAAATGAGCTGTACTGGTTTCTTCTTGCCAAAGCAATAATATTGGTTGTTGTTTTTATGATACTGGTTTTTGTTTGTATTATACTAGTTTTTGTTTTTATGATGCTGCTTGTTGTTTTTTTATCACTAGTTGTTGTGTTTTTAGCACTGGTTGGTGTTCTCCGAGTAGTGTTTACAGGAGTGTTTACGACGGTTTACTGTGTTTTAAAAGGTTTCACTGGATTTAGGTCTGGTGGCCACCTTTTAATATAGTGGCTGTGGCGAGCACAACCTTCACACTGCCCCAAAGGAGATGTGAGCCCCGGTGATGCTGAGGATGGAAAAGCGCCAGGTCTGTGTTGTGGGCTCGCAGTTTGAGGGAGTACTGCTGAGCCCCGGAGATCACCAGAAAGACCAACTGCCAGGGGACGAAAACAGAGGTACGTTTACTTAACTTTTGTTTCCACAGGTTTTGGCAGATGTTTCGCAAGTCCTCAGACAATATGAGGCTTGGACACGACAAAAGGCATCTGCCGGGGGACAAAAACTGAGGTAGCCTCCGTTTATTTCACTTTTTTTCCACAGGTTTATCTTCAAATATCTTATTGTTTTAAGATAAACCTGAAAAGATGTTAACCCATCTTTAATGTACTGAAGCCCCTCAGACAATATTAGACTTGGAGAGGACGACGAGCATTTGCTGAGGGACAAAAACTGAGGTACATTTACTTAGCTTGTGTTTGGACAGGTTTTGGCAGATGTTTCGCAGGGGGGCCAAAAGTCCTCAGACAATATGAGGCTTGGACACGATGAAGAGCATGAATGAAACTGAGGTAGCCTACGTTTATTTTCTTTTTGGAAATTTTTCATACTGGTTGTTGTTTTTATTATGCTGGTTGTTGTTTTTTATTACTAGTTGTTGTGTTTTAGCACTGCTTGTTGTGTTTTTATCACTGGTTGTATTGGTTTTTTTGTATTGGTTGTTGTTTTCATGATACTGATACTGGTTGTATCATAATTATACTGGTATGTGTTTTTTTATCACTGCTTGTCAAGACCTGGTTGATAAACATCAATTGTACTGGTTGTTGTTTTGATTACACTGGTTGTTGTAATTTTATCACTGGTTGTTGTTTTTATTACTACACTGGTTGTAGTAATTTTATAGCTGGTTGTTTTTATTACACTAGTTGGTGTTTTTATTACACTGGTGAAGTTTATCAGCCAGGTCCTGCTGAGCAGTGGTGTGATGATGATGTAGGAAGAACTCCGCTGATACAAGCTTGAGTTGAAGAGACCTTTATTAACAAGCAGTATCAGATCAGATGCCGAGAGATGTCGAGAGAGCTTCAGGGTCAGATCAGAAGACTCTGCCCTTAACATACAGACAACACAATATATAGCATGTCTGTTTGTCTAACTCCACCCATACCTTTCCCAACTTAAAGACCAGATCATGCTCTGGGCATTGTCCCACTGAGGAATGTTCTCCTTTGTGACAATCTATGTCTACATCTAAAGTTAATAGCCTCACATACCACAACTAAAAGTGGTCTCCATTCCAGACACCTGATCATGCTTGATCTGACATATATTTGATATTTGATTGATCTGATCGTATACCTCAGTTCCCCCCTTCTGGACTTCTCATAGTCCTGACAAAAACAGTGACAAATTCATGGTTTCTGTTATTGATCTTGGACATAATTGCTTGCTTGACAAAGTCCTCTTCAACCTATCATATATCTAATTTCTTATATCTAAGAAAATCTTTGTTTGTGAGATCATCTAATAACTAAGTTCCTATTTTAAATCCTATACGCACATTATTTTAAACTATTTTTAGACTAGATAAACTAATCCTATGCTAATTATGTCCCAGTTCGGCTACTCTTAGCCTCATCTGCAGATCTCCTTGCAGCCACACTCTTTTCCATCAAACACTGGAAAATACACTTCATCCTATGGATGCAATAACCAAAATCACCAACTTGTGACTCTGTACGTGTAGCAGCAAGGAAACCCACTGATCAGCTGTTACTTTCCAGTCAGAAAAACCACCCCTTCTAAAAGGTGGGAAAAAGACCAGAAAGCCTTACTAAGTCCCTAACAGAGAAACATCACCCTCAAGCCAATCAGGATAAGGAAACTCCCTTAAAAGTAACAATTACCAAACACTTACTAATTTGATGACCCTTTGCCAATTGGTCACTGAACTTCACAACTGTCCATTATTAGAGTATCATAAACTTACATATGTTACGGCCTTGGCCGTATTGTTCTGTTCTTTGTTGTTGTCCCTGTTTTTGTGTCAGAGTGAGTGTTCTTTCTTTTCGTAGCAGCTGTGTTGGTCCTGGCTCCTCCGAACACAGATTGATGGCGTAAGCTGATTGGACCCTGCAGCTGCTTCCAGCTTTTAAACCAGAGTCTTCCCCAGTTGCCGGTTGGAACCTCGAGTTGCAGAGGCTGTGGCGTTTGATTCTGGCATTGATTACTATAAGCCTTGTCCCCACATCTCGTTTTGTAGCTTTGTGTATTAAATAGCTCTTTGTGGTGTTGTGTTTGTTGAAAAGACTAACTTTAACTTTACTTTATTAACTTTGTTGCGCTGTATATATATTTGCACTATTGTGGTTCTTTTTCTTTTCTTTATTGTAGCTGTTCACCTGTACATCAGGCCTCTTTTTGTTCAGTAGATAATAAATTTGTGGTTGATTTTTGGTACCTCGTTGAGAGTGATTTTGATTTGGAGACAAGGTTTGGTCTTTTTTTCGTTCTCTTTTGTGTTGCATCCCTGCTCCCCTAGACTGGGTCGTAACATAAATTGGGGGCTCGTCCGTTCCTTATTCTATTCAAGTTTTGTGTAAGTGGACATGCATGCCTAATCCGGCAGGAGAAGAGGTTAAAGTCTGAACAAGACACCTCTCCTCTGCTCTGCTTTCCCCGCCCCATCTTCTTGCTCTCCCAATTGGGAGAGATCCAGGAAGAGGAAGTGTAGATAAGGTGAGGATGTGGCCACCTAGATTCTCTCTTTGGGACCATGTGGCCTGTTCAGGTGAGTTTGCATTGTAAGATACAGAGTTGGCTTGTTTTGTTTGCTTCTTGAAATGTTAGGGTTTGTTGCTTCTTGAAGGAAATGTTAGAAGAGGCTGTTAAATCTAGTCTGTGGTTTAGGCCTTCACCTTCAGCACCCTCTAAACTGTCTACACCCTACCCGAACAAGGGTCTGTATCCAAGCCCTACTTTCATCTTTGACTCTACCTCTATACTTTCTACCCCCTACCCAAACCAGGGTTTGTATTCCCACCCCGCTTTTATTGGTGCTGTTGGTAAGAGGCAGGGGTAGATGATGGTAGTGCGGCAATTGGCAGTTACATGTGGCATCTAGGCCTGTAGTATAATAGCTAGCGCGGTGGTGGTTTGATAGTATCTTAGCAGTTAGTATTGGCATCTAGCAGTTAACATTAACAGTATAGGTGAATCTAGTCTTCTTCTGTTCCTCTTAGCAGGTAGCGGTTAGCATTTAGCATTAACATTAGCTAAATGGTAGCATTGGAACTGTATTGTCTTCTTCTGTTCTTCTTAGCGGTTAGCATTAGCATTAGCTAAATGGTAGCATCGGTACTGGCCACTACCTGGAGCATCTTCTAAACAGGCCTGGGTCAGTTGAACATGGCAGTGCTGTTTGGATTGTGTAGGAGCAATGTGAACTGGCACTAGGGGGGTCACTCTGGGACGTCGGAGTTCACCGCCTAGCCTCCTGGAGGTGTCGTGGGACTAAGTAGGCGAAACACTGTTGAAGGGAGGTATCCACCTGATGACCCCCAGAGACGTGTTAGGAGTCACTGCTCTTTGGCATGTATAGAGGCAGATTAGGGGTCCAAGGTTCTTCACTGAGAATGAATCCTCTTTTTGAGCACAAGTATCTTGTGTTTAAAGTAACTAACATAAAAACACCAACCAGTGTAATAAAAACAACAACCAGTAAAATAAAAACAGCAACTAGTGTGATAAAAACAACCAGTGATAAAAAAAAACAATAACCAGTATCATAAAAACACCAACCAGTATAATAAAACTGACAACCAGTAGTACAAAAACAACTACTAAAATAAAAACAACAACTAGTACAATAAAAACAACACAAGTGATAAAAAAAAACAACCAGTATAATAAAAACAATAACCAGTGATAAAAAACGACCAGTAAAATAAAAACAACAATCAGTAATAAAATAACAACAACCAGTATAACAAAAACAACAACCAGTTATACAAAACAACAACCATTGATAAAAATTAAACAACCAGTGTAATCCAAACAACAACCAGTATATTAAAAACAACAACTTGTGTAATATAAACAACCAGTGATAAACAACAACCAGTTAAATAAAAACAAGTAACACAAAAACAACCAGTAATTAAAAAACAAAAACAAATAAAAAAAATCTGATTAGTAAAATAAAAACAACTAGTGCAATAAAAACAACAACCAGTGATAAAAAAACAACACCCAGTGATAAAAAAACAGCCACCAGTGCTAACAACACAACAGATATGTTCTTGAACTCATACAATTTGGTGCACACATCAGACTTAGTGTAACATTTAATTTGATGTCAGTGTTTAAGTTAGATGTGGCAATATGGCTCAAGAGTGCTCCCTACAAAATTTTCGTACAAGAACAGGATTGACATGATACTGGGACACAAACACAGGACATAAGGTGAGGTTTAACAAGGGTTATTTAATAAACATAGGTCAGTCACAATTGCACAGCAGTGTCGACCAATCTCAGGCTTTGCCATTTACAGGCACTCTGTTTTCACAAGTTCCTGCTATTTTTCTATTTCACAGCCGTTTACACCCAATTCTTCCAAGAGCGCCGTGGCTGGTGCTACCCCCAACGTGCACTCTCTCCGATGTGTGCATACTGCGAGGGCCCGTTCATCGCTACTTGCAGCTTTAATTGTTATTGTTGTTGTTTTGCATTTCTCTCTCTCTCTGTCTCCCGCCCTCTCAACCCAACTGGTCAAGGCAATTGGGTTGCCCACCCATGAGCCTGGTTCTGTTCGAGGTTTCTGTCTGTAAAAGGAAGTTTTTCCTTGCCACAGTCGCCAAGTGCTTGCTCATGTTGGAATTGTTGGGTCTCTTTAAATTCAAGAGTATGGTCTAGATCTGTTCTATATGAAAAGTAAAATGAACATAACTTTTGTTTTGATTTAACGGTATATAAATAAAGCTGAATTGAAAATGGAATAACTGTTTTCAAGGGGTTTTACTGGTTTTAACAGCTTTCACTGGAACTTTAACTGCCTTATAAGAGGTTTCACTCAGATGTTTTAATGAGTTATAACACCTATCACTGTAATGTAACAGGTGTGCACCTGACTTCAGACACAACATGGACAGCTGCCACATCTTTAATCTTAGGTCATCATCTTAGGTCTTTAAATGTTTTGCCCACCAAAATTTCAAATATGGAGGTAACAAATAGTCTGAAGGTGTTTTAAACACCATGCATTAGATTTAGATTTATTAGATTTTCTTATTAAAAAATTTGGAAAGTAACTAAGTACATTTACTCAATTACTGTTAAGTTTGAGGTGCTTTTACTTTCCTAGTGTATTTTCATTTCTTGCTCTTTATATTTCTAGGAAGTGGTGGAGCGTGTGGACAACATTATGTTCCTGGGCCTCCACATCACATCTGATCTCTCCTGGTCCATGAACACCTCCCGCCTGGTCAAGAAGGCACAACAAAGGCTCTTCTTCCTCAGGAAACTGAAACGGACTGGACTCTCCTCTCGGTTGCTCGTCAACTTGTACAGGGCCACAATTGAAAGTATCCTCTGCCTTAGTATGACAGTGTGGTATGGCAGCTGCATGGCACAGGAGAGGAAACAACTGGCACGGGTGGTTAAAACTGCACAGGGCATCGTGGACTGCCCCCTTCCTGACCTAGACTCTATATATGAAGGCCGGGTCAGGAAGAGGGCGAGATCCATCGCCACAGACCCCAGCCATCCGGGCCACAGACTGTTTGTACCGCTTCCATCAGGAAAGTGGTACAGGAACCACCACCACCAACAGACTGAGGGACAGCTTCTTTCCCAGAGCTGTCAGAGCTATCACCCCCAGCAGCCCCTCACTGGAGTGAGAGACTGTGAGAACTATGAGCCGCTGAACACTGCACTTTTACACCTCCACCTCCACCTGCACCTTTTGTGTAATTAACATTTAAGTACACACATGCTTAACTAAATGGTCAACCATTTGCATTCAGTATATACATTTTAGTATATTTCAGCTGCTGTTGGTACATTTCATTGGTATATTTTATTGTTGAGTATATTTTTATTGTCTTAGTATATTTTCATTGCTGGTATATTTTTATTGCATTTACGAATATTTTTACTGCATGTTGGTTTATTTTATTCTAGTATCTTTCTTATCTTTCTTATTATCTTGTTTCTAACATGGGGGTTGCAATGCAAATTTAATTGACATGTCATGCTCAATGACAATAAAGGAATCTTGAATCTTGAATCTTCTACTACACTACAATTACAACAGAGCCACAGACTATATTCTGCCCTCCAAAAACTGTTCACTAAAGCTGAATATTATTATCTTAATGAGGGTAGGATTTACTGCCTACCTGTTTAGATTGTTATATTAGCTTTAATTTGATGTATGCTATCTCGCCAACTAATGCATTTCTAGCGGATGTTTTTTTTAGAAGTGCATTTTACACTGAAAGGGATTAGCGGAAGTCGTCATCGTTGTGCCTGACTTGACTAAGGACTTCCAGCCTCGTTTTCCTTAAAGCGTCACTTTCTCTACAGAAATGAGCAGCATTGGCGCGACACCGGCGTCTGTCGCGGGGCTAAATACGGGTGTAGAGGGCTCAGTTTGCCGGTCAAACAGGTGACAGCGAGGCACGGGATTTAATTGTTATTCCGAAAAAGAGGAAGACGGATCCCGGGACAAATGTTTGCTAACCGTGTGACTTTAGCCCGCAGGGAACTTTCGCTTCCCCGTTAAAGTTTTCGCTCATGTCTGTTCCTGAAAACGCCGCTTGTTTACGGGACTGTTCTTCACTGTCCGTGAAGTATTAGTTTGGTACAGCTTCAGTATCTGTCGCTTCATGACTGTAGAAAACTGCGTAAGAAGCTTTTAAGTGTGCGGTGCAGCGTCCTTTGTGAACAGCTGACTCACCCGCCGAAGGCCGGGCGGCACCGGGGTCGACGCTGATCCCACCTCCATGGGTTGAGCCCTCACTGTCTGAAGATGATCGGGTCACCGGATCTGCTGGCCTTCACCGGCACTGAGGGGTTTGGGGAAGGAGAAGAGGACGAGGAGGCTCGGGCTCTACCTGAAGAGTTGTCTGTCCCCCTTTTACCTCCGTCCCACCCCTGGACCACCTCGGCCCAGTTCCACAGAGACTTCATTTTGGTGGCTGAATTCTCAGAGCAGGTGTGTGCTTTCAGTTTGGATAAAAACCGTTCCTGCTGTGATATCCAGTGCTTTGGGAATAATTTTGCAATAACTGACTCTTTGTTACTGGTTTTACAGTTTTATGATGTGAAACTAGGATTTCTCATGGAGGGTAAAAGTCAAGATAAGACCTTATTGATCTCCTGAGGAAATTACAGCAACACAAAACCAGACCAGATAAAGACACCACAAGGGCAAGAAGAGAAGAAAGGAAGCAAAAATAGAATAAAGCCACAACTCAGCAGAGGAGAGTAAACATTAAGCAGCAGAAGAAAAAAATACTGTAAAGTCAAATAAGAAGACTATATTCAATACCTGAGGTACACAAATCTGCTTTGTGTGCAGTAATGTTGTAAATGTGCAAAAATGTTATTTACAATTAAACTCGTGGGCAGTTTCTAGTGAAGAATATAATACTGCATAATAAAAACGATGGGACGTAAGATGTAGCATAATGCAGTGATTGGAGATGCACTGATATCAGTCCGATACTGACTCAAATAGCTTGACTGGGTACCGCTGACAATGGGCTGATCGGATACCATTTTTTTAATAAGTAATGATTTAGTTCTTTTTTACATATGTATTTATTTGTGACATTGCGTTTTACAAACTTAGGAAAGCATTGTTTAAGTCAAGCCACAAAAGAATGACCCCAGTCTCTTTCACACACTGGTATCAGATAGGTACTTGGTATGAGCTGATACTCATACCAAGTATCTGGACTGGGGAAAGTCTCATCGGTGCAGTCGTAGCACTGATGATGATGATAGATGATCAGGTACTTCATTAATCCCATTGCAGAAGCCAAGTGACATCTGAATCACACAATAAACAACATTAGGAATTCTGACCAGAAACTGATCTGAAACTAAAAACTAGGACTATACTGTAACTCTGAGTACACACAATAATAGTGCTAGTGAGTATTATATACATGGTTAGTGCAGGTCGCGTACATCTTGTATATTGATTGTTAAAAAATTCACATAAATGACAGAAAAAATACAAAAGGCTGCTGCTAGAGTGGCGAATATTTTCATTGTGGGCTATCCTGTTGTGTGTGTACCCAACTGATTGTTTGGACTATAGACTTTTACAAAATAGGAAAAAGTAGCATGTCACAAGTTCCCAAAGCCCAAGGTGAGGTCTTCAAATTGGGATTTTTGTATATGAAAAAAAAAAAACTTCAAAGACATTTCATTTCCAAAAATACAAAGCAGAATAATCTGGTCATCATGAAACTTGAACCAGGAGCAGCCTGCTGACCTCAGGCTTAAGACGGTGACTGTGGTCCACAGTGTGCCTGGTTCATGTCCTCTCTTTGGACATTGTCTGGCTGCGGGCTTTGATCAATTAATCAGGGAAAAACTGACTCAATCAATAAAGAAAATAGCAAGAGAACATTTGATGTTTATGTGAACAGTCAATTATCAGAATATTTTCATGTCACTTGTGTCCGGCATACATTGTTAAGGAATTTTCCAATATTCTCTGATGTTTCATATAAAATAATTATCATTAGCAAACCAAGGTGTTTACATCATATTGTGTCACTTTAGACTTCCTGCTGTTTGTTTACAGGTGGGACCCACACCTGTACTGACAATACCGGATGACCCCAGAGTCGTTGGATCATTTGACCTCAACCACTTCTCTGTTCGCATCATGTCCGTGGACTACCAGGCGTCGGGCCCCGGCCACACCCCTCCCGCATCCCCCGGCCCCCGCCTCAACTTCAGCGAGGACTCCAGAGTGATTCTGGGAGATTCAGCGGAAGATGCCTTTGCATACGTTCACCACATGACCCTGTATGACCTGCAGGCTCGGGGTATGGTGCGACCTTTCTGCATGGCATACGTGTGCTCAGACCAGGCGAAGCTGATGGAGAATTTCTCTGAACTGTCGACGTGCTTCTCTCAGGCCTCTGACAGCCTCAAGACGGGAAACAGACAAGCTTTTTCGATGGAGCTGCAGAGAAAATTACAAGAGCTCGAGTAAGATATACTAATGTACAATGTACCAGTGCCCCAGTCCAATATTTGACTAGTTTACAAATTTCTTATTACTGATCCCATTAAAATAAAGGCCCTGATATGTGACCCCACATGAGTTAATGCCACATACAGTCCACGCAGTCATACATTTTGGATGTCAGCATGGGCCCTTGTTGATACAAACACATGACAAAATTTAAGTCAGATTTTTACAGTTTTGTGGAAAGTATACATTTTGCTTAAAGAGTAACTTAACACCCCTTAAGACCCTTGTCTGACCTCCAGTGGTTTGACTTCTCACCTTGCTACAGTGACAAACAGGTGACATCACATTGGGTGTGGTTCTAGATGCAGTATATGATGCTGGATATGGTCAGAGGTCAAACAGACTTGAAACTCTCAACCAAAGAGGACAGTGAAACACTGATTTAAATTACTCCCACATCTGCTGACTAAACTTACCTCTGTGACTGTTTCAGGTACACACGGTTGACTCTGCTGAAGGAAACTGAACGTCCGAGGATGGAAAATGGATTCACAGAGGTTGGAGATAAAGCAGATGAGCTTGAAGCTGTGGAGCGTTCAATCTTAAATCATAGAGACCTCCTCCGCCAGGTCACGTCTTACCCAAACAGGAAGCTGAAACAGCCTGACTTCCTGCCCTACGACCCAGCGGACTCCCTCACTGATCCGATTGCGTTACTGTCTCCTGAGCCCTGTCCCTCCCTCTCCCTCTCCACCTCCACCTCCACCTCCTCCAGGTCTGAGCATCGTCTGAAGCCTCTGCAGGAGCTTTGCAACACCTACTTCCTGTCACTGATGAAGGAGCAGCTCGCTGACACCGAGCGCCGCCTGCATGGCGACAGGAGTGTGCTGCGAAGTGCTTGTGTCGTACATTCGTTGTCCAGGAGGCTCAACCTTGTGAACTTCCTGTTTGAGCTGTGGAGCCCAGAGGACGGAGATGAGGAGGAGAGAGAGAGCGCTGAGGCAGAGCTGCAGAGGACGACAGGAAGCAAGAGCAGTGTCGAGGTGTTTCAGTCAGAACCAGTGAGCCCCGAGTTATTCTGCTCCTGTGTGGAGGAGATCCCCATCAAACTGGAGGCCGGAGAAGCTGGGACAGTGACCCCTGACCCCAGTGTTGCCATGGAGATGACAGGAAGTGTGAGCAGCGGCGACAGCATTGAAGTGCTCGGGACTGAGAAGTCTTATCGGGCGCAGCGTGTCGTCACTGGATGTGACAGCAGAGGTATGAAACATTAGTTCATCATTTTAATTGGGTTTTGGCGCCGGTGGTGAATGCATTTTATACATTTCAGGTTCTGGTGTCTTTTTCTACACTTTTTCCACACAAATGATTCATAAAGAAAAATCTACATTGGAAATAAAACAAACATTAATTGCAGTATTTTCTTTTCTCCACCCTCCGGCCTCACAGGTGACAACTGGGCATTAATAGAAAAGCAAAACTAAGCACAAGAGATTTTAATGTCAGTGTTTGTAAGATAAATACAGTATAGTTCTGACTTGACATGATGATAAATAGATTGACAGAAAAGTGGCCAATTACAGTTTTGATCATTGATAATCATTTAAGTTGTTTATCAAGCAAAGCTGCACAACATTTGCTGGTTTCTCAAATTTTATGATTTTCTTCATGTGTTTCATGTCATTGTAAACTGAAGAAATGTTTAGCTTTTGCACTGTTGATCCAATAAAAGAAACAATATGAAGAAAATCTACTGGGCTCGGGGGAAATGTTCTGGGAGTTTTCCTCTATTTTGACATTTTAAAGACAAAGTGATAGCATACGCATGCCTCTGTTACAGCTGATAGTTCACTCTGTTCAACAGAAACACCAGCTGGGATGGTGGACACTTCCAGGCGAGCCGCAGCAGAGGTTGGCATCAGGCGCGTGCGAGCGTACGCCAGACGGGCCAACAGCGAGGACAGCATCGAGGTGCTCAGTACGACTGAGTCAATCTTCCCCGACGACCTCACAGCCATCACGGAGGAAGAAGCCGAGCATCATCTGCTGAACAACGGCTTTGACGATGAGGAAGAGATACTGACAGAGCGTAAATCTGAGGAGAAGATGGTGAACGCAGCTACGTTAGTAAATGACGATGAGACTGAACGGCCTGTTTTGGAAGGAGGCGGTTGTGTTGACAGAGATGAGTCCTTAACACCAATAACTGTTCGTGGTGAGGGTGGAATCAAGAAGGAGCAGGTCAGTGAGTGTTTGAAGATCAATGAAGTCTATGGAGACAAACCTGAGAGGACGTCCAAACTACTGCAAGGTAATACATCTGCTACAATATTCATGTCCAAAGCCCCATTTAAACACGATTTAAGACACTAAAACAAACACAAAAAAAAAACACTTACCAAATCCTGATTTGTAAACCGCAATGGCTGTTTCTTGAGGTGGAGGAGTTGGCGGCTATTGATCACAGCAGTTATAATTCTTGATTAATTGCTGAGATCTGGGAACAAGGCATCATACCTACAGTAAATTCCAGTGAGACGAGAAACACAAGCAAACAGTTCGGTTGTGAATGAATCAGTCATCTAAACCACTTCGTTTGGAGGTAAATCCAAAAGTGGTTTGTTTTCATTTATTGTTAATATTAATAAACATTGTTGTAAATGAGTTAGCCAAGAGGCTATTTTTTATCTGTGGTGTGTGGACAGGTGCTACAGTCACTCTCAAAACAGAATATTAGACCGAAATTGCAAATTCTTCAGATCATTTCAGAGCACGCAGAATAATAAAATACAAGGAAATATTAATGGTAGTTAAAAGATCATTCAGGATACTCTAATACTATATTGTCACAACTACCAGGATAAACCCGACGTCTGTTGACATGTAATAAAAGTGTTATGACTGTTGTTAGTGGAAGAAGCAGCGGAGTCGACGCCTCGGTGGCCTGAAGTCCATCAGTCTGTGCCTGACCTTCATGTGAACTTCTCCCCTCCTGTCATCCTGGCTGAGGTTGACCCGTGGTCTCCGCCCTGCGCTCCTCTTCGGCTGCTGAGCGTCGACGAGGCGTCTGACTGCGCCAGCTTTACCGGCTCTGCCGACCTGCCCTCTCCCGCCCAAAATTTCCACAGCAACACCCGCTCAGATCAGAAGAGGAGAAGGAAGGCTGGACTCAGAGCCCTCAGGTTCCTCAAACAGAACTCCTTCTCCCAGCATGCCGTGTTTTGTCTCCTGAGCGGCCGGCCGCTTGTTGTCATCGGAGGGGACGAGTCTTTGGTCAGAAAACTTGTGGACGCTCTGAGTCTCTTCCTTCCTGCTCCTGGTCCTGATGGAAATGCGGTGATGCTGTGTTTGACTACGCCACTTCAACTGACTGACCTGCTCACCTGGAGACTGATAGGAATACACAGGTACTCCACAAGATCAATCGCCAATTACCTGTCTTTGTGTTTTGACGTTGGTCATTATTTTAGATGTTATGTCTCATTTGTTGTATTACAAAATTACTACTTTTATATTGAGATGCCCTGTTATATCTTTTTGGTTGCTTGCTGGGCCCTTTGAAAACTGTCTCTACAGAGATCTACCCACAGAGAGTGGAGGGAGTAACAGAAATAACAGCAACAGCCACACAGTAAATACCAGTGTGTTGAATCGGGAAATATTTGCTTTTTGAGAGTTTTTCCTTCCCTGTGAATTTTCCTTTATATCCTAATAGGGAAGGTTTTAGAAAATAATAACAGGTAAGGACGTGTGACAAGGAGACATTTATTGTGGCTGACTGAAAGACTCAACAGTATTTTGTGAACAAACTACAAACTATGGTGTCAAAAATGAAGAAAAAAGTCAAATGCACAACACCAACATTCAGGGGAAAGACAAATATTGAATTTCACCAAACTGCAGGACTATTGTACTATTACCACAAACCATTAGTCTGTATTAAAGCTGCTCTTATCAGTATTTTATATTGACAGTGGATGAAATTACTATGGGCCTTTTTACACCTGAAAGTCCAAACAGAGGTCTGAACCAGGGCTCATGATTTTGTTACATTGCCACATTTGATCAGGTTAGTTTTGCTTTCACACTGATATTACACAGTCGCACTAAAGAACAGTATAGGACATGCAACAAAAAAAAAAAAAAAAATCACTGCTTTAAATGTATTATTCTATTAAGACATAATTGTGTTATGTGTCTTAAATGTATGTGATGCACATAAAGGATAGTTTATCCTTTGGAGGTATTGACTATACCCCCGGACCCTGACTGCTTGTTCAGTTGTTATTTGCTTTATGGAAAAAATGAAAATACCAATAAATACAGAGTTTCAAAAAAAAAAATACATAATTGTGCATAGCCCTCCAGGAGTTGACCCCTTTCCAACACCAAGTCACAAAACTTGTGACTTGGTGTTGGAAAGGGGTCAACCTTGTTCAATACAGTTTTAATGCTTATCGAGGGAAATGTCTGATGTTTTGAGACAATAGTAGGATCAAATGAACTAACTACTAATTGACTCTGTTCTGTTGCATCCTTTTTCTTTTGGACCAGATCTTCCTCCAGCTCTTCGGCCAGCGTTCTTCATTCTCTGACTCGCTACAGCCGCTATATGGCCCTGTTGGACCTGGACCAGAGGACGCTGCAGTGTCCATCATACTCCGGCTCTCTCATCAGCAGACTGGCCAACCCGCACACTGGCATCAGCCGAGGCATCACCTACCTGCTGCACCTGGAGAGCTGCCTGACTGCGCTGGCCAACCAGGCTCTGCTGTACACATTTAACCCTGCTTCACGACGTCCAAAGGCTGCTCAAGGAAAGGACGGTCCGGGAGAAGAGGACTTCCTGTTCACGCGAGGGTTCTGCAGCAGTGAGAATGATTTGAGGGTGATGTATTTCCTGTCTGATCTCATCAAACAGCGCCACGCAGGACGTGGACCGCCGGTTTTAAGGTTCTCTTACTGCTCACTGCACCTGCACAGAAATACATATGCAGCATAAACACTGGATGAGCAAAAGCAACTGACTAGTGATAGTCTCTTCTAATAACCTCAACTAAATGCACTGATTTCCCTATAATTTTGACTGATTCAGAGTTATGTCATCTGCCATCGTGAACATGTTAAGACATAAGAATCAAGCTTGTATGTTTTTATCTGCAGTGTTAAATTTTAGTTTGTATGCATGCTCTTTACCCCATGATGCATCTCTGGATTACTGGACACGAATGCACTAGTGCCTCACAAGCACCGAAGACTTTTACATGCTGGCAGCTTCTACAGCTGGACTGGACTGTTTTATGAAGTATGATGGTTTTAACATGAAGGCTTTTTACTGACTCACATGTGGATTTTGAGATGATTGAGCCACACAACACTGAATAATTTAAGCAGGAAATTACTGATAAACCGGCATAGTATTGTTGCTTGTAGTTTGTGGAACTACATTGACTGATGATTATTTCAAAGCACCCTTGACTGTGACAAGTCTATCAGGTCTGTTGCTCTGTCATTTAACTTTTAACCACTTTAGCTGCAGTTTAAAATGGGTTCAGACTGGATCTGTCAGGGTTTCTGCCAGCTGAAAGCCAAGTTTAACATGACTGCTCCCTTAAAACAAGCACAGGTTATTTAACCTGAACACCAGATTCCAAACAAAAAAGCTGAAACAAGGAAATGTAAATCTACTGATGGGCATGGACGAGAATTTAAAATTCAGTGTCCCCTCAGTCTACTTCCAGTATCCAGTTTTGGAAAACATTTTGGGAAATATACATTTCCATTGTCCTGCTAAAGAGTTTGATTAAATTTGGTATCAGTGTCACTCTTGTACAGCAACAAAAAAATTTCCAAACTTTAAATGTACGACACATTTTCAGGGACAGAGACATGACAGAGCAACAGCCTACTTGTTTTACACTGCACTTTTGTTACTTCGTTGATGCAACTATGAGCCGATTTTACTGTGTGTATTTCTACTCTGAATAAAGTCCTATTTTACATTGGGATTATAAATCACAGCAATAAACAATCCAGAGCAACCATCACTTTATTTTCCTTTTCTATAAATTGGCCAAAGCATATAATAGAAGTGAATGCCCAAAAGTATTTCTGGACAGTAACAGATATACCACTAATTGTTTGTGATCAAATATTTATTGAAAATGAAATTCAGTATTTACATTAATAGTAATCAAAATATTACAAAAACCCCATGAGAACCTCTCAGTCAAAAAAAAAAAAAATCCTACATTGCAGAATTGAACTTTTATCCAGTTTAGACGATCAGCATGGTGAACAAACACTGAAGGATAAGCAACAGAGTGTCTCTAGAATGTTATCGAATAAAGAGGATGTGGTTTAAGTTACTTCATTGGTGTATTGACACCTGGTCTGTCCAGGTAAATTTGGTCTGACACATTCACCTGTCAAGTCATCCAGCTCTCCACAGTTCTTAACTCAACTAGAGGAGAGTGCTGGGTCTTCAGCGTTTGCCAGGAACATCAGCATGCAATCAGGCCCACCTACGAAAAAAAAGAGGCTTTATATCAAAGGTTTCAAATAAATTCATTGCACATCTGACAGTTAACACTTACAATTTGGTTTCCTTTGTGCCAGTGGAGCTATTAATGCGAGCGAGAATCAGCCCTAGGGGTGAAAAAACTACTATGAGATCCACACAGCAGCTACAACAAATCAATTAAATCATTTATTAAGTTTAAAAGAAAAACTACCTTCTCACATTTGTGATCCAGTGATTAAATATGATGCATCAGGACCGAGATGTACTTATTTAACAGATCAAGAATAGGCCAGATGTGACCGAATGTCATAAAATGAACTTTTTTAGTCCCTGTCTTGATATACATGCGAGAACAATTTCATTTTATAGTCTTAAAACATTGATGGTGTATGAGCAACTCCATTGAGCTCCACAGAAGTGATGTGTAGTTCCAGCTTTGTTCCCTTAGAATGATCTCAATCTCTTTCACACACAGAGGTGTGGGATCAGTGCTTGAAAATCATTCATTTTCATTTAAACATTGGTATCAGACAAACAAGTGATCAGTGCTCGCTATTAAGCACGACTGTGTTAAAGGTACCCAGTGGAGTGTTTGACTACGAGCACTGAGGAGCAATGTTCAGCACTAGCACACAAATCAGGAATCCTGTTTGTGTAGGTAATATACACTCATGCTGACGTGAGGTATCTGCAAGAGAATATGTATTACTCAACTTAACACTATTCCACTGACAGACAGCAGGTGGCGGTAATAAGCCATTAAAAATGGAGCAACACACAAATGCAGGGAATAAGACAACTGTTGAGGATGGTAATGCATTTAACATATTTGGAAGGCTCAAGGTTTCACATGATACGTTTTAGTGACCAACACTGAGTGAAAATGTCACAAGGTACGCTTTAGGGCATTCATTCGTTCGCAACTGGACCTCGTCAGTTTGTCTTTTAGAAGACGTTTCGCCTCTCATCCGAGCATGCTTCATCAGTTCATGCGCAACCAGACTAGACAGGACAGCTCTAGTCCAATGCAATGGTGTTAGGTTCAAGTATTTATCCTGTGAGTGAGGCCAACCCCCAAAACCAAGAATGGTATCACTCTATTGTGAGGCAAACGATCCCCCCATTAAGGCGGGGTAGGGTGCGACCCTTGGATGTCAACGACAGTCGTTTGCCTCGTTAGTGTCCCATTGTTGTCATTGGGAGGCTCCTGGAGCCATGTGTGAATGGCTTTGTTGTTTATCCTCAGAGACTAAATCTTTGAATCTCTTTGGGAGAGATGAAAGGACAGCATTGTATGTGGGAGATAGGTGGTGTCTCAGACCTCCCCCTCTGTTCAGAGATGGTTTTTCAACCATGACATAGATGGCTTCTCGTACCCCTCTTTCAAACCATCTGTCTTCTCTGTCCAGAATATGCACATTTTTATCCTCAAAGGAGTGTGCTTCCTCCTTGAGGTGCAGGTAAACAGCCGAGTCTAGACCTGAAGAGTTAGCCCTTCTGTGTTGTGCCATGCGTCTGCTCAGTGGCTGTTTGGTTTCCCCAATATACAAGTCTGTGCATTCCTCACTGCACTGGACTGCATACACCAGATTGTTCTTCTGAGTGCGAGGTGTCCGGTCTACCGGTCTGCCTGCCTGCCTGCTCGGATGAGAGGCGAAACGTCTTCTAAGACAAACTGACGAGGTCCAGTTGCGAACGATTGAATGCCCTAAAGCTTACAATGACCTGGATGAATGAGAATATTCACAGGCATGTCACAAGGTACCTTCATTTACAGTCTGCTCTCAAAGAAAAATATATACTACCATTGTTAAAAAAGAAAAGGATCAGCAGATGATAATTGTGGGACTTACAGTTGACATTGCGACACAAGGGAGGAGTAAAGTTTAACAGCCACTGGACTGCCTACACAGGGGAAAAGATGCAGAAGGTTAAATTAATACCAAAACAATGAAAACGCACTGAAGGATCACCACGTGTGACAGAGCAACTTACAGTAGGTGCTGATCACTGCCACATCAGGAGAGGTCATGGAAAACAAGGCAACAGATCAGACCCACAGCCTCTGACTAACCGTCTCCAGAATAAAAAGAAAAACTCTAATCTGAACGTCTCTAGCTCAAAGGGTTGTGCTGCTTTTGTTGCATTAAGTTATAAATTAAACGTGACTCACTGGTACTAGTTCCCCTTTGCAGAAGACTGAGCGGGTACAAGGGCGCGGAGAAAGGGTAACGAATTATCCCCACCTGACAGAAACACGAAGACACACTATGTTTTTCTGGCTGTTGTACCTGAAGACGGAGAGTAGTTTCGTCTTCATTCACAGATACAGTGAAGAGTTTTCGATCACAGCAGAGAAGTGTTTTGATGAGCATATCTCGAGCTTCATCATCAAATGGTGACAGCTTTTTCATCTATTCTACACTTACGATGTTTAGAATGTCCAGTTTTTGTTGACGGAGACAGAAATGTGTAACTTCAATTATAGGTTTATTACTGAGGTCATAGTTAAAGGTGGTGTTTCACTGAACTACATTATACTGTGAGGTGTTTCTAATTTTATGCGCTCCTATTTGCATAGTCAAGGGGGGCAGAATGTTAAAAATACCTCTGAAGATAATGCAGCTCAGTATCACACCACCACCAACTACGTCCTAGAGGTTAAAACATAACTGAATTAATGACAGAAACCAGAGTTTATGGCTGAGCTGGTAGATTTGATTACATTAGATTATACAGGTGTACCTAATAAAGTGGCTACTGAGTGCAAATTCTTACTGAATAATCAGTGGTGAAAGTAATTAAGTAACTTAGTATAGTATATATACTTTATATGTATAGTAACATATAAAGTACGGCACTTAAGTACGATTTTGAGGTATCTGTAGTTTACTTGAGTATTTTATGTTGTGTTACTTTACGCACACACGCACACCCCTGTATGGTTCTGTACTGTGTCTATGGTTGTGTACTGTATTTTTGCATTGTTGTGTTGGTACTTTCACCTAATTAAAGACATAAATGCTTCTTCCACCATTGAATAATTTAGAGAATTTCCCAGTGTTTTGATGATTCAACCCTAATTTAAGGACGCTGAGTGATTAGTGCTGTGATTCGTTATGAAGTTGCCCACACGTACCTGCTATGTTTTCCATCTCTTGCGAGACCGCCTGTAAGAAGAAGCTGAGGCGTTCTGGGCTGGAGGACAAATTGTCCCATAGCCACTCAAGAGCCCACACATTCTCCTGAGAGACAGAAATGTCATTTGATAAAATCTTTACATCCTCATGTCAACTTCCAGCACAATACAGGAGGTGATAAGGACCAATGAGACTGTGGACTTAATGTCTACACACAAGATGTTACACATAAGGAAGCAGGGACAGGAAATTACCTTAAACATGTTGAGCACAGGGAGGGCGGGACTCAGAGCAGAATCAAGGATTCTTAAACCTAAAGCTCCCGTTACCAAGAGCAACAAGGCCTGATCTGGGTACACCTGTAAACACAAACGCACATGCATTCGCAGTTTATTACATCCACAGGTTTGAGGGCACGTGTGTAGATCATGACAGTCGTACCTCGTGAAAGAATCTCTGCATGTTTGACCAGCGCTGCTCGAGCAGTATCAAATTCACAGCATCTTTAGCTTCCTGAAGTCCAGACACGAAAGTCAGAAAATACAGAATGAAAACAGCTACCGCGAATAATAAATGGACGATTATGTATCAAATAAAGAACTGTTAATAAACAAGAAATACATACGTGTAGAAACTGTGGGCTCGGTGCTGGTAGAGGTGTGTTGACGACTGCGAGCAAACTGGTCCAACACTGAGACTGGATCACAAAGACATACAATCACACGCTGGAACATGCTGAGGAAATGGGGTTTGTAGAGCACAGTTCATACACATCAGTGTGCGTTAAATATAAAGAAGAACTTTTAAAAAGGTCATTCACAATCACTCTGTCACAATAATCAGGAAAATGGGCTTATAAAATACTAAATGGCAAAGATAACGCTCGGAAAAAAGAAATTTTGACAAAAGTGCAGGTCTGTGCACATCTGAAGTCCTCAAAAAGGCCAGTCCAGTAATAATCCTGATTCTTATTTGATCAGCACTGCCTAGGTTGACAGTTTGATCTGAGCAAAGTGGCACAACAGCAGCTCGCCCCTCTCTCGGGGCATATGAAAAAAAAATACAGAAGTACAATCTAAAGTTCAAATAATGCGTCCTCTGGCGTACTTTTGCCTGCAAATGAACAGGGAGCTCTGGGCGCAGGCAACAAGGAGGGAAGTTTAACATTGTTCATGTCCATATATGAACCACATAGTAATGATATAAAACTGGTTGGAAAAAAAACCTGCAAACACACACATGCACACAAACACACACACACCTTGTTGTTTACTGAAGTCAGTGCAGTGATGTTGAGTTAGGTGTTAAAAATCATCTCCACAGGCTTCTGGGGGACACCAGAGAGTCTGTTTTTAAGCTACAAAAGCCAGTACAAGGCTGAATTTGATAGGCCTTTGATTATTTGAGATATTTCCCAGCGATGAAAAGCTGCTCTTATCTGTTGATTTGTTGTGACCTGCGATGAGCATTGTAGACTTACATCAGCGTAGACAGCAGAGCAGCATCTCTGCACCCTGAAAGCAAACTTCACCAGCACATCACGCCCCAGTGGTACAGCACCTGGAGAGAAGAGTTTGACTTCTTAGAAGGAAATCAAAAGGTGTTAGAAGTGAAAAATCTATCATCCATCCATGTCTGACCTTTAATTGGCTCCCACGCTACATCAGAATTGCAGAGCTGCTCCGGCTGACTGACCACCAGCTTTGGTGCTGTTGCCGTTTTAAAGATGCAGAGATAAAAGAGGAAGAGATGTGGCGTGAAGCGGGAGGCGGGGGGGTTCACTGTGGTGAACAAACTGTTCAGAGCGGAGTTAAAGTCTCCCTGCATGCACACGAAGAAAGGGATGAGGTCTTGTACCTGCTGGAGGCTGTTGGAGAAAAAAAAATCAAATGCAGCAAGTCAAAAATCTGAGGTCACCAGTCAGTTCGAAATCTTAAAGAAACATAATGCAAAAAGATTTAATTTTAAAACGTTATAGTTGTAACAGTGACTTTTCTTTAATATAAAAGGGGCCTGAACCTTTTCATTTTATAGGCTTCAGCAACACAAATTCAAATTTGTAAATATTGTCAAACTTCTTCCCTGACACAAACAAAACTGTTAACCAATAATGTAGCAGAGTTTTATTAAAAGAGCACCCGACAAAAGCATGGCTGGTCACAAGGAGTATTTTAAATGATGGAAATAGCAATGGAGGAAAACATTTCTTCCTCTCTTTTTGGGCAAATATTTACAAAATTGTATGTTTTGGATTTTCAAAGATTTAAAGTATTTTTATCAAACTTCCCAAAGAACATATTCTGTATTGACATCAAATCTCTGCTCATATCCATAACTGGGTTTAGACTTAATAAATACTCTCCAGTTCATCAGCCATTTGACTCATGAAATTGAAAAAAATCTCACTGTGAATCATTAACATCTTATCTTGATTTTTGACAGTTAGGAGGAAGCTGAAGGCAGTGTGACACATGAACCTTCATAATGCAGAATGAAGGGATTGTTCTCAGTTCAGGATGCTAAATATTTGTGGTCATTTGAACACTCACAGTTTGGAATCATCAGTCTGGACGACTCGCAGGTAGCGACATAATTCTCTGTACCTGCACACAGTGAAGACACAGCCAGGCTAGATTTATAAGCAGTTGTAAGAAGTGTGTGTGTGTTTTATGTATATAAGTATGAAAGGGTGTGTGTGTACCCATTTCATACCTGCGCTGTTGCTGTAGTACTTCTGTTCTCAGTAGAACTACAGAGATCTGTTCAATCAGGACATCCTTCTTGCCTTTGACTTTGCGGACGCCCGACACATTCTGCCCCTTCAGCACAGACACCAGCAGGACATCATGCCAAGGACGGACACACAGGCTGCACACGCACACCAAAGTTATATTAAGACACAAAAATGCTTTAATATGTAACCTTGGGGATGATGAAGGAAAACACACACAAGCTCATATGAACTTCTGGGTCACAGGCACAATTTAACACACAGAGACACAGACAGACACACACACCTGTTTCTCAGACTCTTCAGCTCAGCGGGGAAATAGAATCTCTTGTAAAAATCCTGCAGTTTGTGGGTGAACTCGGGGGTAAAACTATCCATCACCATCTGTCTCTGCATGGATGATATAACCCTGGAAAAAACCCAAACACAAGCAAGAAAGTAAATGTCTAAATCAATTAGTTGCAGACAGAACACAAGATGGGTCTGTATCTCTGGCACCATTTGCCTTGAAGAACACTGCAATTGTGTGCTGCTGGTTTAGTGAAGGTTCCCCAAAGCTCTGGAACACACTACCTATAGATATCAATGAAGCGAGATCGCTAAGTACTTTTACAAGAAAGCTAAAAACATATGCCTTCACTTTAGCCATCAACTAGCTGCGACTTGCAGACTGATACAGGCCTGAAACTCCTGCTTATGTTTTGCCTCTCACTTATGCACTGCTGCACTTAAAATGTTGCATTTTCATTCTCTGTACTCTATTTTTAATGTTGTTTTACTACTGTAAAGAGAGGTTTTTATTTTCCCATCTTATGTTATGCATTCTCTTTATTCTGTTTTGTCCTTATTATTACTATTATTATCAAGTGTGTTTTATTCTCTATATTGTATGATCTATTATTCTGTGTATGTGTGTGTGTGTCACTGTGTGTACCTCTGCAGTAACAGCACTTTGGCCTCAGCAGCATTCGCCATAGGAGACTTCAAGATGAAGGTCCTGTTGAGAATCATATCAATGAGGACAATAAATACAGAGAAAACTTAAAACCGTGAAGACGACCATTAATCAAGAATGTAGAGTTGCAGCACTATTCATGTTTAATGATGGTAAGAAAATTGATGGTTATCAAACCATGTATATTTGCTTATCTACGGTACTGAATTCTGCCATATCGGTGTTATTAAAAAAAATATTTCAAGTTTATATCAAGATTCATGTCCGTCAAGTCGTGTGTGTGTGTGTGTGTACCCTGTGGCTTGACAATGTCGAATGAAGTACTCAGCAGCTCCCAGTCTCATGATGGCAGCAGCTCTGCCATCCTGTTTATCTGCCTTGTTCAGGAATGATGACACAAGCTCATACACAGGTGTGTAACTAACAAAAAACAAACAAAAAAAGTCACTTTTCATTTGTTAATAATGTCCATGTTTTGAATGTCACATAATATAAAGTTGGTACAGTCTGGTAAAAATGCCACTGTTGATGTTCCTTGCATTTCTGAGTCCAACTTGTTACGCTGATTTGTATTTTTAGCCATGCCAGCTCTAGGGATGGTGAGATTAGTCCTTCAGTCCAAGGCTTTGGTCCAAGTTAAGTACGCTGCATGGCCATAAGTGTATGGATGTCCCTGCCCTATGGTCCAAAACAAGATATCCTGAATTTGAGGCCCTTAAGTGGCTCTAAAAACAATGGATTCTACATTTCCCAGAATGCAACTGGATAGCATCTTTCATTAGATCCCCTGTGCCTGACAAACACCCACAATGGCAAACTCCAACGTAAGGCAAATCCAACAATTATGGGATGGACATTTGGTACAAATATTCACAGATGAGGATGAATCCTAATGACTTTCATGCATTGAAAAAAAAAAAAAAACGGCTACACAGATTTCTGATACAAAAATGGTGTAATATCATCTGAGGGGGTTTACAATATTCCTTCAACATCATGAACAGCTCTGCTCTGTCACTCACTCGTAGACGAGGCCTTGCTGGTGCGGCTTTCCCTTCAGGAAGGAAGAGAACTGCGCAGCGAGCTCTTCTCTGAAGCTCTGTAGCATCATCTCTGAACAAGAGGAAGAAACTGTCAAAGGCAGTGACACAAAACGAAAGGACAGTCTTACAGCAAGTGGGTCAGTCTGAGGTTTGTGTGATCTCCCTGTGCACATCTGTTGGCAAGACAGAGTACCTGCAAATCGGAGATGAGCATCTATTTCAGACAGCGTGAGGTTGAACGTCTTCAGGCCTCCAAGCAGTGTGCTGTTTCTGAGCTTGTTCCAGAAGTCGCTCCTCTTGTGGCTGTTGCAGTGAGACATGCCGCTGTGGCACCACACTACACACTGAACACACACACATACCAGACAACATTAATGCAGATGTATTTTTTTTTCCATAACAAAAAACATAAAAGGAAAATTATCTTTATCTGCAAGGAAATGTGTTTTTGTCCAGAGCATGGCTGCTTCATACACGTGCAAGTTTTTTTTTCTAAATCTGTGGTAACTGAATATATCAATAGTTAACAACAAAACAGAAAAGGAGAAAATGCTTTTTATGTTAAAAATTATAGAAAGATATGACATTAAATTTCAAAACAACAGATCTGCAGTAAATATAAAACACATCACCTTTGGACACCTTTGTTCAGATTTTCTAAACTCTAAAGACGACAGGTGATAAAATGCTTCCAGTTCCTATGGTGGCTTGTGGTGACGGTGCACAGTTTGGAGAGTTTACACATTTCACAGTTAGCTTTGATGCATCTGTGTTTGTGTGCATTATTGCAGGTAAATCAGTGTGGCTGTGTGTACAGTTTACAGACGACATCAACACATACTGATGATGCCGGCTTGTCACAGATGTAGCAGAAGCACTGATCGCACATGAGCTGGTTAATGTCAACAGGAGAGCCGATCTCACAATATGTAGCCCTGAGCAGGACAGAAGAGAAGGAGTGTGATTATCTGTAATGGAGGAGAATAAAGTACTGATCAGTGTTGCACAAGGTCTGTGCCAATCAACTCACGTGAAAGGATGTATGGGACAGTCATAGCGCGCATGAGGCAGCACCTCAGCGGGGCGGGAGAAGGTAACGACCAGGTCTTCATCCTGATCACTGGGAGCTAAAGCACAGTCTGAAACACAGAGGAAGAGCAGCTGTAGCAAACACTATCTACTGACACTTGCAGGCTGATGTGTAAAGAAAGCACAGCTGTTACCACTCTTCTTCACATCCTCCACGATGAGAACTGAGGGTTCACAGTCTTCATCATCATCATCACTGAGGATGATTATTTCTCCATTGTTCGTTGTACACATCAGAAATGTCTTGCTCAAAAAACAAAGATAAAGCAACTGGTAAATATGATTGGATTGGTTACAATATAGCAGGTAAAATAGTGTGGCTGAGATAATGGAAAGGCATGAGGATACTTGTAAAAGGGATTCCTTTATTCTACATATAACCCATCCCTAAACCATGTTAAATACAATCTAGTTTCCAAATACAGGCCTAAACAAAGACATTATACATATCAAACACATACAAATCGGACACATTGGTGTAGTACTGCCTATATTCATGTAACGTTAGGTGTCATACCTGATATAAACTGCAAACACCTTTTTGGCCACAACTGTGATTATTCGGTTACAAGACCCGTGAAATTATCTGGAAGACATACCTTTGATATGACCACGGAAATAAAGTTATGTGTATTTGGACGTTAGGGCTGTATGATCCAGGTAGAAGCAGCTGGAGGTGTATGAAGTGGGCGATAGAATCAGTTTTTTGGCAGACGATCACTCACCAAACCCTTCATGTTTCGTTCCGTAGCTTACAGGTTTGGCTGCGTTATTCTTTAGTTAACGTTTTCTTACTTTCAAGAAGTTAACATTACTTTCCTCAAGGCAGGACACATAAAAGTTAACTACGCATAAAACCGGTTGCCAATTATGTCTACAGTGCTTTTCGCTTTTCGTCTTTCCTTGAAAATATAGTAACGTTAACCGTTTGAAATATGTTTTAAATTGCTGTTTTAGTTCGTAAGCGGCAGAATAATCTTACCTTCGACGCCCGTTTAAAGAAATTGTTTTCGGCGCGCTGTGCTCACACGACAGCATCACCGGATGTGACGTTGTTTTCTTCTTTGCTGGCTTTATTGGCGGCGGATTAAGCCAGCAAAGTTTATAGATGTATTATCGCCACCTGCTGGAGGGCAGTGTGGAGCAGTGGATGAATGCATAAAGACAGAAAAAAAGAAACCCCAATGCATGATTAAATAAATGTTGTGTGCTAAACCCGCTTCTTAAGCAGGTCGATTAAGTGGTCATCTGAATATTTCTGACAATATCTATGTGGGTAAGCAGTCCTAAATGTCCTGCATTAGTCCAGTCAGTTTAACAGCTTCTATAAACTTCTTTCCTTTTCATCAATCTGTAACTGAAAGATACCACCTCTCACTGCCTTATTTCATTCTTCATCGTTATACACACCTAATATCAAGCATCTCCTTTAGTTATCAAACAAAACATTCAGATTTTAATCCTGAACCGAATTCAGAAACAACTAATTTCCTGTTCTCTTGCACTTTCAAAATGTCTTCCAAATCTTGCAAATGTAATAAAGACAGCAGAGGAACAAATATTACTTTTTGTTCAAAGAAAGTCAGTTCTGAGAAAAACAATTACTTTAAAAACATGAACAGATACACCTCGTTGCCAACAAAACACAAAATGAGCATATTTCGTGTGATTGTGCATTATTACACTTGCAGCCTGTGAAGGCCATTGTCCACTTAGTAAATTAACCTAAAATGGATGCTTTCAAAATAAAATATAATACCAGATGAGGTTAAATGTCTCAACAATCATGTACTAAAACTTACATTTTATTTCAGTTGCATTATAAATTACAATTACACTGATCTTTTGAGCTAAGGGAAGGTCCATGAGCCACTACTTTGACTCAAAGCCCATCCAGTGTTACACAGCTGAATGCAAACAGACCAACAGAGGATCAAGGAGCAAAATCACACTTTCAGGAGTGCAGTTACAGAGCAGCCCTGCTCTTCTTGTCCTTTTTATGAGAATTAAATCTCGTGGCTGCTGTTCTCTGGTTCCTTTGGGCCTCTGTCAGTGCATCTGCAGCTTCTGTTTTCATCACTGCAGAGTCCGTCTTCGACTGCAGCTCCGCCTCCTCATCCTCAACGCTCTGAGCAGGCATCTCTCTCAGCCACTGCTGGTAGTAACCACGGAAACCATCGATTTGGACCAGGTAGTTGTTTCTGGACTTGTACTGGGATTAATGGAAGTGAACACAAAAATTAAAAATATGCATCAGTCAAGAAACCACTTATCTGCAAATGAAGCAGAGTTCTGATGAGAGTGGTACACAAAGCTTTGGGACACCTGTTCATTCGTTCACCTCCACCAAAGTTATTGTGAATAATACAGGAGTGTCTTTAGATTCTTTGGTTGTGATCAGATTCCCCCCCCCCCCAAGGTCAAGCTCAGGTATGTACTGACTGGTTGCTTCACACCAGGTGAAACTCTTGTGCCTTCGTGTACTGTATGAATGCTTACCTGGTTATAGCTGGGAGGATACTGTGACGCAAACTCCAGCTGTCTGATGATGACCTCATTAGGCCACACCTCCATGCTGCTCATGCTTTGGAGTATTGTTTTAAGGTAGGCGTAATCCAGTCTTCGAGTTGCTCGGCCAATTAGAGCAGAGAACACGTGGACGGTAGGCTTAAGTCCCGCCTCCTGTGGAAAAAGGTGTAAAGATGAAAGAAAGAACTATCAAGTCACAATACTGGTATTCTACTAGTACTGCTACTACTCTTTATACGATTACTACTGATATAAGAGTACTATTTCCTATAACTGGTCAATGTTTCTGTTCATCATTGACTGGTTGGTTGATCATCTCTTTGTGTGGTCAATACCCAGCACTTTTATTTTGTTACATTTTCCATGTTCTCTATAACCCCTTTCACACTGGACAAAAAAACACTATGACCCACTAACATCTGGCTTTTGTTGTCAGTGGGGAAAGGTACAATTGCCATTCATTTCCAGGTGAAATGACTATGTAGTAGTCAAGGATCTTTATTGGCACCAGCTCCGATCGGCAATGATGGAAACATGACATCCGGATGGACACGCTAATTTTCACCCCTTTTGATGCTTTGAAGCATCCAGGAAACTTGAAAAGCTTGAACATCATTCAGTCAGTGTTGAGTTTGAAAGAGAGACTGAAGTACAAGATAGAAAAAGTAATTAGTGTAACATTGCCACTGGCCTCCATGCTGCTTTCTACTTTTCCCTGTTTTCCAGTGGGATGTCGAAAGTAAATTAGAATAAGCAGCTGTGACAGAATTTAAAAGGATTTTCTGTCTTTGATTGATTATACAAATATAACACAAGTTCTAAATTATATATTATATATATTCTATTCTGTCTTTTAGGATGTGTGTTTCCTCACCTCCATGTCTTTCAGCAGCTGCAGTCCGTCGCTCAGTCGTTCACAGCCTAACGCGAGGCATCCAAATGTCTGCACATTCACGTTTACATTGCGCTGTCGCATCACACTCAACACAGCCTGGAAAGAGAGCGAAGGGCATCAAAAATATGAACACACACCTAATTTCTCACCTACCTGCTGAGCTATCTAGTGGTGCTGATAAGTTTGGTTTAATTTGCTCAGGTTTAGAACTTGGAAAACATAATCAGAAAAATATCTTTCCAGTGTCCTTCATTGATGCGGGTTGACAGACACATGGTTTTCAAGTGAATGTATGTATTGGTGTGTGTGTGTGTGTGTGTGTGTGTGTGTGTGTGTGTGTGTGTGTGTGTGTGTGTGCACGCATGCGTGTGTACCATTGCCCCTTCTTGGTCACCAGCTCTGGCTGCTCTGCGAATTGCAGAGTTAAAGAAGGCAACGTCAAGCTTCACTTTATGCTGCTTGGCAACCTTCAGCAGCACCTGCAGAGACTGGTAGCCCGGCTCCATCATGTCGGCCAGTAGGGTCAGAGTTCTGAGGTCTGGACTGAGTCTGCTGGCTTCCATCTTCTCCAGGCAACCTTTAGCTCCTCCAATGAGGGCGAGCCTATCTGATGCCCCATTCACAGAGCCGAGGGAGATAACACCACTCCTCTTACCCTCAAAAAGGTCCAGTAGGTTAGGGGCTGAACAATAATCTGCTAAATCAGCAGGCAGCGAGACAGTTTGTCTGACTGGTATCAAATGGGTTGAGTCTTCTTTGCTGTAGGACTCGTCCTCACTGTCTCTGTTGTCCTGCTGACTATCACTGAGTGGATCAGGTTGGATAAACAACTGCCTCTCCAGAAGGTCAATGTCTATTACGTCCTTACGTCCAGACTCTGACTTCACATGTGACACATGTCCCGCCTCATACTTTTCAGGCCTCAGCAGCAGGTCAGTAGCCAGGTCAGGATCGCCAATTCCACAATCCCTTGCAGTTCGCAAGAGCAGGTTATAGTTGTTTGCGTCTGGATGAAGCCCTGACCTCAGCATCTGGCGCCAAACCTGACACAAAAACAAATAAGGTACCTATTGACTGTGCGATACCAATTTTACAAGTTCATTGTGTCTTTCACTTGAGTGAGTTGGGTCTAATCTCTATCAGACTGTACAGTATCAATTCCAGTTAGTAATTTTGCTGCTGTGTAAAAAGTAAAAAAAAAAAAAACTTGCATAATATGTCTGTGCTGATCTAATGTTTTCAAAATATCCCAAAAACATTAACAAGTTTTGGCCAAAGTGCTGAACCTCAAAACAGGAGCAAGAGGAGACTGTGAATATGGCTGCAGAGAGAGGGAAAAAAGGGCAACATGGAACGACTATTCTGCAAAGCTTGAGGTACAATATGCTTTTGTGATTCCGTTTTAAGCGGTAGCATCATGCTAGATTGCCAAGATATTTTGCGTCATTTCAATTTGTTTTTTAATTGGTCGGTTTGTAAACACGGGTCACAGCAACAAGTCACGTTGAGGGAGTTTGGACTGTAGTTTTGGACTGACAACAAGCGCTAGACCAATAAATTGGCCAGGCTGATGTATTTTTACACTGTAAAAAGTCACGCTCATTATGTATCTTTCTCTCATGTGTGACAGCCTAAAATCTCAGTCTAATGGGGCCTCTGCTCTTAAAACCATTTAATACCAATGCAGTTTGGTGCCTTGTGTATCTACCTGTAAAGCCAGTCTGAATCCTTTTTCTTTGTCCTTCAAACAGCCCATCAGCAGGTAGTGAAACGTCTCCTGAGTTACAGTATGACCATTTTGCAGCATCTCCTGCAAACATGCACAAACCCATGTAAAAACACAAATCTAACACAGTTCAGCTTCATAACCTTCCATACAACTAAACAAATGTCAGCTCATGTCGTACCTTGAGCGTGTGAATGCAGGCGTGAAGGTGGTTGGTAAAGGCGTGTGTCTTGAGAAGGGTGTGGTATGTGATGGTGCTCAGGGGGTAGTTTTTGCGACGGAGTTCTTGCTCCAACTTCAGCGCTTGCTGGAGACCGGCTTGTTTGGATGGCGACTCAGCGCAGGCGTTGAACAGCGCAGTGTAGGTAGCATCTGTGGCATCTAGACCTCGCTTCTTCATCTGGCAGACACAAACACATAATTCCACACATTATTACTGAACATGAGGAGTCTGCGTATATGAAAATGAAATGTAAAGCTTATTATTGTAGGCTAAAATTAAAGCTGCAGCTAACAATTGTTTGCATTATCGATTAATCTGCCCATTATTTTCATAACTAATCAATTAATCAAACAGTTAAACTGTTAAAAAGTTGTGAATACTGCTTGTGTTAATTTCAAAGAACCGAGAGTATTGTCATCAAATTGCTACTTTTGTCCAACCAGCAGTCCAAAACCCAAAGACTTTTCATTTATTTACACAGATGACAAAGACAAGCAGCATATCTGACATTTACGTAGCTGGAACCAGCAAAGGTTTGACATTCTTGCTTGAAAAATGACTTAATCGATTAGCAAACTAGTTGGCAGATAATTTTCTTTTGATCGACTAATTGACTTACCAACAAATCATTGCAGCTCTGGTGAAGAGAAATTTAGAAATTAAAGCCAAAACTAATGGCTGGTGAGACTAAGCAGGTGCAGTGAGGTGTTTCTAATATTTAGTCTGCACTCATTGATTTAAATGGCTTGCTATTCTTCAGATACAATTACACAGTTTTTAGTTTTATACCACTTTAACACCTGGAATGTAATTTATCATGTTAATGAAAATGCTGAGGTAGCACATGAAAAATGGTAACAGTATATAAACAGAAAATCCCTACATCATTGTAGAGTCTGAAGGCCTTCTTGAGTTGTCCAGCTCGACCACAGCCTCCTATCAGGACCGTGTAGTTGTACTCCTCCGGCTGCAGCCTCTCCCCCTGCAGCATGTCTCTGCTGAATATATCCAAAGCCTCCTGCAGCTGTCAGAGGACCAATAAGGTTTAAAAACAAAAGGAGGTTGGAGACGCAAGAAGACAGATAAAACGGCTCAAATGGACCAACCTTGCCCTCCTTGATCAGCTTCTTGCACTGTAAGAAGTACCAGTACGGCGTGTTTCTCCTGCCGGGCCTCCTGCGAGATTGCACCGGGTCTTCCTCCTCGTCGTCCCCATCTCGGTGCCGCAGATCCTGGATGTCAGAGCTGCTTTTCCTGAATGACCTCTTGGAGGACATGTCGGTGGAGAGGGAGCCGAAGTTGTCCTGGTCTGGTGGGTCGCTTTCGGCTGGGACTGACAGGGAGCCCAGAGGGTCTGTACCCGCATTGGAAGAGGCCGATAGCGACACAGATCTGGCGGTTAGCCCCCTCTGCAATTGCCATGAAGTCGGTGTGAGGAGCCTTGATGACCGATGTCGTGATAAATCCTGTACCCCCGGAATAAGGGTTCTGTGTGTGTTCCTAACCGTTGACAACAGGGACAACTTAGCAACAGGGACCGAGACTTTCCTCCCGCTTCGAATACAGGAACAAGCGACGGACGTTAACATATTTTCCGCAAACTACAAGCTAATTATCACGTCTTGTAACGGGTTATCAAACTTCAGTTGATAGTTAGATGATAACTCCTAGCATGGTGTGCTCGCCATGATGTTTCATGACACAAACTCAACAAGACCTGAGTAATAGATGTCGAACACACATTATACAGCATCCTTTCTGGTGCTTTAGTGCCGGGAAAGAATTGCTGAGAACATTAATAGAGTTTTACAATATCACTGTTTATTACTGGGTTACAGAAATTATTGAACAAGCTTAATCTATTCTGAATTATTCTGCCATCTTCGATCGACTGCATCGGTGATACATTACCATGCCTGTGCGCTTGGTTAAAGACGTCCTGTCATTGATTGAAAATCTAACGTAACGGCAGTGCCCTCTACTGGTCACAAAGGTAATGTTTGCGTCTGTTCCTACGTGAAATGAGGTGAACAGAGGAGTATTTGCAGACTGATCTATAATACTGCTGGGTGATATCTTTAACGACAATCAGATAAAACATACTGTACGATGGAAACAGGATAATTGGATTACTACCACTGTGGCACAAATGCACAGTTAATTGAAAACATTATTACTCAGTTTCCTCATACACTTAATTTAAGTAGAGTTTCAGTAGTAATTAAGGTCAGCACTGCAGTTTATCCTCCACAATAATGGTATCATTTTAATTTTCATTTCAGGGTATCCAGATTTTTATTTTTATTGTCACATAACGAGGTGAACGTGGATAACATGCCACAGCATCTCAGTTTCTGTTGGAGTACTCCAGCAAGCATATTAGGGTTTCTTTAAACCAGGATAAGGGCTAGTTCAGGACTCTGATAACAGGATCCAAAGTGTACTTGTAGAAACACATAATGTGGATATGGTAAAATCCAGAGGGGATACTGGTACACATGGAGGTGCCATTTCAAATGTGAGTAAAATGTGTGATTACCTCAGTCATGTTTAATGTGTCACTTATGTGTCAGGACAAACTCAAACATGCCCTTCAAAACAGACATGTGTCTGCATTGATCTTCTCATCTAACTCTTGGCAAGAAAGCAAATAAGTTTATTTCCTAAAATGTGGAACTATTCCTTAAAGCTTATTTGCTACAAATGTGGAAACTTGCTACACCAGATTACTGGTGTGTATCTGTTGTGATAATTGCAAAAAATTGACAGGTTGACAAACAGACAAATGGTACACGGACAAGAAAATAATTAAATAAAAATAATGAATATGTAGTTTATTACAACATAATTTGATTCAGGTCCTCTGTACAAGGTTTCTGAACAAATATATACTTAACTTACATTTATTTTTAAAAGTAGCAGAGAAATGTAGTAACAGAAATTATTTTTGATTCAGAAGCCACAATTAAGGCCCCGATGGCACCAAATGTGAAATGTCCTGGAACAATAAAACAAAGCTCCCTACCAGCAAATTTCCCTTTGAAGGCCATCATTACTCTGTCATGTAAATGTAAACAGTCACAGCTGACATGCTGTAGAGCAGCCAGAAACTGTTGTCGATGTAGCGAATCACACAATCAGAATTGACTGTACAGGTGACAGCTAGTCTTTCATTTGTAAATTTTATTTCCTGCAGAATAAGCAGCGGTCTGAGCACCAATCACACTGAAGCTTTCTGGCGATGTCACAATGGTGATAAATGTGGTGGTTGGGCCACATGGCTCTGGAACAAAGTTATCCGGTCCAGCAGTGTGAGGGGGATGTCTCTGATGACTGAAGACAGGTCTTCGTGTTGTAATGGATAGATGACCACACTCAGTGCTGCGCGATCGACTGAAAATCTGAAAGACAGAAGAAAAGGTGGCTTTGAGATTTCTTTCGTCATGTAATATTTGATGTACAGTGTGTCCACACATATTCACACACATATACACACACATATACACACACACACTGACCTGTCCAGCAGAGCTTTTTGCAGTGTGCGACAAGCCACTAAGGTGCCGCCCATGAACACATGGCACATGATGACATGGCGGCATCGCTCCATGAAAGTTTCTGTGGCCGAAGGGTCAAAGGTACCGCTGCGTGAGATAAGGCAGAGACGTTGCAGACGAGAGCAAGAGGACAGAGCCTCGAAGAATGACGCGTTGGCACTCAGGTAGGGCTGCTCTAACCTAAACACAAAGACACAATGTGGAAACAACAAGCTGAGCAAAGATGTGAACTTGCTCCATGGAATTTAAGCAGAATATCTGCATAAAGGCCCCATATTCAGTGGTGAATATAAAGGCATGAAAAACAACAAAAACACCACATCAAACTACAAGGTAAATCTGAATGCATGGGTTGCCCAATTGGGAGTTTAATTAGATGAAAAATGCAGCCTGGTGATTCTAAATTTTCATAACAGGTTTAATGGTTAGAGATAATGGTTAGATTCCTCATGCTATTACAAGCATTGAATGGTTCTTAAGCTACTTAACACCCTGCTGAGAAAACATATCAGGGTGAAATTGTTAGCTCAAGTAACAAATAACATATTAGAATTAATAATAAATTCTTTCATTAGACAGAGGGAAAATTTGTTAACTAAAGGAGCATATAATAATAAGATGCATGTACTATCTGTCTGATGGTTAGTGTTTAGCGTTACAGTAAATGAAGGGTACACAAAGGCTTCTTCTAACCTGAGTTCCTGTAGCTGTGTGCATTGTTTAAGTGTGTCCAGCAAGGCAGGTGTGTAGTTCATGGTTTTCAGTGATCCAATGTTGGCCAGGGATAACACCTGTAGGTCTTTGCACTTCCTGGCCAGCTGTACCAGCCCTGTCCCCCGAAGGACCCCAGGAAGCCCAGCCAGAGTCAGGCGACGTAATCGTGGCAAAGCCTCAAGGGCAGCTAGGTGTGCGTCGCCGACTCCTCGTGCCCACGCGCACATACCACGAGGCTCCACGCTGGCACGACTGCAAGGCTCAAGCCGAGGCAGCACGGAGACAAAACCTGGACCAATGAGCTCTAAGGTCTCTAACAGAGGGCAGCCAGCTAAGAGCAGAGTGAGCCCTGAGGTGCTGTCTCCTGACAGAGAAGACTCTGAGTCAGGCTTGTAATTCTGGAGCCCCACACGTGGAGGCTTCTTTAATCCCAGGAACAACGCAGAAGGAGAACTTTTGTTTGCAGAGATCTGATGTGTGTTTAAGCCATCTGACAATGCACAGGCAGGCAGAGTGAGAGAGTGCAGGTGTCTGAATTTGGCCAAGCTGGCACAGAGGTGTGTTTCTCCACCTTGCCCAGGTGAGTTTTCATGATGATAGTGCGTGTGCATCAGGTTCAGGTGTTTAATGTTGGAACAGCCCACTGCCAAGCGGCTCACTGTGCCGGGGACCAGCTGATCTTCCACACTCCTACACTCTGAGTAAAGGACCTGGTTGATCCCACTGAGGTTCAGGCTGATCAGCTGTGTGGCATCTGTCACTCCTCCCTCCAGCAACGACTGGAATACCTGCGGCCACAACGACGGGCAGCGGCTGAAGCTGAGGTGCTTCGGACTGTTTCCCTCCAGGGCTCGCTTTAGGGACAAGGAATCCAGCCAGGACCGAGGGAGCTGCAGGGCCTCCAGGTCACCTCGTTGACCCAAGCTCTGGGCCAGTGATGAAGCAGCAGGCCAGTGAGCAGGGTTTGGGCCAGGGATTGACACAAGGAAAACTCGGAGACGCTTTGGGACGTGAACACTGAACACTGCCAGGTACAGCAGGAGCAAGGTCTGGTTTACCTAGAAACATCAACACACAAATACCCTAATCACAAACTACACAATGCTACAGTGTATATTTCAGATATATGAAAGCATATTACATGTACATGCACAAAATCTCACCTCTCCTGGAGCCAGCCTGGCTGTGAACTCCTCCAGTTGCTGGTAATGTGGCACACTGCTCTGACCCACCATTAACTGACAACAAACACCGACACCCTCTCTGGTCACATCTGGGATGTCAAATTGCAGCATCAGCCTGCAGTGCAGAGGTACACAGAAACACAGACGCACACATTCAACACTGTAGCATCAAAACAATTCTGTGTCCTTAGACAGCAACGAGAATCTGAATTCACACATCTATGATGAGAAGTGCCATTGGTGTAGTGTGTCCGAAGGACCAAATGCATTAAAGGTTCAGAGTGTAAGATTTAGGTGGATCTATTGGTAGAATATTGCAAAATGGCATATAATATTGGTGAGTATGTTCCTTTAGAGTACAATTATGTGAAAATAGAATCATTTGCAATTTTGTTACCATAGAATGAGCTCTTTATGTCTACAGAGAGTGCAGGTCTTCTTTCACAGAGTCTGCTATGTTTCTACGGTAGCCCAGAATGGACAACCAATCACTGGCTCTACAGAGCACCTTTTTGCACTTTAAGTGGTCACTGTAGGGGCCGTGAGTTATTTGCAGCCTGCAACTTCATTCATAGATGCCAATAATCCTACACACTGGACCTTTTAGATAGTAATTTTCTGATTTGCTATAATGACCTGTCAAACACTTCTTAACAGTCATTAGCTTTGGAGTGAGAAGGAAAACTGTATTTTCTGAATTAGCATTTTGCATCTTTGACAGTTTCAACATTGTGCATAATGATTAATTTACAGGATACAGCCAGATTTGATTGTGACACAATACACAAGCTGGTGAATTTTAGCCATGGCTATGTTGGTTTGTCCATCTCTTTGGTCCAGAGTGAAATATCTCAACAACTCGATGGACTGCAATGAAGTCTTATACAGACATTTGTGGTCCCGAAAGTGAAAATCCTAATAACTTTGATGACTCCCTGGCTTTTGACATTAGATTGACTTTTGCAGTTTTTAGTGAAATAACTCCAGAACTATTGGATTGATTGCTGTGAAGTTTGGTGCAGACATTCATGTTCCCCTCACAATGAATAGTAATCACTTCGGCGATTCCTTTTCATCTGGCATTATCATGACGTCAAAATTTTAATTTGTCCATTATTTTGGTTAATGACCAAAGACTTGCCAAACTAATGACACTCCCATTCGCCTCAGCTGTACTACTGTTTAATGCTAATTAGCAAATGTTAGCATGCTATCACACAAAACTAAGTTATGTTAGGGTTTACATCCCAAATACTGCCTAACAGAGCCACAATCTTGGCTGTAGACTCTCGCAAATGAATCCTCCATTGTTTTGCTCGACTGGGAAATGTCTATGGACACTACAAGATGCTTAAATGCTACAGCTGGTGTGCTAAACGGGGCGTACACTGTAAAACCTCAGTGATCACAGGTTCTTACTTGCGGAGTTGGGCGCAACACGGCACTACACCATAACTTGGTGTCAGAAGTGTCTGTCTGAGCTCTGATAGGCGGCTCAGTGAGTCCACCGCCTCTGAACTGAGCATTGCAGAGTTGAAGCCTGCAGTCACATCAAAAGCAAGTGATCTGAGCAGCGAGAGGGAGGAGAGGAGACGGGAGAGACGAAGGGAAGAGAGGTGACATCCGGTGACATCAAGGTGCGTTACTCCTCTGCAGCGAGCAAGAAGCTCCACTGTAGAGCCAGACAGCCAGTAGCAACCATTCAGGCTAAGAGACTGCACGTGACTGGCTAGCTGCTTCAATATGTACCGAACCAACAGATCATCAGCCTGGAGGAAAAAATGACAGATCTCAGTAAATCTCAAAAATTTCCATCTGTTACAATGCAACAAGCATTCCACTGTGTTGTTCAAGAAATGTTTACATGTTTAAAATACAGTTCCACACACATGCATAAACTTGAAGATTAATAGAAAATGATGATAGAGAACTTTACTGAAACAATCTTGCTTAATCAGTTCAAATGATGATGATAAAAAAAAAAGTTTTTACCTGATACTCCTCAGACAGGCTGACATTTGACAGCAGGGTCTTATCATGGCACAATATGTGTAGCTTCTGGCAGACGTTTGCTACGTTCAGCACCAGGTCACACACTGGAACATGTCGGAGGATGCACAGCAGGATCTCATCGGACAAATCCGACATTCCCACCGAGGTAGAAGACATTGTGTCCTCGTCACATACGGCCTGAGACAGACAGCAGAGTCACAGTTAGGTGCTTTTAAACCCTCTGTGTATAGGGAAGAATTACCAGGATGGCCAAGGTGATACAAAACTTTTCTTCATGTCTGGTAGCAATTATTAATTCTTGGTGTTTTGTTATCGCATGAAGAGACTATATTACAACTTGAGATAATATAAAGAGATTTTGCCTTGACATTTCAACTGTGGTCCTTTTAATGTGTCCGGTTATATTAGGCTACTTTAGGTGATGCTGTGCAATGAGTTGGTCTACTTTATAGCAATACCAGATTTTTATAGAATATTTTGCATCAATGTCAGGTATTTGCCGAGTATTTAATTTGCTGAATTTGCCTAAATTTTATGCATGCACCTTTTCTGATTTGATTTTTGAGAAAATTTTAAATGATGATAATATGATTACTATCATATAAAGGGAAACATGCCGTAGTAGACGGCTTTATCCATAACGCTCTCTAGATACAGCTTCATTAACTAATGTTGCAGCTGAAGCATTAAACGTGGGAACACATACTGTATTACGTTTTCTATTAGGGGGCGATACGTAACTACGCCACACTAGCTGATTAGAAAACAATATACAAAAGCATATAAACATATAAATATCAATATTACCAGCTAAAGTGTCTCTGTCTGTCTCTCCGCTCATTTATAAATTAGTATTTTTGTTTGGGCATCACGTTTGAAAAAACAAAGATACACCAAAAGAGGTCATTCTACCACACCGTCTCTGCGTTTTAACTAAACTTGGTTGAAAAAGTTTAATGAAATTTGAGTGAAGCCTCTGTTAGACCCGAACTTAGCGTTAACGTTAGCTACATCAGCCGGTTTGCTCTGCGTTACCGGTAACGTAACTATCAACGTGCTGTCGAGGTTCGTCAACCCACCTGTACAATCTGTCGATCCATGTCCTGTGAAATCCCTCTCCAGCTCCCACTCATGATCAGAAGGATTTCAGATGTTCATCCAACCAGCGACTCATGTTTCGATGAAGCCGCCTTACCCTGAACCACAGTCGGTTGAACGCCCAACCGTTGACAGGGCGGATTATGTTTGCTGCTGCACAGTGACGGAAGTCTGTCAGTGACGGACATACTTCCTGCCGCTCCAATCCGTTTTTCCCATCTCTCAGAACATCAATTAAAAACCCTCCAAAAAGTGCAAAAGTCCAACAGAACACCCGAAAATAAAGACAGAATTGGTGTTACTCAAAAATATATAATGCAGGACTATTTTTTAAAACAGAGACAATGATATTTATAAATAATAATAATAGTAAAGAGGTGGAGGAATTGTGCAAAAATTCATGTGACCTAAAAGTACAGTATTACAGTATATACGGTCTTCTCATTGCCGCAGCATTTTTAGGGTTTTATCAGTGGTGTAATAAGTATTTAGATCATTTACTCATAGGTAGCAATATGTCAGGTAAAATTACTCAACTACAAGTAAAAGGCTTGCATTCAAAATCTTGTATAGTTGAGTAGATGTACTTAGTTCAACCACTGATTTTAATCTATTGTTTAATGTATTGTTTAAATTCTTCATGAAAAACACAAAGACTTTTTGGTGAATTTGCTCAGTTAATCGAATTTAGCTTAAATACATCTAAGATTGAAGGCCTGTAACATTTTGCCGTATTTTCTGAATATATATGCATATTTGGGTAAATTCTGACTGAAAATAAACAGACAAGCATATAACACAACAACATTTAAAAAAAAAACAAAGAATTACTTTAAGGTGTAAGGATGATGAGAATGTTCACAAAACCTGAGATGGATATTCAATATTTGAAAATAAAACACAGTCCAAGCATCTCAAACAATTACTGCAGCAGAATCCTGTAAAGTATCTAGTACGTTTTCCAAAAAATCTTCAAGTTAGCTAAAGTTAAAATCAATGAACAATTGGTACACATGGCTCAATCCATGAAATTATAATTGTGAACTTTTAATTAAGTTCTATTAGGTTTTCAATTTTTCTAACCATATATGACTTGTTAGTAGTCCATTCTACAAAGTCATTGATACAAATTATATCTGATTAATATTTACATTTCATATCAATGTAGTTGTCCACATGATGTCACTATAATGAAATGTTTCAGGGTGAAGGGATACGCCACCAAACTCTCTTTGAAGTGCACTTTTCACCCCTGAGCCAGTGGGCTTGACAGGTGGCTGTAAAAAAGTTTGTAGTTTTGCTCTTTTAAGGACAGTTAAGATGGAATAAAGCACTAGGTTTAGGAATAAAGCAGAGGTTTTCAGGATGGGAACAAAGGTATTCAAATATCAAGAGAAATGTCTTAAACATCTCCCAGTAATGTTCACAACTATCAACTGACGAGACACACTGAAATTGATTTCATTTGGGCTGATCATACTTTGTTGAGAGGGCATTTGCGGTTAATAATATTAATTTTTCATAGCAGACTTTTAGCTTGTCAGTAGTAGAAGCACAGGTTTTACTAGCACTACTAATGACTGCTTTGTTTGTATTATGTGTCCCAGTGAGCCATGACAGTGTTACAATATCAGGACCCTGAAACTGAAGCAGATAAATGGAATTCAGCCAAGCTATCAGTATTTGGTTTTTGTTTTTTTACACCTGTGCTTTCTACTGCAACATGTCAAATGTCAATGTAATTTGTCACATTTAAATTTTGTGAGTGTGAAGCAACATGTGTCTAACTTTTCATTAAGATTTAAGAGTGTGAATGACACATTTTAATCATCCAAAGATTTAGATTGTGTTTCTTTTAATATTTGTGTGCCAAGCTGAATAAAGACCAAGTACACAGACTGGATTCTCAGACATGTGCGCTTTATTGGGTTGTTGTGTACACCAGAGGCTTGAAGCCCCATGCACAAACCTTCATCCACCCCCATACAAGGTAGAAGCTTTGTCTTTTGCATAATGACAAAAACAAACTGGACCAAGTATCGTTTAAGGCTGAAAGTACAAAAACAAAACAAGTTTCAGATTACATAATTTACATATTAAGCAATACTACAGGTCTGTTGGGCAGTGGGCCCACCAGAGAATAAACCTTCATAGAGGCAAATAAGGTGGTGAACAAACACATCTGGAATGACCTACACAAACACGACAATGGACATCATGTTCCTCACACATTCACACCGCCTGGGACACGCTCTGTACTTCCTGCAGAGTTTCTCCCCATCAGGGGGCATGGTGCCATAGCCATAGTGATGAGGGAAAATGGGAAGAGGTGTTGTGGGCTCAGCATACACCAGTGTGTTGGTGTAGGCATGTATGCAGAGCCAGTCGTTTGGGTTTGTAGCAGTGTGTGTTTTGGGGGAGGGGACTGACAGTCATTTTAGAAGCACTTCCTGTGGACAATGCTGGGGCCGGACTCATCGTACTCCTGCTTGCTGATCCACATCTGCTGGAAGGTGGACAGGGAAGCCAGGATGGAGCCTCCGATCCATACAGAGTACTTCCTCTCTGGAGGAGCAATGATCTGCAGGGAGCAAGATGAAAAGGTGTTAAATGTTGGAGTCAGTCCACATCTGTTGGCAAATGCACCTGCATCTTTCGAATATGTTCAAGTCTACAGGTAAATGTAGTTGAAGCTAAAAGACAAGCAACAGATTGAATACTGCAGTAACCATGTTTGTCCACTGAGTGGCACTAGAGGTAAAGAGCTTTCTAGAAGACTTAGTGCATTTTTTCCTCAGGGAGGCTGTGAGTCTGCAAATGAGTTTTACCTTGATCTTCATGGTGGTGGGTGCCAGGGCAGTGATTTCCTTCTGCATACGGTCAGCAATGCCAGGGTACATGGTGGTACCTCCAGACAGCACAGTGTTGGCGTACAGGTCCTTACGGATGTCCACATCACACTTCATGATGCTGTTAAAGGTAGTTTCATGGATACCGCAAGACTCCATACCTGTTAAAAAGAGAGCATAACATAAAGTGTCAGTTATTGTTTGTGCTCAATATACTTTAATCAAATTTAAAACAACTGTAGTCTCATCTTGGCGCTACAACCCCTGTGCATCTTCTCAAACTCAATCCCGAAGTATATTTCAACCAGTACACTAAATTGAAATAGATTGCTGCTTTAAAAACAATTAGTTTTCCTGACTTTACTTACCCAGGAAAGAGGGCTGGAAGAGGGCCTCAGGGCAACGGAACCTCTCATTTCCGATGGTGATGACCTGTCCGTCAGGCAGCTCGTAGCTCTTCTCCAGGGATGAAGAGGAAGCAGCAGTGCTCATTTCCTGCTCGAAGTCCAGTGCAACGTAACACAGCTTCTCCTTAATGTCACGCACAATCTCACGCTCAGCTGTATGACAAGAAAAGATGTTTTAAAATCTTTTTCAATTTCAATAATTTCACAAGCTTCAAATATTAGCTTGTTTTGAAGGCCATGTTTGTGTGCTGACCTGTGGTGGTGAAGCTGTAACCCCTCTCAGTCAGGATCTTCATGAGGTAGTCTGTCAGGTCCCTGCCAGCCAGGTCCAACCTGAGGATGGCGTGGGGCAGGGCGTAGCCTTCATAGATGGGTACTGTGTGGGTCACACCATCACCAGAGTCCATGACAATACCAGTGGTACGACCAGAGGCGTACAGGGACAGCACAGCCTGGATGGCCACATACATGGCGGGGGTGTTGAAGGTCTCAAACATGATCTGGAGGAGAGAGGAAATGAGAGATGAGTCATTGTAACAATGAGTCAACATACCCTGAAGTAAGCTGGTAAGCGTTAGTACAGTCAGATCAAGAGAAGCACAGCACACTGGCCTGTTCCATTTTGAGTATAAACCACATACCAACCAGTTATGATAAGAACCGATACTTTTAGTTTGGTCATGACTGTTCAAGATGAGTGCAGCAACCTGCTCTACCGTTGCATCATGCAGTCACCAGTGTAGTTAGATGCTCGTCATTTACTTCAGCAAGTCTAAAACAAGCCTAATTTGAAAACAGCAGTCACCATGCTGCAGTAAGTCATTCCTGATGCATCACAGTGCAGAGAGATAGAGACCTGAAGCATCCGCAGAGATGAAAAGATCAGCACAGGACAGAGGAACCCTGGAGGTTGAAGGAGCAGGAGGAAATGGACAGATTGAGCAGAAGAAATGCCTGAGTGGCAACACATTTTCCTGTTGCAGGGCCCTGCAGGTGAGCTGGGAGGGTTAACTGATTGTGAGGAAATGTCAGTGTGTCAGCCATTGTTACCTGGGTCATCTTCTCCCTATTGGCCTTGGGGTTCAGGGGGGCCTCAGTGAGCAGGACTGGGTGCTCCTCGGGGGCAACTCTCAGCTCGTTGTAGAAAGTGTGATGCCAGATCTTCTCCATGTCGTCCCAGTTGGTGACAATACCATGCTCAATGGGGTACTTCAGGGTCAGGATTCCCCTTTTGCTCTGTGCCTCATCACCAACATAGCTGTCTTTCTGGCCCATGCCAACCATCACACCCTTGAAAAAACAAAAACAGGAAAACAAGTTAAAATTAATCAAGGTAAATGTTGAATAGTTTTTACAAAAGCTTTGTTATATTTTATAACTTGAATAATATTATGGGGAAACTGTACCTGATGCCTGGGACGTCCAACAATGGAAGGGAACACAGCACGTGGAGCATCATCTCCAGCAAAGCCAGCTTTGCACATACCGGATCCATTGTCAACAACGAGGGCGGCAATTTCGTCTTCCATTTTCTGGATGGAGGAAGAGAGGAGGGATGAAAAAGGGTGTGTGTGTGTGTGTGTGTGTGTGTGTGTGTGTGGGGGGGGGATGTTTAAAACAGAAGCTCTGTGACAGTTGTGTTACATCTGGCAAGCGTCAACAGTGTTTAAGCCTTGTCGTTCTACAGTCGGGACGCTGGATGTCGCAGTGGCGCAGGTTCCAGACCCAAATCCAGAGCTGAGAAACAAAGGCAGTTTCTCCCTGGTCTGGCCATGGCCATATAAGGAAAAAGTGAGAGCAGCTTAGAGACGGCGGCAGCCGGCCCGGGAAGCCGCCCCGTGTGTCGTTAAACCTCAAACGACACCGACAGCCGGCCACTCCCTTCACTGCGATCATCCTCACCGAATTAACAGTCCACACATCGCCATAGCGTCAGGATTTGAGTTAAAGTGAATGAACTTCCATCACCTGTCATGGAAGTCATCAGGTGTATAGTCACGTCGTGACCATCAGAGTTACAAGGTTACCTGCACGACTTAAACCAGTGATGTCACGGTGACCTTTTATCATTTCTCACACGCCTCCCTGCGATTCAAGCCAAGTCTTTTAAACCGCATCCGTCTAATCCGCCATCATCTGTCTGCGCGTGAAATCGGAGACACCAGACCGGGAGACCGTGCCAAAGCAGATGCTTACATGTAAGCGAGAAGGTCGAGCTGTTTAACGCGGTCTGATTTGCTAAACTGACGAGGTGATGACAAGGTGGGGTGGCCGGGTTATTTCACACGAGCTGTTAATTATAAACGACAGGATGCCGACACGTAGAGGTCCTGGAAGCATCCCTCAAAACTAACTGTCCGCTGCCCGGTTAGAAGAATGTACGAATGACAGCTACGTGGCCGAGCGAATATAACTTCTTCAACTTAAAGTCACACAGAAAACCTCACATAACTCGACTAAATTCAGTTCGCTGGCCATATTACATTTATATATAAATTGACATAAACACAGTAAATCTGCAGTTGTCTTACCTGTGTGAGGGAGGGTTCTCGGTTTGTGAGGACTGTAACTGAGCGCTACGCTCCGACTCGACTTGGTGTCTGGACTTGACTGCAATCGAGGCCAGTAAATTGCAGGACTTTATCAGAGCTCGCGCTGCAGCCCCTTTCCATAAAAGGAGAACTTTCCGCACGGCGCCCTGTGATTGGTTCTGCCGCATCCACTGGGTGTGGCGCATGCAGATAACGATTCTGCGCCCTGGCGAGACAGAGAGGACAGGCAACAGGAAAACTACCCTATAATACTATCAATATTATCAAGCTGGCACCGGTCAGTGTTCAATAAAACACATTTCTATATCTTTACTCATCATTATGGTCGCAATGGGGATGATATACATGTGTGATACACAAGTAGACAACAAATCAGACGTCTTGCTGCAAAAGGCAGCATAGTGTTTGAGAATTGAACAAATGTGCTTTTATGTATTCTCTATTATATTCTCACAGCACTTTTGGATGTAATCCAGTCTATAATTTAATGTTATAATAGGTGGCATCATCCACATTGGGAATGGGCCTGCGTATCCCAGCCACACAAACTCCTAACCACATTTGATTAATATACCCATGTCTGTCTTTGTGCACTGGAGGAGTATCTTTGCGCAGAACACAAACAGATCCATTACTCATCTAATGTACGTGACAGACATAAGGGAATGCAGCAGAACAGAATTGCGCTAAAGACTTTGCTAATTCTCTTACTCCTGGCAGATACTCGTGGTTATCAGTGCCAGCACATGGGGTGGTTACAATCTCAGGGTCACTGACAGCGCTGTTATCACCCTGACCGACAAGTCAGGCAGCCCTGGCATGCCAGGGTCTCACATAAACCACACACACACACACACACACACGCTCACACGCAGAGCAGAGTGACAGTGATACATGTGGCTAAGCTGAGGTATGTTTACAGCAAACACTAAGGAAGTTGTAAATCTTTTATCTCTCATCACTTGCTTAGTCATGTTTAAGTGAGAGGAGGGCACAGATTAACCCTGCTTGTCTCAATGACAAGTAATAGACAGGTGTGCAATTTCCAGACCATACCTATATTTGGTGTCAAAATGCAACTGCGAGGTCTATTATGAAGTTATTATTCAGGAATGTGACTCAGTTCAGATGCAGTTACACACCTGCAAATGCAGACACCCATATATACCAAACAAAGAAATACCTGATGCCTGAAGATGTCATATTTTGATAACACACCTTGAAGACTGTGTGCAAGGCTCATCTTATGACTTGACCAGAGACTCAGTGGGTGGGTCGGGGTGCTGTTTTAACTCAATAAGGGCACCGGACAAAGACTCATAAACTTACACTAGGAATTCTTGCTGGCTCTATGTGTTCCTAATAAGGATATATGGGAGCTGGCTCACCAGAAGAGACAGGAAGTAGGTTTCACAGTGTATCACTTCTGCAGATGCATGCAGGAAGTGACCACACGGACCTTCAAACACACACAAATGCCCATATGTCATCAGGTATGGAGCAGCTAAGGACAACGTAGAGAGGGGTGTGTGGATCAGGGAACCGATATTTCACACTGGCATTATCCTGTGTTAGAAACACACATGCACACGTACGAACACACACATGCATACACACCAAGTATAGACCCAAGGCAGGACAACCATCCCTTTAAGAGTTCCTTTGGATGACGTCCATATAAGGAGATATTGGAGCAAGTCACATGGGGGGGAAGAATGCACTGCTCGGGTCATGTGACCAGTCTGAGGAAATGAATGAATCTCCTTTTTTAAGGCTGTGCATGTGTGTATGTGTTGCTTCAGATCTGCCACTTTTCACCTTCATTTCTGTATCCTTCACCAGTAGCCATAGCTTTCTACTTAGAAAGGGAGATAGCACCAACATTTTTCATTTTTAAACTTTGTACTCACTAACTCCTCCCTGACAGAGTCTCTCAATGTTTCCTCTGACACTCATGCCTTTCTTCAAACCATTTCAAAACTCGGTGGCGTGCATGACTCATGCATGCATTACAACACACACACACACACACACACACTCCCTGCATTGCTCACTCACACAGTCAGAGAAATTCACAGGCTTGGCTCTCAGCTCTGACTAAGACCGTATATGGAAGAAGCTAGCAGGTAGCTTCTGTCCACTTTTCACTCATCCCTCTCCCTATCTCTGTCGCACTCTCTCCCTCAAACACACACTCAGTTCCTTTATTCGCCACATTTCCTCCCTCCCTGAATCAATCACTCCCTTATTCCTGTTCCCAGGATAGGGACAATTATAGGAGTGCAACATAAGGTCGGTGCACATATTTGCCCGTTTCACCCTCTACTAGACTTTCCCAGTCGTTTATGGCATCACATTCCAGCTGAGTTTCATTGAGAGGAGGAGTGGCTTGTGTGTGCATACTTGAGTGAACAATAAAGAGTAAGAAGGTTTGTGAAATAGTCTTTGTAACACTATATTAGAAGATAGATAATCTGTAATAGAAGACAAAAAAAATCTCTTCAAAGAAAAACGCATCACACCAATTCTCAGGTCTCTGCAGTGGCCTCCAGTGTGTCACAGAATAGAGCTAAAATTACTACTTAATTACTGTCTATAAATCTCTCAGTGGTTAAGACCCCCAAAACACTTCAGACTGTCTTTAACCATATGTTGCTTTTCAGGTAATCTGCTGTCTGTTATCCATTCCCAGAGAATAAACATGGCATAGCAACATTAAGTTACTATGCACCACAGAGCTTGATCCATGGCCCTGGGGCTGAAAATTTGTTTTTGGGTTCAGTAAACCTTACAGGATATTGTACTGTACTGTGCAAATTCATAAACAATTTTGGAAGTAATAGAGTTACGTACAAACAACAACCTGGGGCTTTTGGGGTCCCTGTAAATCTGGGGCCCTTGGGTGACTACATATGTTGCCCATCTGGTAATCCAGTTTTGCCAGGAACAAATTTCCAATCCCACTGGTGATTAAAAACAATACCAAAATTGAGTTTCTTTCTAATCTTTTACTTAAGTTTTGTTTCTTGTATTCATACTGTCAGTGTTGTTATGAGCTGTGTGTTTATCTTTTAATGAAGTGACATTTTGGGGAATACTTTTTTTTTTGCTTTCTTGACAAAAGTTATATGAGAGGTTTGATTGATATCACTCTCATGCCTTTAAGGTTAATACAAAGATACAGTAAGCAGCTGTTTAGCTCAGCTTTGCATAAGGACTGTAAAAAGGGGGGAGCAGCTAGCCTGGCTCTGTCCAAAGGCTAAGTGTTTCCAGTCTTTGTGCTAAGCTAAGTCAACCAGCTGCTGGTTGTAGTTCATATTCATTGTACAGCCATGAAAGTAGCATCTAGCTTGTCATCTAATTCTCTGCAGGAAAGACCATCATCCATGTCTTTCATCTTGACCTATCCAGTACTTTTTATATTTTTTATTTCTCTCACGCATTAATTGCTGTTTTAATGGTTTATGCTATACTTTCGGTGAAATGGTTAAATGCATTATGTCGAGCACAACCTTTGTGTTGTGCCCCACAAACAAACTTTCCTTGCGAAGCGATGACCTCAGAGTGGAAAACTCTTTAAATGCACAAAAAATACTGCATATTTATTCTTGCCCTGAGTAAGATTTATGTTTATTAAAGCATTATACAAGACTCTGCTCCATAGACATTTAGGCAGCCTTTGTTTTTCTATCTGTACAGTATATCCTACATCCTATCTGAGTGAGCATATAAGGAACAAATTGAGGGTTCAAACTGGACAATGTTGCAACAATTTAACAAAAATATACACTTATATACACTTCTGTACATTTACACTTATTGTTTTATGGTTTTTATCGACAAAACAAGAACAAGTGAGGCCGAGAATGCAAAACTTAGCTGCAGATACCAGTTTTAGAACAGACTTGATTCTTCTTCATGAGTGTCAAGCGGTCCAGCTCTTCCCCAGGTCGACCAGCTCCATGCCCTCACAGTAGGAGCGTGGTCTTGACATCCTCACCTGGATTCACAGGGGAACAACATGTAATCGCATGATGAAACCAGATATTCTCTCTCTCTCAAACACACACACACAGTTAAACACTCACTGTCGGTGTCCTGTGAGAGGCCAGTTGCTGCAGAAGTGGGAAGGGGGTCCACTGAATGGGTTCCACAGGCCAGCTACAGACAGAGAGGTCACTGGCCTTCCCCGAGTCCAACACTCCATCCCCCATGCTCATCTCGCTTCCCCTCCATCCATACTGAGAGCTACGTCGAACACAGAGAGCTGGGATTATTCACACAGACACTGTCTATACACTTTATGCATGAATGTAAATACTTACAGTCATGCATTTACATTTCTGTCAAGAAAGACTAAAAGGACAAAAATCTTAAGATAAAGATTAGGAAAGGCACACAGTAAGTGCAGTTTTATTAACTGATATTGGGCTTTAATGATAATTGAAATTATTGCTTTGTTTTAGCATTTATTTTGCAGTAGTTTGGCAGAATGATTTCAGTAAATATTTTAACAACTAACTCAGTTTAAAGGTCCAGATATAGGATTTAGTGGCATCTAGTAGTGAGGTTGTGGACTGCAACAAACCGAACACCCCTCGCCTCACCCTCCCCGACGGTGGCCACTAAGAACGTTGAAAAAGCCAGAGTCAGTGTTTGGTTTGTCCGTTCTGAGCAACATGGCGGACTCTTCGGAAGAGGACCTACGCTCTCTGTAGATAAAGATAGCTCATTGTAATGTAACTAAAATGCAGTGATTCTTATTTTCACGTGATTTTCCACAAATGAAAACATACTCCTTAATATATTCTGTGTCTGCCACATTCTGCCAATGGATCTGCCTAAATCTGACCCAGTGGATCTATAATGTCAAGAAATTGTATTAACTATTAACTTTTTACTACCTATTTTTGTTTTACCTGTTCATTTGCTTGCTTGCTTTTGCTTCAATTAAAAACAGCATTCAGTCATTTAATTAGTATTCCATTGATAAAGCTACTATAGTCAATACTGCCCTCACACCCACAGAGAATTATCACCCAGCTCAGCTTTCCAGGCCATTTTAGCATCTTTCAGCTAAAGATGGTTTTATGGCCCACAACATGTCTGTACTTAGAAGAGAGCTAAAAGAAGAATGAACACTTGACTTGCATCTGTGATTTGGCTACAAACAAATGCATGTTACTGTTGTTCCATGTATGCTGGATGTCTAAATTAGCAGATTGTTTGCTAACACATTTGCCAACAATTGTGCATTCAATTTCTTATGCTGCCCCCAAGTGGCAGGTTTAACATAAGGTCTATTTACATTTTTAGAGTTTCGGGTTGCTAAAAATTGCAGATTGCGTGTGTCTCTCAGTTGGGTATGTAGAACAAATTTCTGCTTGGTTGTCAACAGGTCCAAACTTAGCATTTCCATGGAAGCATACTTTTATTCTAAACAGAGAGAACAGAGAACAGAGCTGTTGTGAACTGCAGTCTATGCTGTCTCTTGAAGTCAGGCCAGCATGGTGCTGGATATGTTTGCAGCAGGAGGGGTTCTACGAAGGAAAGGTCTCTTCGAATCCAGCCTGTTTAGATAGAAATCTTGTTCTGTTTACCGTGAGCAGGCTGATGCTTACCAACTTAGATTGATGGCTGGACTGGGCTATTTGTATGGAAGTTCCAGGCATCAGGCTGTATGTAACAAGCTCGCTTGTTTTTGTCTTGACTTACTTCCTTAATTAGTAATTACCTCAGCCTGATGTTGCTTTATGTGGTGTATCTTTGTCAGCACGGTACAGGCACACGTGTTATATCATATGTGTATGTATATATGAATTTCACCTGATTTTTATTTTAGGCAGACAGAAGGAGGAGGACAGACAGACATGTTTCCTCTGCAGGATCAATAACTTAAACATTCTGATACTGTCGTGCATATTAATCATCAATGTGTAATACTAGATTGTGTGTGTGTGTATGTGTACCTGTGGGGGTAGATTGTATTGATGCGTGTTCCATGGCTGGGGCAGGTGGAAGCTAGTGATAGCGTGTCGTCGTGGTAACAGCAGGGGCGGTCGAGCGCCCGCAGGTGCAGTAGCTCATCGGAGCGTGTAAAGGCAGGATTATCTAGCGAGTCTGCTGATCCTGCCCACGAACGCAACCAGAACCGTCCTGACAGCTCATCAAAATGGTTGAACCTGCGATAGCTGCACACACAACAAATCCTCATGTGATGCTCAATGGTCACAGGATACAATATTTATTGTATCTACTTCAATTTAATCTGAGTTCAAACTCAAATAATGTTTCCTATATGTACAATTCTCAAAGATCAAGGGAGAGGTAACACTTTACAATGTATTGTCATTTCCTGATGGCATGCCATGTAAATGACTTCAGGAAACAATGCTCTCTGTTGACTGAGCCTGCAGAGAAAGTAAGGCTCTGAGTCCAAATTCCTCTGGACAGGACACTCACTCCCAAATGGTGTGGATTTAAGGCTTAACTTCAGACTTATCGCTTCCTGTCTGAACTCTCTCTGTCTGCGTCCAAGTTAATCTCACCAATAGGATGAAACTGAAGTGTCTCAGTTCAAGTGGATAAACTCTTCCATCTTGGAGTCCCACTCAAAAACCTTGGCAACTTTAAGAGGCTGAATCCCAATGTCCACACTTCAGTGCATTTGTCAAGGGCTGTCCACATTCACACTTAATCAAGTCCATTAATAGTATTATTAATATGCTTATAAATGGTTCGGAAAAATACTTGAAGAGGGGTAACAGGAATTTTGACTCATCTTCATGGAAGTGAGTGAAGTCTGATGCCCTGTTTAATAACACATTTTATCCTCTTGTGGTCCAGGACCCTAACAGACTTGATGTGATGATGGTGTGCAAACACTGTCTGCAAGTCCAGACTGTCTCAACATTTGCCAAGAGTCCTGAGCACAGTCTTCATCTTCAGAGTGTAGTTCTGCAGCCAGACTATGACACCTAGTGGACATTACTGTAATTACAATCACTGTATGCACAGCTGTGCCCATCTTAGTGTCTGGTTTTCTCCTCCTGAATAACATAAACATAATCTCCCCCAAGGTCTCTATTAAGTTTTATTGTAGGTAGTTAAGTTAAGTCAAATGTATTTTCATGTTTACCATATGGGTGTGTGTGTGTGTGTTATCATGTGTGTTTCCTGTGTTATTTTAAGGTCCACCCAGAAGCCCATGGGACTGTTCACCACGCACTGTTACACAAAGACAGTCTACCATTTCATTAATTTTCAACATGTGTCTTTTAACTAGATTATCTTCTGAGCATCAGATTGTGTTTAAACATCATCATGTACAGGGTATCTGTAGGTCTTAAAAAGTCTAAAAGCAATAGCAAAAAAATAATATAATAATAAATAAATCAGGCCTACTTGTTTTCTGTCATATCATGCTTTTGCCAGTTTGATTGGAAAACAGGTATTAAATGGCATTTTATGTAAGGTCTTAACAGGTTTTAAGTTCCAACCAGATGAATCCTGCAGAAACCCTGCATCTAATATTAGTCTGCATTGTGAGCATTAATCTTTGTATTGTACATTGTACGTTGTGAGCTATAATTTTATGTGTATGCATCATTGAGTCGTTGGGTACCTGCTCCGAGTCTGATCTACTTTGGCCTGGATCAGAATGGCTCGGTAGCGTCTCACTGCCACAAAGGCCAAAACGGCAATCACTGTCACCATGATGAGTAAGATGGCAAGACATGCGCCCACGAGCCTCGCTCGAGTCATCCTCACGTCACACTTCTGACCCATGTACCAGAAGTCCTCTCCTACAAGGCAGCTAATACACAAACAAAAAGACGCTTGGATGCACAAAACGTTCTTGGGTGGACAGAGAGATGCAAAGTAAGCGCACAAGCATACTTCCCCAGCTGGTATAGGTAAAAAAAGGTAATAAAATAATAAAGTTTATCTTATCTTATCCTAAACGTGCATGTGTGTTCTTACCGGCAAACTGGAAGGTGGCCTGGGTGGTGTGTACAGATGCCGTGGTGGTGGCAGTAGTCAAAGAGGCAAACAGAAGAGCAGCTATAGTTTGAAGTGCCAGGCTGGGACACACACTTGTAGCCTGCTTGGCACTGCAGTAACCAGTCACACACATCACCCTGCACACCTGGGGGGAAGACATATTAAAGGATGAGACTGGTGTTATTCTTAACTGCAATTACCACCTTGGGGTTGTTTGCTTCTGCCAACCAGTCAAGTTACATTCACATCCATGTCTGTCCAGACTCATATAAATATGTGTAGTGAGGACTTTGGAGGCTTGTGGTGGAGTACACTGCCTCAAATATGGTTGCTGCCGCAAAGAAGCTACAAATTGTAAAACTCAGCAGTACAGTAGATCTGTACAGTTTCAAGGTCAGCATCTGACCAGATGTGAAATATGGTCATGACCTCGACTTCTGTTCCATTATTGGCCAGAAAAGTGTTTCTGCAGAACATTATGATATCACAGTGAGTTGACCTTTGACCTTTTGGATATAAAATGTCATAATTTCATCATTTTTCCTGTGAGACGTTTGTATGAAATGTTGTCATAATTAACTTATGAATTAAGTTATGGCCAAAAATGTGTTTTCTGAGGTCACAGTGACCTTTGACCACTAAAAGTGACAGGACTAGGACGATTACATGCCATAGTAACAAGTTTAATATCTGAGTGAGCCAGGCACGTTAATCAGATTTCTCTTAACTGGATTTTGAGCTTAACTGAGTCAAACTAACAGAGTTATGATGTTTACATGAATCTGCCTGTAAGTGGATTAATTAAGTAAGTAGGTTAAGAATGGAATTCCCCCTCAGGTAAATATAGCCACTGTAGCTGACCACTAACCCAGCAGAGGTGACAGGAAATAAGGTGGAGATCAATGTGTGGCAAAGGTCCCCGACAGGACTTGCTTTAAACCCCTAGGCAGCCAGGGTGCCTCAAAAGATAGAAGTCTTTATTTAACTGTCCTTAGGTGGACTTCTCAATCCAGGTTTACCTCCCACTGTGATGTTGGTGATCTTGGATGATCTGAAGCTTCTCCCCTCGCGCACAGCTTGAGCCAGTCCTGTTCGTTCCAACAGTGATGTGGGTCCAGTCATGCTGATCCACTGCAGAGCCCCGCTGGTTTCAAACTCCACCAGACTCTGCACTGCATGGCCACTGGGACGACAGCAGAACAGCACGGTCACCTTCTATACCTCTGGTCAGACAGCCTTGTGTAATCTAGACCCAGATTGTGCCTCCCATGTGGTGCCATTATATTTGAGTCACACTGACACAATGACGTGTTTCCTTGCTTAAATTGTAAAAAATGAACCAAAATTCAAACGTGTTTCATCAGTTATATTGCTATTGATTTAAAAAAGCCCTGGAAAACGGTTGCAGATTCTGAAATGGGTTACCTGCCATTTCACTTATGCAGCAGACTGAATATTATTTCATCGAGATGGTTAATGACTCTTTGAAGATTCTGGAAATGCTTGGAACAGCAGTAAGTTTGGTTAAAGGAGCTCCTGCGCTTCACAAGATCACCAGTTAACTTGAACTGAATGATAATACAGTACACTGGATGCTACAGTATATACTTTATGTACGTATGTGCTCTATTAGACCTCACCTGCTCCAGACTCCCAGCAGCCTGCTGAACCCCGGGGCTCTCTGCAGGTACGGCTCCACCTGAACAGGGAGTGAGAACTACTAAATAAAACTCTAAAACTAATGTATAGCATATAGAGCATGTTTATTTGTGCTTTTCTGTCAGTGTGTGTGTGTGTGTGTGTGTACATAATCACTCACCCAGGCAGTGGTGTCCTCCTCCAAGCCAGGAGTAAAAGCTGATCCAGATTCTTCTACAATGATCTGCAGCAGCAGCTCAATTGACTCAACTGGATGGAACAAGTCAATATTTCCATTACAACAGACCATGACACCCCACCTGTTATTCAATTACACACAAAAAAACAAACAAGTATGTACAATACCTTTGATGGTTGCAGGCTGGTCTGGCACAATGTAGAACTTGGGTGTCTGACTAGTTGTGGAGCTCCAGGTGTGTACAGAGGTTAGAACAGAAAGTGTGAGTGCAGTATGGTTCTCCTGGCTGGGATGTGGAGTTGTCCAGGGTGGAGGTCTCCCTGGAGGTCTGGCTGTGGGAGCTTGCGTGGTGGTGCTGAACCACTCGTCCTCTGTTTCTTCTTCTACCTCTTTATCTTCACGTCCATAATTTGATTTTGAAGTTGTGAGTGAGAGCAGAGGAATTCGTGTAGTAGTAACATAATTGTGGGAGTGTTCACGTGTAGCTGGGACATTTGTGGAAGCTGGCAAAGGCAGGTGGTTTTGTGTATGAGGTGTGTAGGAAGATGAAGGTTTGATTGTCGATGTTTGTGAGGGTATGGACGTGGCTTTGTGGTCGATGAGGGGTGTGTGTACAGCGGGTTCAGCGGCAGTGGAGGGCAAAGGCGATGATGTGTGGGCGAAATGTGAGCTACCAGAGAATGTAGTGTGTGTCTGGAGTGTGTATGAAGCTGTAGAGGATGCGCTGGATGAGAAATGAGGAAGAGGAGTCGGTGCATTTGCGGATGGGTGGTCATGTAAGACTGTGTAAGCGGGACGCAGTGAGTAAGTTTCAGTGGCAGCAGTGGTTCCTGTGGCAGCTGAGTTCTGGACTACATCTCCCAATGTCAGTCCTCTGGGTGCAGAAGACGAACCTGCGAATGTCCAATCGTCGACTTTGTTAATGTCTGGCGAGGAGGAGACAGTAGTAATGTGTGCATAAACAAAATGTCTTGGTGTACTTTGAGTTGCTGTTTGAGTCTCCTCTTTGCTTGTCTGTGGGAATTGGGAAGAGGTGTAAGGAGGTGGCGTGTGTGTGACGCTCTCTGTGCTGTCTGTTCGACTCTGTGTGGGGGAAGTGAAAGTGTGAAGCATCTCTGTGTATTTAAATTTGTCGGAGGACTCAAATGCAGAGGTTTGACTCATAACATCTGATGCAGCAGATGCAAATGAGTCAGTTCCACTAATGTTTGGATGAAATGATGCAGCCTCCACAGGACCATCAGCAGTGTCAGGCCCTGTGGTGCGGTTGGTGGATGAATGAACGCTGCCGGGGTCCTGTGAGGATGATGATGACGCAGTGGGTTCAGTATTAGTGTGTGCACTGCTTGAGTCACCCTGCTGTGGTTCGGTGGGGGATTTTAAAGGGTCAGCTGTGACGGCGGAGGTCAGATCAGAGTTAAGTCGGTCTGTGCTTCGCTGGTTCCTCCAGGAATGAGGCTGTTTTTTACCAGGTGGCCCACTAACAGCTCCACCACGTGGGCCCAGGATGGTACCACTCATCCAGGTCGTCCAGGAAGGCAGCTCAGGGGGAGAAGAAGTGAGAGGTGGGACGCTGGTGCTGGACACAGTGGAGTCAGCTTGTGTGCTTACAGATTGTTTAGATGTCCGACTGACTGTATATTTCTGTGCATCTGTGCTAAGAATGGTGTTAGAGCTACTGGCTGTTGCACGTTTCAGCGCCATCTGGGTTTGAGGGAGCTCGTAGCGAGAGTTTGTTTCTGTGTTGGCTGAGCGTGATGTGTGAAAAAGTGCGACTGTACTGAGCACATGCTGAAAATAGGGGTGTGTTCCCTCTCCGGCAGACATGGGACCATCAGTGAGGTGAGCAGCTCCAGATGTATCCGCTCTATTGTTTTGCTCTTCCTCAGGAAGAGGGAGAGTTTCCCTATCGGCTCTCCCAGCCACGGTGAGTCCCTGCAGGGTCGAGGTGGGGTGCAGCAGCCCCTGATCCTGAGAGGAGGGAGGAGACACAGAGCCAGGCCCAGAACTCCACTGCAGACCTTCGTAGACGCGACCTCTGCCCTCTTCTGTCCCTCTCACCACCTCTTGACCAACAGGAGCTGTGCTTTTAAAGCTGGTTCCTGTCTGAGACCACCGTACAAAGTCTGAATGTGGGTTGGTGTGGTGCTCCAAGGAATTCCTCTCATCTTCCTGGACTGGATGACCAGGAACAAACACAAAAACAGAGAGGGACAGGGTGAGGAGAGACAGAGTGGAAATCACAACAACATAACCTCCCTGCCTCTCATAACACAGTGAGTATGATTAGAACTTTCCAGATGGAGAGATTTACAGCTCAAAGCACAGTTTGAACGAGACATTTCCACAGTATGTTCCCACAGCTACACACTGTACAGCCAAAGTAACTAACATTATTCTTCTACTGTAAACAAACAAACAAAAACTTTTCATATAGTCATCGGGACAACAACAAATTACCAGGATTTGACCAAACTCTTGTGATCAGGCTGCGAGTGTGAATAAGTGGGCCACTCTGACTCAATAAACTAAACTGGATAATTGAGTAATGGTGTCTCACCATAATAGGACAGCTGAATTGTACTCGAGGAGTGTCCTGCTCCTGTCCAAGACAGGGTGGCTTTGTTTCTATCACAGCCGGAGAGCAGAGCCGTCCCTCCTATCTCCAGGACCTGATCTTCGTCTTTCCAAAGACAGCGCACCGACAAGCTCGACCCACCTCCCAACCGTACTAACTTTAAAAGTACCGTCCGACCCAGGGGAAGACCAACCATCCAAGTGCAAACTGAAGCCTGTAGGGTTTCATCAGACTGGCGGCTCATGGCCTTGAGTCTGTTGGTGTCAGCAGAACGTCCAGGTAAAGTGAGATTGATCTGACCGGCAGGCTCTTGGTCCAGGCTGACATTTCCACCGCAGTGGTGGTGCGACAAGGACAATGTTTTATCTGAGGAAAGAAAACAAAATGCTGGTGAAGGAAGGAATCTCTCTGGCATAAATCTCCCGGCCTCTGTGTGATGTTGTACTAATTTATTCATTTAAATATTTAAGTTGCGGGCAGTCCAGCCAAATGGATATTTCTCATTCTCAGAGCAGATCATTTGAATGGCACGAAAAGTTAAAAATCAGTGATTTGATAAGAAACAATGAGATATATCTCCCCGCCTTCTCTCTTAGCCTTTTAATCGTCTGATGATCCTTCAGGCTACCACAAAGCTCCATGTACAGAACGCTGGCTACCTTTAACCTTTAACAGAGCAGCATTATTGTGACTTAAAAGTAGCAGATAATGAAATAACAGTTTCAGCCAAATAAATGTGTCCAATAAAAAGCTTGGTGATTATAAAAGGACTCATCAAGGACAAAGGGTCCTGGCAGATTTCCTTACCTGTTGTGATAATAAGAAGCAACAGACAGGCGTGGAGCTGCATTTCCAATCCTGAGACATTTCAGTGTCGGAGACCTTATTAATCCCAAATCCATACAGATGCTTCAGATCAACAGTATCTGTGCGCGGTGATGAGGACGAGCAGAGCGCGCAGAGCGAAAAATGATCTCCAGTTTTTCCTGCGGACGCTCCCAACAGAACGTCAGAAACTTTCCTTCTCCATCATTTCCTCCTCACGGAAACCGCTGCGCCGTCAGGGCTGCGGCGCCGCACACTCACCTAAATGAGACGCACGTGTGTCCGACAGCGCGTCCTGCGCCGTGGAGAGGTCCACACCGCCCGGGGCTGTTCCGTGCGCCCGTTTGAAGGATCCAGAGATGAGAGGGAGGAATCCAGAGGTGGCGGCAGGGGATGGGTTTTACACAGTGTATAAACGCTGCACAGGAAGCCTTTAACCACAGGAGGCATGAAGGCATGAGGGCGGGGGCAGTTCATTAGCGCTTTTACATCGACACCCCTGCTGTGCGTCAGACAGGCTGCGCTGGCACCTAGAGCTGGATGCCTGCGTTTGTTCTGCTACCATCTGCCAGTTTAAGACCATTCATTAGTGCTGCAACCAACGATTATTTAATAAATTAAATCGATTGGTTGTTCCGTTTTCGTCCACAACCCACAGATATTCAGAATGCTGTCAAAGAGGAGTGAAGAAACCAGAAACATGCCAATACAAGAAGATATAGAGCTGAGAGCTCTTTTTTTGGCCGCATACCCTAAAACAGGCTGCCAGCTGAGGTGTGAGCACTGTTGCCTGGTTGCCCATTCGGGAGACTTGAAGAAGAAACATTAACTTCAGCAAGATCTGATATAAGAATTTTTGTCCACTTGATGTCAGCTTGATGTCCTCTCTCTAGTATGTGTGCACATATTCTAACCGTTATAATTTCCAGATTACCATAATTTTACATCATGTTTGGTTTTATAAAAATCCTTAAATAATCTAAAAACACTATCACAGATGTCCATAGAGTGGGGCAGGGACAATATATTTTTGCAGGCCAGCCCAGAAGTTAGCCTCACCCATAAAGCCAGTGGATCTTTTCCACTGGATTGTGGATCATTGCAGAAAATAAGATCCGTGACAAACAAAAGTTTAGGATGCTTAATTTTGTTCAACAAGATAACCTTCACAGATGAACACCACTATTATGTGGTGAAAAGCGAGGCTACAATGCGCCTAATTCAGCATGTGTTGTGTACTCTCATTACAAAAGGTCACCAATGTTGATTCGTGGAGCTTTAAAGGAACAAACTACATGCTTTGACAATCTTTATTTGCATGAGAAAGACAACACAAAAAATGTTCTCTAATCATATTCTTGACAGTGTTGAGCATGATTGAGGAAAATAATCAACAGCAACCCCCTTATATGGCGAAGGCAGAATTTGTTTTCCAAATGTGGGCCCACCACCAAAACTCAGAACAGAATAAAACGGGACAACTATCTCTCCCAAACTGACTCAGAAGCGGCTTCATGCAGAGGTTAACACTATACTACACCCGAAGTTAAAGTCCAGGAACACATATGATGCTCAATATATGTTTATAAGTCAAACACTTAAATTATATAGGTGAATAGCTGCACCTCTAGTTCATATAGTCCCCAAAGCCGAATAGCGTGACAGCATTTTACATATAACCTGGGTGTCATACTGTGTAGCTGTCTGGTTCATTGCATTTAAAGACAGTAATCAACAGATCTGTTATCAGACTTGATTAAAGACAAGCCAGCAGCATTGGAATAGTGTGTGTGTGCTACCCAGAATGCATTTGTCAGTATGGAGAAGGTTTGTACTGGTCACAGCGGTGTCCAGTTAGGTGAGGGTCGCAGGTCAGCGTGTACTTGACCTCGACGCGGCCTCTTTTGGTCGGGCAGGTGACTGTCTGTGTTCCCTGTCGCAGATCCTTCACACATGATCCCAGAAATTGGTCTCTGAATACGTCTTCATCCCAGACTTCAATCCTCAGACGCAAGTGTGTGTCAACCTTCATAACAAAAAGTAAAAGTTAAACCAAAATAGTATAAAAATACACTATATGTTGTGTTGATCAAATATTCATGAAAGATATTAGTTTCATTCCACTTGTCCTCTTGCTATATGCCCTATACAGGATTGCATAGGGCATGAGGTTGGAATTAAAGTCATCTGCTTTTCTGTTCGGGTGCACTTATGAGCTGAACTGTGAAGAGAAGATGAGTATTAACCTTGCCCAGATTATATTCAATGTTCCATTTGGGGTAGTTTGACCTGATCATATGAGTCTTGCGGTGGCTGGAACCGTACCACATCTGAACATACCTGTGAATTGGAAAAAACATGGAAAAACAAATAACTATAAGTATTTGTATTTGATTCATCACATACACTGTGCCTTCACCCTGATTCTTGACTTTGTTCTCTACGCACGCTTCAGTCTGGCCCCAGAGATCTCCTTTCAGACCCCAGGCTTGGACAATGGTCACCACCAGTGTTCCCCTCCAGGCCTGTTTAGGACAGCAGCTAGAGTCCAGGTTAGGGTCATCGTTGCCACAGAGGGGTGCTTTGGGTGAGGCCCCGATGGCATTGTCTGTCAGGTACTGCTCAATGGCAGCCTTCAGCCCTGTCTTTTTTGTCCAAGACGGCACCAGCTCGTACATTGGTCTTACAGAATACCGTTCAACATCAGGGTGATCCTTAAGGGTTTTCAGCCAGTTGCGGTGGCCCAGGGAGTTGTTGTGGGTGAGTGAAAACTCCCCCACCCAACCGCTGCCTCCTACAACCTCAGTGTAGTGCTGGTGGAGACCAGAGCTGAAAGAAGTGGAGACATCCTGGTTCTGTAGGAATGTGTTGCAGGTCTTCAGATTAGCGGACAGGCCTATCTTCCCCAGGCCAACCCTGAGACCCTGTGATAAACACTGGTGCGCCTAGATGACAGGAGGGGATATCACATGTGATTTTTGGTACAGAGTGTATGTATAGCATGTGTGTTTATTGCCCTCACAAGACGTGTATGTGAACCTGGTTTGAGGAGAAGCCATTCAGTGAGGACAAACATGTACGTGTTGATGTGACTCGCCTGAACCGTCCCCCGAGATAAACCTGAAATTATATACAACGAAAAATTGTGGTGTTTTATCTCTGCAAACTTAGAAAATAAAAGTGATGCGTCTGTGTGTGGTTTAACCTGTCGGAGATAATGAGTGCCATAGATGTCTATGAGCCGTCTATACTGGGCACTGGTTGAGGGGTTGTAGTTACTAGGCAGTGTTGCCAAATCCCTCCTGAATTCTTGGCTGAGTTGGGGTCTGCTCGACACACGGTACCTTAACATAAAAAGACAGCACTGATACTTATCTGTGTGTGCAAAATGGGATCTGACAAAAATCTGACATTTTGTGGTGACGTGGGCGGGGGGTCTTCACACCCTACCTGTAATGTCTACAGGCGGTCATGTGTGTGCTGAAGGTGTAGCGGTCCTCTCTGCTCCTGGCTGTGGCAAAGCCATGCACAGTAGAAAGTGTTCCGCCCACGTCCAGGCCTACAAACTTCATGTAATCTAGTCCAAGCTGAGAAGAAAGCGTGCAGCAAACATAATGCAGTAAATTAAAGGGGCACACAATTCACACACCTGGCTGAACTGCCCCTGGAAAATATATACGTATATAGTTTACAGTAATAGTAATATGTTATATTTATTTTAACAGTAGCTGTGAAATGTTTCCTACCTTCCAGTTGGAACACACCTGGTTGGTGTATGTTTTAACCAGTGAGCTGTGAACACATCAGCCACATAAAATAAAATTTAAGACAATTCACAGCAATCCATTTAATGAATGTAAGGCCTATTCCACCACTCTTATCTAAAGCAAGTAATTGCACAGAAAAGTTCTGAATTTGTGATGTAAAATCGTAGCCAAATGCAATTGAGTAAAAAGTATACAATATTTACCTCCTCTTAAATGGAATTACTCAAGAAGAATACCTCAAAATGTTTGCTAAAGTACAGTGTTTGAGTTAACATTCTGTTTGTTACATTTTATCACTGGAATTTGGATGCCAGGCGTCCTCCAGATGATGTGCTGATAAAACCAGCTAAGAATCACATTTAAACATTTTGGACGAATGAGTATTTTAAGGCAGAGTTCCCTCGCTTTTAGCTGTAGTAAGTATGGGTGGATGGCAGAGGGTGGGGATGAATTTGTGTTGAGCCACTGGAACAGGAAAGTTAAAACATGAAAATGCTTCCAACACTATGAGTGATTATGACTCTATATCACAGGATACCTGACGGAGGTGTGTACGCTGTTGTAGAGATGAAAAGTGCAGGAGCTGAATGCACGCCAGTCCACTCCAGAGACCGGCAGCTGAGAATAAGAAGGTGAGGGCACCATGGTTACCATGTTAACAATATGTGTGTGTCTGAGTAATTTGCTGCCGTGTGTGTAAATTTGTCTTTGTGCTGATTTAGATTACTTTCTGCAGCATGTTGCCTTGAAGAGGGTTGGAGCAAAGAGTGCAGGTGCCATTTGGGGTGAGGTAGGTCTTCACGTCAATCACGTAGGCTCCTTTACGCTGCAGGGTGACCACATCAAAGCCCTCCCCCACCAAGTTGTGGCCCGGTACAAAGGGGGCGGACTCACACTCGCTGCGGCTCCCCGTCTGACAGGACAGAACGGGGTGGTGGTGTGACAGGAAGAGGAGGAGGCTCAGGTAGAGGAAGGGTGGGGTTGAAGAGGAGGGCATGGCTGGATGTCAAAGAGACACTGAAATATTTCAGAGAGAGACAGAAAGAATAAAAAATGAAATCAGTGTGCATCATTTCAGCAGTAATGTTATCATCAATGACGTTTTTTAACAAACAGGTTTTGTGATTATTTCCATTTGACCTTCCGTCACCCTGTATGGGGAGAAAATGTCTATTTCCAGTTTACTATGTTACCTCATTAGGATTTAGTGCACATGTTTAGTAGATGTGACCTGGCTTTGCACGTTGATGGTTTCTCAGTAACGCCACAAATACAAACAATAAGCCGATCAAGGATCTTAATAGTGAAAAGTGCCATAAAATTAACACTTTACAATTACTACGTTCATTTATTTTTGCTGTTTCATTTGACCTTTTTTTCTATCAATGTGAAACTCTGGAAGTCTGTTGATCTTTCTATCCCCTTGTATAATTTTTGATCATATTTATTTTAGAAATAGTTTCTGAGTCTTATGGAGGAAAGAAACTTGCAGTGTTTCAGTTTGATATTTTAAACAGATGTCAAGCCCGTGCCTGTGCAGGTGCATAAATCGATAAATAAACCGTGATGTGGCAGAAATGTTAAATCAAATAAAACAAACTTCCACCCAAACCAAACTCCTTTTGTGTTATTTGGATATAAAAACCGTTAAATGCTAATTAATGTCCATTATTTATTAAAAACAAGATTACCTGTTCAGGCCCCGGCAGGGTTCCTTAAATACTTCTGCAATGGGAGTCTTTCAGGTGAAGATGCAGATGAGGAGAGTGTGTCAGCTGAGGACTGTCAGGTCTGCAGGTAGCAGCACTTTTATACTTGAGGTCATGTGACAAATCTTCCAAGCAGGAGTATTGATATTCTCAGATAGGAGGCAGTTCTTGAGATGTTGCACATGGCATTAATACGCCAAGAAAACTAAAGCAACAGGACAAACTACATTTTCTCAAGGAGGCAGGCCTTGACCCCATCCTGTAAAAGCATAAGTTCTTTGTCATAATTTCAAGAAGCTTGAAATTGTACCTCCACCCTCAACCAATTAAATGCTATGCTCTCACGCAACCCTTAATTTCTGACAGGTATTTTCTTGAGTTCTATAAATATAACATGCTCAGTTTCGATTTCCAATTCTGAATTTATTTAGCATAAATGTGGAAAACAGAAGGTGTAAAATAAGACTAGAAAACAGTCAAGAGAAAAGAGAAATCTTATCTTTTTAAACCAGCGTTTACTCGTTGAATTCTTAATGATCTAAATCACTGCACATACTGACATGAACACTGTGCGGACTGTTCATGCTCACACGTACATGCACACACGCTAATACACTTTCGTTTCAGCTGGTCAGGGCTATTTTAGGTGTCAATCAACGTGTCATATGACTTACAAGAAATCATATCATGGAAGAACAATAAGTGATTCAGTTGGGGTGATTGTGGATGTATGCCTTGGCAGGGACTTTGAAGAAAACAAAACAAAGGAAGCACTGCTGCGATACTGGGGATCATGACACACTTTCTTTTCACTTTCTCTTTCACAACTGATCAGGTTTGACAGTGAGACAAAAGAAATGTCTTCTTGTCAAATAGAATATTTGCAACTCTGCTTTGCTGTCTTATAATTTGAATATCTTCAACTTGTGAGCTATATCAGGTGTAGCACACCTGACATATGTGTATTTAACCAGAAACAACAACAACAACAACATAATGGACAAGAAAAAAAAAGGGAAAGGGAGTTTGCACCACTTTGACTTCTCAAGACAATGACTGTGTTTACATGCATACTAATTTTCCACAATTAACTCCAACGACAATATGACAATGTTTCGTCCAAATGTAGCATTTTTTGATTAAGCCATGTGGGAATATGCTGATATTATTCAGCTTTTAGGAGCATTTTTTGGACATGTATACAGCACATTCAGAATATGTGTCTCACACATGGTCTCTAGCCTGTTTGCATTCAGCTCTGTGTGTTGCCTAGCCAACAGGTAAAACTGGGGTACAGATGTATGCACAACAGAAAAGCCCACATTTTGGGTTTCAAGGAGAAACACACATACTTTTAAATATGAAAACCATGGATATCAACAGGCTTATGGATATACACAAAGCCCACCTTCAAGTACGTCATTATGATAATTAGAGTATGCACGGCTGCACGGAAACAGAAATATTTGTGTAATATTCAAACCCGTGACTGACTACATAAACAGCTATTGGATGGATTGCTTGTGAAGTTCTGTGCAGCAATTCACATTGCTATGATATTGCCATTATTGTTGTTGTGTTTGATGAGATCTGTGTGTTATCAACATCAGTTGTCTATTTATTCAAGCATTGTCCAAACGTGTGTCCATGCTTTGGTAATGCTATAATAGTAGTTGTTCAATAGCTCACTAGTAGGCGAGCTAATGTTACTTCCAAACCATTTAGACAATGTTTTTTGCATTTGGGTACAAGTAAATCCTGTGGATTCAGTCTTTCGCAGCTGCAAATGAATAGTCAGTAATGGGGCTAGCTAGAAATCACAGTGTCATTATCAACATGTGGTGTGTTGTAAAAAGTCCTTTGAAATGTGGGTATGTGAATCACCAAGTTGCTTTAATGATAAATGCTGAAAATTTCCATCTATAAGGTGTCATGACAATGTGTTTTCTGTCCCACAGCTGTTCATGCATCGACTGTAAATGATGGCCTGTCAGAATGAATTTGTAAGACAAGATTCAGCACAGGATGTGATCAATATTCCAATATTGGAATATAATATTCACCACTCACAAATTGCTGGGAGTACACGGCATCTGATTATTAATTATTATTAATGTTTAAATCAAAATGTTTGTGCTCACAGGTGTATATCTAACTGTAATCAGCTGAAAACCAAACAGAAAGATCATTTCTCATTTTATATAGACTGAATACTGAATTTTACATGGTTTTCCCGGGAGATTTTATCCAGCGGCAGACAAAACTGCATAGTGAAAGCAAGGCTGATAGGGAACCGATCTAAATCATTCTATAACCGTCACATTGTGCAATCAACATTTACTTCATAACACGTTAAGGCAGAAAACTTGTCTATTGCCAGTTGTTTAATAGTAGGAAAATGAATGTATGAGCTCCTCAGTCACTTGACTTATTACAGTGCCTGTGTATCGTTGTGACTGACGGGTTCATGACACTTAAAGCAACAAATCAACAAGCCTGAAATCACAATTAAAATCCAACTGAAATTAAACCGTTCCAGTGTCCATGCATGTAAATGGAGACCCTATTTTGATACAGCCAATTCAATCTTGCATAAAGCAGTAACGTCAGCGGTCTATCATCTGCAGGGATGGAATCCGATCTGGACATTGTCCAGTATTGCCCTTTTGCATTGAGCAGGAGATTGTTCTTATCAGACGTGTTCTCACTGACTGGAAATGTTCTGTTTTGATTGGGCCAGCGGTGGTATCCGGGTAGAGCGAGCAGGAGGAGGAGGAAGACTCATAAAAAGGAGATGGCAGGCTAAAGTCCACATCCTGGCAGCATCCCAGCGGCTGCTTATCATGCTGCCTTCAAATAAAACTCTTGAGGTTGCGGGACAACATTTGAAGTCGTTTACACAATATGCTTGTCATTCAAGTGATTATGACTTGAGAATAACGCTGCTAGGCAACGCCAACACGGACGTTACTGTCGGCATCTAGAAGCCATCGAAGTTAACAATTTAGAAAGCGAGGAGGTGGCTTGGAGCTTTCAAAAAAATTCCCACAGATGGATGCGCCCCTCCAGCCAACTGAGACGAAAAGCTGCATTGCTGATACTTCGCCAACAACCCTTTTTCTTCCTTTAAAGAATAAAAACTACAATCAATTTAAAACACATGTTGTCCTTAATGTGGACTACAAAAATGGATGACTAGATGTGATTTCAGTTGGATTTTAAAGAAAAGCGAGCAGCTTTTGTGAATGGTCTTGTCTCAAAATGCATTTCCCCCCAATGGAGTTGGCAGGTAACTGCTGCAGCCCTGCCCAGTCAAATAAGGGTCGCAGGTCAGAGTATACTGAAACTCAAAACCACCATTCTTGGCTGGACAGGAGTGTTTGTGTGTCCCCGGGGTCAGGAACAACGAACATGATCCCAGTCTGTCATCCCTTCCCATGTCCCTGTCCCAGACTTCGACTTTCAAATCCAAGTGTGTGCCCACCTGCATAAAAAATATTTAAAATAATAATTGAAATATAACAATAAAAACACTATTATCCTTCAAATGCTGACTTAATAAGAACAATTGGCCTAATCCATGAAATGTTTGTACGCAGAGATGTGATCTTTCCATTGGAACCACTGGGATGAATGGGATTGAATAATCAGTATTTCTAGACCTTCGGAGTAGGATTGGATGAATGGATCAAGTTCTGATGATCACCCTTGGGGTGATGCTCCAAAATATTGATTCACACTTTTATAGTTGCTCCTTTTCCAGTGATTGTGTATGGGGAAAATGCTTTGGGGGCTTTTTGTTCATCACAAAATGACCCTGGAAATTGTAGCCTAGCGCTCTTCCTGGGGTCAAGACGGTTTACAGCCTTTAAATTCTGATAAACTAGCACCTTGGCTTCTATGCAGTGGATGTTTCTGTACTTACAGGGTGTGTTTCCAATAAAACCTGTATCCCTACATATTAATATACAGGTCTCAGAAAGCCTTAGTGGTTATTGTTAGCTGGGCATGCTAATGATTGCAGCTTACATTAGAGCAGATACTCACAGTTGAAACAATTTTTCATGATTTAGCTTGAGTGTTTGAAGTTCTGGATATTTGCTATGCTTTTCCCTGTCACATACTGCCTCTCCTGTCATTTCAGATGCAGCCATTCCCTCCTGCCCTGCAGAAACCACTTCCCCACCAGTCCCATCACCTGTTCATCCCGCTCACCTGTTATCCATTTCCCTCATCAGCATTGCAGTTCAATGCATAAACAGGCCCATCTTTCCACTCATTCTCCCAAGTTGTCTCGTTTGCTTTTGTGCTAGCTTTCCACTCCTTTTTTCTGCCTGCCTGATGATCCCTTGCCTGTTGCTTGACCTCAGTGATCTTAAAATCTTTTCAGTTTTAACCTGCCTGTCTTTGAGTTATGCTTCTGGGTTCTAGCTTTTCCATTCCTGAGCCATTAGATTAATGTAATTTCCTTTATGCTAATGACAGACTACGTGCCACACACATCCAAGCACATTTTTTGGAATTTTACTTAACTGGCCTTTAAGTATGACCAGTTGTTTTTACTTTTTGACTTCACTAGGTACACACAGATGGTAAACACAGCAACTCTAGTCTAGGATTAAAGTTGTTTTGATCAATTTACTGACCTTGCCCAGATTAAAACTTTTGTTCCACTTGGGGTTGTTTGACTTAATCACACGAGTCTCACGATAGATGCTGCCGTACCACATCATAGCAAAGCTGTGAATAGGAGAAAACAGGAAAACAAGGAAAAAGCAACTGGTAAATGAATGTTGTTGTTTGATATACCACCTTCAGATTGCAATCCCTGGCCTCTCTCAGCTCACCTTTCAGTCTTGCCGAGGAAATCTCCTTTGAGATCCCAGGCTCTGATGATGGTCACAGACAGGTTTCCGATCTTAGTCTTTTTAGGACAGCAGTTGGAAGCCAGGTTGGGATTTTGGCTCCCACAGTCTGGTTCTTTGTTTAAGATCGTCACAGCATTTTCTTTTAAGTACTCCTCTATGGCAGTTTTCATCTCTGCCTTCTGCGTATCATTCTGGATCAGATCATACATTGGTCTAAGGGAGTATGAGACAACATCTGGATTGTCCTTAAGGGTGTTCAGCCAATTCACATAACCCAGTGAGTCATTGTGAGTGAGTGAAAACTGCCCCGACCAACCAGTGCCTCCTGCCAACACTGTGTTGTGTTGGTATAGATCTGAGTTGTATGCGGTGGAGATGCCCTGGTTCTGTAGGACTTTACTGCAAGACTGTTCGTTATTAGATATCATTCCCAGGCCTACGGAGACACCCAGTGATAAGCAGGAATAGACCTAGAGGACAGGAGGGGGAATAAGATGTTATGATGGTGGATTTCATTTAAACAGTGCCTTTATGCTGAAAGCAGTAAATGGTGTATTACAATGCCTCACACTCACACACATTCATGCTCTGAAGGTGACGAAGACCTGCTCATAAAAGATGTTGGCTCAGTGTCTTACTCAGTGACAATTAAACATGCTGTTAGGAGGAGTCTGGATTGGGACTACCAACCCTGCAATCACTGGATGACCTGCTCTACATTATGCATCCACAGACAGATGAGAAATTAAAAAAGAAACCTGAATAAATGAGTGGAGAGCCATAACAAATGCAAATACATCCATAAAGAGCATCTGGGGCCACTGAATGGTTTGATGGGTAATGAAATGATGTTGATGATTTAATTCCAAAGCAGTGCTACAGCTTCTATGTTTGTGTATGTGTGAAGTGTACAGATCTGTGTTTTGATCACTGTGTACACTGTGCAGACACGTGTGCTACATGTACCTCATTTGGGGAAAGCTCATTCAGTGTGGACAAACAGGTACGTATAGCTGTGATTCGCCTGAGTCGCCCCCCAAGGTAACCCTGAAATGAAGAACAATGTTGCTGAGAGAGAAAATACATGTTTTTTAGATATGTTAAATAAGGAAATTCCAAGAGTGTGTTTGAACCTGGCGGATGTAGTGTGTGCCATAGGTATTTATGAGCTCCCTGTACTGAGGCCTGGTGATGGAGTTGTAGCGAAGTGGCAGTCTGGACAAATCCTGCCTGAACTCTGGGCTGAGGTGTGTAATGCCTGCCACACGGTGACTAGACAGAAAGAGACAAAACAGTGAGTTTTTGACTGAAATGTCCTCAACAAACTTGACTGACAGATCATCTGCTGTACTGCACAGATCTTCACAACCTACCGATAATGGCTGCAGCTGACCCTGTGAGTGCTGAAGAAGTAGCGGTCCTCTCTGGTCCTTTCTTGTGTAAAGTTAAACACACGGGAGCGCGTTCCTCCCACCAGGTTGTCGGTGACAAACTCATCTATATCCAAACCAACCTGAGAAAAAAAAGACCCCCAAAGAACCTTAGGACCTTCTTGATGTTCACCAAATTTCTATTATATAGTGTTTTAAGTAATGATGAAACTATTCATTTGCAAATACTTTTAATTGAATATACTGGGTCTTGTTCTGTTGTCTGTAAGGCCAATAGATTCAAAAGAACATTAATGAACCATAAAACTTGTGTTGGTTCCTTTAAAACGAATTCTGGAAAAAGGTTGCTTTCCATGTCATGTCTATCAGTTACAATTAAAAAAAAAATAAAATAAAATAAATAATAATAATAATATTCTAAATTGTTAATTTCATGTCAGCTGTAGCTGTGAGGTGTTTCCTACCTGCCAGTCACTACTGACCAGGGCGGTGTAAGTGTCCATCAATGAGCTGTGGACACAATTTACAGGAAATAAATCACCATTAAAGCTCTTTCATTTCAAAGCTCATTTTGCAGCAATAGTGAGATTTTCATCTATAATTAACATGCTAACAATAATATAGAAATAGAAATCACAGAGGCTGAGTTCTCTTGCTTTCAGCTTTAGTGAAGACTGGTGCATATATTCACAAGGAAGTACTGGCCTTTATCGAGGAACTGGAATGACAGAAAAATATGGAAATGACTCATAAACCCTTTAGTGATGTAATACTGTGACATACAATACCTAACAGAGGTGTGTGCACTGCTTAAGATTTCAGTATTGCACTGGCTGAACACACGCCAGCTCGAGGTAGAGAGTGGCACCTGAAAATGAAAGTGGCAACACGGTGGTTAACACACAAAGAGTAAGAATGTGCAACCGTTAAAGTCACTGCAAAGCGATTCATTTATTCATTACTTTCTGCAGCTTGCCGCCCTGAAGAGGGTTAGGGCAGAGTTTGCAGGTGCCATCTGGGTTGAGGTAGGTGTTCATGTCAAACACGTAGGCTCCTTTACGCTGCAGGGTGACCACATCAAAGCCCTCCCCCACCAAGTTGTGGCCCGGTACAAAGGGGGTGGACTCACATTCGCTGCGGCTCCCCGTCTGACAGGAGAGAACAGGGTGGTGGTGTGACAGGAAGAGGAGAAGGCTCAGGTAGAGGAAGGGTGGGGCTGAAGAGGAGGGCATGGCTGGATGTCAAAGAGACACTGAAATATTTCAGAGAGAGACAAAGAGAACAGAAAAGGAAATAAGTGAGCATCATTTCAGCTGTATGTGAATACCTGTGAAGGTAGCAAGTCATGCTTGGGTTTCCTGCCATGTGTTATTCTGTCACCAGGTCATGGGATAAAATTATCATTTTCCTGTTGCCTCTGTGTCTATTATACAGTACATCAAGTGTAGGCTAGTGGATCATTTTATGAGACTTTACCTTTGAATCCTCTAAATTATACCAAGATAAAGACTTTGATTTGTGAGCAAGTGATAGATATCTACTAACATACAATGCTCTCCTCTGTTATGCAACAGTTTTATTGTGATCAGAGTATAATTATGATCTCTTCAATATCACTGAACACATATCACAATGAAATTCTCCTACCTTCAGAGGCACAGAGTGCAAGATTATTGGGGATTTGTGTCATTCTGTTAATATCCTCAATCACTGCTCTGCATCACTGACTTCCCATCTCTGAACAGACACTTCTGATTTGGTTGGTTTGAACCGGGCAGCCTCAGAATAATTTACTTCTTGCTTCATATATGAGTTTGAGGTTAGTCAATTCAACTGAATACAAAGTCACACTCTATAAACATGTACACCTGCTATCTGCATTATCACTCCTCAAAAGAGAGATGCAACTTTAAAAATTCACACAAATGACCTGCAAGCTGCGATTCCTCCTACGTCATGTGCTTCAATGTGTCATTCTACACCTGCAGACTGTCCTCAAAGCCTTAGAGAAGAAAACCCCACCCACTGATGTATAAGTATATGTTACAACTCTAAAAAGTGTGTTTTTAGCTCAACATTTACAACTTGACAGTTTCAAAAAGGCTGAACTGCATCTGCTGCTGTTTGATGCAGATTCAGGTCAGACTGAAGAGTTCATGAAAGGGTTCAACAACCATCTTAGCAAATCTACACAATCTCATCATACAACATTGAACTATAAACTAAAGAGAATCAAAAGTCTAAAAACATAAAAAAAGACTTTTCTACCTGTTCCAAATGTCCAAAAAGCTGATGTTGTGGTCCAGTCTTCAAAATCAGAACCAGCAAGACAAAGCGACTTTGTTCGTTGATCAGAAATCGGCAGAGGGCTCGGCTTTTTATCCCACAAAAGGGATCCTAATCTCTGATTTACTACTCCCTTTACAGGAGCCTCCGCCCTTTACGGGAGTAGTAAATCAGAGATTAGGATTGTAAAAACTGGAGAGGACATGGTCCTCCCCCAAGTTCTTGTTTGAGGAAATGGCCTTTGAGCTTGAACCTAGGGCTGAAACGAACAATTGTTCTTATTATTAATTTACCTATCTCTCTAATTCTACTTGGGCCATAAAATGTGAGAACACAGTGAAACATGTTGATCAGTGTTTCCCACAACCCAAAGATATTCAGTTTACTGTTATACAGGACTAAAGGGACCAGAAAATATTCACCTTTCAGAAGCTATAATCAGATAATATGGACACTTTTCCTTAAAAATGACCTGAAATGATTAATGATCAAAATAGTTGGCAATTCAGTCATCCTTTAAATAACAAATCATTGCAGGTCTGGAAGAACCCATTAAATTTTGGAGCAGATATGAATCACAGGCGGACACACCAATTATTTTTCACTTTCTTCTTCACACCATGGAGTTCCTCCACATGTCCTCCTGCATCAAGAACATAGTTGCATTCTACTTCAATGACCTGCAGATGTGCTTTTCCATCCAAGATTTCACCACCGGGTGGCAACGGCTAGAAGTAGGAATCGCAATGGGTTGCGCCATCTCTCCCATCCTGTTTGTGGCAGCTTTTGAGGTAATCCTTGTTGGAGTCAGACAAATGGTTGGAGGGATCAAGCTACCATTTGGGCAGAGATTACCCGCTTTGAGGACGTACATGGATGACGTCACCAGCCTCCTTCAGACAGCAGCATGCACATCAAGACCCCTGAAAAGGATGGACGAGCTGATGTTGTGGGCTCGAATGAAGATGAGCCGAATCTCCTCCTCTTCTGCCTCCCAAATCTGTGTACAAGTTATGCTGCCCAAGTCACAACAGTTACTCCCGGTTCAGGTGCTCATAGACTCAGGGGCGGATGACAATATCATAGATGCTGCGTTTGTTCAAGCGAACAACCTTTCTCTGACCCTGTTAGCCTCCCCTAAGGAGGTACTTGCCATCGATGGCAGACTTTTGGACACTGTCACAGAACCACACCACTGAAGCTAACACTCTCCAGTCATCACCACTCACCCCAGTCATCTTAGGCATTTCTTGGTTAAAAGTACATAATCCTCACATAGATTGGTCTGCAGCCACCATTCAGAGTTGGATTAAGGAATGCCACTGTCTTCGCTCTTCAGTATCCACTAGGACCCCCAACCCTGCTCACGTCCCTGAGGTAATTGATTTAAGCCGAATTGCCAGCGGTTATCATGACTTAAAAGAAGCATTCAGCAAAGACATGCTCACTCCCCCCACACAGACCTTATTACTATGGGACAGACCTACTTCCTGGTGCACCTTGCCCAACTAGGAGATTATATAATTTGACCAAGCCAGAAAGGGACAATGGAAACTTACATCAATGACTCTTTGGCCGTGGGTCTAATTAGACCCTCTTCCTCTCCTGTGGGCGTGGGGTTCTTCTTTGTGGAAAAGAAAGACGGGATCCTGCGCACATGTATTGACTATACAGGGTAGAATGAAATCACGGTAAAAAATAAGTACCGCTGCCATTAATTGACTGATTAATTGCCTTTAGCCCCCTCAACAAAGTGACAGTGTTCTCCAAGCTCGACCTACGCAATGCCTACCACCTGGTCAGGATACGGGAGGGTGATGAGTGGAAAACAGCCTTCAATACCGACCTCGGCCACTTGGCTTGACCAATGCCCCTGCCGTTTTTCAGAATCTAGTAAATGATGTATTACAGGGTTTATTAAACAAGAATGTTTTTTGTGTATCTGCATAAAATTCTCATTTTTTCTCACTCACACGAAGAGCACATGGACCACGTGAGGGAGCTATTAAGAAGGTTGCTGGAAAACAGATTATTTGTTAAGGCTGAAAAATGTGAATTTCATGTTAACACTGTCAATTTCCTAGGGTTTGTAGTTGAAAAGGGGCAGCTCAGGGCCGACCCCTCCAAATTCAAGGGGTGGCTGCTAACCGCAAACAGCTGCAGCGCTTCCTGGGTTTCATTCAACTGTAGTCACACGGCAACCCCCCTCATGAGACTAACCTCAAACAAGCTCCCCTTTTCGTGGTCTCATGATGCATTTAACCAATTAAAAAATCTGTTCACTAATGCCCCTGTCCTCACCCATCCGGATCCTGAGCAGCAGTTTGTGGTAGAGGTGGACACGTCCGATTCAGGAGTTGGGGCTGTTGCCTCCCAGCGCCTCCCTGTGGACCGGAAGCTGCATCCCTGTGCCTTCTTCTTCTGTTGCCTCTCACCAGTGGAACAGAACTATGATGTGGGGAACTGAGAACTGCTGCCGATGGTCCTGGCCTTACAGGAGTGGCGGCACTGGGTGGAGGGAGCGACTCAGCCCTTCATCATCTGGACAGACCACAAAAACTTATCCTATACCTCTGCTCCGCAAAGAGGTTAAACTCCCGGGAGGCTCGCTGGGCTTTCTTCCCGGGGGGATTCAATTCACCCTCACCTACTGCCCTGGTTCTCTCATCAGTTCGCCCCTGAGGAGAGGGAAACAACCCAGCGACGATCCTCCCCCTGTGTGCATGGTAGGGGCGGTCTGGTGGCAGGTGGAGCAGGAAGTCCTCGACACACTCAGGAACAACCCGGTGCCGGACGGAGGTCCTCCTGGGCGGCTGTTCGTCCCACCCACTGTCTGATCGTCAGTATTTCTCTGGGGACATGCCTCCCGAATCGCCTGCCACTCAGGAGTCCAATGGACACTCTAGCTGGTCCAGCAGCGTTTCTGGTGGCCGTCCATGGCCATGGCCGTCCGAACCTTCGTGGCATCCTGCTCATTCTGCACCTGCAGTAAACCCCTCCACCAGGCCCCTGTGGACCTCTTGCACCCCTTTCCTGTGCTTAAACGCCCCTGGTCCCACATAGCAGTTGATTTCGTCACAGGCCTCCTGCCCCTGGAGGGTAATGACACAATCTTCACTATTGTTGACCCGCTCTCCAAGGTGGGTCATTTTGTTCCCCTCCCTAAACTCCCCACTGCCTTGGAAACTGCTACCACAGCCAGCCCCTCCTCAGGCTATCATCCCCAATCTAACGGCCAGACTGAGTGAGCAAACCAGGATCTAGAGACCTCCTTGCAATGCGTCGCCTCTCGCCTCCCCGCCCCCTGGTCCACCCATCTTCCTTGGGTGGAATACACCCACGGTATGTCTCCATTTAGATTACTTCAGGCTTCCAATCCCTTCTGTTCGAAAAACAGGAGTCTGATGCAGCGGTACCCTCGGTCCAGGCCCAGTTCCGCAGAAGTTTGGCGGGAGGCGCGGGCAGCATTAGGCAGGGCGGCAGAGCGTAACCGATGACTGGGGGACTGGCGGCACACCCCTGCTCCAGATTACCAAGTGGGCCAGCAAGTCTGGCTCTCCTCATGAGACCTCCCTCTCCAAACTGACTCCCGTAAAATGGCCCCCCGCTTCACTGGCCCCTACCCAATCGAAAAGATCATCAACCCCAGCACAATCCGGCTCCAGCTCCCCACCTCTCAAGATTTACCCTGTGTTTCATGTTTCCCTCCTTAAAGCGGTCACCCACAGCCCTCTCCAGCCACCAATGCCACCGCAAGGTGTTTTTTTGTTGTTGTGTGTAGTTGTGTTTGATGAGATCTGCGTGTCATCAACTTCAGTTGTCCATTTCTTCAAGCATTGTCCAAACGTGTGTCCATGCTTTGACTTTGGCTAAAGAGTCACACCCCAACAGGAAAGAGATCTGGTAATGCAGTAATTGGTAGTTGTTCAATTGCTCACTTGCAGGCCAGCTGGTGTTACTTCCTAACCATTTAGACAATGCTTTTTGCATTTGGGTACAACTCCAAACCTGATTAATGGTAAATTGTAACTAGGATTTAATTAGAAATTGTTGCTGTGATTTTCAAGTAAATCCTGTGGATTTAGTCTTTTGCAGCTGCAAATGAATAGTCAGTAATGGGGCTAGCTAGAAATCACAGTGTCATTATCAACATGTGACATGTTGTAAAAAGCCTTTAGAAATGTGGGTATGCGGATCACCAAGTTGCTTTAATGACAAATGCTGAAAATTTCCATCTATAAGCTGTCATAACAATGTGTTTTTTATCCCACAGCTGTTCATGCATTGACTGTAAATGATGGCCTGTCAGAATGAATTTGTAAGACAAGATTCAGCACAGGATGTGATGTGGTGTTCCGAATCGGGTGAGTTTTACCAAATTCATTTTGAATTGACAGCAATATAATGTTGCTGTACATATTTTCATGTCAAAGCTTTAGCTTTGGAGGTCGTATGTCACATACCTTGTTGTCGAATTTGATGCTTCATGTGGGCTTCGCCCTCTCTTTGCTTTAGACTCACACACAAACACACACAGGGTGAAATCTTTATCTGGATTATATTTATTGCTTTATTTGTGTTCAGTCAAGTCAATCCATGCAGTAGAGTGCACAGCTGGTTTTCAGGTGTATTGATGCCCTTTGAGTGTTGAGCAGAAACAGGCTGTATTTGGCTGCATGTTGGGTTGAACATGGTTCATGTTGCATGTACTGCCATAACAACCTAACCCATCCATTTGTTGTTGTGTGGGACATTGAGGTTGTCTGCAGTGTTTACATGGTCATTTTAAGGACATGAAGCAAATGTTTTGACAGCCTATTTGCATAAGAAGGTCACACAAAAATTGACACAAGTCTTCGACAGCTTTGACACACGTGCAATGTGAAAATCACAAGCTAAAAAATCTGCAGTCCAAGCGTAAACCGCCGCACCACCAATATTCACCACTCACAAATTGTCATTTTTCATTTTATATAGACTGAATACTGAGTTTTATATGGAGTAGGATTAACATGGTGAGCAATGGTTTGCGCAAACAAGCAGGCTTAACTACAGCAGGGGTGGAGGTGGGAGTAGAAGAAAACAGGGAAAAAAGCGTTCATTTAGTGTATAACAGAGAGATGAAAGCAGATAGAAATTCTGAAATATGTGTTGAGTGATAACTGGATTTGAATGTTTTTGCAAAATGAAAGAAGTGCACAACAGAGACAATGATAACATTTTTTCTGTCTGTTGAATCCATTCAGGCTGACCGGGTTGATCTTTTAACTATGATTGGTGCACTTTGTGCCATAAACTGCATAGTGAAAGCAAGGCTGATAGGGAACCGATCTAAATCATTCTATAACCATCACATTGTACAATCAACATTTACCTTATAACAAGTTAAGGCAGAAAACTTGTCTTTAATAATAGTTTAATAGTAGGAAAATATTATAGTAGGAAAATGAACATATGCGCTCCTCAGTCACTTGACTTATTACAGTGCCTGTGTATCCTTGTGACTGATGGGTTCATTGCACTTAAAGCAACGAATCAACAAGCCTGAAATCGCAATTAAAATCCAACTGAAATTAAATCACTGGTTTTTGCTACAACATACATCTGCTCTGCAAATCGCTTGTCCTGTCATGAACAAAATCCAAAAACAAAAGAGATAAATTCATATTCTGTGTTGGTTTCATGATGGTGCCCCCTGACTCTGCATTAGTTCTACTGACGACCGTTCCAGTGTCCATGCATGTAAATGGAGACCTTATTTTGATACAGCCAATTCAATCTAGCATAAAGCAGTTACGTCAGTGGTCTATCATCTGCTAGGATGGAATCCAGTGTTGTCCTTTTGCATTTAGCAGGAGGTTGTCCTTGTCAGACGTGTTCTCGCTTTCTGGAAATGTTCCGTTTGGGTTAGGCGAGCGGTGCTGCCAGGAGGAGGAGGAAGACTCATCCGTAACCATGACTGGTTTTGCATAGACATCAATACTACATGTAGCATTGATGTCTATTGATGCGTCCCGCAGCTGCCGCTTATCATGCTGCCTTCAAATAAAACTTTTGAGGTTGCGGGACAACATTTGAAGTCGTTTACACAATATGCTTGTTATTCAAGTGATTAAGTCTCGAGACCACCGCTGTTAGGCAACGCCAACATGGACGTTGCTGTCGGCATCTAGAAGCCATCAAGGTTAACAAATTAGACAGCATGGTGATGGCTTATAAAATGCAGGAAATACAAATGCATGAAAGATGAGGCCATGGGAAGTATTTTCCTCAGACATAAATAAATAAATATCCGTGGCTTCTGCCATTTCTGAAACTGTATGCAAATGTCACAATTTGTGAACTCTGAGCTTTCAAAAAATTCCCACACATGGATGCGCTCCTCCAGCCAACTGAGACGAAAAGCTGCATTGCTGATACTTCGCCAACAACCCTTTTTCTTCCTTTAAATAATAAAAACTACAATCAATTTTAAAACACATGTTGACATTAATGTGGACTACAAAAATGGATGACTAGATGTGATTTTAGTTGGATTTTAAAGAAAAGCGAGCAGCTTTTGTGAATGGTCTTGTACCAAAATGCATTTCCTCCCTATGGAGTTGGCAGGTAATTTCTGCAGCCCTGCCCAGTCAAATAAGGGTCGCAGGTCAGAGTATACTGAAACTCAAAACCACCATTCTTGGCTGGACAGGAGGGTTTGTGTGTCCCCGGGTTCAGGGACAACGAACATGATCCCAGTCTGTCATCTTTTCCAATGTCCCTGTCCCAGACCTCGACTTTCAAATCCAAGTGTGTGCCCACCTGCATAAAAAATATTAAGAATAATCATTGAAATACAACAATAAAAACACTATTACCCTTCATATGTTGACTTATAAGAACAATTGGCCTAATCCATGAAATGTTTGGACGCAGAGATGTGATCTTTCCATTGGGACCACTGGGATTGAATAATCAGTATTTCTAGACCTTCGGAGTAGGAATGGATGAATGGATCAAGTTCTGATGATATGAAGAGTAATTTTGGGGTGATGCTCCAAAATATTTATTCACCCTTTTATAGTTGCTCCTTTTCCAGTGATTGTGTATGGGGAAAATGCTTTGGGGGCTTTTTGTTCATCACAAGCTAACCCTGGAAATTGTAGCCCAGCACTCTTCCTGGGGTCAAGATGGTTTGCCTTTAAATTCTAAATTACTAGCACCTTGGCTTCCATGCAGTGGATGTTTCTGTGACCGGGTGACCGGGTGTGTTTCTAATAAAACCTGTACCGAGCTTTCCACGCCTTTTTTCTGCCTGCCTGAAGAACCCTTGCCTGTTGCTTGACCTCAGTGACCTTAAAATCTTATTTTAACCTGCCTATCTTGAGTTATGCTTCTGCAATAGGATTCAGGCTTTCCTTTATGCTAATGACAGACTACGTGCCACACACATCCAAGCACATTTTATGTAATTTTACTTAACTGGCCTTTAAGTATGACCAGTTGTTTTTACTTTTTGACTTCACTAGGTACACACAGATGGTAAACACAGCAACTCTAGTCTACAATTAAAGTTCTTTTGATCAATTTACTGACCGTGCCCAGATCAAAACTTTCGTTCCACTCAGGGTTGTTTGATTTAATCACACGAGTCTTGTGCTTTGTGCTGCCGTACCACATCGTAGCAAAGCTGTGAATAGGAGAAAACAAGGAAAACAAGGAAAAAGCGACTGGTAAATGAATGTTGTTGTTTGATATACCACCTTCAGATTGCAATCCCTGGCCTCTCTCAGCTCACCTGTCAGTCTTGCCGAGGAAATCTCCTTTGAGATCCCAGGCTCTGATGATAGTCACAGTCAGGTTTCCGATCTCAGCCTTTTTTGGACAGCAGTTGGAAGCCAGGTTGGGATTTTGGCTCCCACAGTCTGGTTCTTTGTTTAAGATCGTCACAGCATTTTCTTTTAAGTACTCCTCTATGGCAGTTTTCATCTCTGCCTTCTGCGTATCATTCTGGATCAGATCATACATTGGTCTAAGGGAGTATGAGACAATATCTGGATGGTCCTTAAGGGTGTTCAGCCAATTCACATAACCCAGTGAGTCATTGTGAGTGAGTGAAAACTGCCCCGACCAACCAGTGCCTCCTGCCAACACTGTGTTGTGTTGGTATAGATCTGAGTTGTTTGCGGTGGAGATGCCCTGGTTCTGTAGGACTTTACTGCAAGACTGTTCGTTATCAGATGTCATTCCCAGGCCTACAGAGACACCCAGTGATAAGCAGGAATAGACCTAGAGGACAGGAGGGGGAATAAGATGTTATGATGGTGAATTTCATTTAAACAGTGCCTTTATGCTGAAAGCAGTAAATGGTGTATTACAATGCCTCACACTCACACACATTCATGCTCTGAAGGTGACGAAGACCTGCTCATAAAAGATGTTGGCTCAGTGTCTTACTCAGTGACAATTAAACATGCTGTTAGGAGGAGTCTGGATTGGGACTACCAACCCTGCAATCACTGGATGACCTGCTCTACATTATGCATCCACAGACAGATGAGAAATTAAAAAAGAAACCTGAATAAATGAGTGGAGAGCCATAACAAATGCAAATACATCCATAAAGAGCATCTGGGGCCACTGAATGGTTTGATGGGTAATGAAATGATGTTGATGATTTAATTCCAAAGCAGTGCTACAGCTTCTATGTTTGTGTATGTGTGAAGTGTACAGATCTGTGTTTTGATCACTGTGTACACTGTGCAGACACGTGTGCTACATGTACCTCATTTGGGGAAAGCTCATTCAGTGTGGACAAACAGGTACGTATAGCTGTGATTCGCCTGAGTCGCCCCCCAAGGTAACCCTGAAATGAAGAACAATGTTGCTGAGAGAGAAAATACATGTTTTTTAGATATGTTAAATAAGGAAATTCCAAGAGTGTGTTTGAACCTGGCGGATGTAGTGTGTGCCATAGGTATTTATGAGCTCCCTGTACTGAGGCCTGGTGATGGAGTTGTAGCGAAGTGGCAGTCTGGACAAATCCTGCCTGAACTCTGGGCTGAGGTGTGTAATGCCTGCCACACGGTGACTAGACAGAAAGAGACAAAACAGTGAGTTTTTGACTGAAATGTCCTCAACAAACTTGACTGACAGATCATCTGCTGTACTGCACAGATCTTCACAACCTACCGATAATGGCTGCAGCTGACCCTGTGAGTGCTGAAGAAGTAGCGGTCCTCTCTGGTCCTTTCTTGTGTAAAGTTAAACACACGGGAGCGCGTTCCTCCCACCAGGTTGTCGGTGACAAACTCATCTATATCCAAACCAACCTGAGAAAAAAAAGACCCCCAAAAAACCTTAGGACCTTCTTGATGTTCACCAAATTTCTATTATATAGTGTTTTAAGTAATGATGAAACTATTCATTTGCAAATACTTTTAATTGAATATACTGGGTCTTGTTCTGTTGTCTGTAAGGCCAATAGATTCAAAAGAACATTAATGAACCATAAAACTTGTGTTGGTTCCTTTAAAACAAATTCTGGAAAAAGGTTGCTTTCCAGTGGTGAAATAAGTGAAAGAATCATGTCTATCAGTTACAATAAAAAAATAAAATAAAATAAAAATAATAATCATCACCATAATACTAATAATAATAATAATAATAATAGTAATAATATTAATAATAATAATAATAATAATATTCTAAATTGTTAATTTCATGTCAGCTGTAGCTGTGAGGTGTTTCCTACCTGCCAGTCACTACTGACCAGGGCGGTGTAAGTGTCCATCAATGAGCTGTGGACACAATTCACAGGAAATAAATCACCATTAAAGCTCTTTCATTTCAAAGCTCATTTTGCAGCAATAGTGAGATTTTCATCTATAATTAACATGCTAATAATAATATAGAAATAGAAATCACAGAAGCTGAGTTCTCTTGCTTTCAGCTTTAGTGAAGACTGGTGCATATATTCACAAGGAAGTACTGGCCTTTATCGAGGAACTGGAATGACAGTGAAATATGGAAATGGATCATAAACCCTTAAGTGATGTAATACTGTAACATACAATACCTAACAGAGGTGTGTGCACTGCTTAAGATTTCAGTATTGCACTGGTTGAACACACTCCAGCTCGAGGCAGAGAGTGGCACCTGAAAATGAAAGTGGCAACACGGTGGTTAACACACAAAGAGTAAGAATGTGCAACCGTTAAAGTCACTGCAAAGCGATTCATTTATTCATTACTTTCTGCAGCTTGCCGCCCTGAAGAGGGTTAGGGCAGAGTTTGCAGGTGCCATCTGGGTTGAGGTAGGTGTTCATGTCAAACACGTAGGCTCCTTTACGCTGCAGGGTGACCACATCAAAGCCCTCCCCCACCAAGTTGTGGCCCGGTACAAAGGGGGCGGACTCACATTCGCTGCGGCTCCCCGTCTGACAGGAGAGAACAGGGTGGTGGTGTGACAGGAAGAGGAGGAGGCTCAGGTAGAGGAAGGGTGGGGCTGAAGAGGAGGGCATGGCTGGATGTCAAAGAGACACTGAAATATTTCAGAGAGAGACAAAGAGAACAGAAAAGGAAATAAGTGAGCATCATTTCAGCTGTATGTGATTACCTGTGAAGGTAGCAAGTCATGCTTGGGTTTCCTGCCATGTGTTATTCTGTCACCAGGTCATGGGATAAAATTATCATTTTCCTGTTGCCTCTGTGTCTATTATACAGTACATCAAGTGTAGGCTAGTGGATCATTTTATGAGACTTTACCTTTGAATCCTCTAAATTATACCAAGATAAAGACTTTGATTTGTGAGCAAGTGATAGATATCTACTACCTGCAAGGCTCTCCTCTGTTATGCAACAGTTTTATTGCTATCAGAGTATAATTATGATCTCTTCAATATCACTGAACACATATCACAATGAAATTCTCCTACCTTCAGAGGCACAGAGTGCAAGATTATTGGGGATTTGTGTCATTCTGTTAATATCCTTAATCACTGCTCTGCATCACTGACTTCCCATCTCTGAACAGACACTTCTGATTTGGTTGGTTTGAACCGGGCAGCCTCAGAATAATTTACTTCTTGCTTCATATATGAGTTTGAGGTTAGTCAATTCAACTGAATACAAAGTCACACTCTATAAACATGTACACCTGCTATCTGCATTATCACTCCTCAAAAGAGAGATGCAACTTTAAAAATTCACACAAATGACCTGCAAGCTGCGATTCCTCCTACGTCATGTGCTTCAATGTGTCATTCTACACCTGCAGACTGTCCTCAAAGCCTTAGAGAAGAAAACCCCACCCACTGATCATTTAATCGCTAACACATGTGTAAGTATATGTTACAACTCTAAAAAGTGTGTTTTTAGCTCAACATTTACAACTTGACAGTTTCAAAAAGGCTGAACTGCATCTGCTGCTGTTTGATGCAGATTCAGGTCAGACTGAAGAGTTCATGAAAGGGTTCAACAACACCATCTTCGCAAATCTACACAATCTCATCATACAACATTGAACTATAAACTAAAGAGAATCAAAAGTCTAAAAACATAAAAAAAAGACTTTTCTACCTGTTCCAAATGTCCAAAAAGCTGATGTTGTGGTCCAGTCTTCAAAATCTGAACCAGCAAGACAAAGCGACTCGTTGACCAGAAATCAGCAGAGGGCTCGGCTTTTTATCCTCTTTCTTAATGAAGCATATGATTCGGTTACGTAAAGGGAGTAGTAAATCGGAGATTAGGATTGTAAAAACTGGAGAGGACATGGTCCTCCCTCAAGTTCTTGTTTGAGGAAATGACCTTTGAGCTTCATTTGTTTAAACGTGTATCAGCAATATGTTGTTGAGACAAAAATATGGTGGTTTATACTGGTCAAAGAGATTAAAATTGTTTTTCCTGGTGATGCAAGGATGCAAAAAATAATCAAAATTCAACTTCATAAACCTCAAAAAATAGGAACTAACCAACACAAGGACACTTACAAAAAAACAGATTTTATTTAATGATGAAAGAAAAACTCCAATGACACAACAGTGTGACAATTCATCTGATCTTTGATGCTTTTAAAAGCTGCAGAGCTGATTGTTAAAACCTGGAAGTTTTCAGCTGTGCCATCTTTGCATATCCTAAAGGGGGTAACATGCACTTTTCAAAGTGAATCATGATAACAAATTACTCTGTTACTTTAAATCAATGCTTAAAGAAGAGAGCTAACTGTGCTTTCTCCGACTGCGGGGGTCTGTAATGCCTAGAAGCGTTTCAAACATCTTATGATGTTATTTTCCAAAACAATAATGCAGATAGAGGAACCGCTTTGGCACACACACTGTAGAAATGGAAAAGGTTACAGCAAAACATACAGTAAATGGTCCTTCTGAAGACATGCACGTACAAAAACACGAGATTTTCCAGACGCAATTTCAAACTTTGCGCATCGTGTGAAACTGTTTCCACGGGGAACTCACTGCAACAGAGTCACAGGCACTCATGTTTATATATAATGGCATTGCCATGGTTAATAAAAGCTTGACGTCTCACAGGAATAATCTGCAATACTCCTTGATGTTCAGTGTGATTAAATTATTCATACATTGTCAACAGTGCTCGGAACAAAATGATCCCACTTAAACTAATGCGATTCAGCCCATAAGCTTTGTTTATTGGGTGGTGTGTGTCATTAAAATAAATCACAGGTCTGATTGGGTTGAGCAGTGTGCGTGCGTGTGTGTGTGTGTGTGTGTGTGTCTGAAGATGCAAGAGGAAAGTTAAGAGGAAAGCACAGTGTGTGTCTTCTTCCTTTCAGCCAGTGCGTAGGATGATGTGGACTCCAGAGTCAGTAAAAACAGGACCGCTCATGTCTCCCACTTTGAGAGCAAAGGATGCATCTTCAAAAGGCTTCTGCATCTGACCTAAGACAAAAACACAGATACTGTATATTAAAGTGCTGAGATGATTATACACATTCAAATAATATATTCACACACACAATACGCTGCACATTATCATCTGTAATCTACTTTAATTTTTGCATTTGCTTGAAATAATCTTTTCAGTCATGTTTGTTTTTTTTTATTACCACCTGTTTGTTTGTTTGTCAGCAGAATTACAGAAAAACTACAGGCCTGATTTCCAAGGAAGAACCTAGGGCTGCAACGAACAGTTCTTCTTGTTATTGATTCATCTGTCTCTCCAATTCTATGTGGTGTATAAAATGTGAGAACATGGTGAAACATGTTGATCGGTGTTTCCCACAACTCAAAGATGTTCATTTTACTGTCATACAGGACTAAAGGGACCAGAAAATATTTAACAGTGGTTTCATGGGACAACTGTCAACAACTGTAACATCTTAGCAATGCTTTCTTCTTTAACTAAGGTGTGGCTATGGAAACGTAATTACACAAATGGCATGCACTTTGCTCATATCCAAATGTGAAATGTCTGCCATAAACTCCACCGGTGATGATAAGGAAAAACATCCAACATCAAACACTTCAGTAGAACAAGCCATAATAGTGACTGTGAAGTTCGCAGAGGTCGGCACTCTCCCAGTGTCCTGCCGATTTCTTCTACAATACATTTAATTAAATGTTTGTTTGTTTAAGTTTATTAGGTTTCAGTTTCATCTTAGGGTGTGTCATCTGAAATGACGATGAAATGAAAGGACAGCAGATCGAGGGTTTGGCAAACAACACTGAAACTCATGAAGCGAAAGCGCTGACTTGGGTGATCAGGGCCCGTATTTCTAAAGATTCTAAGAATCCTTTCAATCCTTTCTTATCTTAACCTAAACATTCCTAGCAAGGAGTCTTAGCTTAGGAGTGATTCCCACACTCTCAGAGAACTCTGAGCAAGGAGTGGACAGAAACTCCTATCTTAGTGAAGAGGTGTTGACCCCTGTTGCTAGGGATGAGTCATCATTTCAAACGCTGTGATTGGTTGATCCCAAAAGTTAGATATAGGGATGGTGTTTAGCTCAGTTGGTAGAGCAATCCTATCCTGCATGTCACTCTCCCTCTTTCTGCCTCCCATTTCCTGTCTCTCTCTCTCAACTGTTCTGTCAATTAAAGGCCAAAAAGCGCAAAAAATATACTTAAAAAAAAAAAAAACTAGATAAAAAATATACTTTTGGCGATAATGGGCAAAGGATGGACCCTCAAATCGATAAAGTTAATCATAGAATCTAATCTTATGAAGACTGTGCAATTGTAAAACAAAATATATTTCACATAAAAGAAAATATCTGTTAAATAAATAGTAAGCTATAATTTAAAATTATCCTTCAAAATGTGTGAAAACTTGCACAGTATTCACATAGTGATAGTTTATTTATTTGCTTATATTAATTGCCATGCTGGTACAAACATGATTCCTGCACGATCCAATCTGTCGCATTTCATTAACTCACTGTCACCCAATGTTTGGAGAAGATCTCTCCTGCCTCTTCCGTCCGCCATTTGTCCTCTGCTTAGGGAACGCCTAAGCCGCTTAAAAGTCCTCTTCCCTGCTCTTAACAGATCGCACCTTAGGAGCTCTTTTAAGAGCTAGGATTCTTTAGGAACAGCTTTTATCTTGACTAGGATCTACTCTTAACTTTTTGGGGAAATTCTAAAAAAAACCTCCTGATTCTAAGAATTTTCTTAGAATTTGGCCACTAGGAGCAACTCTTTGCACTAAGAATCTTTAGGAATACGGGCCCTGATCCTTTAATCCAGGCATGTCAAACTGATTCCGTAAAGGGACGTGTGGCTGCAGGTTTTCATTCCAACCAAAGAGGCACACACCAAGCCAACCAATCAACATCAAGGAATCACTTAGTTATCAGCTGAAGACTGAGATCTGCTGATTAATTGATTCCAGCCTGGTGTGCTCCTCCTTGGATGGAACGAAAACCTGCAGCCACACGGCCCTTTATGAAATCAGTTTGACATGCCTGCTTTAATCCCTGGAAAACTACGTTCACAGACTCTCAACAGATTAAGGCTCATGATCCAATTCTTTCTACCAAATAAAACTTCCTGCGCTAAAACTGCACTAAGAAAGAAACCACTAACTTTTTTGCCATTTATTTTCATTTTATTTATTTATTATTAATAACAATCATTGAAAAAAAAAGAATGTTAAAAGTCTGGCAATATTCCATACTTTTGTTATTGCCAACAAATCCCATCATCAGGCTTTGACTACACGGAAAACATGTTAAAGGGTTAAAATCATTGTTGGTTTGATTCTTTTCATTGGATTTGCTGACAAAAATAAAAATGTAAGTATTCATTGGACTAATCGCTTCACCCACTCTTCTGTATATCTTTATTTTATCTGAATTTAAAAGGCTAACCATGTCCTGGGCTGCAAATTAGCTTACACATTGCATCTATTGCAGTTTATTTTCTCATGCAACCATGATCTGCATTGTCCTGGTAAATAAACTGAGAAAAAAAACTATATTCATATATTCACACATATATGCAGTATTTGGCAAACGGCGACATACGTGTACAGCTCTTGTGGGTTTGTTTTTTCAGAAATATGAGCGTACTTGCATGTGTGTTGTATCACTGCGTATGTGAGTATGTACCTCTGCCAAATAACCCCAGATCTCCACCGTTCTTAGCCGAACTGCAGTCGCTGAACTGAGAAGCCAGGGACTCAAATTTCTCCTCTCCAGACTTGATCTCTTCTATGTACTCTACACAGAACAGAGGAATAAAAAGCGAATTAAATACATCAATGAGACCTGATCGAACCGCACCCCCCTCCCTCCCTGGTGTCATACTTACTCTGAATGAGTTCCAGAGCCTCGTCTTTAGTCCGTGTGATATTTTGTTCCCGCCATGAAGATGGACGACGAGACTGATTATGCTTCACCAGGAGGTGAGAGCAGCGTACCTGAGAGAGCGAACGATAAAAAAATAAAAAAAGAACCCGAAGCTGATCAAAACACCCCAGAATCAATAAGAGAAATCAGAGACTGGTCTACTGAGTTATGCCAGTCTGTCAGTAACACTTCTCGTGAGTTGAGACTAATGGCTTTATCATTGTTAATGAAGTATTTATTAATGCTTCACAGATCAGGAATAATCCGTTAATAAGACCAACCTTTGGGATTCTACGCTCTGAAAAATCCCTTCTTCTGTTCTATTAATTAGCTCTTTTATTCAAGTCACTGGTTTAGTAGAAAGCAACAAACCCGTGACTCTTTATCAAAGATTTACTCACATCAATGCAGACGTCATGGCTCATTATAAAGCGAGTTAATTATTAATTAAATGATTGGAGCTACTTTTGTGAGTGATGATTATTCCATAATAAAACTTGATCTGGTCAGGAGCTGTAAATGTTAACAAGTCGGTAAATCTCGCTGAGTTCAGTTATTACAAAATGATCCTGTGCAGCCAAACTTCGTTTAAACCCACCAAACTTTATTTGGACTTCTAGCTGGAACAAACTGATACAGAACATAATAATGAGTGGCGATGGCCTATCAGTTGAAAAGTCATTAGCACTATGTTGAAAATGGATTCATTGTTTTGGTTATTTTTTAAGCCAAACAGATAAATATTTGCCGGTTCCAGCTTCTAGTAACCAGGCCTATTAGAGGGGTTTTCCTGGTGGATAAAAGACCTAGTTAAAATAAAAAAAACCCAACAACAACAACAAAAATAAACAGCATCCACCCTGTTATCCTGCAGGAGGACACACACCAGCCAAATGGGTTTTTTTCACAACCTGACAGCCCAAAAGCTATTCTTAGTTCTACTAATAAACTAATAAATAATTCACAACCATTAATCGTTCCAGTAGTTACAATTTACAAACCCTACAATCGCCCTAAAGCCTGCCTTATTAGAAAAAGGTTCATCGGGCACATCTAATGTGAGTTTACATAATAAACTAAAACTAATTACACAATTAGTGGAGAATAGAGAAACTAATCAGCACATTAATCGGTAATGAGAATAATTGTTAGTTGCAAGCCTAGTCAAATTGAGTTTTGTGAAGTTATACTTTTTACGATTTTTCAACGTTTCAACATCAATCAGATGCAGCCGTAACTGTTATTATTAATATCAATTATAGAAGCATGTAGAACAGGCATGTCCAAACTATTCCATAAAGGGCCGTGTGGCTGCAGGTTTTCATTCCAACCAAGGAGGAGCACACCAAGCCAACCAATCAACATCATGGGATCATTAGTTATCAGCTGAAGACTGAGATCAGCTGATTAAATGAGTCCAGCCTGGTGTGCTCCTCCTTGGTTTGAACGAAAACCTGCAGCCACACGGCCCTTTATGGAATAGTTTGGACATGGCTGATGTAGAATCTCAATAAATGTTGGCTAAATTAGTCAACTTTGCAACAGAAGACAAGCCAAGGTGGAAGCGCCCCCAGGACAACAACCTCAATAACAACCTGCATTATTTTATCTGGTTTTACCTGATTTAGTTCAGGCACAAATAATACAAGCTTGTGTTTATGTTTGGTGTTTTTGTACCTCGATCATACTGTACAGACCACAAAAACAGGCCTTGAGTTGAGTTTTACCTAAATTAATTTACATTTAAATTGTAATATTGGTCAGACAAATCACAATTTAGTTGATGCAGTTCAGTCCCAGCACTGTTGGATGAAGACAATTCTACAAACAACAAAGTGTCCTTGATGTCCCAATGGCGGTTTAATTACACCCTCTGTGACACATGAGTAGAGTGTTCTATGAACGGGGGCGGTTAGTGCAGTTTATAAGACAGATGTGATCAACAGGATGTGAACATAAGTAACTTTGGATCGGCCTCACCGTCAATGCAATGTCACAAGCTGTCTGTAGTAACACAGACCTCAAGTGTGGACCAGGCAAAATGTTAATATGGGAAGGACATTTAATGAAGATGTACAGTAGGGTGACTCTGACATTATTCCACAACCTCTTAAACCATTTGAAAACAACATTATACATGTTAAGTTTAAGTGAGTTACTTGAAAACAATATCAAAAACCTCCTTGTTCTCCTGTATACTCTACACTTAAACTCTTATTCTTATTACTGGCTCTCAACATATTTCTAAGTAGGTACCACCAAGTCTGAGATTTTTACCTTGTAACATTAAACCTGCGGTAACATTTGACCTCATCTTAATTTTTCATTTGGCATGACTTGTTTCTTAGAGCTGATATCAACCATGTGATTGTCTAAAGCCTCAAATGTCATTGGTGCCTCACAAGGTATTTATTGGTTTGATAGGATTTATTGGTTTGATAAGTTCAAGTAATGCCTAATGCAGCAATTAGAAATTGGATGATTATATGTTTAAGAACATTTCAACCTGATCACAAGTAATAAAAAGGTAGTAAACTGATCCGTGTCATTCCCATACGAGGGAAAAACACACAGCAATAAGATAGATAAATATTTAATATCAACAAAAATATTTCATAAGTAGGCTATCGGGACAACGCATTTACAACCCCATTTTCATTTATATTTAATTGTTTTCTAATTATCTTCCTATTGTTTTATTCTAGGATATTGTACACAAATATGTGGGTACACTGCTGCACTTATGAACAAGAATAATACAGATTAAAGTAAACAAACATTTATTACACTCATGGGACTGAAACCAGAGTATGAAATCAGTGTTTCAGTCCCAGTACTAAAGGGCTGCTATAATTTCTGCACACTACCTGATGTCACAGTTGTTGTCGAGGCAGGAAGTCCCAACGATTCAAAAGGCCTTCACTACATCACTGATTCTAATGATCACTAAAATAGTTTAGTCCAATTCTATGATACGTTGCAAAGCACTTTGTAACTTCACTACAAGTGCTCTATGATGAAAGTTTACTGTCTTTATTATTTTTAGTACAAGAAGTATGTTTTAAAAAAAATGACACATAATAACCTTATCTGGCTCGACCATTATCGCACGACCATCTCCCACCGGACGTTCCCACTGGCTGGCATTGGTGATGTGGTTAAAGTAGTACACTTTACCTAAAGGGCAAAGAGACAAAGCCATTTAAGATGAATACGTTGATTGTTTAACAAATGGAGGCAGTGGAACGAGCTGAAAACACAACATTGGCATTGCATTATACGACTGTTATGGCAACTGTGTTTGGGGATGCACCACATCGGTATCACTGACAACACAAACCTAAGTCAGCGGATTGTTTTTTGGCTATGATGGGACCGATCCATAAGATACAGTTCCTTTGTCAAAATTGTCATGCCATCACATACAATTCAGGGTTTCCGCAATCAGCTGCGTTCGTTCAATCACAGTGTGCTGCCAACTCCTTTTCCGTGCCTCAGCCACCCCTGGTCTCATCATCCTTCACATAAAAACTACTCCAATGACTTCTACTCAGTCGGGTCTACAGAGCATAAATGTGAGAAAAGGAGGGTGTATGTGCTTGTATTCTTATGTCGGCCTTGGTGTACACCAACTCCTGAGGAAAAAAATCTGGCTATTTACCTACTTAAGTAATGAGCACAGGCTTGAAGGCCACATAACCAAACCAGTGATCCAAAACAGAATAAAACACAGTGATAAGTGGTAGTTCTGTTGGTTAATCACTAAAGCAACCCCCTTCACACGACACACCATCATTGGAGTCAAATACTGATCGGGGTAGTTTTAAGGTATTGAAAAGCATCTTTAGAGATGGGCTACATTGGAATGGCACAGTGTGATGACACAGCTAAATGGGAGTAAAGTAAACAATAAAGAGTTTGTGTTTTAATGAAATTAGACTCTAGGCCTTTTGCCATCCCAACATTAACGTATGAAAACTCTGCTGAGGCTCGCTCAGTCTGCAGGTGAGGCACTGGAGCAGTATGACGTCATGGAGGGCCCTGCAGTGGCCAGGTTGAATGGATCAGCTCTGGCGCGATAAATGAATCAACACACCCAGAAGCAGCCAAACACCACATTTAACAAAACACACCCACAACTCCGAGATACCCATCACTAGTTTCGACTCATCCCCATTGAACTTAAAGTTGCATCTACCTCGTTTCCACAGAAGACCACTGTGCTAGTGATGCTAGCTAGTAAGCTAACTTTCAACATATAGCCATTTAGTTGGCTGGCTAGCATATTTAGCCTCTCGTGAGTTCTGTTTCATTACCTGAACTGCGGCTCATCCTTTTCTCCCACCCTGATGGTAGCTTCTCCTCGTCTGCCATTATTTTTTTCTGCAGCAGCGTTTTCAAGTTAATTTCAATGTAGCTACCGTGTGACAGCTTGGGCTGCAGCTAGGTAAATTACGACAGTTAGCAGCGTGTTTACGGTACAAGTTGTTTTCAAGCTCAGACCCGCCTTTACCGAGTTCTCTGTCCTGTGATAGTCTCATTTGGGCTGTCAATCACCATTGTGCCCATTTGATTGGTCGGAGGCTGATAGACAAACGAAATCAGCTTTACGATAAATAGGACGGAGAGCCTTCCAGAAACATTCCGAGAACGAGGAAAATTTGTCACTCTTTTGTGAATTTCTAGGTAAGCATGTCACGCTTAACACACCAAAATAATAGATGTAACAAAATGCTGGACATTTTCAATACAGAATGTATTGTGTTTACGTGTGTGTTTTCGCGCATTCGTCGGTACAGCATGTAGCTGTTGTGAGCTCGAGCGGATGGTAGCTAACGGTAAACAAAACAACCTGGCTGTTCTCAAACTGATTTTAAAAGCGAATTTTCGCTGATGTGTCACCATGAATTAACCATATTAGCTACAGCTTCTGACTGTGTTATGGGGTATCACTGCCCTACGTTAAATGGGTAAGGGAATCACCTCAACACTCACACGTTATGCTAACTCTGTCTTATTTCCTTCGGCCGACAGGAAGTGAAGATGATCGAGGTGGTTTGCAACGATCGCCTGGGCAAGAAAGTCCGGGTGAAGTGCAAGTATCCTTCACAGGAGCTGTTGACACAGCACTGAATAATGCCTCCTGCCATTGGCGTAATGCTTGTGTCCACCTGCAGCTAACGTTGACTTAGCTTGAGATGAAAACCAGCCTTGATTTTGTTTACCTCTTCAAAGCTAAAACTGTATCCGGAGCTGTTGTCAGAGCATTATCTGACAAATGCTCTAAATCCCGAAGATACTGAGTGTACTGTGGTATAAGACAAAGAAAAGAAGCATATCCTAATAATGGGACATTAACTGGTTCCAGCTTCTCAAATGTGCCATAAAAATCTGAAGCCACAGGGCCATGCCAACTAGTCAAGTGCACTCTCCGCTCATGTTATCTTTAATTTCAAGAAGATATTATAATTCAAGTCGACTTCCTCCAAGATAAACAAATAGATCCTCCAACTCCCACATTTGAAGAACTGGGCAGATTCAAAAACATTTTTTTTTTAATGCCATCGCACTTTCTCCTCCTTAACCTGCATGTTTTAGCTCTGAGGATAGTATTGGAGACCTGAAGAAGCTCATTGCTGCCCAGACAGGAACACGACATGACAAGATCGTATTAAAGAAATGGTAAGATGCTTGTCTGGAATAACTGCCCTGCTTAACAAAAACAAGTGTTCATGTGGCTGTCTTCTGTTAGCAGCTAAAAGTTCCCCCTCTGTTCCCACAGGTATACCATATTCAAGGACCACGTGACTCTGGGGGACTGTATCCTTTAAACAATCTTTTCAGCTGCTCTCTTACTGTTGGTAACTCGGTACTGATACTGTAGCACCAGGTTTTATATTTTCATGGAGGTTATACTTGAAAAGTAAGCATCAGATCACTTTAAGTGCTAAAAGTTAAGCTGTGCAAATTGAGGATGGGTGTGAGTGGTGGCTGCACATACTGGATGTAGATGCGCACTGACACAGATTTTGCGAGCGATTAACAATAATTGATAATTGTCTGTCTATTTGGGCCAGTACAATAACCTGTAACATTACTCTTGCAGCTGTAGAGGACAATAAATGCATTTTAATACAGTTTTTGTGAGCAAATTTAAGTTGACATAAGAGGGGACATTTTACAGGCCAGCCAATTATATTATGTACTTTACCGACTTAATAGTTAACAATTAAAAGGATAATTTCTACTTTTATCAATCTGAAATTCTGTTTACCTGTCTTGAATTGGGTTAGAGGCCATGGTCTCAGCAGCAGAGTATCTTGACATTTGTCAAAATAAATCCAAAAGAATTTGCAAGTGTAGATGCTTCTGCAGCTGATTTGGATAAGCTGACCCTTGTAATATACTTGCAAGGTTACATGCAGTTGCAAATTATGAATTACTGGTGGTCATTGAGATAACTAAAAAAAATAAAAAATACATACAATTCATTTTCTACAGTCTGTGTTGTTTTCCAAAATTTGATGTGCTAATGTGGATGTTAGCAGTAATAATTTCCTTCTAAGTTACCTTTACATACGTTGGCTGACTAAAGCAGTTGTTTTTTTTTCTCATATGAAAACATATTTTTCTGATGCTTTTATCATGTTAACGGTAACAGGAAGAGCTGTTGTACTTAACAACTCTGCAGATGAAATCCATGATGGGATGAACCTGGAGCTGTACTACCAGTAGATCTGACGACTACCACGAGTCAATGGTACACAGACAAACCTCGTCCTTGTTAGACACCCACACAGATGGAATCGCTGGAATTGGTCGCAGGAAACTATCATGATCAGACAACACAACTGAGAGAGAAGGAGCCGTACCTCCAGAGCAGAAAACACACAGGCATGACACTGATCTCAGTTTTAGCTCATCATTTTTGCCCACAAATTATATGAAAGACACAATGTTGTTGTTTTTGATGTTCTATGATTTTTGTTTTGATATTTTGGAATTAAAGCAGACATTTACCTACCTACAAAGCTGAGTGCTGGTCATTGTTGTGTTTTCTCATGCTGGAACAGACTGTAATTAATTAATTAGATTTTCCATACTTATATAATATGATGTTACCTTTAGTTCTTTTGAAAGCATATACTCCAGCTTTTTTACTGTATGCAGAGGTCATTGAACTACTGCCACTGGTGTAGTAGTGTATGTGTTGAATTTCAAGTCTTTGTTTTATAGCTTTGGGGATTACCAGTGTGCAAAGTATATACAAAAATAACATCTGAACTTGATTGGCAAAAGCATGTGGACAGCCCTGTTTAGATATGTTTGTGTACTTTTGGTCTCAGTGATTTGAGTTTATGTTTAAATACTTTTTAGTACATTCAGAGGAAAACATTACACTTTTTACCACACTACATGTATCTGACAGCAAATCCCTGCAGCCTGGTTCCCAAATATTGTGGAGGCAGAAGATCAGTGCCTGTGGTTTTAAAATTAGATGTTTGACCTCATACGGGTGTAACGTTCAAGTGTAAACTTTGTCCAAGTTAGTTGTACATAAAAAAAAAAGATATCCATCAGGTTAGCGGAACAATAGTTTTATTCACATCACTAGACAGTCATTAGATCACAAGTAACAGCACTTCTCTCACATGCACACAGCCACACTCGTGCATTTGTGTTAATGCAACAGATGGAAACCAGGTATAACATAGACCCCTACACATACAGTATAGTATGTAGTACATATAATACTATATACACACACAGGGTCTACACATCTCCTCTAGAGCCATGTCAGCAGTAGTCAGAGTAGTCCTCCTCCACGTAGTTGGCTGGAAAGAACCCCACCTGGAAACACAGGAACAGTGCAGGTCAGACGAGACGCCTCAAAACCTGTAATTCTTTTTTATTTTTATTTTTATTTTTTAACGTGATGGTATGTGTCCTCACCCGGCCGTACACCTCTCCCTTCCACCAACCACTGTGGCCTTTTTTGGAGAGGATCTTGATGGTGTCTCCCTCCTGCAGCGACAGCTCTGAGCGGTCCCTGGCTGAGAAGTCATACCTGGCCCTCGCTATGCCGAAACTCCTCATGCTGCCTCCTGTCAGGCGGGGCAACATTACAACATGGACAGGCTTAAAACAATGGCTCGACATCTATGGAAATGGCTTCATTCGCTTCCTTGCAACAGTTTGATGCGAAGGTCGACGCCACTCTCACATATGATTGCGGTAGAGTTCTTTTCAGTTAACTCTCAGCAAGAAAGTGAATGTCGTTTCGCAAAATGTCCAACTATTGCTTTAACATGATGACAACACGGAGGAGTGTGTGAAGCGACAGAGGTGTATTGTACCTGGTGTGGTGTTTGGTGTGTTGTTAGACGAGTTGCTTTCCTCCGGTTGTTTGTAAGGCGTACGCAGCGTGGTGTCCACATCCTTGAAGTACTCTTTCAAAGAGTTCTGCTGGTAAAACTGAATCAACTCCTAAAGCAGGAAGAAGAAGAAGAGCATGAGCAACATATCATAGATGTCAGATGTGGTTTGAGGTGAGAATTCACAACCTTAAGGGCAGTTTCAGTATATTTCTTCTGGTCAGTGTTATCAGATTTTGGCTATATGAGGCTTTGAGACTTACGATTAAACCACTGAAGGCTTTCTTTTCATTGATGCGGTACAGGCCTTCAACAGATGTGATCTTAATGTGTCTGATGTCCATGTTGAACCTGCAAGAGCAGTAAGAGGGTAATGGATAAAAGATAAATAACAATAAAGCAAGTTCTCTCAGATTAAGAACAAAAAGGGTTTCATTTGTTTGGAGTCACACAGAACTCACAAAGAGGTAAATGGTGAATTTAGCATTGTTTAGTTTGAAAGCTGAATGGTGACACTGCTCCTCTCAAAAGATGAAAACAGACTTCCACTTTTGCTTGATGATCAGCTGAATGACTTTCCTATGACATTGGCTTTGTAGGTCGTGTCCTAATCCTTTGTTAGGGAAGCTGCATTTCCCTGCTTTTGAGAGGAAGTGATACCTGAGCTCATAGACACTATTACATCTAGGTTACAAACAGCGCTGCAACCAACAATTATCTTCATTATCGATTAAACAGATTTGAAAAAAAAATCCAATATATTAAATTCACTGTTAAGACAAAGAAAAGCAGCAATGCTTTATAGTTAAGAAGTTGAAACAGAAACATTTATCAGATAGTGTAGCATGGTTCTTGAACTTTTTGTCAATCAACTAATCGACCAATCAAACTGTAGTTACATACAACTATTTCAAAAGCATTTTGTTGACTATATTTCAACATGCAGCTATATGACCTGCTTCACTGGGAAACTGAAATACATTTGCGAGGGCTTACTTGATGCTGATAGCATACTCTCCTCCATCTTTCTGCCGCACGAGGAAGGTTCCGTCCGACCGGGACATCAACAGGTTCTTGGCAGCAGTTCTGTCCATGTTCCCTGCGTACCTTCAAGCACAGTGAGAGTCAGAGCCTCATTTTTTGCTTAAAGCAAGATGATGTAACATTTGAAAGAAGAAACAACACAATCATGAGTTAATGAGAAGCTGAATCCATCAGTGATGAGTTCGCTCCCTCGCTTTCTGACTCTCTTTGCTGGTGCTGCTGCTTCTGCAAAAGTTTTAGCATTTAATCCATGATCTGCCACTTGAAGCCAAAGTGGCTGTTCCACTAAAACACTTTAAGTGCCCCTGTCTATAAGAAGCATACAAGCAATTACACACTATAATGTAGTTGTACTGAGCTGTGAGGACACTTAAAATTTTGTTTTTCATTATTGATGTACAATATTTGTCAGCGGTTATAGCTTCTCCTATGACGAGATATTTATCATTATTAAAACTGTGTTTTACTGTTTTGTCTTTCATTATCTGTTTATACAGCAGCCTCGCCTTATGGGTTTAAACAGGAGGAGTTACAGTTGTAAGTGTGCACTAAACCATTTAATTAAATGTTTATATACTGATTCTAAATGCTAATTAGGGGACAGTGTGTTTGTGTAGAATCATTATATCACCGGTGCATCTTTCAAATGATTCTGACGGAAAGTTTTTGCTTGGAGAAACACATTAGGTGGGTGAAAACTGGTTCTGTCAGTGGGATGTGTTTGTCTCATTCCACAGTGTCATGTTTCATAAAGCCACCAGATGGCACCAGAGTAATCCATTTTCAAATCCTTGACATTGGAGCTGTTTTTGATTTTATTTGTTGTTATTTCCAGCACTGTGTGTCCTCTGGAGTTAGAACATCTTTGTTATTACCACAAGCTGAATGGCAGAAAACAGTGACTATATGATAGGTGACTAATAACTTAATGGAAAAAAATAGTGTGAGCTGCTAGATCCCACCAGTGTCACAATACAGCCTGATATACCAGCACTTTTCAGTATTTGGTTCTGTTTTTGTGGCCATTGTTCTCTGTAACAGCTCTGTGGACTTTCTCCGTCCCTGTTGCAGTGCACTGCAACACAGGAAGAAATACAACTATGAGGTTAACAGTGGACTGGTGAGCAAGTGATTTAATTTAACCTTGTTCCTCTCGATACTCACCAGTGGAAGACAGTCAGGTCAGGGGTCGGCCTCTGGGAAAGGGTGAGATCACACAGAGGTTAGAGATAGAACGTCTGTGGTAAAGGTGGTAACTGCTAATGTTGGTTTTGGGCTTTCAATACAGCAAACAGTAGCCAGCGTGTGCAAGCTGACACATACCACTGGACTTGTCTTATGGCTTATTTTTTAGGTATTTGTGTCTTTTCAGTTTGGATGGTGTCTGCAGTCTAGGATTTTATGTTGGCGGCTGCATCGTACTCACAGAGACGTAGGGCTGAACTTTTTGGCAGGGGAACCATCCCATTTGTCCTACAGTCAGGTTCCGTCCCTGAGTGACACACACAACAACAAATCACATGACCAGACAGGGTGGACCAAGCAGTTGTTGCGACATACAAATCAATCAGATCAACACGAAAAAAAAACACAACTCATATGAAATTGATATTGATCTGAGCTTAGATATGTTATGCAGGGATGGCTGAGGAGGACCTGCAAGGCTCGAAAACATCTGAAGTGATGAATCAGAGATCTACCTGCCCTATTATTGGATATCAGTTATTGATTGGATGCTGCAGCTGACTGGACTGATCTGCCATCCACAACATCACTGGAGCTTCATACCAGAGTGAAGACAGAGTCAAGTGTGTCACTCACAAATTTTGTATTTAATTAGTTTCCTGATTCACCATCTACTTACAAGTTTGTGTTAATTGTACGTGTGAACAACAAAAGGACCACAAACAACGTCCTTCCTTGATGATGATCGATGATTTATCTTTTCACGTTCTGTTATTTCCCCCATTAATTCTTATTATGGATACAATTAAAGCCAGAGAGAGACAAAGAATCTATCTGTCAGCAAAAAACACATTTTACACCATCTATCATCTATTCAGTCACATGTGGGGCTGATAATCGCTGAGCATCAGGTTTGATATGGTTGCACACTTTCAATTTTCCCTGAAACATTTAGCCTCATAAATGGCTTCCAGAGTTCAAAAGTCCTCCAAATCATATTCTGGGTTATTAAATAATGAATTCACATTCAGAATATCAATAAATACAGAGGCATCTAATGAATAAATAATATAACGGCATTCTGCCAGTTGATATTGTTCCTGTGCCTCTGATCAGGACACAGGAATGAGGAAAGGATTCCCCAAGCAGCTCAATGGAATGCAGCCATTAGGTTTGATTTATTTTCCAAATTTTGATTTGGCCTTTTAAATGAATCAAACAATAGAGGCATCAATGCTGGAGGGAGGAGGAGGAAGCTAGAGAGGGAGATGCAGAGGAAAATGACAAAAGAGGCTGAAAAAGACAAAAGCATCTCACACCTGCACGTTAACCACAGAAAACAAGGCTTGAAAACTCAGTGAAATCATGCACGACCCCCCTCCGCTTTCAGAAATGTGCCGATGCTTGTGGTGGTTTTTAACGTTACCTCCCACCACGGCAGGTCAACGTCGGCCCGGGTCAGCTCGATGATGTCACCTTTGGAGAGGTGAAGCGGTTGGCCGAAGCCCACGGGGGGCGGCGGCAGGCCAAAATACTCCTGACACACCTCCATCTTGGGAAATCCTGAGAGAGAGCGAGGAGGAGGAAGAGGAGACGATGAGATGTGAGGAAGGGATCTGACAGGCCATGCAAACAGTTCAATCCCATTACATTTTTCTTTTACTCTTCAACATTTAGGAGGCTGTTTTGGAGAATAAACAACCACTATAATGAAAGGTCCTACTAATGTTTGGTGTAAAAAAATGTGCTGTTTAAATATATTATACCATGAATTTCTTACCAATGCTGGAATGTCCGGAGGTCCTGTGTGTTTTATTCTGGAGGATCAAAAAACAAAAACATTGGAGCAATCGCACCTCAAGTTTGATCATTTGCAAGAGTTAAAACAAACAAAACCTGCTTATTCATCACCTTTACCTGAATAATATAAAACATATTTACAATGTCAGATAAACATAGTCTTACCTTCCTCACAGTGCCAGCATGATCTGTAATTTGAAGACAACAATCAGTGACTACATTTACATGCACAAATTATTCCAGTTCTTGCCCTTATTCCAAAAAAGACAAACTCCTGCAAAGCTGTTAACATGGCTAATGCTAATTAATATTCCACTCATGTTCTTGTTTACATGCAGCCGATTATCAAACACAGCCTCCCTCTTTCATTCGTTCAACCACCTCCTTGAAAAGGTCGGTGTTGCAATATTTTCTCACAGCTGATATCCAAGTATTTCATAATGTTTTAAAAGCAGGTGTGTTTCTCCTTCCGACCACAATGTGGGCTTTTCTTTTGTGCATGCATCTCTTGCCCAGCCATGCAAACTGTTGGCGAGGCAACACACATAGTACACTGTAAACAGGCAAGAGACCATGTGTTACATACTGTAGTAAAAACCTCAATTGAGACATATATTCTGAGCGTGCTGTATACATGTCCAAAACATGCTCCTAAAACCTGAATAACATCAGCAAATCCCAAATTCCTAAATGGAAAATGGGGGATAAGATCAAATCCGGAAAATCCAACCGGAATATGCTGTGAACATGACCTGCCTCAAATTTAGAATATTGTCATATTCAGAATAATAGTGGAAATTAGCGTGCATGTAAATGTAGGTTAGGTAGGTAAGGTAGGTAAGAAATCAATAACGAAGAAGTGGCTGAAGAGGGAGGCACCCAGTGCAGATGAATGGATTGATACAGTGTACAGCATCTTTGTAATGGAAAGAATTACGTTTAATTTAAGAACACAAAAAGAGGCATTTATTGATAATTGGCAAAAATGGTGTGCTTTTATCTCAACCATAAGACCGGATTTCAGGTAATTTCATTCTGTACGATTAGATTACCTATATTCTCTTAACTGGAGGTGATTACTAGTCCACTTATGTATGTTTTTATTTTCTCCTCGGTACTTCTGTACTTACTTATAGGTCTTCATGTTGATTGTTTGAATGTTTGTCTGCTTACATGCAAAATCAAAAACCAATAAAAAGTAAATGACAAAAAAAAAAAGACATACACACGCATGTACACAGACCTGAGTTTCGTCCGCAGGCAGGAACTCTGCCTAAACACTCTTTATGTGCAGCCATTTTACAGCGTGTGCAGCGATAGCCCTGGAAAAATATCCCCCTGTGACAGACAGACGGAGAGATTCAGCCTCAGTGGACAAGTTTCTTTTTTAAATTGGCCCGAAGAGAGAAACTGAGAGAAACAACTTGTGAGAGGAAGTACCTTAACAGCATCGAGCAGGCCTTGCAGCTGGTGGTTTCCTCGAAGCAGTGCATCTGGAAGTCATGGTTGTTGGCTGCACAGTTCTCTGGACACATATTTGACCTGCAGCCATTAAGCACAACTGTTTTGACCACGCTGGGGTAACAAGCATTCACAGAGCTGGTTTTCACGGGCAGGTACTTTGGTGAGTGTAAAAAAGATGCTGTTGCCCTCCGTCAAGACAGCATCTATTTGATATTCCTCAGACTGAGGAAGCTAACAGTAGCAGCAACACAGTGAAGGTCAGATTGCAACACAATCAACAAATCATGGGATGTCTGTTGATGTACTTTACAGTTGAGCAATCAGCAAAACTGCAACTCAAAACCAAAGGGAGCAGCTCCAGCTAAACTCCTCAAGTCAGTGTCAGTCAACAGTGACTTAAAGAAGAGTTCTGCTTCTCTTATGACATGTTGCACATTATATCACTTATATGGATCATCTTAAATACACAACATTAACATGTTATAACTATAACTTTAAGTTGATCTGTTGACCTTGCCAGCAAACAGTTGTTTATTTACACATTCAGTAGAAATGCCACAACATTATAATTGATTTAAAGGCATTTTTCTTGTCATCACGCAAATGTAAGTCTATTTTCGGTCTCAAATAACTCATGAGGGAAATATTAGATGTTTGAATTCTCCACTCTAAAGTGAAGTAGTCTTTTTGGTCTGGTGCACCTGAAAATGACTGTGAGAGTGTGAGTGAACCACTAAACTAAAACAAACACAATTAGCTGAAAGATGCTATAAAGCATAGTGGAGTCTGGCGATAATTCTCTGTGAGTTTGTCACTACGGACAAATAATTTCACGTTATAAGTACCTGCTCGATCAAATATTATTGTAAAAATATTGATATAGCTGCTTTAATTTCTGTCCAACTTTTGTTTGAAGACTGCAGGAACGATGGAACAAAGCATCTCCATCCTCAGATCTGTTGTATCGACATTACGAAGCTTTGTAGAAGCAGATAATGAATCAGTACTGAGTTACTGCTGCACTTCGTCACGCTAATCTCGGGTGTATTTTCACGTTTACAGTATGTGCATATGTGTGTGTGATAACTCACAGAGCCATCTCAAACTGTTCCAGCCATTTCTTCTTCAGCTCTCTGGTTTTGAAGAATAAATCGTACCCACACCTCCCATAGCAGTCCAGCAGGAGGAACAAATAGGACCACTGTTCACACACACAAACACACACTGTTAGCTTTACGGATGCCTAACAGATGTGTTGTCTGGTATAACTGGTGCTACAGAGTACTAGAAAGACCTTTTTATTGTCCTTTTCTCCTGTGGTTTCATCTCGTATCTGGTAGTTCTGTAGTTCTATGATCTCCTTTAGCTCAAAAGTCTCTCCACTCTTCTTCTTACACACAAACATGGCCTTATCGAAGAGGAACGCATACCTGAAGAAGAGCCAAACGTGCAGATACAACGCACAGTTAGATATGGACACGGCATTAACACATGAGACTGCACCGAGGCATGAACAACACACACCTGTCCTGTTTAGACTTTTTCTCTGGGCCGCAGATCTTCAGCTCTCCGTCGATCTTGGGGCGACCATAAAGAGCTAGAGACTGAGTCTAAAGAGCGGAGGAGAGTGAGGCAACCAGTGAAGAAAAACAAAACAACAGCCACAAACAAACAGTTTAATGAAATATGTGACCTCACCATGTTTTCTATGGACAACTGGAAGGTGGTGATCTGTCTGATGATCTCATTGTCCCGTTTCACCTCGTTCACGGACTGCGCCAAGTCCTGGAAACACACACATAGGCGAATTAATGAATGTGTCACTATCATAAGGCAGTGAGCGACATAAACACACATTCACACTCACTCTCATGGCATCAAGAGCTGTGCGGAGGTTCTCTTTGTCTGTAGGGTCAGTGGTGTGCTTCACCAGCTCCTGCAGCCACAAACAGACAAATTATAGACCAGCTGGGAAAATGTACAGGCGTAGGCATACGCCAGCTACACACACACAAACAAATACAACACACACGACTGTACAAACATACCTGTAACAGCAGGTGATATTTGAGGACTCGCTGCATTGGGACCATGAGTAGATCCCTGAGAGAAAAACGCCCACTGTTTGCTCTGTTTGAACACTCCTGAGAGAGAGCGAGAGAAGGAAGTGAAGATCTGCAGTAAACCAAAGATGTGTTAAGAGGATGTTGTGTGGCAGGGTCAACCTTCCCGCCACTTACCCTCGCGGCCAAAAGCGGTACAGAAACAAGAAATTACCCTTTGGCCAAAAGTGCATTTCCCATGTAGACAACCATTATAAACATGCTTGAAACTGCTGACAGGACACCTCAAACAGCACACAAGGTCAGTTATTAATCTTTGTATGATATATTTTCAAAAACATCTGCTTGTGGCATGACATGTTCTTTATGCATGATGTCATCTCAATGCAGGGTCAAAGGACAGAGGTCGGTATGTATGAAGGGTGAAGTGAAAGACACAAGCACATGTTGTGGGCCACACAATGTCTAAACTGAAACACTGAAAAAGGTTAAAAGTTAAAATTTTGATCTGATGATGGCACTATATGTGATTACAGATTACAAATCTGCCTGAAGGGGACATTTCCACATCTGTCATGATCCAGTCCATTTGTCATGATGAAAGTTGCACATCCAGCACATATACCAGAAAAGTTTTCTCTCTTTCTGGTTTGTTTCTAGATTTTCTTTCATTCCCACACCCATATTTTACCATTTTATGAGAGTCATAAATACCTTTTGTGCCAGTTACCAGTGACAGTGATCTGTCAGATATGTTTTAGTTGTAGTTGCCACCAGGACAGACTGGTAGCAGGACTGACCCTGCCACAGTTTATGCAGGTCTCTTAATACAGAAAAACAGTGGATGCAGAACAACCAGTAGGATCTACGAATACCTCTATCTACTACCGTCCAGTGCAAAATCACACATCCCCTGCGCTTCTTTTTCAGCGTGTGTGTCCTCCTCACCTCCAGTTTCATTTTGATATCCTCCTTCGTGTTTGAAAGCTTGTCTAGATGTTTCGTCGCCGTTTCCACCTGACTACAGTAACGACCGTACAGTAAGAGCCTGAGAAGGGGGGTAAACACATTAGCATGTTATAACATATGTGTATTTGTGGTGTTACTGTATAACAGAAACATATTTGTGTGTGTGTGTGTATGTGTGTGTGTGTGTGTGCGTGTGTGTGTTGCGTACCTCTCCTTGTAGTTCAGGAACACCTGGTACAGGTTCTTGGCTCCACAGTGTAAGATGGAAGTCCGGACCTCCTCCAACAGATTACGATGGGTGCTGGCCAAATCCTACAAATGCACATATGCATGAACATGCAAACAAGGCTAACAAATAAACCTGTACCCATGACCAGGTGTGCAGATGATCGCTCCCATACCTTTATGTTGATGAAGATACTCTCAATGTCTTGAGTCGGGAGAAACTTTTCAAGAGGTTTCATAAAGTGCTGCACAGAACAGAAGGCATGGCTGTTACTCTCTCTTTAAATAGAAATGTCTGTTTGCATGCTGTGTATGAGTGTGTTTTCTATCAACATTGAAGACGTGTGCTCACCTGTAATATAGATTCCAGTGTATCAGAGTATTTCTCTTCTGTCTGTCTGATCTCCTGCAGGCAGCACTCTCGCTTGTCGACTCCAGTCTTCTGCTGCTGCATAAACACACAAAAACTGGAGCATGAAGAGACCAGAGGATATTTTCCAAAGGATATTTTGTGTGCTGTGTTATTTTTTATCTTAATCTTTACATATGTTAGCTATAAAGGACACAATTTGTAGCATTAAGATTTGTTTTCTGTGGTGCTGAACAATAGAAGCAGACCCACCAGAGCCTTGTTTAACCCCTCCACTGTCGAGTACTTTGGTAGCTAAATTCTTTAATTGATGTTTTTCTGCACAGCATTTTTTGGTTGTTTTTGAAAGAAATTTGTTCCATTTGTCTCACACAGACCACAACGAAAACAGTAGTGCAATTGATGTGTAAATATTTGACAAAAATGAAAACAGGCTACAGTTCTACAGCAAGGATTTTCAATTTCAGTGACATTTTTGCATTTCTTTTCCCTTGAGGTCCTATTAATTTCTGACTCCAACTCCTCTGAGGCCTCATTTGCACCACCTGTCACTGTGCCTCATGACCAGATTGTGCCTTTATGAATTATGTAGCTGGGTGACATTTATACATAATGCCTCTCCTTGATGGGGCTGCTATCTGAAGTTATCTGTTAATGTGGTTCCTTTCTGCAAATGGAGACACATCTGACTGCACAACTCTAAGTGGTTTGGGTCAGTGGTTCCTGGGGGTCATTGTGGGCATAAAATCCATAGTTATCATTTTATTTTGGTCTATATATTCTCTTCTTCTGTTCTCTGTGTCACAGTGACTTGGAAAAGAGGCCCCACTGAGTGAGGCAATATTGAAAAACACATGTTCTGTGAAACATGAGCACAGAAGGGGGGCTATGTCCAGTGTGTGTGAATGTTCCTGTGTTAAGGGATATAAGACTGCATGATCACTGCATGTTCAGAACACGACTTTGTGGCAACTGGCCAGACTTTGGGGTGGAGTTATCAATGTGAATGCATACCTTGCGGCCCCTCAATTTGTCTGTGCTTTGTGGAAAACATTTCAGACTGCTGCCTGTTTCCTGATCTTTGTTTCTGCAATTTTTCCTTTTTTTACTGAATATTTCTAAGGTATCAAAAAAACACTGAAATACAACATAGAAAAAGTAAAAAGGGGTAATTTAAGGGGTCACAAGACAAATGTTGGGATCCACTGATGTAGATGATCAGACAGAGACAGGACCCTGGATTTTATAGATTCTTGAACTGCACAGCTGCCATCGTGAAAGACAGCCCAAACCTTCCTCTTTGTTTGAGCTGTTATGTAGTCTGGGCTCCACTCACAGCTTCAGGTTGTTCATCCGTCCTCATCAAGTCTTCATAGATCTCATCTCCTTCGTCCTCCTCGTCTTCCACAAAGTCGTACAAGTCGTCATCCTCGTCCACTGTGTCGCTGATGCACATGATACATACACACATTGTTACCATGATTATATTTGTCTCGTCTTCATTAAGATCACTAAAGGGAGCATCACTGCTTCACTCCACAGAGAGGTCAGAGGTCAAGTACAGAACAACTCCTGTGTACAGTAGGTGGTGGGGACTCAATGTGCTGTTTAAGGATACTGGAGCAGGATGGTATACTTGAATCAAATTCAAATTGACATGATGATGCGCAATTTATGAGCCAACATTGAAAGTGGACTTCACTGTATGTACTGGGAAGGATGAAACACTGGTGTAACTACATGCAGTAACAGACCAAAAGGAGAGCTGTAATTGATCTGTACTCAAATTGTTACAAACCAATAAACTGATTTAATATTAATGAGAAAAAAGGCTTACTCTATCTGGTCGGACAGGCTGCTGTAGGTCTCATCATCGGTAGTACATCCCTCCAGAGGAAAAGGCCTGGAAGAAAGGAAAGTGTGTGAGTGTGTTTGTAGGTGATGGTGGTAAAGAAAGAAATGTGTCGGGGGAATGACAAAAAAATGGCCCAGGGGATCTCCTAGAACCAGTTATCTGTTGAAAAAATCGTCATCAAATGGCCTTAAAATGACGATCATAATCTACAAACCTTTCAATAAAACATGGACAAAACTCTCTTTCTCCTCTTATACAGAATCAAGTGCTTCTGATTTTGAAATAAATCATCAAGTTTGATCATTTAAATCGTAAGCTAGTGAGTAATTCCTGCTGGGTTTAACTAGCATTGCACTGCTCCGTAACATCCAGACTGTGGAGGGCAGAAGGGCTACTTAAATGTTATTTTTTCCCAAAGTCAATAACTAATTTTCAGACTAGTGCTTCGAGACCGAATAACAGTCATCTTTAAGAGGAGGTGTCTGTCGACTGATAACCAAGACGTCTACGCTTCTACTGTCACTATTAATGATGATAAGCCGCTGGATTCCTTAACTCTTTACTTTAACGCCCTGTACATGTACATAAAAATCTAATGAATGGTTTACTACTCACTACAATGCAATTGTAAGCAGGTAGTGCTTAGTGTCATAGTGATTATTTCTGTATTTGTCAACTGTAACTCCTCCTGTGGGTGGAGGTGGAGTGAAGGCTGGTGTATAAACAGATAATGGTGATAATACAGCAGTGGTGGTGCATTTACACAAGCACTGTACTTTAATACAATCTTGAGTATTTCCATTTCCTGTTACTCTATACTACTTGACTACATTTTGAAGGCAAACGTTGTACATTCCACAACGCAGACTTCAACAGCGTTAGTTACTAGTAACTTTACAGATTCTGGTTATTAATTACAATACAAATAACTAATAAATCATCTATAAACTACATATTTTTGCAAATTAAGCCAATGAGCTGTGCATGAAGTAGCTAAAAGTAGCTCCTTGTTTACTAGCTGCAACATTAATGATGTAGCTAGTTATTAATGCATCAATATTTGTAATCTAACAATATATAGTGTATCTTTTAGTAGTTAAAGTATATATATTTTTTAATAATCATACTTTATTTTATTTTCAGAATTGTAACTCAACAATACAACCATACATCATCTGAAATTGGTCTGAGCTAGAAAAGAAAGGAAAGAAAAAAAAAGGAAAAAAAAGAAAAGGGGGGGCAAAACATAATAGAAAACAATAAAATAGACAATAGTAATAATAACAACTTCTATAGAGTAATATTAATAAAAATAAAAATAATAAAAAGGAAAAAGAGATCAACAACTTATCAACAAATGAAAATGTGTGTCCCTGTACCTGTTAATGAGTATTTCTTATTTCTAAATCATTCTGTTTGGAAGTTTCTAAGCCAGTAATTCCCCTCTGGATAATTTCACTTAGATCCTTAGGCAGGTAGTCTATTAGATGTTGCCATATGTCCATAAAAGTGTTGTCATTTCCTTTTAATTTGGCACTTAGTCTCTCCATAGGAAAAACTCTAAAAATTTCTTTGTACCACTGAGTCACAGTGGGGGGTTTCTCACTGATCCAATTAAATCGTATACATTTCCTGGCCAGAAACAAGAGTTTATTGAGCAATTTTAATCTTTTTACATCCAAAACTCTATTCAAAGGCGGCAACCCCAATAGGAACTGGCCTGGATCTTTACAAATCTTGTGTTTGAATATTGCTGTCACTTCCTTAGATACACATGACCAGAACCTTGATATTCTTGGACAGTTCCAGAAACAGTGTATATATGTCCCACTAGTTATTTTACATTTCAGGCACAATGGTGATCTATTAGGATCAATTTTGTTAATAACATGAGGTGTCCTGTGTTGTCTATGCAGTATTTTATATTGCATTTCTTTAAATTTATTGCTGAGAAACAGAGAGTGGGCAGTCTGAATACATCCTTCCCAAGCATCTTCATCATATACACTTTGAAGGTCCTCCTCCCATCGTTTAATAAGCCCATCAACACTATGTTGGTTATAACTCTGAAGTCTATTATAAAAATGTGTAATAAGACCTTTACTCAATGTAAAATTAAGTATAAGCTTGTCAATTGGCCCCTTCAGTGTTTCTGCTTGAGTTGGGTTGCAATTTGTATTAATATTAAAGTATATTTTAATGCTAATACTTCCTGTGGTAGTCTAAGACTAAGATCTTAGTATTCTTACACCACTGCAATATGATAAAACACAGTTGGAATCATACAGAATAAGTCGTCATAGGAGGTTACAGTATAACTGCTGACAAATACTGTACATTAATATCATTTTAAAATGTCCTTATATATGAATACAACTACATTATAGTGTGTAACCATGTATACATGTTTAAACACTGCTTATAAATGGTCAACAAGGTGGACCAAAAACTGCATTAACACTTTATTATTATGTAACAGATGAAGGAAATTACTTACTGGAGTCCTCTTTGTGTAGCAATGGATGAATGAGAGAGGGTGGACAAAGTGTGTATGACCTGTCTCACACACACAGTCACACACACACACACACACACACACACACACACACACACACACACACACACACACACACACACACACACACACACAAAGAGGTATATGGTTAGCATATCCTGTACAGAGAAATACTGGCAGAGAAGCAGTAAGAGCTGTTTCACACTTTAAACACAGACACTGAATAACTCTCCTCTGACCTGGTTTCACCCTCACTGGAGAACAGTTTGACTGTTAAACTGAGAACTGCGGCATCATGGTAAGTGTTCTCCAATTTCATGCCAGATGTGATCAGAAACAAGCTCAAACCTGTCACACAGCCGACCGAAATTGTTTGGTCTTTCTGATTAAGCAGCAACATGTGTCAGTGAGCTCTAATATCTCATATCTGGATTTATGTGTTATAAGACTACGATATAACAAGAAAAACAAAAGGTGTTAAGTTCCTGGTCTTTATTTCTATTTTATTGCCATTGACGTCTGTCGTCGAAACTTTCTCCTGAGTCGCAGTGAGAAACATAATAATTCAAAAGTTGCCTCCCAGAGTTCTTAACTTTCTTTCAGAGAGACAAATCAAAAGGTGAGCTTGCCATGACACTTCTTTTAATATACAATACATGACTGGAAACAGCTAGCCTGGCGTTATCCACAGGTGACAAAATCCACCTGCCAGCATCTCTAAAGCTAACTTACTGGTACATTATGTTTTGTTAGTTTAATCCGAACAAAATTGACACATACGTGGTGAATCTGCAGGCTTTACGGGTGCTGGTAGGTGGATTTTGTCGCCTTTGGACAGACTTTAGCTGTAATCCCCCGTTTCCAGTTTTTGTGCTAGGCTAAGATAACCGGCTGCCGGTTGTAGCTTCTTACTTACTGTGCAGACGTGAGAGTAGTATCAATCTTTTCATGTAACTCACCGCAAGGAAGTGAATTGCTGAACTATTGTTTTAATGGTGTTAAACACCAAACTACAGAGATATTGAGATTAAGTATTGATATCAAGCTTTTTATGTGTCTCATGGGAGCAGAATGGATGAACCACTGATCCAGATCCATTTATTCTGAGGCCAGTACAATGGGCAAAACCCTGGACCAACAAAACCTGCACTATCCTGGCACCAGCAGTATTTAATGATCAGCTGTAGAAAGTAATACAGTATATTTACTCAAGCACTGAACTTTAGTACAATTTTGAGGTTACTGTACTTGGGTATTCTCCTAAATCTCCTACTACACTTCTACTCCACTAAATTTCAGAGGAAAATATTGTACTTTGTACTTCACTGCATTCATTTAAAAGCTATAGTTCGTGGTTACAGATTTTACATTGAAAATCATATTATAAGCTTAGAAAATACAATACATATTTAGAGAATAAACCAATTATTTCCAAACAACAAAGCGGTGTGTAGTTGGGTCCCATTGTGATGTTTCAGACGTCTATGTGTTTTTAGCAGCTGTACCATAAAACAGATTTCCCTTCTTAACTTCTCATATAGTTTCATTTGAATAGCTGTTTGAGGTACAAACAGTGTTTCACAATAAAAGAAAGATTAGAGAAAAGTCCAAGAAAATGAAAACAACTTTGTAAAGCAGAATTTAGTTTTTCGTCTTTATCTATGAAGGGTGCCCAACCCATAGGTTGGGAAACACTAGACTAAAATACTCAACTGTAACTGTGACTGGGTTTTTAAATGCAGGACATTAACTTTTCAGTGTGGTATTAATACTTTTTTTTAAAGGATCCTAATACTTCCTCCACCGCTGTAAATCGGACTTTTAATATATACCTCGCCTTTGTGTTTACTGTAGTTTATTGTACTAGGTGACTGATTGGAAGGAGTAGGTGAAATGAGAAGCTCAGTGACCGTAAAACACTGTAAACTAAATAAAAAGAGCAAATACTGTAAAAAGATCCCACAGTGAGGTTAAGGCCCGCCTCCTGCTGACTCATTTCGTTCTTAAAGACACTGCTTCCTCTTACTTTGTACATACAAATCAAACAAGAGCACATCTCGAATCTCCTAGTGTTCACACCAAAGTGCTGCGGCTGCACTGCATTGAAAGTGAAAGAGAATTGTGAAATACTGAATTCATTTGTTCACTCAACCGCGTCAATTAAAAAATCAGCAAACTGCTTCCTGTTAGGGCCATGTGGGTGTCTGCAAGCTGCAATGAGGAGTCGGGACTCTGTTCACGCATCTAAATTGTACCACAATTTGTTTCACTCAGACAGGATTCATTATTACCACAATATGTTAGACAGATAGATAAATAGATAGATAGATGGATATATAGATGGATGGATAGATAGATGGGTGGATGTATGGACAGACAGATAGATGTGGCGGGAATATACCTTTGCGAAGTCTCGAACATCGAACAGGTCAAAGGCCTCAAACAGTTCACTCTTCCTGAGATGAAACCTCTCCTGACAAACTCCCAGAAACTTGCGGATATTCTTCAGGCACAGGAACTAAACACAGAAACACAAACATTGCTTTACTTTTACTGAAATGATTAGCTGATTAGCTGATCAACAGGACATTGATCAACTGCAATTGTGTAAACACGCTAGCAGTTCTGTGAGGCTGCACTCCCAACTTAAGCTAAGTGCTAACATTAGCATGCTAACACAAGCATAGTGACAATGTTAATTATGTTTGCCACGTTTAATATTTATCATGCTCACCCTTCACTTTAACATTGCTAGTTGACATGGAAATGTTATTAATTTTGGTATTTGATAAAGTCCATTTTTGACCTGATGATGGCGCTGGATGAAAAGTCAGGGGATCACAAAAATGATTACAATTCATCCTGAGGGGGACATGAATGTCTGTACCAATTTGAAAACCACCCAACAGTTGTTGAGACATTTCACTAAAAACCCAAAATGTCAGCCTCGTGGTGGTGTGGTGGAAAAGTCAGTGAATCACCGAAGTCAGTAGGACTGATCAACTGGGAACCCTAAACATCTGTCATGTAGATGCTGAGATATTTCACACAAGAAGTGATAACTTTGACTTTCTGTTGACGCTAGAGGAAAAGTTAGGTGATCGCCAAAGTTGGAAGGACTCATCCTCTGGGAACCATGAACATCTGTAGAAAAGTTCATGAACATTAGATATTTCAGTCAGGACCAAAGTGTTGGACTGACGGACTGACACTGCTGCAGCTACAGCTGCTAGCATGGCAAAAAACAAAAACACCCAGAACTAAAGGCAACAACATTAAAGGAAAACATGTGGCAAGATAAACCTTCAAGGAAAACAACTGACTACAACAATTCTCCCTCAACAACATCTATCAAGTCTGCAACACCAAAGTGTTGAATATCACGTTGGCACTGCTGTTCATCTACACGGCAGATTTTTCAACTTTTGTGCAACATAGCTGCCACGTTAACACAAACGCTTAAAAACTATATCAACTGCAGTTCAGTCACATGAACAGCAACGACAGAAGCACTAAGAACTGTCTGATACTAAAAGAAGCAGCAGGCACGGCAAAATTTTACAGCTAAAATTCAACCACACTGTGAGGGCAGCGCACAGTGCGACCGACATGGTGGTCGGACACATACAACTTCCTGAACCAGCTGCTCTCTGCTTTCTGTCTGTCTGCTCAGCAGTGGGAAATGCGGAACTCTAATTTCAGAAAAGGGGAAATGCTGACTTCTAACTGATACTGCTGCACATGCTGCATCATTCAGGCATACATAGATACGTCCTTGCAGTAGCAACCCTTATTGCAAAAGCACAGGGAAGATGCCTCACTTGTGTAATGTCATCAGGTGTGTGTGTGCGTCTGTGCGTGTGTGTGCACGTCCGAGTGGACTCCCATCTTCTGTTAATCACAGGATGTTTCTTAACCACTCTTGACCTCATAGGATTTCCCAGAGTTTCACATGCACGTGTCAAAGCGCATTAACCCCTGCACACGCAATCACGTTTGAGACACCATGGTGAATCCTGTCAGATGTGATTCAAGGACTTCCCTCGAGACGTTTAGGCCACGCGACGGCTTGTCTCTTTCTTTGTCACACTCTCTCCTTATCCTGCTTTCTCATGTCTTCATCTCATGTTTTGTTAATTTGCTTTCCTTACATCTTCCAGGCACCATATGCTTTCAATCCAGTTTGCTCATGTGCTTGTTTATTAGTTGGCAGAATATCTCAAAAACTTCGGTCCATGACACAACAAAACAGCTGTTTCCGTGTGGATCTGGATCCAGGTGAAAACAGGAATTTTCAGAAAAGATTTCTTAAAGGAGCAGTTAGACATTTTGAGAAATAAGCTTATTCTGTTTCTTGCTGAGAGTTAGGTGAGAAGATCGATGCCACTCTCATACTAGCTGCCAGTTAGCTTAGCTTAGCACAAAGACTGGGAACAGAGGAAAACAGGTAACCTGGTTAAGTCCAAAGGTAACAAAATCTTATAAGTCTGAGAGTAATTGCCAGACAGACAAACCAAACCAGCAGACCAGTTACTGCTCACAGCCAAGAAACAGTCAGAAAATAACAGTACATATACATGTGTACATAATATAACATGTTGATTAGTGAGCTTTCAAGGTGCTGGTAGGCAGATTTTGCTATGTTTCAACAGAGTCAGGCTAAACTGCTTGCTCCCAGTCTGATAGTATGCATTTATAGTAGAATCCTGCCAGTTCTAGCATCGAGAGTGGATCAGTCTTCTCCTCTGGGTACAGATGATGTACGCTGCTAAAATTTCGATATTGGCAAGCAATTTTTGTACAACGTTGAATCCTGAAGTTCAAAATGTGTCAAACAAAAAAATCTGCCACTTTTGTGAGATAATTTGATCCTGTTACTCATATTACCCCCAAAAATTCAAGAATTTTCTTGAATCAAGTGTTATTATACTTGTTTTTAGTGCAGCAATTTGCCTTATACTGCCTTCTTCCAAATTCCCCAAACACGTTGATTTTTATTGAAAACATACTGACAAAATCTCATTGCAGAAGCCGACTTTTTTTTTTTTGTAGAAACCAAGACTTTTAGGGTTCAGTAATAGTTTCCTCTTCCTCATCTCTATCATCCCCTCCACTCTCTACATATGTTGCCCCTGATGTGGACAGATATAGATCACAGTATTTCCCTATCAGATAGCCTCTGGGCTTCAGTGCTGCCTCCTGGTTGCTATGGAAATGGCCTATGGAAATAGAGCAGGAAAAGCTTTGTGTGTGTGTGTGTGTATGTTACCTGGGACATTTGTGGGCGCAGGTTGATCTCTCTCAGGTTGACGGCCTGAGGCAGCAGGTTGTTCAGCAACTGGCAGAGCAGCACGCCATCTCTCAGAGCCTGAGCCAGGTCACACACCTGGCACAGCACACACACACACACAAATTTAGACTGAGGAACCAAGACAGAGTGTGTGTCCATGTGCAGATAAGTGACTTTGTGTGACACAGCTGATTTACCTGTGCGCCCTCCCATGTGACCCGGTGGTTATCAGGAAGAACTCGACATTCAATCAACCACAATGCACACTGCCGCCACAACTCCATCTTTGTTTTCTGAACAATAGACAGATTGATAGATAAATGGGTAGACAGACAGATAGACAGGATGTGAAGCAATCTCACAGGCACAATGTTCAGTAACCAGAGATCACTCTCTGCTGCTCTGTACACCAAGAAGCAGTAAATCAGTTAGATTTGAATTTAACAATCAGACATGAGTTCACTTCACAAGAAGCCAGGAGCAAAGCCGGAGTTCACACTGAATAGAAACTAAAAGCATTCTGACTTCGCACACAGAAAATCCTCTTTTTTGTGCTCTTGCATCGCACAAATAAAGTAGTGCTGAACATCACTTTGTTGCAGCTTAACTTCTCCTCTGGGTAAACTAAAACATGGACGTGGACTCCAGATAATTCAGTCTGAGACCTGTTGGTCTACAGCGGACACCGAGCAGTTACTCTCACTCCGTCCTTTCACAACATCAATGTATCCTACTTGAAACCGAATAAAATAACAACAAAAGCTACTGCTCCACCAAAAAACTTCATAATTTCCTAACTGTATGTCAATGTAAGATGAGTATTACAGTCAGCTCTCACCTTCAGTTTCTGCCGGCAGTTCTGTATCTTCTTTCTCGATGTTCACCTCCGTGCCTTCCTTTCATTATCTCATTGTCAGACTTCAGCGCTCTCTTTTTTGCCTTTCTTCCGTGGTAGGTGTTCTGCAGAGCTGCACTGTGTCGAAGGCTTTTAACTTCATCCCGCAACTTCCTTTTTCCTCTGACGCACCCTCTCGCAGTCGCATTCACACTCACACTCACAGATGCACACACATTCGCACATGCATACACACCAAGCTGCTGCTGCTCTGAGTGGTACAAGTTGATAAAACCAGTGTGATATTTATGTGTATGAGGGATCAGACAGAATAAGAGTCAGAGAGCATGGGTGTATTGTACGGAACACAAACAAGCAAAGTTTATTAGAAAAAATATGTGTAAAATAATGTATTATTTATACAGCCACAAAACAATCTTGCAATGTGGTAAAATGACCTAATTTGAGGGAGGTAGTCCATGCAAACTGTGTGTGTGTGTGTTATTCAGGTTTGTGGAGGTAACATGCAAAATTTAGAAGCTGAAAGTGTCTTCACAAAGACGTTTTATCCACTTATATGTCTTTAAGAGTACTGTTTGAATCACATGCTAAAAAAAAAAAAATTAAACCTGTTATACTATCTTAAGGGGAAAATAGCAAAGTAAAATCCTACATTTATGTAGTATTGAACAGCCCATGTCTAATTTGTGTCTGTTCCAAAGCTTGACAGCAGAGAGACAAACTACCATCACGGCCTTTAAAACAAATCCTGGTGCTGCTCCATGAATAATGGAGCAGCTGCTGGGACACTGACGGCACCCAGGGGAGATTGTACCGGGATGTGGGCACATATTTGGATTCACAGCTGGGAATCCCTAAAATCAAAACTCATTCATGTGTAACATCTCAAAGGCAATCTCTACAACTCAAGTGTGTGTGCCACTGGATTGACATGAAGTGTCAACTAGTGATATCAGAAATTCAAGCCATCCAATACACAGCAAGTAGATTTATTCACATGCAATGTTTGCCGTACTTGCACTTTTTTTTGAGTGCTTCCATTATATGTTACTTTGTATCTCTGCTAAACTACAATTAAAAAGGTAAAGAGCACAGTTTTTAGCCTGTTACATTACTTTAAATATTGTTGTAACCCGTTACTTTGTAGATTTTACATAAACATATGATCAACTTCAAATATTCATTCATTCATATTAAATATTGATAAATAAATTAAGTTCGTCACAGTATGCAACATTCTTAAAGTATACATGACAACTAGCTACAACATAAAATCTTTGAGGGGCAATTTTCTTGTACGATGAGCACTTTTACTCTTGAAACTATAAGTGCATTTGGATAACAACCCTTCCTTACTATTACCTGTGTAATACCTGAGAGTTTGAATGCAGGACTTGCACTGCAATATATGAATTTGTGGTAAAAGATCTGAATACGGCAGACAGTTATCTGTATTTGTAGATATTGTAACACAGTCGCAGCGCCATGTCAAGCAGGAATTTCGCCCTTTAAGGAATTGACAACATTTGACAAACTTCACCCTGAGAGAAAAGGCCGGCGTCACTTTTTACTTCAACACTAGGTGTCAGCCTTATACACATCAAAATTTTTCTTGCAGACACAGCATCTCCAGACATTACGGTTGGACAGTTTGCCAGACTCCCCACTGTGCATGCATGCCTGTCTCTGACCTGACATGTTGACAGCTGCCTAACAGTCGTACACTTTCATATCCCCATTCTTGTTTTTCTGAACTCTATCTCTCTCTCATGACAGGCCTCAACTTGCGCTCCCCGCCTCCTGAGAGCTAATGCTAATTCCTGTGCTGTGATTTGCTGCTTTGCGTGGGGTACTGTGTGCCCACTGTGCAATCTGATTGGCTTTTTGAGTGACCCTGCAGGTTTGAGGGGGAGCGGGCTTCCACTCTTACCACAAAGCCAAAGTGAGAGACAGACTTACTGACAGTGGTTACAACTTAGATAAGAGTAGCTGCAAAGAAGGAAGGAAAACAGAGGGGAAGTAAGAAAAGAAAGAGGCATTATGAGATAGAAAAATTACAAGGAGAAAGAGAGAAGTGATATCCCAGAGTGCCCTGGTGGACCCTGTAAACAGGTAAGTGTTACATACTGGAGCTGCTGCAAGGCAAACAACAGGGCTCTCTGCTTGTGTGTCTGGTTGGCTGATTTCTAAAAGTAAGCTGATGTCAGACCATTCTCTCATTTGTGCTTTTCTCAGAAACTTGTGCAGAAAAAAAACATGTACAAGCATGTGTGTGTCTGTGTGTGCGTGTGTGTGTGTGTGTGTAAGTAAGTACATGTGTGCTGGTATGTAATCAGTCTCTTTTCTGCCTTTGCTGTTCAGACATGAATAATCGCTCCATCGCCTGGTGGCTGAGACAGATCGGCCTGTCTCAGTACACAAAGACACTAGAGAGTGAATATTATGGTCTGGAGGTATGTGAATGTGCAAAATGCATCTGTATGTGCTTGTCGACATGTCTTATTTCTTTTATTATTTGCTTTAGGATCTTCACAATCCTCAATTCCTCTTTAGTCCTTTCTCACTCTCCTCGTTTTTGTTTGTCTCCAGGGTCTGCTGAATGTAACTGATGGAGAGCTGAAGGATGCAGGGATAGAGGATCCAACACACAGAGAAACCATCCTCCAGCAGCTCTCAAGGCACCGACAGAGACTGGACCCACACTCTGGTGACTCACTGGCCACATGCAAGCACTCATGCAAATAAGGGCTGCACAAAAATTCAATCATTATAATTAAAATTCTATCAAATTAAATGTTCATCAAGTGGAAACATCGTATTGTATTGTATCCAAGGCTGCATTACTAACCAGGCAGCCCCAGAACCCCAGATTTCATAGATATAAATTTTTGTCTACTGTAATGCATAACGGTGGAATACAGTTCATTGCACTGAACATAAGTTTGAATATTTTGTATGAGATTTTGCATATATTTGCAATATTTAGATATATATTGATATCTGATACAGTATCTGAGCTTTGGCACAGGTCCCACAACAATACTTATTTTGATACCTTTCACCAGTCAGTACACCAGTTTGACCCAGAATGTTGTGCCTCAACACCTATTGGATGGACAATTTTGATGGCTTTTCCTCCAGCTCATCAGTTCAAAATTTGGCTTTGTCCATTTCTACTAATTAAACATTAGACCTGCTTGACATCAGCATGTTAACACTGTCATTATTTGCATGCTGATGTTAGCATTCAGCACAAAGTACAGCCTCACAGCGGTGCTAGTGTAAAGATTATTAATCTTTTAAGATGCTAAGAGCAAACATCTCAACACAGGCATACGTTATTCTTCTTAAGTGAAATTGTTTAAAATTGGCAATTTTGATTTAAAGTAGAAATTAAGAATAAGTAAACAAATATATCAATTTGACCAGAGATTCAACACCAGCATTCAGTGCTTGATCATTTACATACTCATTTCAGTCGGTAATTTAAAAAGTGTTGAGTTTAGATACCAAGCCATGTTGATACTGGAAAAATATCCTTAACAATATTGATTATTGATATTCAGCCATATCACCCAGTTCTAGTACACACACTGACACAGTAACACATGTACATGTTTACACTATGTCAAACACACAGTTATACAGACTCATACAGCTCACGCTTCAGGTTTAAGTGCAGAATATTTGCTCCTAATTTTTTTGTTTTTTACAGCAGATTTTGTTTACATGCTCATTCAGATATTAGTTTATTCAAGTTGTTGATGTGTTCAAGTAAATATGTTTCTGTCTTATCAAACAAACCTAAAAATAAACTCTTATCTTTTATTCATCCTTTTCAACTTGCAGAGAGCAGTATCTGTTGAAATCCTTCATGCTTAGCATGAAATGAGCTGGTTTATCAAGTCAACATGTTCTAGAAGATTTATTTACTGGCTTCTTCCTGCTTAGCGTTATTCAAAGACATTTGTGAAAATCTAGAGAGTGAGGCCTGAAAAACGTATCACAAGTTAAACAATGTCTTTCAAACAGGTGTATTCATATATATACCAAGCACGACAGCTACAGAAATAGTTCAAGATTTTGGGAAATATGCTCTCTCTCTTTGTGACTGAAAACGGGTGGAATCTAAACGGGTGGAAACGGGTGTATCTAAAGGTGACAAAATCAGCCAGAACCTCAAAAGCTCACTAAGTAAGACGTTATATCTTGTTTGTTTCAGCTTTATATTTAACACACAAACATTCTTCTTTAACTCTCTGCAAGAAAACAAATACATATTTTTCAGAATGTCAAACTTATTCTTTAAAATGTGGATTTGTCTTCTCAGGTGTGCAAATGGAGCGCAGGGTGAGCCGAAAGTACTCCCTGGGATCGTCTATGGATCTGGTGAGACCACTAAGTTGCCCCTACGTAGCATTACAAACTTATGATCGCATGAAACAGTAGACGTCTCCTCAGAACAAATGACAATCAGCAGCTCCATGACGTACACTATTTGGGTCTGCACCATTTCCTGCAGGTGAAGCTGAGGAAGGATCTGTTTCGTCAGAGCGTTCTGCCCCGCCTCCAGCGCGCTGATAAAAAACACCGCCTTTCAGCCTCCTGCTCTCAGCTCCGCCCCCCGAACAAGGACAACACTATCAGTGAGACAGAGCCCTGTCAGGACAGCAAACACAGGTAAGCTGACCCCCAATGTGTGTGTGTGTGTGTGTGTGTGTGTGTGTGTGTGTGTATGTATGCCTGTGTGTGTGTGTGAGCGTAATAGCATTTATGTGTCTGTGGGTGTGAGGGATCCACTTTCTCCAAGTTGGAAACTCTCATGTTTGGCTAATAATTAGCTAGCATCTCATAAAATGTATGTCAGAGAATGTAAGGAGAAGTAGGCGTACTCAACAATCAGTCGTCTATAAATAAGCTGAAGAGACGAGTTGAATGTTGAGGAAAGAAATTGCATCATGATCTCACAAGTTACCTTTAAAGACCAGCAGCTTTTTGATGACTAACATGATAACACACCTTGGGACTTTGATATTTTGGCCACACTTTCCCCCAGTGAGAGGTGAAAAACTGAATGGCAAAGGCCGGTGTGTGTGTTCGTGAATTGTTAATCTTGAAGTTCAGGTTTCACAGAGAAGAAGGTTCACCTCAGTTACAAAAACTCTCTCTCACTCTCTCCCCAGAGCCATTAAACAATGCAGATAGTTTTGGGAGAAGGAATCTGAGATTCCTGCTGCCACCAGCATACAGTTGTCTTTCCAGAGACAATATTCTAGTAACTGAATAACTGACAGTCCACTTTGCACTACTTTCTCCTGAAGAAATAGTCCCTGTCAAAATGGTCAACAAAAAGCTCTGTGGATTATCCAAAGTAAAGATCACCATTTCCTCATTATACTCGGGTGGGTGCAGAGATGTCAGAGGCAGACAAACTGAAACAATCTGCATGCTTAGATACCACTAGAAGTGAGATAATATGTTTTTGGGTGAATTTGAGTGAACCGACCCTATGACATGATATTATTGCTTTTCTAATGACTACTTTACTTAATCACTAGTGAAATAAATCTGAATGCTCACCAGTTTGTAATCTATATCTTAAGGATATAATTAATTCTCAAACAGTTGATTTACTCAAATTAGAAAGAAAACTCACTTACCTCTATTGGTTTCTATCCATGAGTCTATAGTTTTGTTCTTGTCTGGCCTGTCTGCCTGAAAAATGACATACACAATGAATTAACAATCAAAATAGTTGAATTAAATACATTTAAAAATAATGTTAATATTAATATAATATATAATGTTAATATTTTCTTAAAGAGGAGCAACTCAGCTGTCATTTTACTTAAAATTTTACTGAATTGTGTAGCTGAATTACATGGAAAAAATATCAAAGTACTCAGACTGAGATCAGGAGCAAAAGAACATGATCAGGATCCCCACTTTTGACTGAGCCCTTTGACTTTCCTGTAGCAAAAGTTACTTTATACAGGGCCTCTGGTTTGGGGCCCCTGACACCTTGGCCCCCAGATGTGCCAGATGTTAATTCTCACTGCACATAAACCAAAATTACCTTCACGTGTAGATACTGTAAGAGCTAAGTGAAACAATACTGTAACTTTTTCTTTTTTTTTGTAATTTGGGTGAACAAATCCTTTAATCTAGTTGCAAAATCTGTTTCCATTAGAGATAATTGAGTTGTATCCGAGGGGAAATGCACACCACTCATTCAACAGGGATATGCGCCTTAAATGCAACAACTGACAAGTAGTGTAAGTGTATAAACGGCGGCTGTCAAGTTCAGGCACATCTCTGCTCATCATAAAGCCCTGAACACTAGAAGCCTCAGAGTTTGTCAACAAAGGCCTAGAAAGAAGAAGTAGATAGTTCCGGTCTTCCGGTCTGAGGCACGTTCGAAACCAATAAAAATGACTGATAAATGCACTTGACCGCACAACAGGTACATATTTATGCGCTGTACCAAAAATCACAGGAACTAGAGCCTCTTCGAAAAAGTGCCCATGGGAGGAAACAGCTATGAATTGTAAATAACACACAATTATTGATTATATAAAAAGATTAATTAATAATAAATTGTGTGTCTCTCATGGACTAACTGCTTCTGGACTTTTGCACAGCATCTCTTCTGGCCTCAGTGTTGCGCAATAATTTTCAGTATGCAATAAAAGGTCAGACGGACATGTCGCAGTTTGAAGAGACTAAATCAACACCATATGTGGGGTTTACCGTCACATTCCACTCTGTGCAGCTACCTACCATCTAACGCTGACTGTAGCCAGGTGATGTGTCTGCCCGGCTTGTGTCGGTATCCGAGGAATGCCAGGCAGATAGCGGTGTTTCAGGACCGGGGCCTGGGGCGGGGAGAGGGAGGGCTCGGGAGAACCTGTGTGAACTCGTCCGAAACTGCGCAGGGAGGAGGGCGAGGAGACGAGGGGGCTGGGAGGGACCGGAGCGGAGAAGGCTCGAACACCGCGACTCCACAGCTGCCGTTTGGTGCTGTTAGCTTGGACTACAAACGGTAAAACATGTCCGGAACGAGGGAGATGTGAAGGTGACTGACAGGTAGGACCGTTGCCAGCTGCTGACCCAATATTTTTAAACAACGGATACGTTCGTTAATTAACGCGAGACTTTCGATCAAGTGTTTTACCGCTTCTTCGGCAGTTTGTTTTAACTTTTCATTTGCTTTCTGAGCATATATTCCTACCAATGATACGTTAAGATGTTAAAATCTCGCTTTTTAGACCAGAAAAGTCGAGAGTCGCTTTGGTCACGTCTTGCTACCTGTAGCCTTGTAAGCTAACGTCAACTACCTGTTGCACAATTTTGAAGCACTGACACTCAGAAGACAAGCTGTCCCACGCTGGGACACAAACGGGACCAATTAAAAGACATCAGACTGCAGTAATGGTAGCTAGTATCAGATTACACAGAGGATTACCAGTTGGCTGTTGAATCTGAATAAACTGGCTTGAAACATAGCTATATGTGGTGTCAGGTTGCATTTCTCCATAGTGGCTTTCCAGCACATTGCACAGGTGTTTCTGCTGTGTTACCTGGGCCAACGCCCCTCAACAGGATGTTGCACCTTCTTGCCTCACAACAAATCTTAAAACTGTGATTTATTTATCCGGATGTCTGTGTGTCTGTAAGAGTGCATGTTTCCACTGTCATTTAATTGTTAGCATACAGCTACAACAATTGTCATATTATTGGGCACACGTAGCTAATTCAGTTTGACACAGCAGACCTTCAGTAAATGCTACTTTATGAAGGTTATACTGTTGAGTTTTTTATTGAAATTGCTTTAAAGAGGGCTTGATTTAACATTTATGGTCATTTTGGATGCTGTAGTTTGTGGTGTTGCTGAATTGTACTGTGACTGCTTTTAATATTTTACCCATCCCATTTATATATATAGTAGACTAACTAGCCTATTGGAGACACCTCTAAGTATAATGCAATACGCTTCATTATAATAATATAAATTCCAAACATTACCTAGTTCCGACTTCTGAGATTGAGTGATTTGAAACTGAATATGACAAAACAAGCAACTTGAAGATGCAAAAATTATAAATAATTGGATTGGGTGATAGTGCAGCCGAGTGTAGAGTGAAATAAGATGAGACATTAGAAGCTGTTTTTTCAGATTAGTAAGATTCTGTTGTCTGTTGTGAAACCCATAAACAAAGGGGTGAAAAACAAAGAAAAAAGAAAGGATAGCAAGATCAGTGCAGGCTGTGGAGAAGGCCCAGTGACTTCAGGTGCAGAGAGAAGGTCAGTGAGAACAACTGTAGCCACAGCTGAGGTTATGTTTTCATCAAATTATTTTCTGGGACTTTGGAGGTTTTAACAACCTTGCGAGACCTTACATTCTAAAGTTAGGAACTTATGTGTTGTGGTCATATACTTTTAGAGGTAATGTGATAAAAGATTCAGTAATTCTCCTCTAGACATGTGCTCCTGGGAGCTTGAAGAGGCTTTTGAAACAATATTTCAACACTTATTTGTAAATTTATATGAAATTTGCTACTTATCAGAATGAAAATGGACAACATTTTTGAGTTTTGATTTTAAAAGTACCACAAGCTGCAGCCTCCAAAAAGATCATAAAGTTGAATCAAAACCATTCTAAAACAATTTCAACAAAACAAAAGATTAAATTAAGTAGGATTCATTGTAGGACTGTATTTGGCTGAATTAATTTTTGCTCAGTGTAACTAATAAATTGCCAGTTCAGTGTGTGTGTTTGTGCATGCGTGTGTGTGTGGTGTGTGTGTATGTTTTAGCCTTCAGTGGATGTCATAGTTATATTTGAGGTCAAAGCAGTGTAAACAAGTAAACCTCACACCACTGTTTGTGCACATCCCTTCAGCAATGCTGAACACATGAATTGTTCCACATTGTTTCCACATGTTCACAGAGAGAGAGAGAGAGAGAGTGAGACAGGCATAGATGTGGATTTGCAAGAATGGGTCATAGTTAATGAGACGGCTGGGAGTTATCTAGTTGAGCCCTGTTGTGAGTCCTCTGAGCTGTTCATCTGTAAGCCTTGTGTTTGCAGAGGCAGGAAGGTGGAAGCTTTGGGAGGAAGGAAGGAGGAAAAAGAGGGCGGCTATTAAAAGTCCCTCAGTTTTTTTGTGACGTTAATGACAGACACAGACCTTGGCAGTGGCCTTGCATCCTTGTACTGTTCATGTTCAAAGGAAAAATATGGCACCATCATCTGTGGCTCCCTTGGGTTTAGTTTAGTACCTCCAAATCACCTCTTTTCTTTTGTCTTGTTTTTCAGCAAGAGAAGGAGTGTCAGCGCATACTTTAGCCAGCTGAAGGTAAGAGGTTAAGCAAACGCCCCCTCTGTCTCTCACTCTCCGGCTCACTATAGCTGTCTTTTCTTCCTACATATTTTCCTGCAAACCCTCACGCATACAAAATGTGAGCAGAGAAAACTTGCAGAGTTGCTGCGCTCACGGCTGGGCTGCTTCTTTGTGTGTTGTAGGTGTTTGGTAGCCGGAGAGAGATGGAGTCATTGAAGAAAGAGCTGGAGGAGGAGCTGAAGCTCAGCACTGAGGACCCAAGGAGCCATGCATGGTACCACGGACCGCTGAGCCGAGAGGTGCCCAATGGATTACACTGTTCTCCCTGTATTTACATATATTAAAACACTGGAATAGATTGACTGTTAGTTAGGAAATTTGTCTTCTTGCAAAGCTTTAAATGAGAAGATCAATACCACTCTCACATCTGTATAATTGAATATTAGTCTGGAGCCAGTTAGCTTAGCTTAGTACTTCCTGAAGTCTTCTCATCACCCCAAGGTTGAAAGGCAAGCAATTTTCACCATTCACATATGCGACTACAGGAACTTTTGCCACTCACCCTTTTTCACACTTGCAATGGCATAGACAGGGCAAGGGACAGCACAACAGATAGTGGCAATACAACACTTATGGATGCCAACCGCAATTAAACTCAACAGAGGAAGAAGATGATGAGGCAAGGTTAGATGTACATGTAAGTGGTGGAAGATGTCTCTTATTATTTTCAGCAATATGGTGGCAGAGGAACTTGTTTTTATCTGGTGCCAGTGTTCCAGAGAGCTGCCTATTAATTTCTCCCTCTGCACAGACTGAGAGGAGCTCTCGTGTTTCTAAATCTGTCCAGTTTCCAGCCATTCGTGAAAAAAGGAGCTCGTTTGCAAACAAAAAAACTTGCTTGTTAGTCATCAAATCACCCCTTAAAGCAAGTCGTGGATTCAAATACATCATCAGTGGAGTCTTGTGATTGGTTCACTTGCTCCATGTGAAAGCATCTTTCATCAGGTGGATGTAACTCTTTATGTGTTCGTCCCTGCTATGTTACTGCTTGTATTCACACGTGTGCCGCCACTTTCCCTGAAATGTTATAAGGTGTTGAGGTGGGAAATTGATGGTACAGATTTCCCTGAATATAGATCCCTGCTCCCATTCACACATGACCCCATACAGGCAGTGTTCCTGAACTTTTCAGTGAAAGACTACAGGTGTGAAAGGGGATTAAGAAGAGAATGAACTGCTTTCAGCCAAGAAATAGTGCAGCACAAGCAAACAAGCTATAAGATGTTAATTACTGAGCTTTAGAGGGGCTGGTAGGCAGATTTTGTTACCTTACACAAAGCCTGGCTAGCTGTTTCCCATTGTATCAAGTTTTTATGCTACGTCAAGCTAACTGGCTAGTTATCAATGATGGTAGGCTAGATAATAGAAACACCTGTAATGCATTTCAAACCCTAAACACAAAGGAATTATTATTCCCAGTGTATTTACCATACAAACATGAGAGTGGTGTTGATTGTTTTCATCTAACTCTACGCAAGAAAGCAAAAAATTGTAATTCCCAAAATGTTGAAATATTGCTTCACATTCCTGTGCACAAAGTTCAACTTATGCTGTGTGATGTCAACACATGTGTGAACCTCCTTGCCCAGCTGACCCACATAACGTGCTGACTTGTCTGTAGGCAGCAGAGTCTCTGTTTGAGAGGGACGGAGACTTCCTGGTCCGAGACTCAAGCTCTGCCCCTGGTGACTACGTTTTGAGCTGCTTTTGGAAAGACGGGCCCATGCACTTCAAGATCATACGAGTGGTCCTTCGTCCCAAACAGGTGAGTCTGTGTCATGTGTGTCTATGTGGTGCAAGGGGGCTAATCAAGTCATTATTAAAATAATTTATTAAGCAACAATGCCAAACATTCAAGATTTCATTAGATAGTATAGGCGAACATGTTAAACGTTGATAATGTGTATATTAATAGTCACTGACGACAGATGATAGTCTACATTGGTAACATATCATCCATAACCCAGATTGTAACTTGATCTGTCACCGATCCTGTGCTCTGACTTTTTTGGGGGAAGTAAGTTGTAATTATATTGTCTGTGGAGAACATTAAACCAAATAAAAAAAACGTTTTGTGTATCAAACGCTCACCTCATGTAGGTTGTGTGGGTGAGTATCTGTTGGTATTGGTTGGTTGGTGTTGGACCATTCCTTTAAAGTCTCTGCTCGATGTAATGTGTGTGTGTGCCTTCATTTGTGCGACAGGGCTACTCTCGGGAGCTGTTCCAGTTTGAGGAGGATCGTTTTGACAACGTTCCCGCTCTGATCCGATTTTATGTGGGTGGGCGTCGGCCCATCTCCCAGGCCTCCGGCGCTGTGATCTTTCACCCAATCACACGGACCCTTCCTCTGCGAGTCATCACAGAGCGACATGCTGAGTCCGGCAGCAGCCGCAGCAGAGGTGCAGAGAAACACAGTGAATCCAACAAAAGACGCAGCTTCAGCTCTGCACACACGGACACACTGCAGGTCATCAATCCACTGCTAAGGTGGGAGGAAGTCTGTTGAAATGTAGTGCAGTGCACCCAAACACACTGCTTGTACACAGATATAAATAAATCTGCTCATGGCTTATTTTATGCGTGACAGGAGTGGAAGTCAGCCCGCTAACTTGGAGAACGTGGGACGAAGGCCTTCACTTCAGTCTGCACAGTCTGACAGCAACCTACGGACTGGTACATTATCATAAACATGTGACCTCTACATACATGTGTCTGTCACCACTAACACATAATGTCTATGGGATGCACCTCTCATTCCAGCTACTGTGCATCCCGTGAGCAGAGTGTCTTGCTTGCAGCTCATGTTTCCAATCCTCTATCTTTTTGTACCACGTCTATTTTTGCCAGAGAAGCCTTACCCTAATCTCTGAAGCATGAAATTCACTTGTATTTAAATGCTAATATTTGCTGACAGTCGACATGAAATTTATATTGAATAATGGGTTTGTTTAGGTTTTTTTGTCTACATAAAGCAAAACTAGTTTTCCCTCTGCTGATATATACATTATTCAGCAAGAACAGATACAAAACAGTGATAAGACAACATGCTCTGTATAGGATTTAAAACAAGTCAAGTACAACTACAAAGGATCTTTTGTCGCATTGCTTATAAATGAGCTGCAAAGTTATTTTCAGTATGCTTGTAAAATACAAAAAATAAGCGAAACAACTCTAAACTATAACGAATGTGTGGCAGTAGACAGTTGTGGATATTTGAACCATGACAGAGAAATTACTGAGCTGTTGTGAAACTCAAAATGCATCCAGTGGACATTTTGGGGTCAGCCTCCTCTCCTGCACGGTCAGCCTGGATTGTATTTACAGACTTGAATCGAGAGGATGTAAAAGTGTAGAGCAAATCCCTCGTCAGACCACAAAGAAGCACACAGAATCCTGGTTGTTTATCTGTTCCTCTTCCTCATCCAGGTGTTCCACAGAGCACTCAGCCAGAGGACACTGGCCCCGCCCCCATCTCCCCCGTTTTTCGCACAGGCAGCGAACCCCTGCTGAGCCCACGACCACGACACACACGCCCCTGCCATCCAGGTACCACACACACACAGCTTTGTTTTTTGGAGTTGTCAGGGCATGCATCAATCAGTAGTTCAGTTTCTAAGTGTCAGTGCCCATTTCCAGACAGGTGAGTACCTCTATAAATGGAGACATACAGTGACCATAATAGTGTTTGTAAAAATTTAAAGTGAAAGTAAAAAGGACTTAATTAAAAAAAGTATAGCAATAAAAATAAATAAATAGAGATAATAGTGAAATAAAATAGAGAGATGGTAGTGATACAAAAAAAAAATCAGGCACATAGTACAAAACCCAAAACCAGTGAAGTTGGCACGTTATGTAAATCGTAGATAAAAACAGAATACAATGATTTGCAAATCCTTTTCAACTTATGTTCAATTGAATACACTGCAAAGACAAACTGAGAAACTTTATTTTTTTTTGCAAATAATCATTAACTGACAATTTAAAGGCAGCAACACATTGCAAAAAAGTTGGCACAGGGGCCTTTTCACCACTGTGTTACATCACCTTTCCTTTTAACTGCACTCAGTAAACGTTTGGGAACTGAGGAGACCAATTTTTGAAGCTTTTCAGGTGGAACTCTTTCCCATTCTTGCTTGATGTAAAGCTGAAGTTGTTCAACAGTCTGGGGTCTCCGTTGTCGTATTTTATGCTTCATAATTTTCACATTTTCAATGGGAGACAGGTCTGGACTAGGCAGGGCAGTCTAGTACCTGCACTCTTTCACTACGGAGCCATGCTGTTGTAACACGTGCAGAATGTGGCTTGGCATTGTCTTGCTGAAATAAGCAGGGGCGTCCATGAAAAAGACGTTGCTTGGATAGCAACATATGCTGCTCCAAAACCTGTATGTACCTTTCAGCATTAATGGTGCCTTCATATAAGTGTAAGTTGCCCATGCCTTGGGCACTAATACACCCCCATACCATCACAGATGCTGGCTTCTGAACTTTTCGCCTATAACAGTCTGGATGGTTCTTTTTCTCTTTGGTCCGGAGGACACGACGTCCACAGTTTCCAAAAACAATATGAAATGTGGACCCGTCAGACCACAGAACACTTTTCCACTTTGCATCAGTCCATCTTAGATGAGCTAGGGCCCAGAGAAGCTGGCGGCGTTTCTGGGTGCTGTTGATAAATGGCTTTCGCTTTGCATTGTAGAGTTTTAACTTGCAGATGTAGCAACGAACTGTAGTTACTGACAGTGGTTTTCTGAAGTGTTCCTGAGCCCATGTGGTGATGTCCTTTACACACTGATGTCGGTTTTTGATGCAGTACCGCCTGAGGGATCGAAGGTCACGGGCATTCAATGTTGGTTTTCGGCCTTGTCGCTTACGTGCAGTGATTTCTCCAGATTCTCTGAACCTTTTGATGATATTACGAACCGTAGATGATGAAATCGCAATAGCTCATTGAGGAATGTTGTTCTTAAACTGCTCGACAATCAGCTCACGCATTTGTTCGCTAAGTGGTGACCCTCGCCCTGTTTGTGAACGACTGAGCATTTCAGGGAAGCTGCTTTTATACCCAATCATGGCACCCACCTGTTCCCAATTAGCCTGTTCACCTGTGGGATGTTCCAAATAAGTGTTTGATGAGCATTCCTCAACTTTCTCAGTCTTTTTTGCCACTTGTGCCAGCTTTTTTAAAACATGTTGCAGGCATCAAATTCCAAATGAGCTAATATTTGCTCAACAAATTACAAAGTTTACCTAATTCTTTCCAGTTTAATGCAATGGATATCTCTGATCCACAGAGGATGACAAGGTAGGATAGAGGATTTCCACTTAGGAAATTAGGAGCCTCGCTAGGAGCGTGTTATTGGCCACAATGTCGGCCCTGTACTCTGACAGAGATACAGGGGACAGACACCAAAAGAGCTGTTAGGGAAATCGGCTTAAATGTCGTTCCAAATGTTGTTGTTTTGTGGACCGAAACATATGAATGTATGTGGCCGAATGACATGTGTCACAAAAAGGGTTGACATAACCATTATCAGTTTTTGTTTTTTCGACAGCACATAAATATTAATGAGTCACAGGTACACTTACTGCAGAATGCCTGTTTTAAAAATGATTTGTCTGAAAGCAAAATCTGTTTGCCGAGCAATAATTGCTACCTTGACACCAAAATGGTTTCTATAGTGGAAGATAATTGTAGTTGACAATGTGGGTTATCCCTTCACAATACGTGGTGTGATTGTGGGCACACATGCCTGTATGTTTTGGTTCGGGTATAATTCCTAAATGTATCCCCCTGCCCAGCACAAAAAAAGCGAGAAAAAAGGAGAAGGAGCGTGTTACAGAGAGAGCGCTAGAGAAGGGAGGGCAAGCAGGAAACAAAACTAAAAAACATTTAAGCTCAGACTAAACTTTGATGCTAATTTAAATTTGGTTATTCACTATAGAACTGGTAAAAGTCTCAGCAACGCTCGCACTCTTGTGTCTCTTGTTCAGACTGAAGCCTGTTTGACAGGGCCATGGCTGCTGTTTAGGACACTGAGGTCGTGTCCTCAATTTTCTTTCTGTAAATTAGTGCTTTTGAGTGACACGAAGGGAGTTTTTTATTCTCCAGTAAAAACAGTAATGTTTGTGGACTAATTTCTCCACCACAATTTTATTCCTGGCAGCGCTGAGAGGAGTATTGGGAAATAAACTAGCAATGCCTCATTTTAAGGGTCTATTGCTATTCCATTTAAATAAAACTAGCAGAAAATATGAGTGAACAGCTAACTATAAGACATGCAGATACTTAAAAAAATAGACCGGTGTTACAGGACTTTGACTTATGATCTCAGTTTTTGCTATTGCTATTTTTATCGATGCTGCCTGTAACACCAAATTTCCCCAGCTGTGGATTAATGAAGTTGATCTTATCTTATCCTCTATAATGTGGATGAGCTCCACCTGTGTCTGAGGCTGCCAATGACACACACACACACACATAACTCCTCCTCCGTCCCTGCAGGTGGTGGTGTAACTTTGAGAGGTTCAGATGGACAGCTGCACCCCAGAGCTCCTCCTAAGCCTCTCAGGGTCTCTACCATCTTCCCCAACGCCGTCCCTCCTCCACCCACCGACAAGGACTATGACCCGTCCTCCTTCTACGACGAGCTGGTCGTCCAGGTAATGATCTCGTCACAAATCACTCGCAGCTCAGCTGATCAAGTGTGTTTCTACCTTCTCTCTTTCTGTTTGGGGAAATGAGGAAGGCCCTACCTTCTTTGTGTAAACCCTCTGTGGAGAGTTTATGTCCACTTCCTGTTGTATCCAGGTGCCCCAGCGCAGGGGTCATGTGGACCGGCTGCGTGCAGAGGAGAAGTGGCAGAGCCGCGCCCGCCTCACAGAGACTTCCTTTGACTTTCTGGAGGCGCAGAAGAGCGAAGCACCACAGCTGCCGTTGCTGCCACAGAAGAAAAAGGCAGAAGCAGTGGAAGACTGGCATTTTGAAAAACCACATGTTTGTATAAGTTCTAGATTTATCTATTTATTTAGAGTATGTAGTTGTCAGATTTGCTTCTAAGAAAATTTGAAAGTGACGTAATGTTTTAAAGGACTACACCAGTGTTCTGCAAGTATTAGCTCCTTAATTACAAGCCATGTACACGTTCGAACTCATGTGGCACAGTTTTAGCTTTTCAAATGTTCTTTTTCTATCATTCCAGGTAGCCATTGTTTTTCATTGATTTCCTATTAATATGAAAAGTAGACTCTTTATCAAAGATACTTGAGTCCCCCTGAAACAGTGTAAGAAAAAATGCACAGGAATGTAGTTATTATCCCAAATGATACCGTGATCTGGGTGAATACCCGATCCTGATTGGCTGCAGGGTGTCCATTAAGTCCTGATAAAGGACACCTTGTCAGGCATTATCCATTACATATCCCTCAGTTTTAAAGATGGTGATTGATAGAGCCTGATCAGGATTATAGTCTTGGAAATGTGTGTAGCTGGCAACCTGGGCCACACTGTATACCTGCAACCACAGAAACATATGATTAAACTTTCCTTGTTAAGCTTTATGTTTAGATGGACCTTTACTTTTATTGATGCTGACACATTCTTGAGAAAATCTAAGCATCAACCTTTTTGTTGTTTCCAACCTGAGGTGGCTGATTTACTGATTTACTGTCTTTTTGCCACCAGATGTCAGTGACGCTGTATGTGACAGTACAGTACAGTACATAAAAGCTGTCCATTACGTAACAGCACAGAGTCTCACTTCTCTACTAATGTAATATCCTTCTTACACCATCACAGGTGGAGCTGGAGACGTGTTTCCAGTTGGATCAGTTTGAGTCGCTGCTCTTGCCGGAGAACAACAGACCTTTAGAGCCCAGCGTGCTGCTGGCACTCAAAGAGCTCTTCAACCGATCAAACGCTAACACCACCGCTCTGCACATGCTCAGTGTTGACTGCCAGGTAGCTCTCACACGTCTACCTGCGCCAAGTAGATCTTCAGAATCAATATATGCTTCATTTTGGTTGTTTGCACGCCTGATAGATGCAATGCAAAACAAAGGTGTAACATCCTATCAGATCAAATGCAAATAGTGTGCTTAAACTACCCTAATCTGAATGATTCATATTGCTTCAACATATTATTTATTTATTTATCATGACAAAATTAGATTTTGTATGTTCCATCCAGATCTCGTCTCAAAGGATGTCGTAAGAAAACAGCTTTTTATCTTTTCTTTTACTTCTATCTTAAATTCAAAGGTCCGGTGTGCAAGATTCAGTTGTCTCTATTGGCAGATTATGGCAGAAATGGATTATAAGAATTTATGAAAATTTATGAAAATTTATGAAAATAAGAATCATTGTGTTTTCGTTACTTTAAAATTAGCTCTTTATACCTACAAAGGGAGCGAGTCCTCCTCCACAGAGGCCGCCATGTTGCACTGCTGTGTTTCTAAGTTGCCCAGAATTCACAAAGCAAACACTGACTCTACAGTGAGCCTTGTTTTTAGCGAGTTTCGTACCGTAAGGGAGGGTGAGGCGAGAGGTACTCTGTTGTTTGCAATTGATAAATACGGATCGGATCCTGGTTTATAACATGTTATTTTCAGTAAACTCAACAAACTAAATGCCCACAAAGTGAGAGTGGCTTGAATTATCACTCAGTGAACTGGATGTAAAACCTAAAAGGCCATTGATTTGTCATTTTTGTGGTGCTGCAGGTAGCGCGCATCGTTGGCGTGACTGACGAGCAGAAGAGGATTATGGGAGTCGGATCAGGGCTGGAGCTAGTCACTTTGCCGCACGGACGGCAGTTACGACAGGATTTGTTAGAAAGGTACATGCAGCTGACACACTTTGTACACTTAAATGGATGGATGAATAGATAAATTCAGAAGCTGGTTCAGTGGCATCCAGCCATGCAGACATCTATCCATCCTATCAACAGTTTTCAGGAGGACTAGTTCTTTGGTGGATTATGCATGTCAGTGTCAATTCTATGAATACAATAAAACTATTACATTACATTTACCTGTATTGGACTGGGTTGTTTAGATGCCACTAGTGGGAAGTGAGAAAACTGTCCCTCACCATCTGCCTTATTCAATGTTCATCCCACTCACACACGCACACACACACACACACCTCTAAACCACTAATCTTTAATTTTTTAGGCATCATCTAATAGCATTGGGAGTGGCAGTGGACATCCTGGGCTGCACAGGGACCGTGAGCCAGAGGGCAACCGTTTTACATAAATTAATCTTATTGGCCCAGGCGCTGAAAGAACACACCCACAACCTCTACTCCTTCTCAGCCGTGATGAAGGCTCTGGAGATGCCTCAGGTGGTGTAATTATGACAAAGATATGCTTCCTCTGTGCAGCTGGTTAAAGTTGTCTAACAGTCTTGGTGCACGTGTGCAGGTAATGCGACTGGAGATGACATGGCGAGCGCTGAGGAGGAACCACACCGAGACTGCAGTTTTATTTGAGAAGAAACTCAAGCCTTTCATGAACTTGCTGAACGAGGGAGATGGTGAGTGGTGGTGTTTAAGAGGGATACACAATGTGCGACTTTTCAGACTCGAGCTGCAGTCAGTTTGTTTGTCCCCAATGTAAAATCAAACAGATGGAAAGAAAAGATGCGGATAAAATTGATCTCATTCCATCACTTCAGACAGTTTATCAGATGTCACACGTGTCCCTCTGGAGCCACAAAAGGCTTTATGCAACTTTTTCACATATGCAGTTTTATTCACCTATAAAAACACTTTAATGTGTGAAATCGCCACAGTTCTCCTTTAATACAGTTCTAAGGGAAAAATACCTGTTAAGCCAGACAGGCTGAAAAAAAATGCTATATAAATAGCACTGTGACCCAGTTTTTAAGTAGTGAATGTATTGCATCCAGTCTTATGTGTACTACCTGTGTTCACATTTTCTCTGTAGACTCTGAAGTTGATGGTCCAATAGCTGTGCCACACCTGGTTCCTCTGCTGATGGCAATGGAGGGTGATGACCCGGTGGAAGACAGTGAGCGAGGCTGTCAGCTTCTCTACAATGTCCTCCAATCAGCTCGCAATGCTGCGCTGCATGCACAAGATTATCAGCAGCACGCACACTCTCTGCTCACAGGTACTGTATGCATGCATGTCACCTTTCATAGACATAGTTACAGAGCAGGGGCATCATGCAAGAACATCACTTCACAATATTTTATCCCAAATCTCTTACTTTATTTTATAAAGTTTGTTCTTACAAGAGTTTAAGTCCCACCAAATTATCTTAACTGTGCAAACTTTACCTGATGATGGTCAGCTGTTGACAAGGAGGTGAGAGCTTGTGACATCCAATTATTAACATAAACAAACCCCCCGAAAGTTATATATAAGGCCAACTGTTCCACTGCCAATGACCAGTCATCAAAGTAGCTATGTAAGTGACATGGTTTGACCTAAGGTTGGAAGCGAAATGGTCCGTGACTTTAGGTAGCAGTTGGTCATAAGGACCTGGCAATCACAGACATGTATGAGAGAATATAATACAGTGGGTGATGTTTCAGTTTCAGTGTTATAAAGAGGATGATCTCCTAGACAGCAACTGAACATAAAGGCTCATAAAGCAGTGAGAAAATTTCCTTCTTACTGATTGACTGATCAAAAAGAGGTGGACGTGGTGTTCATGACTTGTCTGACAGGTCTGGACCACTTTGTTTGTACCTCAGGGGAAATTCAAAGCACGAGAAAGTTGGTGAATTGAATAAATTCTCTTAAATCACTCGTACATGCCACTAATGTACAAAACTGTTCGTACGTGACTCTTGCATGCAGCCTATTGTGAGGTAGAGGAAACACACTTGTTATGGCAGGAAGCGTAAAAGTATAAAGTATACAAAAACAGTGCACATTGTGAAACTGATGTGAAATTTCATCACTTGCGTAATCTGATTCGATCAAATGTCCATCACAATGCTTGCGCAGGAGGCTGGGAGCCAATCCCTCAGCTGCTGGAGGCTTTCCGGACAGAGTTCGCCCTGCGGCTGTTCTGGGGTCAGTCGGGGGCAGCGTCTGACAGAGAGGAGCGCTACGAGAAGTTTGACAAGATTCTTTGCGTCCTCTCAGATAAGCTGGAGCCCGTGGAGATCACCCCACAACAACCTGACCCTCTAACCTGAGCCTCAGGGCCTGTTTCACTAAGTGGCAGGCGAAATCAGAACTTTCTTCACGAGAGGAAAATAAAAAGCAGAGATGAAAGTGAAATGTTTTATATGAAACCTGGCGTATTGCGGTAGCCGAGGCAGAGGATCTCACTCCTGAGATGCACAAACATAAAGAAAAGTTATTTTTAAGATATGAGAGACAGACTTGTGAAAAGACATCTTAACTTATAAAAGAATGAGTTATACCTGGGATGTGTGGGCCATGGGCTGCGTTGGATTTATCTTCCTTTTTCAGGAAATGCTAAATTGTTTACCCTAAAACTAGCATCTGTTTACTTTTCAAATGTGCATTTCTCATCTTCAGACACTGTTTTATCAACCCACACCACTTGTTTGATACTTGAGATTCCAAAGGACCAACATGAACACTGAGTTTGTATATGAACTGCTGCTGTAAGGGACCACACTGGAAATAGTTTTTCATCAGTGTTTTTGATGCAATAAATGTATTTGTTTATTTTTTGCATGTAATATTCTTCATAAATGATACTGCAAAGAAACAAAAAAAACACAGGAAATGCCTTTTCTCTTCACTTTATGACTGAAACAATACATGTCAGTACATACATTTTCTTTTTAAAAATGGATCATACAGTAATAATACCCCTTAAATGTTGAGAAAACATCTACTAGTGCAGGACAGTGTGGTAGAAAAAGAGATGGGTAAACCTTGTATGGCTCCATGAGAGTGAGGTTTCCCTCCACTCAGACTGTGTTCTGCTTATTGTTCGTGCAGAATGATGTATGTGCAGAGTTTGCTATTTATTGCTATTTTCGAAAGCATCCGCTGAATGACAGTTTCTCTGTGCTTTTAGTGTGTTGTGGAAACTTGACACCTCAAGTGCATCTTCACTGAAAATGAACTTTTCATTATTTTCACAGATTCTAGATTTTTCATTGAGGGAGAAGGAGATGTAACTGTAGGCACTGTCAACTAGTTAAATGCCTTTTTTTGTGGAAAAAGCACATCAGCCAGAAATGTATTAAACCATGTCTGGAGTGGATCTTTAAACACTCCTACCAAATTTTAAAAGTGCTTAAACATTTTTTTTATCCATCACTCTTGGCAGTGATCCAGTGAGGAGGTGGATCTCAAAAACCCTTTGAACTTGATCCTGATGTCATTAATTATTTTAAAATTTGGTTGAACTGGTCATTGGCATTTCAGGTCAGAATAACTGACAAACGTTCTTCAAAAAAATGTCTCAGTGGATTTGAGAAGGCCAATAAAAGTGAGATTCAAAGGTCTGGAGGCTCAGTGTGTAAAAATGGGTGGTTAAACCAGACAAAACTAGTATACATGTAAAAGTGAAGATGAGGACTAAAAGCTGCTTGTTATTGCTGAAGCTCCAATGTAAAACATGCACAGTTCACCAAGTATTTGTGCCAGGAATTACACTGTAACATCGTAAATGTTGTATTTGTACTTTACACATAGCTTTGATCATTATTGCTGTAGTGCCTCTTCCTTTGTTTTTCATCCACCAAGTCTTAAATTGACAGAGAAATTGCAAAGCTAGTTTCCTTCCAGATTTTGCTTCAGTAGAGAAACAGTAATACAAAACCCTGATTCCAAAACAGTAGGAACACTGTGCAAAACATAAACAAAACAAAAGCAAGGATGGAGAGAGGTTACAGCACGAGCTCAGGAACACTTAATCGGTAAACACATTCTGTCTTTAATAACGTCTTGCACAGCATCCCAACTTTCTTGGAATCAGAGTTCTATCATATGGAGTTTAAAGGTTCAGTTCACGTAGCCTGTTCATACCGGCCATTAAAAGATGTCTTCATCAATGTAAGCGATGGGGGACAAAATCCACAGCCCTTCTTCTGTGTAAGCATGCACTTCAAGCTAATGTGGAGCTCCAGCAGACTGAGTGACTCATATCAAGCTATCAAAGTTGCAGTGTTTTTAGTCTGAAGTTCCTCTTCTTCGCCAGTGTTTTCCTGCTGAGTTGTGATGGCGGGATAGTTGAACAAAGGACGCTTTTTGTATGAAAACTATGAAAAATCAGGAAGGTAGCCATGTAATTAGTCTAACTCAGACTAAAACCTCTTTTTTTGCCCCCATCACTTACATTAGAAGCATATTAGGAACTGATCTCTTCAGGCCCAGGATGAACAGGGGGAATGATTGTTGCAAATAAAACCTGTTTTAATGTTCATATGGTTATAGATAGACATAAAAAAAATTATGAACTTTACTGAATATATATTTTGTACACTCCCTACAGAGTAGTGGTTTTCATCCAGTTATAAGTTATAAAACATCACATCACTATGATAAAAAAAAAAACTCACATTATCCTATCAGGAAAGAGGTTTTAGCAGAAGGCCGGTGAAAGAAAAAGATCAGCAGGTTATTAGAAATGCGGGAAAGTCAAGTGAATGGATATATCGCCATAAAGAAATGTAGCGTCAGGCTACTATGATTCTGAATGTGTTACATGAGTCGTCACTTAACACTGTAACAAAGAGTTCAGGCATACATTCAAAAGTTTGATTTTAAAAGAGCTTAAATTCATAAAGATCAGACAGGACTGGCAGTCTGTGTTCAGAGAGCCTCTCCTGCAGCAGCGAGCAGACAGGGAGTGTATGATATCGCAATCAGCCTTGATAATAAGCTTTATAATCGCTCACTTTCATCTCACTGAACACGTCACTGGCTGAGATAAAAGATGTAGAGGACAGCTCCAATTATCATGGATGACTTTGTGTTCACCTTTGGCTCTTAACTTTCCATCTCGAGCACTGAGTGTGTGTGTTACGGGCTAAGTTTGACATAGGATGAAGGTATATAGCCCTCTTCTCCACTGGCTTTGAGGACTCTCATCCATCCATCTCCTTTATCCTCCTCCGTTATACTCAACAGCTCTCCCTCCATAATGGAAGTGGTGCCCTCACTGTTGCCTGCAGACAAACACACACGAGTAAGACACGTGCATGAGTTGAGTTTAAGATAGATAGATCCCCTAAGGGAAACTGCAATGTTGCAGCAGCAATTTGCATATCACAAAACACGCATAACTTACACTAAGCTGACCTGAGGTAGGTAAGAAAGTTCAAAAGTACCTTCAAAGGTGTACAGAGCCGTGCACTGGCCAATAGGTGTTTCTATGTCGTCAAACTCGTCTTCGAACTCTGTGTAGATGTTCTGGGACTGGTCAGCTGCTACAACACTGAAAAGACACATATCCAAGAAAACATACATGTAAATGTCGCAGTGCACTCTGCTGCACAGTTCAACATTTTGGGAAATACCATTGTTTGCTTTCTTGCCAAGAGTTAGATGAGAAGATTGATACCACTCTGGAGGAATGTAACGGTACACAGAAGTCACGGTTCGACGCAAGTTCCCGCTGACTCACACACCAATCAGCTTGCTGCACTAACCTCAGCATATATTGGCATACAGCTTAAGAGTGTTGTATCTATCACCTCGTTTACAAGTGTCAGACTCCTTTAAACCCAGGTCTTACCCATGTTGAGTGTTATTGTTGATGGTGTTGGAAGACTCCTCTCCTCCCACTGCTTCTGACAGCCACGTCTGTAACGAACCAGCAGCAGATGTTAGGACTTGCACAAATACTGCACTCTGATCTGTCATGCACACAGTATTAACACGTATGTGTGATAACCTCATATTTGGTGAGCTCCCCCCTCAGACGGCCTATGTTCTGGGCAGTTTCTGTGATCTGAGGCTCCAGACTGGAGGGGTCTCCCATCTGTGGATTCTGCTCGTACACACCCTTCATCTTCTCCAGTGCTTCGCTGAGGTCAGACGGAGGGAGGGAAGCGTTAGTGTTTGGGAAATGCCATCACTCATTAAGGAAAGCTCTCTCTCGTGCAGCACTGCTGATAAGAATCGGAGGGACGGGCAGAGGTTTACAATTTGGAAGACCCAAAGGTGGAGGATGGGGTTGAGGTAAAGGCTCTGGGTGGACCCGTCAAGTTCTTCTCCACCAAACTGGGAAAACCATTTCTTTAGAGACCTGGCTTTGTGGTCTCCCCCAAACTGTTGCCACCAAATTTGTCCAAAATCTCACTGTATGCTGCAGCGTTAACATTTCCCTTAATTGAAACTAAGCTCAAAGCATGAGAAAACAGCCCCAGACCAGAAGTACAGAAGCATATAACAACTTTGATCATGTAGTATTCACATGTCAACTGTGAGGCCAGCTAACACTTTGACATGACTGTCATCTAAAGAACAATTTCATTTATTCAATTTTGATCGTTTAAAAAAGTATCTGAGGCTTGTCTGTTCCACACACACAAAAACAATGCTGTCAAACAGTAAAGATAAAACAGCTTCCACTGTGGAGAAAGTGTGTTTGTATCTGTGCTCTTTTATCCCAGAATTGATCACAGTGATCCGACTGTTTGCTCATGTCACCATCAACGCACCAGCACAGCCCTGACGAAGCTGATTAGTTCAGTGTTGAAGGCTTAATAAAAAATCATGAAGGATTTATTTTCCCAAACATGAACTTCAGGTGCTGCTGATTTAGTGACTGATAATCATCGTATTAAGAGAAATACTTCAGGGGCTTTGAAGGATGTGTCTCACCTCTGTAGTTTCAAAGATTTCCAATTAATTCAGATTGAACTAATTAACTAGGAGATACAGATATTTAAAGGTGTACTATGCAGGATATTATATAAGAGATAAGATCCCGACCTCATCTGCGTGCTGTTATTGGCTGGGGGCTACGCAATGAATTGCCCAAAGGCTGAAGCCCAAAAACTCCCAAACACAGGAAAATAAGGGTGTTTTATATGCGTCTACGATGCTTTTTAAGAGAATCCTGAACAGTATACCTTTAAAAGTAGAGCTGCTTCAAAAGGGACAGAGGTATTGTTGCAGTTTGATGGGTTTTAAAGTAAAAATTTGAAAGCTTCTGTCCTTGAACTCTCTCTGAACTAACTGGGTGTCCGTGAATGAAAATCAAACACATCAAAACCACATCCAGAAAGAACATCCTTTTGGATAAATTAGGACTAATCGGGTCAAATGAGGGATACCACCACATCTATGCTGCCCCAGACGATCACAGAGAACATCATGAATTCAAACTATTACCCAGTGGCATTTTGTGATAATACATTTAGAAAAACTGATTAAGTCTGTGTTTCCAGGCCTTGGAGATGCCCGTGATGCTGTTGGTGATGTCGTCACCTTTGGTCTTGCGCCTTCTGCAGATCTTTGGTGATTTCATCAATCTTCGCCTGCAGCCTCTTCTTCCTCTGCTCCGGAGGAAGGTGAGAGAAATCTTCTGCAGCAGGCGGCTACACACACACACACACACACACACACACACACAGAGTAAGCATCCCGAGCACTGTGCACACAATAACCTAATCAATGCTCACCACCAGATGTCACTCCTCTTGTCTCTATCTCTGTCCCACTACTAATTAGATGTCTGCACACAAACTGACAGCTAAAGGCTGGATGTTAGTCAAAGAGACCTCACATAGAGAGCCATGTAATTATTGTGTGTCAAAAGAAACAAACCCTGTTCAAGGTATGGTGGGAAGGCAGAGACAGAGACGGTGAGGACAATGACTGACAACCTGACAACCTTATTACATCCCGAGAGAATACCTCTGAATTTCACCTGTGCAGTTTAGGAACTGGTGCATACTGTGTGAACAACCCATAGAAAGACACAACAAGTAAGAATCTTTCTCCTGTGATGCCATACAAACTTACCTTTTGTTTATTAAAAAAATGATTTCAAATTATTATTGATTGAAGATGAAAATGAATGAGATTTAAGATGCTTTTTGTAACAAAAAATTTAACTGATTTAGATTCCCTAAGTTTTAGAGAGGAGTCCATCTTTGACCTTTGAACTAGTACAATATCAGATTGACTGAGACAGATGAACAAGATGTGATGTGATAAAAGCAAGGATGGTTTCCTGTAAATCTTCTGTTTAATAAAAGGGATCCAGTTTTTTTGTCTTTACATATTTAAACAACTACATGAGATTAAAGATTTAAGACTATATCACCAGAATAAGTGCAACAAATTGCAATTGTTAGTTTAAGATAAAGACTGAATAACTGTTTGCAATGTGTTTGTTTGGATTATCAGAAGCATCAGAGGGGAAATGTTGCTGCTGAATTTTTGTTAAAAGCATATTTAAACTTAATTTCTCCTCCACTGTAGTGGGGAGGAAACAGGTATCAAAAACCCAAAACTATTTGCATGGCTGGATGCCACTGGAAGTAGTTAAGAAAATATTTTTATTTACTTTATGTACTTTATAATTAGGGTGAACTGACCCTTTAAGTTTATGCTACAAAGATAACATTAAGTACTACACATGATGACATTGTGGAGTTGTTTTCTAGTTTGGATGGTCATGGTTGTGCTGTCAAATTAAATATATGCATAGACATTGTGCACATTTGCAAAATCAGAGTCGTACTGATTTTACTGATTTTGAATGGCATCACAGAATAAAGACTTGGCTCTGTGGTGTTAAGTTTGAGGAGAGAGTTAATAATGTTCCCTGAATAGAACTGTAGAGCCCTGTGCCATGAGAAAATTGAATTTTGTAAATTAAAGAGTAACTGCACCCAGACAAATAGGTTTGCACCTGACCACACCCAGCTGTGATTACAGGTGAGATCACATGGAGCCTGGCCACACCTGCATTTAAGACTGTGAAACACTGCAGCACAGTCAACCAACCAATTTAGTGGACTTGGTGCTATCAGTGGAATTGCTCATTATGGTGAAGCAAATTCACATAAATCGAGTTTAACTTGGGTAAACTTTGACACACATATTTACAGCATTATCCAATAGCCCAATATTAAAAGGCCAGAATGAAGGAAGCTATTGTAGCTTGTTAGCTGTGTTGCTCCATCCACTTTTATTCAACCTTCTTTGTCAGAGTGTGAACTCCTCCACAAAAGAGGAATGTTTATTGCCACATGTTACCATTGAATTTGAGTCAAAGTGTGATGAACATCCAATTTTCTAAAAAAAAATATTGCCTGCAATCTTGGATAAAACACATAAGGTCGTTCAACAAAGCATAGTCTGATGGCATTTTCAGGTCTTAGTGAAAAAATGTTAGCAGTTGTTTGTATGTATTCATGTATTTTCTATCTTTTGTCTGTTTTCTATTTCCAGGCACAATAACATGTTAATATTTGTGTTCAACAGAAAGAGCGGTGACGTAAAATGTCATTTCTAGTCACCTGGATTAGGAAAAGCAGTCACACCTTCAGAAGCAGGTGAACAATCGTTTTTGTCATGCAGCAGATGGAATATTATTCATCCAGGTGGTTAGAAGAGTCTCAGAACAGCAGCACGCTTTGTTAAACGACCTTCTGGGATTTTCAAAGATGGCTGGATAATTATTTTTTTTGAAAATCAGATGCTGAGAGCTGTGATTCAAAGGCAATGGCAATAAAAGAGAACTGGAGCAAGACTGTGCTAATTAGCTCGCTAATGGACATTTAGCAAGCTAGCTAGCTTAACATTTTTTTCACAATAACTCTATATTGAATGAAATCAACAATCCTAAGAACATTAGGATCTAGAAAATACAGATGAAACAGAGAAAATAATCCAGGGCTGAGTAGTGCCGGCATGTTCCTGGATGGCTAACGTGCTAGCTGTTAGCGTGGCAGCTATGGCAGCTCACCAACTAGCCGTGCATTGTGAGCAGCGCTTTCTCAGAGACACGTGGATGAATTTCAGAGTGCGACTTTCTGGTGTGACCTGGCCTTCAAACCTTTTTACCCACAGAGGTGAGTGCAGCATGATCCGGTGTGGAGTTACTCCTTAAATGACATTTGAAAAGAATCCAGCACCAGAATACAGTTATTTAAGCACCTTTAAAGTCTACCCTCTATGTAACCATAATTAGTGTTACCATGTGCTTTTCAGCATGTGATATCTAGACACAGAGAAAGGGACACTCAGGGTGAGAAAGGTGTGCAGCAAACACACCACATGGGAAACACACTTTGACAATAACAAGGATGGTGACCGATTTTACACAAGCACAGGGACAGAGTACGGATGTTCAGGTATAACAGCTTATTTAAACAACAGCATCAAAGAGACATACACATGGTGGGGGGTCTGCAGAACATGACAGTGGTGGAGGACGGGGACCTCAGCAGATGCCGCCACTCACCGAGTGCAGTTTGTGCAATATCTTTAAGGTGGAAATCCTGGGTTTGACAGAGCGATTAAACTCCCTCAGACATAGAGAGAGAGGGGAGTGCTGCAGCTTGGAGAGGGGGAGGGAGAGGGGGTGGCCGCCGGGTGGGAAAGGGGACGGAGGAGAGAAAGATGGAGGGGCAAACTGAAGAGGGAGGGGGAGACAAGGTAGAGGAACGGGAGCAAAGGAGGAAGAAAATTACACTGGTAATGAGAGGAAAAGAAGAGAAGAAGAGAGGAAGGTGAGTCAAACAGATGCAGAGATTTTCACAGCAACGTGGATGAAGAGTTAAAGAGAGAGCGAGGGGTGTTTTGGGGCAAGTCTGTGCAGCAGACTGGAATTAGAATTGGCCCCTGAGGGCTACAGGGTGGTGGGGTAAGACATGAGTGGAATGTCTGCTCTGTTTTAAAGCATTGTTTTGAGATCACATGAGCGTCATTTTGCAGGAGCCAGATAAGAAAAGATTCATGGAGTGTATTTATGAATAGACGTGACGATTTTTAAGTTCTTTAAAAAGCTGTCTTATATTAAATATTAAATGTATTTGCAACAAGTTGTCAAACCTCCAAGAGTACAGGTTTATCAACAGGTAGCTGTAACATAACACCTCTCCTCAGAAATGGCCTGTTAACGTAATTAATATCTGAAATGAAAGCATCAGTTATTAAAGGAAACGTCTAGTGACACTTATGTCAACAAATCCTAACAACACAGCAGGATATATCTTAACCCCCTGAGCCAGAGACCTCAACTGTTGTCCAAAGAAATATGAAAACACATGATTGAAAAATTCTGTTGCTGTTGTTTCTTTTTGGCAATGAACATGGACATTTAGTTCTTTTTTAATCAAAACAAAATGTGTATTAATCCGCAACTGAAAATAGTCCCCAAGGTTTTGGTCATTTCATGGGATTTGTTGACAATAAGAAACATATACAATAAGGCCAGCCTTGCTCTTTAAGAAACCATCACAATCTGCTGAGAGAAGATATACCAATGCATGATATACAGTAAAATAATGCGCATTTAAAAATCTAAATCTAAATCTAAATTTGTTTGAGCAAAAATAGATTAGCTAAACGAAATATTTGTTGCTTTTGATCAGACAGACAGAAAACATGGCAGTCAATTGTGGCACTATGACGGAAACTTGTCATTCAAAGCGTGGTGGTGCCACATCCTGCTGTTATATAAAGGAGCAAGAATAAAGCCACCTACAGACTGAACACATGACGCAACAACTATGAGGTTTTGATCTTATCTCTTCATAATACTGAACTTGAATAGTGGAAACAAATGTATGTTGGAGTGAGTTCATAAGTTCTATGTACCTATTTAAATCAGATTTCTTAAATCAGATTTCTTAAATCAGATTTCTTAAATCACATCAATCAATTTCATCTGTGGTTTTAGAAATAAATTAAATTTCATAATTAGTATTTGGTTTAGGCTCTCTGATCATGACTCATTTATACGGGTGCTTATTATGCTTCCAGTCTCTACTTACGTTGCCTTTATTTCAAAATAAGAGCATGCAGTGTTTCAACAAAGACTACCAAATCAACCCTGTTCACTATGTCTAAAGAACCAGGATGTATGATTTTATAGATTAGAAATGACATGACATGAATGAAATGACATTTTAGCTTGATAACTACTTGTTAGCCAGGTTTAGTAGAGCCACGTTTGAAGAACAGGACAGAGAGGAATTTCAGGTTGTCAAATGCAGAAGCAGGTGAGGCAGAAAGGGGAGAGGCACTAAATATCCTGGAGATGCTGCACTTTTTATTGAAACTCTAAGAGAAGAAAATCTAAAGTGGGCAAATTCACCTTGTGCTTTTTGCTGAAAGGCCAGAGTTTGGCGCGCACTTTAGGTGGGTTGAGGCTGGAGTCAGAGGAGGCTGGTTTGATTCCTTGGCTGTAGTCTTCAAACTCCACATCGGTAGGTCGCTCAAAACCAGACTTGTGCTGCTCTATGAACAGTATCGAGTCCTGCAGAGAGACAAACAGACACTCATGCATATCAAAGAAAGAGACACAGTCACATGTGAAGTGTTGGCTTTGCATGTGTGGGGCCAGAGTTACCCACACAGGCTGATATGTGGTTTTTAATATAAACGTATAACGACTGAGATGTACTGAGCAGAACATTTTACAGCTAGAAGAAAACGTCTACATACAAGCAATAATAAACAGTGTGATGTTTTTATGTAATGCTTTTTAACAGCATGTTTTTAAACAGCAAACTTGGCTGGAAATTACCCTAATTTACATATTATGGAACAGTGGAGAAACAACAACAAAAAACCTGCCTTAAAAATCACTACAGAGATAAATCAACACCCCTCAGACATAGTGTCAATAATAGGTTTTTATCTCTGGAGTGTTGTATTGGATTGCTTAAGCAAAACTAATAAACTTGGTAATTAGCATACTTTATGACACTGTATAGCAATGTGTTATCATCACATGTACTGTTGGCTTTTCATGTTTTATAAAATGTTTGCTTTACATTTTAATGCCTTCATTAATCAGTGCATGTTATGTGTATATTCATTTTTCCATTTATTGAGATAACATATTCTATACAAAAGGGAAGTTATTATTATTATTACTTCTACTTCTTTTTCCTATAATGTGGTTCCCTGTTTTGTTTATTTGGCACACAAGGACGTTTGACACGATACACTGTCCTGCCAACGGTTTCACACTATTTCACTGATCAACAGATGGTGATAACACATCAAGAAATGCCGAAATTTGCCAACAAAGACAGGGAAGAAGACGACTGTAAACAATACTGGATTTTAAATACTTTAAAAATTGTCTTTGCAAACGTTACTTTGCATCTCAGAAATGCACTTACTGTCGAGAATTAGATGAGAAGATTGACACCACTCTTGGATTAAGCTACAACCAGCATGTGATTATCTTAGCTTAGCATAGAGACTAGAAACAGGGGGAAACAGCTAGCCTGGCTTTGTCAAGAGGTAACAAAATTAGGGTTTCTGTGGTACTATTTCTTGTCTGTGCGCAGTGACTGTTTCAGAGTCAAACAGTTTGTTTACCACGTTTATTGCCTCACAGTGTACACATCATACAAAGAACAGACATTTACCTGTTTTTCATCAATTTTCCGCCCTGCAGAAGAGATTCCCTCTAGACACTTGGAGATGATGGGCAGCACCTTCTTCTCGATGTCTGAAAACTGGCAGTAGCCCTCCGCCAACCGCCGAATCCTCCGCTCATCCATGTCCTGCATTTTCTGTTCGGCAAACAAACACACAAGTGGCTTCTTAAGTTTCATATCGTATTCACACTGTCTGTGGTAACACTTTGCACATTCAGATGCATATGAAAACACCGGAGAAGGAGTACATTCTGAAAGCCTGTACGAGGTTGTTTCTGGCTTTTACGTCACTTAAGTAGGTGTGTGCAGTTGTACTGCATCGTGTGTGTGTCTTCTCTCACGTTGAAGATCTGCGGTATCTCTGTGTAGTAGAAGTAGTTTTGTTCCTTGTTGTATTTCTGGAGCTGTGCTGCGTAGTCGTTCCTGCACTCCTCCGCTGTGTGTGTGCGGGCATGGGCATGCTGCTTGGCCTTCAGAGCAAACGACAGGTGGAACGACAGCGGAGAAAGGGAGGGGAAGATGAAAGGATGCAGGAAGAGGGAGACGTGAGAGAGAGATGCAAAACAAAATGCAAAGTGGGTGAAATGCAGGGACAGATGCAGGAAGGGAAGCAGAGGAGGGGGACAGGAGGCAAAAGCAGCCACAGAGGGAGACAGACAAGGGCAGTTCAAGGATATTGTCTGAAAACAACTTAAAAACCAGAGGTGCTCAGTTGCAGTTTTGATGATAACGTGTGTGTGTGTGTGTGTGTGTGTGTTTACTTTCTCGACATCGAGTCTGGTGGCATTGAGGTCGTTCTCTGTTTTGTCTGCTTGTTGTGTGGCTTTTTCAGCCTCCGCCCACTCCTTGGCAAAGCGCTTCTTAGTCTGCAGGGCATGCACACTTTAATGCACTTTAATGAACAGAGCTTTAGAAGTATTAACAATGTAAAAGTCATGGATATCAGTCCCACTAGAGGTACTGAAAAATCACTGTCAGGACTGTCAACCAAATAATAACATCAAACACTACATTTATCCACTCATTTACCTCTGGTGGTATCTAGTAATGTAGACAGATTTAAATTCATTTGGCCTGGCTTTGAAGTGACTGTCTCATTGATTGCTTCAGCCAGCCACAGAAAAATGGAGGTGAGTGGAATTTGGTTTGTGGTGCTGAAAGCATTCAAAAATGACAATAGCATTTTACACAGTTTGTCAAGTTGTTAAGCTATTTATAAATGATTTATAAGGTATAATCAGTGATTTTATTACTGGTTCATGAATCATTTACTAAAATCTGGTGTTTATCCTCCTCCAGCAGGACACCTGTTTTGTTCAGGTAGACCACTTCACTGGACTGTCTGACCTCTGACCTTTCAGAAAGGTGCTGCAGAGTCTCTGGACAAAAATACATTTATTAACAACTTTATGATAAACCCTTTATTGTTAACTTGGTAGCATTTATAATTGCAGATGACTTACTGTCTTTTGCTAATAGAAAGTTCAATAGAAAAGCTACGTTAAATATTTTTAACAGCACACTTTATGGTTCACTAGAAAGTGAGACACTCACTCTGCTTTACTGTTGACTGGATTAATGACTCACAGGCCAGAGATTTTTATACTCTTGCAACCCAAAAGTTGTCCAATTAATGGCTGATAGTTGATCTGTAAAACAAAATAAACTATAAAGTCGTTACAACTTCACAGCATTTAATTGAGGGTGCCCTATTAGAAAGTGGCACCCCATCTTTGGGAAAAAAGAAACCGGTACCACAAATTGAAATATTCAGCAGCAACATCTGTTTCCAGTGTCCCTGCATTGCTGTGGATCATCCACAGACCTCACTGTGAACGGTTTTCACTGGAACTATTTTCTACCACAGGAAGAAATTAAAGATATTGCTTTTCAATTTTTTTCAGCAGCACTAACAAAATTCCATCCAAACCCAGGAGGCAGAAATCTGTATAAATCTATATAAATTGGTACTAGCTATAGGTAGGTAAGGTAGGTTTTTAAATTCTCTCACTTTAATTAATTCAAAATACTTATTAAACTATATTAATTTAGTCTTGTAGTCTGTGTACAGCAGGTTTGTTGAACATGCAAAACTGTGCAATTTGTTTACAGGCAAACACACAATTCAACATGCATGAAGAAGAAAGTTTCTAACAACAAATGAATGACAAATAAATATATCTTGGGTTTCCATTCAAGGAAACTTCTCTGTCAAAACAAAACTGTATAAAATAAAAGTGAGCTTGTAGGGGTGTTTTTCACCTGTAATTAGTTCTAAATCAAAAATTTCTTTCCAGGAAACCTTCAGGAAATTGTTGGGAGGAAAAGAAAATGTTGGACCTGTACAATAACCCTTTAGCCCAAAAACCGTCTGCATGACGAGATACCACTTAAAATGAGGTGAACAAATAATTTAAATGACAATTATGTGATCTAAACTAAATGTCTTATAAGCAACAACAACACATGACTCACACTTTCTAGGTGTTTAAAGCTGCTCTCTAAATTCTGCTGGGCCTTCTTGGCATCAGACAGGTGCTAGGAAAGGAAGAGGTTTCAGGTTATGCAGTGTGCCACATCAATCTGCCAAACTTCCCCGTTCCTTCTTTCCTCCCTCCCTCGCCCGCTCACTGTTTTGCGCTCCTGCTTCAGATCCTGCAGGTACTTGGTGAGTTCCACACAGATGCTGGTCATCATGTTTTCAGCGATGAGCTCCCGCTGGCCGGCGTAATCGTTCAGCTCGTTCAGGATCTCCTGTAGTGATCCGTGATTGCTGAATCTGCGGCGGAGAGGACAGACAATTTGGAAAATCATCACAGCTGCGGAAACCAACATTTAATCGACCATTCGCTAAACCCCTCCCCTGAACAGAAACTGTTCAATCATAGCTTAGCAACCGTAACTATGCAGGGCAGGGCAAGATTCTCTACAAAAAGAAGCGATGTGCACTTTAGCTCAAGTGTTTGGAGGATGGAGTCTTTTGTTTTGCCACAAACACAACAGCTAACTTGAAAGGAACAGATTAAACTGTGTGTTGATGTGCGTAAGTTGCAAATATTAGCATGCCCGGCTAACTGGCTTACTAGCTGCAGTAGTATGCTCGTGTTATTTTCAAGTTAACTATTATTTAGTGAGGTTAGAGCTTTCTTTGGAAAAAATAGAAACTGCAGCAAAACTTGCATAAGGTAGAGCTTCATTTCCCAAATGCATCAGTTATACCTCATTCTCTATTCTTCTGTGTTGTATAAATGAAGCACAGTCTCTGAAAATAAGAACATAAACTGAGCTGAGACGGAGGGTTTCAGCTACAAACGATAAAAAGTACTAGCTGCTATTTCAGCCGTCAAAATCCACAGTTATAAGCTAGAAATGAGAAGCCTGCTTTTGTTTACGTCTGTGAAATAGAAAACCTATTGTTTCAAATTCTACTCTCAATTTTCAGCAGTAAATCTGCCACCGTTTCTTTATAAGTGCCGTGCAAGAATGGAAAGCCGACAGTCTTCCGGCAACAGCAACTGAGGGAGTTTAGCGAACAGTCTATTATAATTTTTATATGCAAAATAAGAGAGGCGAGGGAAACATAATGGAGACAGGGTGTTTTATTGTTCTCTCACTTGCACTCTTGCTCTTCTTTGCTCCCTCGTTTGGCATATTTCTTTGTTAGACTCCTGTCAGTGAACAAGACGCAGCGTGACTCTCCATTACACACACATACATGAATGCACAACAACACAAACACATTCATCTGAATATAAATAAGCAATCGGAAACAAGCTCACAAAAACCGAAGGCACACCTGAGCTGCTTGGCGTAGTTCTGCTCTATCTCCGTCCGCTCCTTCACAAACTTGATGTAACGCTCCAACAGGTCGAGGCCTGACTGTGTGTGCTTGTCGATGTGATCGTACTGGTCCTAAGAGAGGAAACGCACAGAGCAACACATGATGCCATACATACATCTGTTGACAAAAAAAAAAGCAAACCTCCACCAAACGGCTGCCACAGTGCAGCCTAAAGGGTTAGGTACACACTTTGTGTCATTGCTTTGGCTCTCTGCTCCAGCACGGTGGATGTGAAATGAAACAATGACAGTGAAGTTAAAGTTGATGGTGTTTACCAGTGTAGGACTTGTAGGAACAGATATAAAACAATGCAACGCACATGCACACAACGAGGCCAAGGAGATCTCAAGGTCAAACTGTGTTCACATTCCGGACAAGTCAGACCTCATGAGTTTCATCTGCTGAGGACCAGAGTGAAAGTGAAAAACCTCTGAAACAAGAAGTGAATCTGGCTGCAGAACAAGTTTAGCAGAGATTTACTGGGGAACTCAGAGTGTGACTGTGATACTTTGCCTGTGACGGTAATTCACTGTGCTGTAGGTCCTGTATAACACTACTTGTGGGGCTGTATGTGCACTGCCATTTCCTCTAACTTTGCATGCTGAGTCAAACTGCTCCTTTGCAGTTTCTATTTTATACATTTTTAGTTTCTTTAAGTTTCTCTTTTTATTTGTACTTATTCTGTCCTCATGCTGCTGTAACCTGAAAGTGTCTGCTGATGTCAGGGAGGTCACAGATTTTAACCTGGAGCTGAAATGCTTCGTTGAGACTGAAAATGATGACTGTTGTGATGAATCATTGAAGTTACTTTTCAAAAAAGTAAAACATTGTAAAGTTTTGTAGCTTCTCAAGTATATTTGTTGCTTTTCTTCTTCTTTCAGTCTTTTGTGAAACTGAACTGAATAATTGGGGTTTTGGACTGTTTGTCAGACGAAGACATCACCCTGTGGTTTGGGCTTTTTAAACACCAAATATCAAATACATTGACTTTATTTAAGCATATTTTAATTATGTCAGGCATATTGTATCAAAAGAGCCACAAATCCTACATTGTTCAGAGATTGGTTTTAACTTTGGCCTTTAAACTTTCTATTTTCTTTAATGGTTTTTGTTGCACTTTAAGTTATTTTGTTGAAATTTCTGTTTTTGTGTAACTTTTTGTTTTGTTGTTTTATTTTGTCAATAAAAGATGTTTAGAAGTCTCTGCTTCCATCATATCTGATTTTCCTCCACCGTGTTACCTACTGAGTGACAGAGAATTAGAGGCCGTGGCCAACTGTTGTGATAGAGGTGGCTGATAAAACAATTTTGATAAAACAGAGATAGATACAGTGTAGGGCTGCAACAAATAATAAGTTTTATTGCTGATTAATTGGCTGCTTGCTTTCTGTCTATAAAACGTCAGTGAAGTTAGATGACCTATATCCTAAAGCACAGGGTGATGTTTATTTAACGGCCTCCAAAACTCAAACAGGTTCAAAATGTCTTGATTTGTCGGATCAACCATCCAAAACCCAAAGATTTTCAGTTAACCGTCATAGAGCTGAAACGAGTGACTGTTTGCTATTTTTGCTTAAAAAATGTACTCAAACGACAAACTCATTATTAAAGCTGTTGCTGATTAATTTTCTGTCCATTGATTTAACGCTTCAGCTGTAATTGGATTGCTTACATTTGCATCATATTTCATCAGACTGTGGATCTGCCACAAATGGGAACTGAAAGCCTAAGAATAACCCTCCATGCACACACACAAACACACACACACACACACACATACATACATACAGTATCCTCTCTTTCAATTTCACACACACACAAAAAGTACAAAGGGGAAGAAAATAAAAGCAAACTCTCTTTTCGACATTCCTCTCTCTTTACACACATCCTTGCATTCAAAACACACACACACACGCTCTCTGAAACCTGTTGGACAGGTAGTATTTGTTCTCTCTGTCCCCACTGGCTGACATCCACACGGTGTCAGGACCTACAGTAAAGGTCTCGCTGAAGACGAATGTGACCACAACATTGAATGGTGTCATTATATGAACACGAGAATCTGGACGCACAAAGCAACAGGGCGGTGCTGTTGTTGTGTCTCTTGTGAGATACAAAGAAAGACTCCACCTTTTGGTTTTGTGTGTGTGTGTGTGTGTGTGTGTGTGTGTGTGTGTGTGTGTGTGTGTGTGTGTGTGTGTGGAGAGACTGCAGGGTCGTTGGGAGCCGGAGACATAGATTTTGCGTCCTCAGAGGAGGGGGAGCTAAATGGAGATCATACAGTAACACAGTTAGCAATGTCCTGGATACGAGAGGGCTGAGAGGAGGCAGGGAAGGAGGAAGGAACAGGATTAAAAAACAGGACGCGAGTGGAGTGAAATAACATTTTCCTGTGAAAACCTCCAGAAAGGAGAGTGATGGAGGTAAACTGATAGATGAGAAAGTGTGAATACTTTGTTAAAGAGCTTGTGAAAAAATCTTTGATATTTTCCTGCGTCCATTCACTACTTCTGTTACTATGCCCCGTGACTTTACTCTAATACATGTGCATGTTTATGAGAGAGGAGGAAATACTGATAGTGAGGCAGAGAGGGTTCAGGAATGAGATAATCATTAGCTCAGTGTGAACCTCCGCCCTGTGACTGACGGTCCCAGGGGCCTCTCCAAACCCTGGAACCAGTCGGACTAGTCCCACCCCTCGCTGGGACAAAACACAAAAGCATGTGTGCTTCCTGATTCAGGCTGATCTGAAGTCAGATTCTAGCTCACCTCAATCATAACGAAAGCTAGAAAACAGGAGGGTTGAGTTGCATCAGCTATGTGCACATCCATCTCTAAGTTTGTGTAAAGCTCTTAGTGACTACTCAATAGTTTGAACCATTAAAACCTTAAAGTCTTAGTTGGTAATGTTTACATTGGAAACATCTGTAGTCCTGTTCCACTGAAAGCAATACGCAGACAGGAAGCTGCTGTAGCATCACAACCTCAAACATAAACTTCCAAAAATCACTGTTTTAGTGAATCTAAACCAATCCACCAATCCTTGACAAATGTAGGCGTCACTTTGTTGTGGTGCAGCAATGATTGAATGATTACTCAAAACAAGACATTGGAGGACACCGTCTTGGGCTTTGGGAAACACTGATTGACATTTTTCACCATTTCTGACCAAACAACTAATCAATTAATGGAGAAAATAATCAACAGATTAATCGACAATGAAAACAGCTGTCAGTTGCAGCCGTTTTGTTTTATTGACATACTGACATTTAGAGATACGGGTTGCTTTGTTGACATATGCATAGATAGAGAAACATGTTTCAAAATGGAATAAATCTGCTAATCAGTCAGCAAAATGTTAATGGGATTAATTGGTAATTTGAGGTATACTGAACACTGTTATTTTATGAAATGTAATTTAAACTGTTTCAAGTTTACCTCATTATTAAACAGCATTTTACCAGGTGCCACATCAGACGTGTTGACCATATTCCACATTACCTCTTTTACGTTTCACTCTCAGCACGTCACATATTAGCCAGCTAACATGAGCTTTGTCAGTTGATTCAGTTAGCTACGAAACAGCCAGCTATGCAGCATTTCGCGACAAGAAACGCTAAACTCTACATTCGAACTAATTTATAATGCTTAAATCTCTACTTGGTAAACACTTGGAACGGGCTGTTCCTAGTGACTACAGGCTAATTTCAAAATTATTTACTAAGCCTGGGTTCTGCCATTAAAACTTATGAGATGTCTTAGCTTGAAAGCCTAACTTAAGCTAGCCTGTTAGCTTGGTCATTTAGCAAAACCTTACTGTGGAACTTTTTGTAACTTGGAGTATTTTGTGTAATTTAATGTAAAAGCAATTTAAAATCTTACCAAATTACATCATTATCAAAGAGCATTTTGAAGTCTCAGGTCAGATGTGTCAACCATATTTTATTTATTCACTTCACGCTCTAAACTGGTCATATATTAGCAAGCTAACATTAGCTTTGAGAGTTGGTTCTGTTAGATATGTAACAGCTTTACCTGGCAGCTAGTGGGTGCAAATATTTTGTGACATCTAATCTCTACATAAGAACACTTAGCAACACTTAGATTAAATGTTCTAACTCAGTTAAGTTTACACTTACAAAGAGCTGAGTGAGGATTAGCTCTGCTTGTCCTTCTGCCATTTTCTCAATGCGTGCTTTCACAAATTTTACAAATAAGGGAGACTGGTTATTGTTACAGAAATCATTTTTGACAATAACATTTTTAGGAATGTGATTGGGCTGAATTTGTTTGGATTATTGTGGCTGCACCTGTGCAACATCATATTTAAGAACAGCTAGCAGTTTCTTAACCTCACCTGACCAGCAGGTGGGTCACTCATTATAAACTCACGCTGTGCATTCAAAAAGAGCTCAAAACCACCCAAATGAACATCCCAAAGTTTCCAAAGGCAGAATTTGGTGACATGTGTCTAAACATATGATATGACATGACATGACATGATACACAACAAATCTAGAATATTTTTAGAGGGTATGGTGCAGAGATGAAAACTACGAAGTTTCGACATTAAAGCTACAAAGGAGCATGATACGGGGTCAAATGAGAATCTCATTCTGTCGAGACAAATAAAAGCTGCTCATTTGAGCTGGACCTAGGTAATATTTAACATTTATGCTTGAAAAATGACTTGCAGCTTAATCATTATCAAAAGAATAGGTCATATAGCTGAAACAATTAAATGATGAATCAGGTGGGAAATTAACAGGAAATCAACCAACTATTTTGATAATCTAAGTCATTTATCAAGCACAAATACCAAAACTGGTTCCAGCTTCTCAAATGTGAGCTTTTCCTGTTTTTCTCACCACGTTGGGATTTTTGGAGAGAGTGATTGGCCTTTTTCTCTATTGTCTCACATTCTGTAAACCAAACAATCAGCGGATTAAAGCAAATAAGCAGGAGACTAATCGCTAATGAAAATAATTGTTAGTTACAGCACGAGTGCAGATTTATTTTTGATGTAATCGAGTAATTGACCAACAGTTTCAACTCTGGCTGTGTTTTGGTTTTCCTACAGTGAAGTCTGATGAAGCCGCCATTTATCAGATCCCATCAAACACGCCCCAAGCAACAGCTGCTGAATGATTTTGAATTTCAACTCTTTCTCAACAAACACAGCACTAAACAGCCTCACCCAGTCTGCGTTTAGCTGTGGAATAATCTCAGAGGCATGTACTCAGACTTTGACCACAATCACGGCAGGATTTGGGGACATAAGACGCGTTCGCTCTTCTTCGCCAGCCGTCAAACCAAATATCTTAAACCGCTCAAGTCTGGATAGGTTTGAGCCAAAACAAAATATCCAGACTTGTCACAAGTCACCTTCCACACCATTCTGATCAGTGCTGAGCTAAAATGATTGGCCTATTAGTGATTATGGATCGTCAGAAAACTCATCAAAAATAATTTTGACATCTGATTATTCACTTATCAAGCAAAAACGGAAAAAAATCTCTTGTTTTGGAATCTCAAATGTGAGGATTTCCTGCCTTTTTGTGTCGTATGAGGCAGCAAACAGGAAGTCTTCAGGTTTTGGACTGCTGGTGGGACAAAACAAGCAACATGAGGACATAATGTCGTCTAATTTTGCTGTTTTTTTTACTATTTGTTTTACTTATTTTGTAGACCGAGCAACTGATTGACTAATCAGGAAACAGATTAAAATGCTCTGCTTCAGTACTTTTGACTGCTCACTGACTCCACAGAGGGTACTGGCGTTGTGTGTGTGTGTGTGTGTGTGTTATGAGTGATGAGGAGGTTATCTGACCCCATGACTGTCACTGGGACTCACAGCTGAGACACTGACCAGCTGTGGTCACAAGGCACACAAATGAGGCTTCAGCAGAGGACCTGCCACAAACCTCCACGCTTCCTAAGAAGCCTTGTCACAAACAAAGCTCAGGTTCAAGCATGCATGAAGGAGGAGTGAGAGAGGAAAAGATGGTGGTGTGCACCTTCAGCCTACAGTAGATAAAGTAGCCAGAAAACGTATAAAGCTCCCTTCTTCCCCCTCTGCTCATGATAAGGTATGCAGCAAGAGTTGCGAAATCCTCTGGCTGCAGGCTTCACAGACAGGCTCCTGCTGTTGTTTCAACATTACTTAAGTCGGGCCCACCGTGGAAAAACAGCAGTCCCGTGTACACACTGTGCCGCAGAAAACAATGAGCAGGACAGACTGCTTTTCAAGGATGTTCAAGGTATTTCTTTACGTAATGACTTCTCCCAGAGGACCCACTTCTCCTGCGTCAGCTGTCAAACTTACCCAAAGATCTGTTCCCCAGTCCATGTCTGCAAAAGTTCAGCAGGAGGAATCCTCTCTGTCGTTTTCACAGCAAAGAAAGGGGCAGCCAGGTGGAGGAGGAGGAGGAGGACAAAAAGAGAGCAGAGCAACTCCTCTCGGTGCGGATTCCACAAAACTTTTGAGTCTCGAAAGCGGAGATGGCGGAGGAAATGTTCGGAGGAAGTCTACGCCTTCTCCTTGGCACGGACGCGGCGGTCCTGCTTCTTCCAGCCAGCGAGGGAGAAAATATGTTCAGGCGCTTTTTCCTGAAACAAGTTCGGGTCCCAGAGAGAGAGGGAGAGAGAGACAGAGAGGGAGAGAGAAGGGGGAGGAACCGGGTGGGAAAACCTACCAGCGGCGTTTCTGTTTGTTTTATCTTAAAGAAGCAGCTTGAGGTTGTTTGCATCGTAAGCGCTCCTGAAAGCCGGAACCTTTAAATAAACACGTCTATTCCGTGCCAGTTAAGCGTGAACACGCCTCAGTTTCAATACTCCGAGTAAAATAAAATACATAATTAATTGGACAAATCGTCAATAAATCATTGCCCCTGGTCTCCATGTGTGCGCTCCGTGCTGCGCTTTATTCATTCATGTTCCCCAGAGGATGAATCCCGACAGTGGTGGAAAGGAACTGAAGTTCATTTAATGTAACAGCTGTTACAGTTTTGATTCATTCACTCCAGAGGTAAAGAAAATGCACCTTTTACTCCAGCTGAAGACATGAAATAACAAACTGAAACTGTTGAGTGATAAAATGCCACATCTATTCATGGCTATCACTGCTACCAATATTAATAATCATAACAATAACAGTGTAGTAAATGCAGTAAAGTTTATGTTCTTTAAGACTCAAACCAATGACTGCAAAGTACTTTACAAAATGCAAAATAAAATACTAAATTATAAGAAATCACTAACTGTGCTGGATTAGTCCTGAATGCATCACTGTTCTAGAATGGGGACTAATTGGTGCACCCTGCTGGTCTGCCATTGGTCAACAGCTGTTTGATGGATTGACATGGATTTTGTAAAATATTTATGATCCCCAGAGGATGAACCCTGGTGGCCTACTTTTCATCTTACACAGGGATGTCCAAATTTTTCCCCCTGGAGTGCAAAAAAACTAAAATGTAATGGTCAGCCACAGGCCGAAAGCAAACATGTATCGTGCTGTTAAGATGCAAAATGGTGTTAGGATCCCATGTTTCTCTAAATGGCTGATTTCTGCACGAAATGTCACTCTGCCCATTGTGCACAAGTTATGAAAAATAACTAATGATTTAGGATCCTACACATTTAAAGAGCATGTTTACCTCACAAAGTAAAATCAGATGAACAGCAAGTTATGTTGTCATTTTTCCACCTTTTTTTTTTTTACTAGGAACATCAAATCGAGCCTTACGCAGGGCCAAGTTTGAAGTGGGTCCAAATTTTCTGTTATCCAGCTGAACGTCTTTACAGCTACAATATACACTGGCATAAAATTTGGAACAGACATTCACACTCCCACAGGATGAAACCTAACTTTTGGTACAATTTTACTGCTGCAGAAAAAATATGCACGTTTTGCTTTAATACCTTTATTTAACAGTCATAGTTACTCTGTGCCTTTCAGATTAAGGTTTTACAAACAAAGAATAAGATCATATTATAAAATATGATTCATTACTACTGATTAAATGACCCAAAAGTGTAGTAAACGTTTAAAATAATCTCCACCTCCACCAGCTACAATATGAAAATGAAAGTGACAGCATTTTTAATTTTGGTTCATGTTGTGCATTTTAGCAAGGTCAAGTGATGATTCACATTAAACAAGATGTGGAATCAATGACATAGTTGTTAAACTAATTTGAAATGAGAATGTATATTTATGTCTGATATCACAATTTCCTGTTCTGTTGTTTTTTCCCCTGCTGTCACATGTTTCAAACACTACTGGGAATACTATAGAGATTCTGTTCAGTTCCAGGTCCTCTTCTTCATCCAGCACTGCATCGCTCCATGTTTTACCTTCTCTCTGCATGTGTGAGATGACGTCAGCCCACCTGTTAAGACCACACCTGTTTGCCCCATGAAGGCAACACAAGGGCGACACCATGTGTCCAGTTAGCATTCGTCCTGTCTGTTATTAACCTGAACACCTGAGAAGTATTTGGGTCAAACAGTCTTTTTAAAGTTTCAGTGTCAAAGTGCATTGAAGATCTGAACCGCTAAAAGGTAAAATTTGTCACTTATCCTGTGAAATATTTCAAGATCTACTCGATGGATTGGAATTAAATGCATGCAGATATTCATAGTTCACTGACTTCTCATCTAGCACCACCATCAGGTCCATTTTTTTAATGTGATTAATACTTTACACCTTTAAACTAATGACATACCCATCAGTCTCAACTTTGTATTTAGGCTATGCTCATTAGCAACTACATGCTAACATATGAAACTGGGATGTAAACATGGTAAACATACAGTATGTCGGAAACATGGTACCTGCTACGTATCAACATATTAGCACTGTCAGTGTGAGCATGTTAGCATGTTGCCTGTAGCATTTAGCATTGCTGTGCCCAATTAGCCTCACAGAGCAGCTAGCATGGCTGTAGACTGTAAAATAAGATAAGATAAGATAAGACTTTATTCACCCCACATAGATTGTAATCTGGTTTTACTAAACAGTATACTGCGTGGTTCCCAGCAGAGAGCGGTAGATAACACTTGGTTACTACACGACCACAACTAATAAAAATATAAATTAAATAATGATAATGATAATGATAATACACCAATGGCAATAAACTTTATTCATACAAGATATATCTGCATCAACAATCACAAAGTATTTTACAAAATTCAACCTGTTGAGCTAAAACATTCTGACTGATGCTCCTCACCTGATGGAAGCTGAAGTATCACCATAATCTTTTTAAGCTATAGCTAATTAGGTTAGTGTGAGCATGAACACTTAGCAGTTGATCTGATCTTCATGTCAACAGTCTTGAGGGAGTAGTTCCAGCCCTTCCACGCATGCCAAATGACATGGACGTTATCAAACCCGATGGCGCCATGAGGTGCATACATGCCGGTGGGGTTAGCCATGTGGCAGGCATTGTACCAGAATCCACCTAGAAAATGCTGCGCGCAGTTTTTATCCCACAGGTCCTGGTCTTTGTCAAAGGTGGTGAACTTCATGTTGTTTTGATTTGACAAACTGTCCCCTACAAATAAAGACAAAAACAATGTTAGCCAAGTTTAAATCTAGTTACTCTTTGAGACTCACAAATGCTTGCAGCTTGCTGCTGTAGTATCATTTTATAGGTGGATGATTTATGTTACCTTTTTTTGTTGCTATGATAAGAATCTGAATGTATGCTGAAGCACATATATGTGTTTTAAATAGATGATCCAAACTGCTGAGTGCAATAAAGCAGATTTAAAGAGGATGAAAGTAATTTGATAGGAAGACTTTTGAGGTTGGGGTGGGGTGGGAGTCCTGGCTTCATACTCCAATTCTTCTATTTCAGTCCTCTCTTGAGAAAGATAATTGTATACAGAGACTTAAAATAGAACATTAAACAGTAGAATGGCTGTATTTGACCATTTTGTTAAGTTTTCTATAAATACATGGTTTTGATTTGGAAGAAGGTATTGCAGTTATTTTTTCTAAGTCAAAAGGGAAGGTGCAAAGAAAATATGAGAAATGCTGTGGAAGTCTTCCTTTTTTACTTGATGAAAAATAAGATTTCACACTCTCGTAATTTCTGTAAAGTCCCTTCGCGACAGAACACACTCTTACCTTCACAGACTGGACCATCTACTTTATAAATCCTAAAGATAAACAAGGTATCTCCAAATAGATAAACTACACAGGCATAATCTTTAACAAACCTAATATTTTGGAAAGCATATTACTGAAAGAACATTTCATTTTTCATTCATCACACGAGTTTAATTTGTCTCTGGAGAGCCACAGCTATCATTATGGTTTTCTAACCCACAGAATTAGACAAGGACACAACAAAAACTTAGAAAATAAATCATTTAAGGGCTAGTTTTATATCGCCCCAGCCTCATTGTTAAATACCAGTCTTGATTCTAAAAAATCTAAAAGGAATAAAGGAACCTTTTTGGGTAAAAACATCCTGCAGTACATTCATTCACAGGCCTTGACTTGTTAAACCTAAACTTTCCAAATACCCAGCCAGTGATCCTCACCTGCCGTTCCACCAGCAAAGGTGCCCAGGTGAAGCTGGTATCCAGTGTTCTCAAGACCGATTGAGAAGGAGGAGTACTGGGCGTGTGCCTTCCCTCCCTCCCAGTCCTCCATGTCAAACCGCAGCTCATTGTTTTTCCTTAAAGTCAGAAGCAAGATGTTTTCCAGCCCTGAAAAGTTGCAGAAAGATCTGTTTCATTTCACCTCCTGCACCAAAGCCCTTTATCATTGCTGTACATTTCTAAACCTCAAGCCTCATACTTCATCTCACCTCAGCAAATCAAGATGGAAGGAAGCACAGGCCTCGTGTTTTTAATGTATTTTCCCCTCAAGAACTCACCAAGCCAATATTCTCCAGCCACATTCCCAAATCCAGTCTTATAGTGGCTCCAGGGCCTGAAGAAGGTTTCAGTCCCATCCATCCTCCTCAGAAACACCTGAGAGGGTGGGCCAGAGGAACAGGGAGATGTAATATTATACCTTCAGTCAGCAAGATCTTGGATACCTTCATCAATCTTGACAACTTTTGAGAGAATATATCAGTCAAGCACAACTTTGATGATTGTGTGTTAGCAAGTTACAGTAAATGTAAGTAAGACTCTGTGTAGTAGCTTCTGCTACACTATGGTCCCTGCAAGTCGCTAACTTCTGCCCTTTGATGTTAAAGTAAAGGAACAGTTTTGGGAAATACACCTATTTGCTCACTTGCTAAGACTGAGATAAGAAGTCTAATACCCCTGTCATGTCTGTGCACTAATATGCTGTCAGAGCTAGAAGTCTCAGCAATACTATACCTGCAATTAAACTGCACATCTGAATTGTATGTCTTCCAGGTCTAAATTTAAACGACACAGCAAACACTTTGCTGTAGTATCTGAAAACAAGGCCTTTTACTGAAAACAAGGCCTTTCAATGTACAGGTCTAACAAATACTGAAATAAGGAAACACATAAAAGCTGAGTGGTCATGCAGTGCCTGCCTGTCTCTGATATAACACGGTTTTATTGTTGCAGTATTTTATTGAAAAGTTGAGACTTTGAGACTATAAATCAAGTCTCACAGCAGTCAAGTCCAAGTGAAGTCTCAAGTCCTTGATCTCATAACTCGAGTACAGGCCTCGGGACTCTCATGTCACCTGAATGGACTCCTCAGGGGTAAAATGACTAAATGAACGACCCTAACATGCTGTCATGTGTTTCTACACTCAGGTTTATTCTGACATTCGTTCATGTTTAAGATCATAGAACCTGATAAAAAAACCAGGCGTACTGACCGTCCATCCTCCTCCGTCAGTTTCCATGTCACAGTAGACTTTCAGGGGCATGGTGGGACCTCCTGGATAGATGGTGTACACCCCACTGGAGGTTTTGTTGTCACGGCGATGGATGTGGTCACAGTCGATGGGCAAATAAAACTCCGGCTCGGAGAGAACTGAGGCCACATGAACCAGCAGAGCCACAAATAAAGTTACCTGGATGTGAAGGGAAAGAGATTACAGTGATTCCCTCTACTCTTTTACTTTTTGTGGTGTGTGCATGTTTTTTGCTCCCGCTGTGTAGAAAGCTACCCAGATATGTCAGCGCACAACAGTTACGACATTCGGGATTTCCCTGCTGTGTGAGTCTGAACACATCCCACTGGATGTTTGCATTAGTGCAGTGCTGTGTTTATTATTAATCTGAGCCTCTCTGGAGCAGAGGTTGTTAAATCAGGTTTGGTCACATGAAATTAATTTCAAAACAGTCACAAATGACTATACTCTGAAATGTCTGTCTACGGTTTCACTGGATGTGCTAACATTTGATTTTAATTCAATCTTGCTGTTTATTTCAGTGATTTCACAGGTCTGAAGTCTGGAAACAGATCATCAGTGTTCACTGGGACTGGGAGTGTCCTGTGAATATGTAACTAACATCCACTAACAACACCATAAAGTCAACAATAACATCCTCAGTAACATTAATTCACAGCAAAAACAAACATCTGTTATAATGATAGAGAGAAAATGACTGATGTAACTCATATTTGGCTTTAAATGTTTTCGATCAGATTCATCACTTCAACTAAAAGTATTAAAAAATTATGAAAATCATTTATACAATAAAAGCAAGTTAAGCGTCATGAAAATAGGAGCAGCAGTGTTAAAGTGTCATAATGATCTGGTTTAAAAGTTTTCTGCAGCTTGCATTGAGTCTGGTTGAGCTCTTACCTGCATCTTCATCGTGGAGAGGAGGCTTCACAACTGTGTCAGTCAGTCTGTTGGAATAAATCACAGGAGGAACTTTTAAACAGTTCCCACAGGGCGGGTCTGTGGACGCCTGTGACCGTGACAAGCTTTGTTTACACAGACCTCCTGTGGCATAAAGTTTATCATTATTATTCAGGGATTTATAGAAGCTAAAGTCATATTTTCACTTTATTGTTTCTGGGAAGGTGCTGGTTTTACAGAGTTAGCCATTAAAAACAGAAAGAAAAAGGAAGAGAGAAAATAAAAGAAAGAAAAGCAGCATTCAGAATTATATTCCTGGCACTGTGGCGAAGGTGATAAACTTGATGAAACATTTTAATCACATGAAAAAGTAATAGAATCAGAACTCTCTAAAAACGTTAAGTAGGATCTAGTGGAATTTGCCCCCATGACCTCAATATTTGACGTTCATGACTCACCGCCAGAGGATATTCCTTATCTAGTTACTCAATAAACCCAATTACTCATTTGACAAAAACAAAAAGCAAGAGCAAAAATATTGAACAAGCATCCGCCCAATGCGCTGCAATACCTTTGAACAAACACAACCACAAACAGGTCACTTCTAAGAAGTACAAATGGGGGAAATTCCAATTTTAATTTAAAGCTCCGGCCAGCAGGTCCTGTCCTGTGTGAAAAACCACACAATGACACCACAACTTCAGTGTCCACACAAACAAAGGCTCAACAATCAGTTGCAACACTGGAATTCTCCTGGTTGTTTTATTTTAACTGTTCATTCAAACAAAGCAAATTTTCACATCCTGTCCATTTGTGTTTATTTTCCCCCAAAAGCCATTTTTTAACTTTACACATGTTAACTGCCTGTGACTTTGTGTTCAGCTCAGCTTCTGACTAAACTCAGAGCTGACCACAAGCTCTTGGTTTTGTTTTAGTGTAATTTCCTTTCAGCCTCTCTCTCTTTTTTTTTTCATCTGAACTCTGTTTTGCTCAAGTTGAAACATTCAAATCAAAAGACTGCGTCAAGCGAATTAGAGGAACCTTGCATGTGATCTCGTTGACTTTGTAGCCCTAGAACTCTCTGTCTGAGCACGCAGTCGGTGTCACTGTGGCAGGACAGTGGTCTCAATGACAGATATTTAGCATTTTTAGTCAGAGGATGCAAACCTAACCTTCTTCACATCTTGCATTTCCCTTAAAAAGCCCAAAAAAATTCTGAATGAGATGCAGTCCATTCTAAGTGTTATAATCTGGATGTTTGAGAAGTGTTTCCGTATCCCTGTCTGAGCAGGTCAGGCACTTTCTCGGTGGCTTTTGGGCATTTAACATACAAAGTCTTGTATCTTATACCTTGTATTTGCGGTTTTCCTGGAAAAAACCTGAAGGCACAGCAGAGATGTGGAGTGTTCATGCGGTGGCTTTGGGTAATGACTGACAGAATGGCCGCTACTCCTTTGCAACAATTTGGGACAGCTGAGGTGGCTCCGATGTCTGATAATGACACCACCTGGATGTCACACTATCTCATGCAAGTCAAACAGGATGGAACCCTGCAGCAGTGCCAGAGCACTGGAGGGATTGTACTCTAGTAAATCCAAGCATGCCTCATGGTTCAGAGAGGATGTGACCGGTAAGGTGTCTTTGTTACCTCCAGTCCCAGACCTGGATGAGCAGCAGAAAATACATCGATAGATACCCAAAAACCATTAGAATTTATCATCTAGGGACCTTTAATGTTTAACATAGCCAATTTCACCCAGTAGCTGTCAAGATGTTTCTTTCAAAAGCAAAGATGTCAGACTCATGATTGCACTAGAGGAAAAGTCTGGGTGTTACCAAAGTCATTACGAATCTTGAACATCTGATTTTCATGTCAGCCAATCTAATAGTGTCTAATAGTGACAGACTGATGTTGCCGTCCCATGAGCTTATACTGTGACTTCGTGTGTGTGTCTTCACTGGTAATTGTGGCTTTTTTGTCATAACCACACAGGAAATAAAATGTTATCTCAACAGCAGTGCATGTGAGTGTGTCTTCCTTCATATTTATAGTGCTGCTGCACAGCCGAAGCCATCATAACCACATCAGTGTTTTTTCTGCAGCTGCTCTTCCTCTGTGAAAGCTGTGCTGAAATAAGTCAGACAGCACACAGTCTCTCTATTAGACATCAACACTGACAGGTGCAGACAGGTAAACGCTGCAGGTATTTCATCTTCTCTTCTTTGCACTTCTTCTGCTTCGATGCAGACATGCGAGTGTTAGGCATTTTTCTATCTAAAATCTACGTATTTACATCAGGCCAGCTGACCAATAAGTAGGATGTATGTTACATGTGATGGTACAATATGACACAATATATTTGACCAGTCACTCAAGTATATGAGGATACTTGACATTGACATTGATTCCTTTAAGTGATGGACTTGTTACAGAGGATGCGTTTTTGTGTACATGCTGTTTTCTAAATTGGGTTCACCTCTGTAACCAGAAACATGAGTGACCACGGAGGATTAGAAGTGACCTCATCCTTCAACCAGTCATCAATTACAAACCAGACCGAAGTCGATGGTTCAACTAACTGTGATCAGGTCCACACAGCAGCATACCCCTTCTTCATGACGGTCTACAGTCTGGTGTTCCTGGTGAGAACCATGGTTGTTTTGTGACTGGGCTCGTACACACTGGAACTGTAGTGAAAGTTAAATGTACTTTCACCTTCATGTAAAAGTCCTCTGCAAATAATGACAATGACTTGGATCCACAGAAATTAAATTCGGTTGAAATGTACTGTATTATCTTCTGGTGGAATTTTGTGGTAAATCTCCATCCTCACCTGGTTTTCTCTGCAGGTGGGTTTCCTCCTCAACGGCTTCATCATGTTTTACTTCTGCAGAGCTCAGCGGCAGGCGTCTAACAGTATTATAGTCTACCTCAAAAACCTGGCAGCTGCTGACTTCCTGCTCTGCCTCTGTCTCCCCATCCGCATCACCAACTACGCCAGCAACTCTGTGACCATCCGCCTGATCTACTGCAACTTTGGAGCCTCTGCCCTCTTCCTCAACATGTACGCCAGCATCCTGTTCATGGGTTACATCGCTGCTAACAGGTAGGCCAGGGCCGGGTGGCAATGTGCCATTGTATGTATACAGAGTGGCTGGTCATTGGCAATAGTTCATTAGGTCATTGGTGATTATCTTAGATGTCATGTCACATTTAACAGTCTCATTATTGAATTCACACTTATATCAATACGAACAAAAATGCATCAATTTCACTTGAACATCATGTTCTCAACTTAATCAATTCAAACACACAAATTCCCAGTTTTCCATTTGAGGGCAGCAGCAGGTGAATGCTGAGCTTCAAACCGTGACTGTTGCTTGTTAAATTATGTTGTTGGTAGCTGTTTTTCAGCTGCTTTCAAGATGTGTCATATCACTGTTGCATAACAGTGATATGACGATGACACACAGATCTATTTCTCTGAACCCAACAACCTGAATCAACTGTCCTCCCGCCATGATTGCTTAGTTTCCACCAAAGACTGGATGTCTCTTCATTTCCGTCACCTAAACCCTAACAAAACTGATATTCTTTTAATTGTTCATTTTAATTGTAAAAGTGATCAGTTTATTGGTTAAGTTCACTCAAATATCAGATCTACCACGAAGAATCTGGACATCATCTTTGATCAGTTTCCAACATGGTACTAAGCTTGTCCAGTCCTGTTCTAAGAAATCAGATGTATGTTGTCTTCTACAGATCATGACTTATTGATTCACACTTTCAATTTCTCCCATCTTGATTATTGCAATTCTGTGTAGAGTCTCAGTCAAGCTGCTCTAAACCGTTCACAGTTAGCTCAGAAAGCAGCTGCCAGGCTAAACTACCTGACGGTCCCACGTTCTCCCTTTTTCACTTCCCTCCATTGGCTTCCTGTAAAACTCAGAATAAACTATAAGATCCTCCTGACATATAAGGCTTTTCATGACCATGCATTTCTGATCTCCTTGTCCTGTATTCCTCTTCTCATCCGCTCCAATCCTCTTGGACTGTTTCAAGCAGCTTGTAAAAAGGCATCTTTATAGGCAAGCCTTTCATAGATCTCTACTCTGATTCCTGTTTTAGTTTATTTTTTTCTGCTCTGTCTGTCACTGTGCTGTGTTTTACATTATATTGTATTTTGACCTTATGTGTATATGTTCTGCCTCTCCTCTCTCCAGGTATCTGAAGATTGTGCAGAGAACTTTAGGAACTCACATCCTGCAGACGGTCCGGGCTGCCCACATCATTTCCACTGTGACCTGGGTTTTCCTTCTGGCCTTGATGAGCACCTACGTCATCCTGTCATTCCAAACCCAGAGGCCTTTCACCTCTGTCCCAGTGAGCTGTGAAGTCTTACACAGTGGCCAGCTCGCCTTGCTCTATAAAATCATACACTCCTGCTCCACCGCCATCTTCCTATTTGTCCTCATCTCCCTGGTCTTCTTCTACTACAGCACATCCCGCAGGGTGTCGCTGGCACGGGAGAGGCAGCCGGCGTCCTCCAGCTCCAAGAAGCTTGCAAAGTCACACAGGAACATATCAGTGCTGGTCTGTGTCTTCTGCGTTTGCTTCGTCCCCTACCACCTGGTTCGCCTTCCCAATGCTTTTCTGTGGAGGTATTGTTCATGGAGCAAGGTTTTCAGCTACCTGATGGAGCTGACCATCATAGTGTCAGTTCTCAACGTCTGCCTGGACCCACTGATCTACTTCATCTTCTGCAAGGCATTCAGGACCCAGCTTAGGCGGAGAGTGGGGTCTACACGTTGACAATTACTGTACATTTGAACTGCCAATGTAATAAAAAAATTAAAGGAATGATTCTATAAAAATGATTTAATAAACAAAAACCGATCATGTAATCACTGTATATAATGTAATAACTGCAAAATAATAAATGTAAAACAAAATTAACCATTATAAAATGATTTATATGTGATAATTGTGAATAATGTTTTTTTTAATCAATTGATTAAAAAAATAAAACTGATCATGTAACAACATGAGAGACATCAATTCAAGCAAAACAACTACATTCACACCACTCTGTGTCTATTAAAACAGATTTAAATTGATTAAAAGTGACCAGCATGTCTAGTTTTAAGAGGTTGTTCCATTTGTGTGGTGCAAAATGTTTCCCAGTCTCATATTGGCATGTTGATCTTCAAGGACCAAATAATCTTGGGACCAAGTGCAGTGTGAACTTGATTTATAGTTAAGACATGAGAGATACTCTGGTAGTTTGCCAAGAAGTTCTTTATAGATCAACAGAAAGCAGGGCCGTCCTCTTCTGAATGCTAACGACTGCATACAACTTTCTCATGTAGTAAACACTGATGCATTCTAAAACCATCCCCAGTAGCAAACCACTGGGCATTCATTTCAGGCATTTCTAAAGAATTTGATGATCAGCAGTATTGAAAGCCTCTGATAAGATGACAAAAAAATGGCGACACAATCCTGCTCATCATCAAATGTGCTAGCAACGTCATTAAAGACTTTCAGTGCTGTCGTCACAGTGCTATGCCCTGGTCTAAAACCTGATTGGTAAGACATTGTTGCCAGGAACTGAAAATGTGCTTATTACATTATTTGCATGTAAGACATGCACTGCAAGTCACCATAATCATTGAAAAAATCAACAAGATGATGCTAAGCACAGCAACAAGGCAAATCAGAGCTTTAGCATTAAGTTAGGAGCCAACATAAACCAATACTTGTGTTGTTAAAAGACATATTCATCATCATAGTTTCGTGGGTGCTGAGCCACTGTTCCAGTGGCCCATTATTCTGATTTGGTCATAAACCAAAGTATTGCACACATAAAACGTTTTTTACATGGTGCTTCTAGAGGAGAAGTTGTAGAATCATGAAAGATATCACAGTTACTCCTGTGTTTCCACCAAATTTTCTGACAATCTGACCAACTTTGACCTCCTGGTGGCACTACAGGAAAAGTCAGGGGATCATCAAAGTCAAAGGATTCATGCTCATGAATGTCTGTAGAAAACTTCACAGCAATCCATCCAGTTCTGTAGTAGTTGAGATATTTCAGTCTGGAACAAAAGCCACCTGACCAACACTGCTATCCTCGCTCAGAGACTGGTCTGTTCCAGTCGGCTCTGTTTCTATGTTTTTGTGGTTGGGTTGAGGAACTGAGTTACCTGTCCACTCCTCTTTCCTCTCTTCTCCTCTGATCTCCCCGTCAGAGGAGCAGAGTCTCCCGCTACTTGACTTTAATGGCACAGTTATTGATGGCTCGCCTCGAACATGGAGAGGAAATCAAACCGCCGGCCTTCTGAACGATGAACCAAGAAAAGGCCAATGATGGACAATCTGTCTTCCACGCTCACATATTTCTCTGTCTTTTCTCCTTCTCTCGGTTTTACCTTTAATCTCAATCTCTGTGTCAGGCTCGTGGTGGTGAATTACTTCAAAGGAAGAGAGAGAGAGGGAGGGTTTTCTGCCAGTTTCGGTTCCTGTCGACATATAATCCATGTTAATAAATGGCTCTTGAGGTCATCAGCATGTAGCTGGAGGGCAAATAGCAGAGACAGAGAGGCAGGCAGAAAATAGGTTTCTGTGTGGGTGAGAGAGAGAGAGAGGGAGAGAGAGAGAGAGGGAGAGGGAGAGGGAGAGAGAGGGAGAGGGAGAGGGAGAGAGAGAGAGAGAGAGAGAGAGAGAGAGAGAGAGAGAGCTTTGAACAAGGTGTTATCAACCTTACTGTTAACCTTCTTTATATTTTTGGCAAAGCTTTATTTATATAGCACCTTTAAAAATAGTTACAAACTGCTTCACATGAAAAGAAAAAATGAAATATACATACATGAAATATACATGAAACGATATGAAAAGATAGAAAAGAAATGAATATACAAATAAGGTAAAAATACATTACAATGTAAAACACAACACAATGAGAGACAGAACAGTCAAAACAGAGCCCAGAATGGAATGTATAAAAAGGCTTAAAGCCTATAAAGATGCCTTTTTAGAAGCCGTTTGAAACAGTCCAAAGATTCAGCTAATCTGATAGATGGGGAAGATGATTCCAGAGGGTTGGGGTCGAAACAGGAAACGCATGATTGCCTTTTGTTTTACAGCTGGAGCGATGGATGGATAAAAGGCAGAGATTAGTGGATCGGAGTGGAAAAAATTAAAGTGTGAATTAATAGTTCAAGATTTGTAGAAGACCATATACATCTGACTTTTAGCCAAAGAAATCAGGACTGGACAGGTTTAGTAACAAGTTGGTCAAAAGTTGTAGACTGATGGAAGATGATACCAAGATTCATAGCAGTAGATTCGATATTAGAGTGAAACTGACGACAAACTGATAAACTGCTGTTATCAGGATCAAGTAAAAGAGTTTCTGTTTTGTCAGGGTTTAGGTGGAAGAAAGACATCAATTCTTTGGTGGCACCAAAGCAATCATGGAGGGAGGACAGTTGATTCAGGTTATTGGGTTCAGCAGAGAAATAGATCTGTGTGTCATCGGCATAACAATGATATGACACGTCCTGAAAGCGGCTGATTAAACGACCCACAGGAAAGAGGGACAACAAAAAGCGAATGGTCCAAGGAACGACCCCTGAGGGACACCACCAACAGGGCAGCTTAGGAGGACAAATGATTGCTGATACAGACATTAGAATACATATTTGCCAAATAGGAATAAAGCTGCACCTATCAAGTAAAATGGCTGTAGTCAAATCTGGCAGGATGAGGGTGGAGTTTTTCATCTTTATCTCCATCTGTTTTTATTTTATATTTTTTGCATTTTTTTTTCAAGGTCTGTGCAGGAAAGTCAAGTTCTCCCACAACACACTTGAAAAAATATTCCTTTATGTACTTTGCTTTGTGTATGGGATCATCGTCATGTTGTACATTAATCTGCCCCTAGAACATCATCAAATCTGCAGTAACCGCCTGTCTCTCTTGCAGCCTCTCACTCTCTCTCTGTGCTGTGTAGTGTGTGATTGGCTGACTGGGAATGGGATACGAAACAGGCCCGAGCGCTGTTTCATATCCCATTCCCATGACTGAGCAGCCCTGTTTCATATCCCTGTTTCATATTCCATTGCTTTTGCCCTGCAATAAATAAGCTTAAATTTTTTACCTGACTCTGTGCCTGTGTCTGCACCTTGGTTTATTAGTTTAGCCCCTTAACACTGTATGTATATATTTTTAATAAAGAATATAAAAGATAGAAATTTGGTGTTGTTGCATTTGCATCTTCACAACAAGCAACTCTGCCCCTTACTTTTTCAAACCTCTGATATTTTATTCTTTTTATGAGGATATTAACTTTAACCAGGTGTGAACATAACATTTTTAGTCAGGTACTCAGGTGAGTACCAGGAGATGGTGTTTGGTACTCACCCCATGCATAGTGTAGACTTGATAAACACAATGGTCCTTGCTGTTCTCCTCAGTGTCTCCTTCACAGCTTCATAAATGGTAGATGATGAAGATGCACCTCCCAGTCCCTGGTTGAGTCTCAGATTTGCTGTCTCTATCCACAGGTCAACAGCTGGGGGTGGGTCAAATGTCTCTGTGAAAGGTGTTTTTTGTGATGTCCTCCAGAATCCCAAAATTCAACTTTGCTCCCAGCTGATGTGCAGTGCTCTGTATCATAGGTGTTCCCCTTTCATATGAATAATATGCATCTCTGACATTCACTCCTAGCCACATAAGAAGACATATCCACATTTGTGTGCTCCTTCCTTTTTTGTGTTTATCAAAAAAATGGATGATTGAAATTCTTTTGGCATACTTCAGATTTCTCATTCTAAATGCTACATTTTGGCTAAACCATTAAGTAGTGCTAGTATGGCAGGCGGTTTGGAATACAGCCAGTGACAGTGGTGTTAAAGTAGTTTATCATCGTGCCAAAGGACAAATACAACATGCACGACCAACAGCACTAACATCAACTCCTGAAACTACTTGGAACAAGAGCAGAATGACAACGGCTGCACGTTATGTTATACTTGTTAAACATGCGTTAACAGATTTCTTTGGCCACTTGGGCTCAGTAGAAAAAGATAAGATAAAGTTGTTTTGGTGGACTTGATAGCAAACAGTTGTCTATCTAGCCAGCAGCAGTGGTGGTAGACTACCTAAAATACATACTCAAGTGAAAGTACAATTACTGCTACTACTCAAGTAAAAGTAAAAAAGCACCTGGTTAAAAAATTACTGCCAACCTGTGCAAACAAAACAACCCCCCAAAAAAAGCACATGTGGAAAAAGTTTAAAGTGACTGAAAGTATGAAAGTAACATTAATATTGAAGTTGACATCACTTTCAGGTAAATGCTTTCTAAAACACACCAACCCAACAGACCACTAGCTACAGAATAAGTTAGTATCGTTATCATAATAGCAACTTATTTCAATGTGCTAACAGAGGTTTAAGAGGAGTTTTTAAAAGTGTGAGATCTCAGTGTTTTTCAGCAGGCACAACGAGCACTTCATTGAACATGGATTTTCGTATAAAAATGCCAGATGTGCCAGGGACAGTTGCTGGAAGCTGCCTCTTGTTCCAGGTTTTGCTTTGTCCTCATTGCATCGTGGTCAAAACACAGGTGTTGCGTCTTTTACTTCCAGGAAGCTGCAGTAGAGCTGCTCATCCACTCTCCATCCCTCCACGCAATCCCTGCATGCAGAGCAGACTAACTGGTGACAAAAATGTAAACGCAAAATGCAAGTACAGTTATAAAAAGAACATGAGAAGTACTTGTTCCTTAAAAAATACTTTTAAACTCAGCAACATTATCATTCATGTGGAGTCATGTTTCTAGTGTAAGTAGTGGCACCACCAAGGGAGGGCCAGGGGGTACCAGGAGGGGCTGTGAGAGAGAGGGAGAGAGAGAGAGAGTCATGTTATTCATTGCTGATATCAAATATTGATTACAGCAGCTTTAAGTCAAGGCCAAAACATAAAAAATGGCCATGACCAAATGCAGACCATACTGCTTACTGTAGTGCATTATATCATCATATAATTAATTAAGTCATTGGTTTGTGCAGGTTTGTGTCACAGGTGTTCGAGTGTGTATTTGTATGTGTTGCACTTCCAAAATACCACAGTCAAGGTCAGAGTGTGTCATGGTGGACCATATGTCCACCGTTTTAAGCTCTGCGTCTTCTCTGCCAAACGCTGTGGGATGAAAGGAGCCGCCGCGTCGGCTTTTGGTTCACGTGGTTGTGAATGAGCTGCTATTTTTGTTAACATGCAAAACCAGCACAGATGAGCGAGTATAACAGATGTTATCAATGAAACACTGAGAGGAGCCCTCAGCGCTGCAGCTTCTCTCTGCACCACTGGATGGCACTGCTCCTCCTCTCTGGCCCTCCCGTCCTCGCTTCGCCACTCCCTCCCTCCATCCATGCACTCCTCTCCTCTCTCGCCCTTTCCCTGCGTCTCCTCAGCTTGTGTAGGAGGAAGATTAGAATCGCCAGAGAGCACAACGAGGATTACCAGATCGATATCGGAGAAAATCTCTTTTTCCCATCTCTTTTACATGGTCTATCCCTCCATTTCCCTCTCCTTTCTGCCTCTGTCACCCACTCGCTCTCTGTGGTTAATTTGTGTTTTCACCCTCTGCCCTTCAAGTCACTCATTGCTTCTGGGTAAACAAGACAAACCAGAGAGAGAGAGAGGGAGAGAGAAGAGGTGGAGGATTGGTGGACAGACAAACAGACGGACATGCACTAAAAATGAAAGAAAACGACTGATACAGCTCAGATGAGAGATTGTGTTCCACTCCGGTGCTATTGATTCACCGTGACCTGCTCGCACACACAGTCAAAATATGCAATGCTGTTAATTCATCACACGCCAGCTAAGCTGAGGCTCCTGCAGAGGCGCTTTAATCCATTTCAAACACGGGCACAGATTCATAGCTGAGTGGCAATGATAAAAACACCTAGAGGTATTTTTCTGTCCTCTCAGACAGACTGAGGCCTGAGGAGGAGAGGAGAAGAGAGGAGAGGAGAGGAGAGTTGGAAAATGACAGAGATAAACACCAATGCACACACGGGTGCACAGATCCATACCAGTTTAAAATAACAAGTGGAACTGAGGAGCCCTGTTTGTCCAGTTCCTGGGTACACAGAGAGGTGGTAAATTAAATCCTACAGAAAGAAGATTAGTCAATAAACTCATGTAAACACTTATAGATGTAGTGGTGTGTGTGTGTTTACTTGTGCTATCTTTGTGAGAACCAGTTAGGGTTTTAGGCCTTGGGAGTGAGGACGTTTATGGACAGTGAGGACATTTCTCACTCTTAAACAGGGCTTCATAGGATTTAGTTGTGATATTAAAGGTTTGAGTAAGCGGATAGGAGAGTCCTCACAAGTGAGTGATAGTGTGTGTGTGTGTGTGTGAGAGAGAGAGAGAGAGAGAGAGAGAGAAAGGAGGGTAGAGAGGGACTCATCTTTTATGTATGAGTGTTTGTTTAGCTGCACTTGCAGCTGTGCCTAAGTTACTTCCCATCTCAGTCACACACAACTGACTAATAAACCCTCTCACCACATTTCAGCACACCTCTGGACACACTCCAGTTAAATCTGTCTGAATGTCACTAGATTTACTACATATTAGGTCCAAACAATGCAGTCAGCAACATAAAAAACAGGGATTTATATGCAGGTAAATTCTAAAAAATAAATTAAAACATGCAATATTCTCATTGGGTTTGGTGTGGCTCCAAGTCATTCGCCTGAATGGAGTTGCACTTGTTTGTTTGCTTGTTTGTTTGTGCATGGATTTTTGTGAACAGAGTGTGTGTGAATGCGTTGTGCAAGTGTGAATGTGCCAGTGTGTGTGTGTCTGCCAGTGTGTGTGTGTGTGTGTGTGTGTGTGTGCTGGCCACCTCCTGGTACAGAGTTCTTTCTGGGACAGTGTGCCTCACAATCATCTGTTCCTGACCAAACAGCCATTTCCTGTGTCCAACTGAGACACAAGCTGGCCACACACACATGCGCGCGCGCGCGCGCGCACACACACACACACACACACACACACACACACACACACACACACTTCCCTTCGCTCTTGCATAATCAGTTAAGTAAAGTCTGCCAAAACTCATGGCCATGTCAGAAAATCTAAATATCGAAAAGATTAATATGAATTACACACACACACACACATGCAGACATGCACACAAATCAAACATGACTTTACAGATGTGTGTGTGTGTTTGTGTGGGAATCTCATTGATATGCGTGAGCGGAGGCGTGTTATTGGTTCCTACGGGCTCGTTTGGGGCTAATTAGGGAGCGTAATGAGATAAGAGGAGTGGGAGAGGGAGGCGACGCTCTGATGGATGTGAGGGAGGGGACGGCATCTCAATGAGGAGAGACTCTGAGGGAGAGAGATCAAATTAGAGGATGAAAGGGAACAAGAGGGAAGGTAGAGAGGCTGGAGTCATGCAGAGCATCAATAATGTGGCCTTAAAGGGAACCTCGGCCGTCCAGAGGTAAACACTCACGACAAAGTAGATCATCTCGACTCTGCTGCAGACGTGTTCGCTTAAACTTCAGTCGCGTGCATAAACACGATCCATTATTCATTTTCATGTCTGTCTCCAGTCCTTAACACTGGGTGAGATCTTTTGAGTGCATCTGTGTTAGATTCACATCAACAATCTTGAAAAAAGAAAACAGAAAAGGAGTGAAATCAGGGGAAACAGAGACATTTTTGGGGGGCATCTTGAAAACATTGCTCAGACAGAAATTAAAGGTATTGTCTAAGAAATACATTTATTCCTCTTATATCTGTCTGGTAAACAGGAGGCTACAGCCAGTTTAGCTTAGCTTCGCATAAAGACTGGAGACTGCGTCCAGCCAAGAGTTACAAATAAGCACCCGATAAACCTACAAACGTTAGAGGTCGATGGGAATAAGCAAACAGAGTCCTGTGCAGCGCAGGTCAACATGTTGAAAACACGTTAACTTCATCCAAAGGCTTTGATGAATCTGCTTCGTTAAAGTACAGAGAGGAGAAGGGAAATGAGAGAGACTGACGGAAAACAACAGAACAGAAAGAACTGGTGAGTTCAATCACAAGCTGAGCTGAACACAAACACACTCCCACAGACACAGTCGGTGCGGCAGGTGGCTGTTTCATGAACATACATGTTGGCCGATCCCACGGACGCCACCAGCGTCCAATCAGGCCGTCACATTCAGTTTGCGCTCTTAGCACGCCGTCATGTTTCAGTTTTTGTTTGTCTTAAACAAACACGATTTAACATGTTAATTAGTGAGCTTTAGATGTGCAATAGATGGAGCCAGACTAACAGCTCCCACTTGTTTTCAGTTTTATATGCTAAGCTAAGCTAACACACTGCTGGTGTAACTTTGTATTTATCAGACATCCCTTTAAAAACAGCTGTAAAGATGAATGAGTTGTTGTGGGATTTTAACTAGAAACTGAGTCCACTTGTCTTCTGTGCTTTGTACTACTCATCTTGAAACATTACCTGAAGCTGATGTTTGGACTTTTAATGGCATCAACTGAAAATATATGCACTGCAGCCTGGATCTGCTTTATATTCATTTGTGGTGTCTTATAGGCCCATGCAGGCTGAACGAATTTGTACGCGACACACAATAATAAAACCTTCTCCATCATCATCAGTCTTGTGAAAGGAGAACAGTGCTGTCTACATTAAGTTTACGTCTCCCCAGTGATCCTGCAGTGCAGGCTGTGAGCACTTTGATTTATGTGTGCATACTGTTTACATTGTCATTTAGGGTTTATTGCATTTAAAATTCAAGCTTTGCTGATTCAGCTGTTAAACTTGGATTTAACTTTTATCCCAGCAAACTTAAACACCCCAAATGTGGCTTCGCATATTCAAAGTGACTTCTTTTTCTTTTTTTTTTTAAATTGATTGATTAGGTTGAAATCGACCTAAACTTGAGAAAACTTGAAATGAAATTTTGTTTATGCCTGTGTATAGTGATTTCTGTATATGGAGAAAATTACAGTATGACAAATTCAACCTTGGCTTTCACTGTTCACTTGTGTTGTCTGTGGGTTCAAAACTTTTCCCAGTTCGATGTCTGATTTGAATAAAAATGTTCTTGGGAAGAGGTCCAGATATTGATCCTGTCTTCAACAACTGCAGAGCAGTGACAAACATGAATAACCTGAATAAATGAGTTGTGAAGCATAGCAACTGCTTCCCTAAAGGCCACAGGAGCTCCCTGAAGGCATCACTGAACTTATGTGAATCATATGCTTTTGCTGCATTCATGCTCTATTGTTCAGACAGTAATTACAAGCAACGAGTGGGAAAAACCTCAGAGTCATAATTCTGGGGCCGAGACATCGCGGAAAAGGACTACAAAAGTGTCAACAAACTACTGCCAACATGGCGGCACTTTCAGTTACATCTTCAGTACGAACACCAACAGAATAAAATCAGCTAATTCAAAAGAAGCTGAACATTATTTATTTGTATCAGGTCTCACTTGTTGATCGACTGCTTCAAACCCCACACACAGAAAAAAGCAGCACATTTTATTTAGATTTAATAACAAAAATGATCTCTCAATACAAAACTAATAACTCAGGATGTTCAAAATACAAAGTACAACAAAAAGCGCTAAGGATATTCTCTATAGACAAACCAAAAGACTCTCTTTTCAAAAACATTAGGTACACAAGGACAAACGCTGGACCGACGTGAATCACAGGGCAGCACAAGACAATCTGGCACAGGACAGGGAAACGCAGACAATATATACACAAGGTAACAAGGAACAGGTGGAGACAATCAGGGCGGGGCAGACAATCAGACAGGCGGGAAACACCAGGAAGTCAAGGGCCTGAAACGAGAGGAGAATTAGTTTTCACAATAAGACAGGAAGTGGAAGACAAAGACCAGACACTAGTGAACAACACCTCAACAGACCCGACAAACCTTAACAGAAAAGACGCTTCCTGTTCTGGTCCTTCACAGTCACAGCTTTGGAGCGACAGCAGCCTCCACCACCGTCACTGAAAAATCTTTCAAATGGACTGTGTTCATCCCTCCAGTAGAGACTTTAAGAATCTGTGAAAAGGTGTAATAAAGGCAATAAGACCCTTACTGTTGGTTTTTGCTTGAATTAGTCACACCTAAGAAGCTCACTGAAAGCTCAATTCAGGAAGATTTGCATGCTTATTCTGTTTATTTGGATTTTTTCGTTTTCTAGCCTCCAAATCTCACAGCTGGTTGACAACCTTCCTGTTGTACACACTAAATGGTAACTGCACCACATTTACACAGCGCTTTCACACAAAGCACTTCACAATTTGCCTCTAAATCAACCATTCATGCACTCACATAAGCACAGATGGCGGAGAGTGGCAATGCAAAGGGCTGGTGTGGCCATTGGGAGCAATTCGGGGACACTTGGACAAGTGGACGAGAGGACTGAACCCTGTGATCAGAGGACAACCAGGTCTACCTACATCAAAACAACTTCCAAAGCAACTTCCATGCAACACTGAGATAAAAGCATGTTTCCTCTGCCCTGCAGCAGCTGTTACACACATTTTAAACCTTGTGTACAAATATGTTGCCCAACTGCTTGCAACATTTCTGATTTGCATCACCGCTATCACAAAATTCCCAAGCGCAACGCAGCGCCCGGGGCTCAGACGATTGAATTTTGGCCAACCAAACATAGGCGAGGGTCCCCATCGGCGGTCTGCGTTGGATAACAAACCGCAGCTTCCCACGGAGGTCCCTGAAGAGAAGATCCAGGTGACGACAGCAGGTCTGACAGCTTTGTGAGGGTATTTATATGCGTGTGACTGAGTGATGCTTCACTAGTGGTGGTGTGGCTTGATTTTAATTGGCTGGTTTCCCCCTCCCCAATGTGCTCTGACTATTAATAGAACAGCAGACGAGCCCGAGTGGAACCTGACGCCTGGCTTTCCTCTGTCAGACCTCCAAATCCTCCCAGTCGCTCGTTTACTCCCCTTCTACGATCAACCAGGGTGAGCAAACTATCTGCCACCTCCCTGACCTCCCCCTCCTGCCCCCACCAGCCCATGTGTCCCTCCCAGGCTAGTCTTTCAGCCTGTGTCCTTGTTTAATAGGCTGATCCCTCCATCATTAATTAAACATGATCACAGGCCATGTGTCCCTCGCTGTGCTCGGCTCTGCGTTTAGGCTGCGCACCCCCTCCTCTGTTCCCGCGCTCACATATCACGATTTTATACCTCCGCTAAAGATCCTGCTCTCTCTTGTTCTTTCTTATCTGTCCTTCATCACTTTACCTCTCCTCATTCTGGTTCCATTCCTCCCTGCTCTGTGGCCCTTAGGTGGTCTCTTTTAACAGCAGTAAATTATTCATCAGGCTGATATCTGCCCAAGAGACAAAACCAATGGATAGATGGACAGATAGAGATGAATAAATAAAAAGGTAAAAATGATATATCCGGTGTCTACTTCAGCATTTTGTCAGAGGATGTGTGTGTGTACGTGCACCGCGTGTGTGTGTTCGTGACTGTGTATCCCTGCGGAAATCCGGCGGGTCTTCCGGAGAAGCACTTCCACGATGCAGAAAATCGGAGCCAATGATGGTGATAGATGGAGAGAAGGGAACCTTGCAGCAGGGACCGTGCCAAACCAACTGGGGCCTCGCCAAAGACAGCGGGGAAGGTGGGCAAATGAAGAAGAGAGAGAGCGGAATAGAGGCGGGGAAGCACAAAGAGATGGAGGGAAATCAAACTAAACCGTCAGGGAGTCTGTAAATCCAGCAATATACTCAAGTTGTGTCAGAAAGCAGAGTTAAAATGTGTGCCAAGCTGTTATGTAACATGTCTGCAAGGATAACATCACAAACTGCAATATTACACATGGATGTGTGGTTAACTGTGTGCAATAGGCTGCAATGAGACAAAGCTGAAGGAAGAATCCATCCTTAAACAGACTTTAATAGCGTGTAAAAAAAGCAGCAATGCACTGCAATTTTGGACTAATTTTGTTGTTGTTGGACTTTTAAATAAGTCAGAATCAGGGTTGGTAACTTCCTTATGAATTCCTTCAAGGTTTCCTGCAAAGAGATGTATGATTTGGTACTAATCATTGGGAGGGTAGTTCAATTGGTGCACTAAAAGTAGTTGCTAAACTGAAGTACGAGAGCACAGCAGGCCAGCTGAACATGCACATTTCTCAAAAAGGCAAACGTACAATTGAACTTAAATAAAACAAAAATAAAGTTTCCAAATATGAATCAGATTTACTTTGATTTAAAAATCACTGAATAAACAACTAAAATGTGACTAGTTTCCTGATAATTAGCTCCAAATTACGTTTTACAGGGAACTTTCTAGAACATTACGGTCCAGTCAAATATCACTTTACAAAGTGCATGCACGAACAACCAAATTTAAGGAACTAGTTTGATGAAGGTGGTAAAATGGTTCACAGTTACTCAGACTTTTTCAAATCTGAAAAGTTGAGACTGGAGGAGGTGGGAATAAAATACGGAGCTGAACTCTTTTATTGTTTGTTTTTCCTCCATGATGATTAATTGGGGGTGTGGCATCTAATCAGACTGTGCTGAAGAAAGATTTAGAGCGGCTATAATCAATATTTTCAGATTGACCATGAATCAAATTACTTCTTCAAGGAGTGCCTTGAAGTGTTGAACTCTCCAGCGGAGAATTATCACCCGTCTCTGCAGCTCACCTCAGCTCTGCAGAGCGTTTTAGCATCTTTCAGCTCATTGGTTTGGTCTCATCACCACAGTCACGAAACCAAGGACGCATTTCTGTGTGGCCTGTGAGATCGGCTCTGTTCTACTTTAACCAGTTAACCTGGTGTTTGGAAATGAAAAAGTCATTATTCTAGTGATGTGCACTATATAACTACAACCATACAATATAAGTCAGACTACAACCAGCAGCACTGCTCTCAAATCCTCTTTAGTCTGTGATTACTCTGCTAAATATTTATTCATTAGGGACGCTGAAAATGTCACATCTTTTTTTTCAGGGTTGACCGAGGGGCAGTTTTGTTAAACTGACGCTTATTGAGGGCAACTTGATGCAGATGTTAATACGTTTATATGAGCGTTGTAACTGTGAGAGCGTTAGAATCCGCTAATGATCGTTGCTGGAAAGGAAATGAACAGGTGCGGCTCGTTCACACCTATTCTCTCTCAGGGCTGTCACTGGAAATGCAGGAAATAACACACTGAAGAAGATGAAGAAGAAGAAGCAGCTCAGGAAAAGCTGGGGAAAATGTCCAAAAATGTTGTGCACTTCACAGCTAATTGTCACATAAGAGTGGATTTTTCCCTCAGGTACGCAGATCTGTGCAGAATATTTGTTTTTGGAGGTAAAATGTCATCACTTTACTAATTAATTGTCTCAAATTAAAAAATTAGGTAGGAGAAAATGATTGGAGGCATATAAGCTTGTCAAGGCAGCGACCCAAACTCGAGGCAGTTACACACATCACCACAGTCACCATGGCAACAGAGTAGCCATTTGTGATGTTTCTACAATTAGATCCACATGTGCTCTCTTATCGATCCAGGGTTTCATCCCATCATCAGTGAGACTTCCACTGCCTGTTCCACCTGCCTCTTCTTCTTCGTGTGACTCTGACCTTATACGTTCGCGTAATTGTATCTAATTAACCGATATTTAATGAGTGTTTGTTTTGCTGGACTCAACCACCAGCACTGACTCATCTCTGGGGATGTTACCCTCCATCAGCTCATAATAGCCACTTCCATATAACAATGAGCAGGTTAACCTTTGACTCAAACTCAAGACGACGCTCTCGTCTGAACTCAGATCATTTGTAACACCTACTGGAAGCAATCAGAAACGTTGTTACACAAAGAAAACTCACAGTCAACACTGATGCTATGAATGTGACTCCAAAGACATCAAAGGCTTCCCTTATTTAACGCGTGGATCGTGTCAGCAACAGAATTACATCTACTGAAACATTACTGGTCTTATTGATTATTGGTGTAACTTTCAGTGGTCCTCTGCAGTATAAACGTTTGTCTGCTTGAGGCGTCTGGGCACGAGGCCTGCTGAGGCGACATATTTGTCTATTTGAGACGGGCAATGCAGCAACTGCGCATCGATTCTCAGACGCTATCTAACATGTTTCCACCATCAAACGTGAAGTATCAGAGATAAACGTGTTGGGCATCGTTCCCTCGAGCACTTCAACCTGGTACTCCTGGCGTGTCCTGTCTGTCGTCAGTGAGTTTGAATTGTTAAAACTGTGGATGAATAATGTGTAGAGAGTGCAGACACTTTCCACTTTCGCTGTGTTTCATCATCGGGGTTGGAGTCCGTGGTGCGGTTGGTGGTACGCTGTGGCTGCCGGCCTTCCTGCTTCTGCTGGTGTACGTCACATCTCCCCGTCAGGTGTGTCTCATCACCTCCTCCTAATGATGCTTCTCCCTCTACAGAGAAGCTGACGTCATTGTCAGACAGTTTCCTCTTCTTGACAGAGTTTAATAACATGCTTTGGTGCGTCCCGTATTCGACTGTAACATCATCGGCTATAGGTATAGAGAGGTGTATTGTAAGTCCCCCTGCTCAGTGCTGGATATATGGTGTACCTGCCATCACTATGTACACTTTGTTTGGGTTTCCTCAGCCTTTGTTCCATTGTTTTCCCTCTGAAACTCTCACCTCTCCAGACCCAGACCCTCATCCAGACACACAATACAGAACACCTGAGCTGATTGAGGCGGCATGCCTGTTAAGTAGAGACGGCAGAGTGGAGAGAGAGAGCCCAGTTCCCCTCCGGCACAAAGCTCTTTTGTCATGTTGGAGGTCTCTGGTAGTCCTGTTTTTGCTTTTCTTTCATTTAGGTAAGCTTTATGTTGTTTTGCTGGGCCTTCTGAATGGTTGGCCCTGAGCATTTCCCGGCTGTTACCTCCAATTACCTTTGTCTGATTTGTAAGTCCTTGTTTATTTAGCAATAAATATTGTTTATTTTCAGTGACTTTCTTATCCGTTATGGTATCTATTTGAGCCACTGTTGTGTAAAAGCTCGTAACACCGAACAAAAGGAGAATCCTTAATACAGGTTTGTATTAAAAACAAGGTAAAAACTGATGGTTCACTTCTCTACTCCCCCTGCTCTAAATCAGAGACGACAGCAGTCTTGGCAAAGTTTGACAGTAAGATTTAATGAATGAACAACCATGCTGACTGAACACGTCCACGATCACATCACAAACCCAGAATATCCCCATCAGGTCCGTCGTCACAGCTCGAGGTTTGAGGCGAGTTGAAATTCAGTTCACGAGCTGATTTTTTTTTCTGTTTTTTTTTTTTTTTGACAATTCGAATTTAACTTCCAGAATCACTTCTTGAGACACAAGTTGAATGAAACGCAACAGAATATGGATGAGCTCAAACTGTCTGACTTTCTTCTTTCTATCAGCGTCGCTGTAGCAGAGGCTGTTAATTTCGTCTTCGCCGTGATGAATACTCTTGTCAGTGACCTTTAGACATGTGTTCGACAACCGTGTATTGTGTCTAGTAGCTCAGTGAGCTCTTGTAGTCTAGAAGTCATTCAAATTGAAACACAGTACTCACTTTCCTGCTGACATGAATGGCCCTTGTGTATGTGTGTATTTGTGTGTGTGTGCATGTGTGTGTGTTGTAAGTCGCAGCACACTTTAACGACACCTTGCATCCTCCTCTACTACACTCCCTCTCCTTTTTACCATTTCCTGCGATCTATCCATCACTCCGGATGACGTGAAACAGTGTGACGTTGTAGAGGACCTGGTGTCCGTTGTTCCAGGTGTACAGCGCCCTCTCTCTGGGGTTGTAGTCCATCATGCTGATGTGGGAGTACTGGTTGTGGAAGGGGATGTCGGTGTACTCGTACGTGGAGGAGTTGGTGTGGTAGGCAAAGTGGACCTTGGCCCCGGCCAGGTGGGAGTTGGTGACGTACAGGGTGCCGCAGATCATGAAGGCCTCCCCCGCGCTGCGCTTAGGAAACCCCGTGTCCCAGCTCTGGAGGACTTCCAGCGAGCGGGAGTCCAGACGACTCACCTGGAGACAGAGAGGTAGGGTTCAATCATACCGGTTCACATACCTGGCTTTAAAGAAATCCCTCAAAAACTGGCCGAAGAGGTGAGTCGCTTCTGTGCAAGACATGTTCAAACTTCCTGTTTTTGGAATTGTGCAATGTTGAATTAAATTTTATTTACTGCCTTCACTGATTGACAGTAACAACAGTAACAAAGCAACAACAGGTTTTGGAGAATTTTGTAAATGTATTAAAAATAAGGCTAAATATCTCATTTACATAAGCATTCAGACCCTTCACTTAATACTTGGTTAAAGCACCTTTGTGCAGCCATTTTCAGATCTCTCCAGAGATGCTGTGTTGGGCTCAGGTTCTGCAACCATCTATCCCTCATTCCAGACTAATCTCCCAGTCCCTGTCACAGAAAAACATCCCCACAGCACGATGCTGCCAACACCATGCTGGACTGTAGGGATTGCATTAATGAAGTGATACTCGGCGCCTGTTGTGAATTGTGGCCACATGGTTCAATCTACGTTTCATCAGACCAGAGGGTTTTACTTCTCATGGTCTGAGAGTTGTTCAGGTGCCTTTTGGAAAACTCCCAGCAGGCTGTCAGGGAGGGAGGAATGCCTGCAGTCTGGCCACTCTACCATAAACGCTTGATTGGTGGAGTGCTGCACTGATGGTTCACCCATCTCCACAAAGATGGATCGCATTCATAATGAACTTTGGCTTCTTGGTTACCCGTTTGTCCGAGGCTCTCCTTCCCTGATTGCTCTGTTTGGCTCGTCAGCCACATCTAGAAGACTGTTGGTGATTTCAAACTTTTTCCACTTGGGAATAATGGAGGCTTTCGTGCTCTTTAGCATTTTAAATGCTGCAGAAATGTTCTTAAATGCTTCCCCAGATTTGTGCCTGTGACACAATCCTGACTCACATGTCAATGGACAAATCTCTTGACCTCACTCTGACACAGATCATCAACTGGGAGACCTTATATAGCCAGGTGTGCACCTTTCCTAATTATGTCCAATGAACTTAACTAGGCACAGGTGGGATTCAAGTTGTAGAGGCATTTCAAGGACCACTGATAGAAGTAGGACACACCAGAGCTCAGCTGTTTGTCACAACGAAGGACCTGAATACTAATCGAAAAGGATATTTCTGTCTTTTTATTTCTGATACATTTACAAAACACTCCAAAAACTTGTGTTTGCTTTCACAACAAAATGTGGAAAACTGTCTGATTTGATGGTCTAATGGAGAATTACCACCATTCACCTAATGGTGGTAATTCTCCACATTTATCTTTATCTAGCTGTAATGCACTCAAATGCATTCATTTGTGTTTTCTTTTTCAGGTTTTCTTGAAATTCTGTCAGAATTTGGGCTAAATTTGTTAGGAAAATTTGATTTAATTGACTTCTGACTGAACAAACGCTGTTCAGCAGAGGGTTTAAATCAGGCATCTCAAACCGGTTCCATAAAGGGCCGCGTGGCTGCAGGTTTTCATTCCAACCCAGGAGGAGCACATCAGGCCAACCAATCAACATCAAGGGATCACTTAGTTATCAGCTGAAGACTGAGATCAGCTGATTAATTGATTCCAGCCAGGTGTGCTCCTCCTTGGTTGGAATGAAAACTTGCAGCCATGCGGCCCTTTATGGAACCGGTTTGAGATGCCTGGTTTAAATGAACGGTCAATTCATTATATTATACCTGTTGAATCTTAAGTTAAAGTTCATTAACGGTGGAGGAATTCTACATTCTACATCTACAACAGAGGTTCAGTATTTTAACTTCATAATTTAGCTTTTTAAGAGAGATTAATTGTGATTTGTTTATTATTTTCATGTTGGTGAACTTTATGATAGATTATATCATTCAGTGCAGCAATGTGTCTCTATCAGTTGTTTTAATGGATTTTTAAAAACCATGGGAGTTTACGACTTCTGGAAGATGATATAAACCTGGTGACATCAGTAACTTTGGACTAGAACAGTTTAAGTCATTCAAACTTAAATGTAACTTATCCAAACAGATTTAGAAAACATCTACGCAGAGAGCGGCAGACTGTACCATAATGTTTCCAGCATTTGGTATGGAGGTGTATACGGCCCAGAGTCCCATCTCGTCAGCCATGAGGTCGATGTCAGAGGACCCTCCCCAGCTGTAGGGAAATGTGTTGTTGTATCCGGCTCCACTCAGGCTGCGCTGGAGCAACACGCTGCGAGAGCGGAAATGGTATTGAACCTGGAAAGACAGACGCACACATCTCTCACTGTGGTCATTTATTATCAAACTGTTTCTTCTGCAGCGTCTCCCGTCAAGCCAGTCTCCTACCAGGATGTTGCTCTGGTGCTTGTTGTAGTAGAGTGATCCGTTGTAAACCACATGGCCGGTTCCGGCCCAGGGGTGGGGCAACAGATGCTGCACAAAGTTCTGCCCCTTTGTGAAATCCCCCATGGTTCTGTACTCCAACACACGCCTGCCCTTATAGTAGCCGTCCATGGACCACACCTGACGGGGGAAGAAAGGGAAACAGAAGGTTTACCTCTGATCTTGCCTCTGCATGAAAAATGAGCTCCCATTCGGGACTAAATTCTGTTGAATTTGCAGAGAGCGCCATAATGGCCACCTGCCACGCTCACCAGCAACTTGATTAGATAATTCCATGGTGGTTTTTTTTGGCTGGTGCTGAGACTCTGTCACACCTTCATCCAAAGAAATCCAGGCAGATCAGTGACAGCAAACCACAGATATTTCACTGACTCTCCGCTTGACTCCTCACCAAAACAGCAGCTGTCTATTCATAGCTCAGCAACTGTAACACACAGCAGGCCTGGCCAGCTTTGGATTTCTCCACATGCTGAAGAGGTGATACTCACTTCCAAAGAATTAAGAAGGATGTGCTTTCTTAAACTGCTTTTCCTAAAACCAAAACACAAGAAACAGTGTGTGTCTAATGTAAGGTGTTTGCTGTTCGTCTAACCAGCTTACTACTTACAGAGGCAACCTATCCTGCAGCAGAAACCCCAGCCAACCTCATAAAAAAGTAAAAAGTGAAACATACAATTTGAAAATATGGAGATTAAAGTGTAAATCACCTGTAAACCTCCACGTTCCATGTTGGCCAGCCCAGTTTTTCTACAATAAGCATCCAAACAGTTATGTTGCATCCACACAACAGCCTGCATTGCACTAAAATACAAGAGCTAAGTAGCTCTACCCTATGATTCAAGAACAATGCTTTTTTATTTCCATGTTTTCTATAGGAATCATCCACTGGTTATGTGATGACTACTCCCTGGAATGTGCAGCTTTTAGCACAATATCATGCATATAGCCATCAAGTGCACATTAATTCCATTTTACAGGGCTCTTGTTTTATAACGAGTTAGCTGAGACAGGGTGTTCACCGCACACAGTTAATGTTAATTAGCTAACACTTGCTAGCTACAGCTAATAAAATCTGCTAGATGGTTTTCTCTTTCGTTAGAGAAGACCATCATAGTTCCCTGGAGAAACAAACGGACACGAGAACGAGAGAAGATGAGGGGGAAGAAGAGATGAGATAGGAGGGAAACTGAGTGTCGACAGCATGGAGGATTAATTACCCAAAGAGGGACGAGAGGTGAAACAGATGAAAGAAAAGAGAAGAGAGCGCTGGCAGCAGAGAGCAAGGCTTGTTATTCCTTCTCCAAACACAGAAAAGTAGCGAGGGCAGAAAAGGCAGAGCAGATAAAAATGGTCTTTGTTTTCATGGGTCAAAGAAGAAGAAGATATCTCCTGCAGTGCACTTGATTTTTAGGCACAATATTCAAAATGGCCAATGAATTAGAGACTTTCAGACAACAGTAACTGATTGCAGTGATTCTTTGGGACTTCAGTAAAAAAATGTTTAATTGAGACCCAGCATGTGTTTTGCAAAGACAATGAAAACAGACTGATTACTCCCTCCCCCTCTCCTCTTAACACTTCCCTGCCTCACCGGCTCATCTGATGAAGCTTTCTGTTCTAATTTCTTTTAAAACGGTGTTTCAAAGGAACACGAGTGCCTTTGTTTTCTGGCAGCTGTAATCTCTTTGCATTTGAATGCACCATTTGCTTTCTATAAACAAGCTCCAGACGCTGATTATACAACAAACGGTATGTGCAAGAAAGTAAGTGGGGCGTTTTTTGTTTTTTTTTTGGTGTTTCTTGAACTCAGATTCCCAAAAAGGACAGGTGTTTTTCCAGGTCTACCCTATTTAAGCGAAGTGATCTCCTCGTAGTGTCACTACACTGTAAAAAATGGAGAACAAAATCCACAGTTGTGGTTCTGTGCAAGTATTTGCTCTTAAGTGGAGCACACTACACAAATTATTGGATGTGTTTTGGTGTCTGTTTTCTCATTTGCTTTCACGACTGTAGTTTGGCTCAGATGGTCCAAAGGAAAAGACTTGTACTGTGGTGTGTGTGTATGTGAGGCTGGGGGTTGGGTTTTGTGTATGCTCTCTCTGACAGCATCGGTGTGGCTTGCGGGTTGGAGGAGGAGCTGGCTGCACACACCTGTGCCTGATCTTCATCAGGAGCTTACTTAAGGCGGGACCGCCGGTGTTCTCGCTGCCAGATTGTCACCGCTTTGTGGATCCAGCTCGTTACCCTCGAGCCACCAGCACCTGTACCAGTCAGCTCGTGCCACCGCTTTGCCACACGGCCTACCTCTACCTTCCTTGCTTGCCTCCCCAGCCTTCCCTGTGTCTGGAGACACCACCTCTATCTACGCCCCCCCCCCCCTAACCGCTGCCTAAATAAACCTTCACCTAGTCACCTTACCAACGTCTGTTTGTCTGCATTTTGGGTCTAGCTCCCTAGCCACGTCACATGTACATTGTTGCTGTTATTAGTTATCAGTTAACGAGATCACACAAGCTTTCACAAATGAGCCAAGAGGCTTAAACATGAAGTTACATGCAGTGACAGGAAAATCATCTTTTACATTTACAAGTACAAAATATCGTGTTTTTTGCCCTTATTCCCAAAAAGATAATATTCCTCCTAATCTGTTTACATGAAACAAAAAATGAATATTTAACCAATACTCCTGTTTACATGCAGCCGTGCATACTCTGATTCACATTATGATGTACAGTACGTCCTGTTGCCCTTCTGTGTGTCAAATTAGATGGCGGACTTGTTCCACTGTGCGAACACAGCCTCTCTCTTTCGTTCATTCAAACACCCTCTGAAAAGCTCGGCATTGCGGTATTTGCACATATCCAAAAACCTGTTTATATATCCAAGTCCTTCATAACATTTAAAATCAGGTGTGTTTCTCCTTCTGACCAGAAATGTGGGCTTTTCTTTTGTGCATGCATCTCTACCCAACCCTTGTAAACTGTTGGCTAGGCAACACACAGAGCTGACTGTAAACAGGCAAGAGGCTGTGTGTTGCAAACTGCAGTTAAAAACCCCAGCTGAGAAGCATATTCTGAATGGGCACGACACACATGCAAAGAATGCTCCAAAAACCTGAATAATATCAGCATATTCCACGTCTTAATTGGATAATGGGCCTACTAATTTATTATGGAACACTGTCATATTCGAAATAATAGTGGAATATTGGCGTGCATGTAAACATATTCATTGAGTGACTAATCCAATTCCTAACCTCAATAACAGTGGACAACGCTATGGGAAACACTATTTGACGGAAGGAAAAATTGTCTGTAAAGTAGGAAGAAGGAATTTTGTTGTAAAAAAGCTTGATTTGTCTAACTCAGTGTGCTCCGGCTGTCTGCAGCAGGAATAAAAACTGTGGATTTGGTCTTTTATTTCTCACAGTGGAGTCACAGTAGGAAAAGACAACTTCACGGTCAGTATGGAGAAGACTTGCAGCAATCAGTGACCCTTTAGAAATTTAAACCTATCTTTAATGTCTACCGTTGCCAGTCTTGACCACTTTTTCCGCCTCTTCTTTGCTTCCTTTAGCTCACTTTTTTTTTGTCATCGCCTCCCATGCTTCTTTCATCCCAACCTGCTATTCTGTCCCGACTGTTGTTCTTATGATCCCCCTTCTCCTACTTCCCCCTTACTCTCTTTGTTTCTATCACTTTCTGTCCACCCACTCTTTCATTTCCCTGTCTCCTGTCCCTGCTTCACACCTCTTCAACAACAGGCCCCGGTCTCTCGTCTCTCTCTCTCTCTCTGCTTTGCTGCGTGTCTCTCTCCCTCTCACACACTCAGCAGACACATCTTGACAGATCAGGGGATATCCACACCTCAGCAGCTGTTCTCAAATACAGCGACAGGTGTGTGCATGCGCGTGTGTGTGAGAGTTTAAAGTATAATGTGTGTGCACACGTACACACACATTCACACACTGATGAGCTAATGAAGAATTCATAAATGCCAAACTGGGACCCTGTGCAGACATTGTAGTCATGGATACCAAAGGATGTATGAGAATGACTTTACTTACAGTGTGTGTGTATGTGTGTGTGTTTAATTCCACACAGCCTTAACTGATAAGGTACAAGTTGTCCAGCCTGGATATTTATAAGATTTTATCTGACTTATTGTGTTTAAGAAATTAAAATAAAAAAATCATAACACAGTATTGCTGTTGCCGGTTGGTAGGTGATCTTCCTGATGCTCAATATCAGCAACCTTAAACAATGACCTTTTGAAATATCAAAGGCCAGCAAGGTCATCTGCAGGTACATGCCTGGAGCGCTCACAGACATCACCGGTCGGATTTGTATCTGTATTTCTTCAGAGAGGAAAACTCCTGTTCATGGGAAGTCGATGCAATAAGTTCACTGTTCTACAAGTCATAAAATCTTCTTAACAACATCAACGTCTGCTGTTTATCTTTTTTCTTTGATATTTCCTGTATATTGTAACATCACAGATGAAATCAAAGCAATGCTGTTCAGCAGCATGAAAGCGTGCACTGAAAAATGTTTAGTAGTTGTAGTATGTCATTTTAACCATGTTGTTAAAACGTCAAAGATGGAATTTAGAACATTTCATACCTGCATTAGGATTTTCATCAGGTGGCCAGAAACCTAACTAACAGGAGCAGCTGTAAAATGCTGAAAAACATATTTCTAAGCGTGACAAACACCCTGAAATGACTCTTTATCAGAATGCCCTCATGCAGAAGCACAAGAGAGCCTGCAGAGTTTTTCACCGTATGTGCCCATTCCACTTAATACCTCCATGGTTCAGTATAAACAATACAGGTTTGAAAATCATTTGAAAATCAGCTCTGCAAATGTTTCATGAGGAGGGAAATGCATCCGACACATTTGTTAGGCCTCGAGGAAACACACAGTGCATTTTGGTAGGAAACTCTAAATGTAAACATGACTGTTTGTTTACAGGAGAACTCCACAGGGCTCCTTCACGCTTGAAGAGAAGAAAGATAAAAGTGATTTCAGCAGATGACAGATTTTTCTTATCATTTATCATTATTCATGATACAAATCCAGAAAGAACATCTACTGGATTTGTATAACATGCATTAGTTGCGCATTGCTGAATGTCAAACTCAGATTGGGAACATGCAGTGTACAGCATTTAATGACAGAGACAGAAAAAGCTTCCTATTCTTGGCACAGAGATGCAAACAGACTTGGGGGCTGGGAAAGAGCCCCCACCCTCAACCATGTAACTGTAACAACAGCCACACTGGTAACTGGGAAGCAGCAGGCAATAACTGGGATGCTGCTGCTGTGTATAGCTCCTTCTCATCACCAGGGAGAAGCTCTAATAGGGAACAGGCAAGGGTCACCATGGCGATATAAATCACACCTGGCAACTGGGAGACAGTCGCCTTGACAACTAGCTTAATATGTGCTCAACGAATACAATGCGTGTGCAGGAAATAGGTGAAGCTTGTAGCGAGTGAAGACAGAGTGCACACAGGAGTCATGCTAGAAGTAAGGCAGAAAGACTGAAGAAATACATCAAGAAAAATGTAGAGCTTAGCTGCCATGTGACCGTGTTCATTAACACCTGCTTCACTTGTCATGTACACACACACACACACACACAGTCCACCTACTCTGCTGTCGGAGCTGGGAATCATGGCGTCAGTCATCCAGCAGCCAAAGCGGGACCCCGAGGCTCTCACGGTGATCGGGCTACTAACTGCAGTCAGACGACCACAACCTGTTAGCAAGAAATGGAAATATTGTGTTAAATCTGCAACAAAGATCCCAAACATAATGAGTTTTACATATGAAGCAAGCATCCAGCGAAGATTACGGAAGTCAAGCAAAAATGTGTGTTCAGAGTTTCTGGTTTTGAGTGATTGATGTGCCTGTCAAGGTCATCTGGCCAGCTTGTTTATGGGCCTGCCAGCAGTCCCAAATCAATTTACCAACATTTCATGAAATCTATTAAAATAAAATATGTTTCTAAACTTAAAGAAAACATTTTCAACTCCGAGCGAAGTTGTATTTTTTCTTGAAAGATTCTTTTGATTCATCAGTCGTAACTACTAAGCCCTTGAAGTGTTTTTGCTGTAAAATCCATCTTTTGAGTATAAAACACCCTCTGTAGGTTTGAAAGATGGCTGTGAAAACTACAGTAGTTGCTCTTACATTGAGAACTGGAATAGAGGCTATGGTCAACACTGAGGGATTTCAGTAGAGACAATTTTTCACTGCAAAAGCAATATCATAACACCTGTGTAAATATCTCAAACTTTCTTTCTGAAAACATATTCCACTTCTGTGCTGTATATTTTTAATGAAAATATGCATAAATAACACGACTTCTAGCTCCGTCCTCATGTACTTTCTGACCTTGTGAAACTCATGTTAGAAAACCTGCCTAGTGCAATAGGCTGACATTTTGAGAAATATGCTTAATCACTGTCTGGTGGTGAGTTGGATGAAAAAATAAATCAATACCACTCTCATGTCTGTCTGGTTTATATGAACATACTGCCAGGAGCTGGGTAGCTTAGCTTAGCACAAAGACTGGAAACAAGGGAAACAGTGGACAGCCATAGCACAGGATCAGCCTAGTCGCTAGCTATACTCTTATAATTACTGTAGAGACATGAGTGTATTGATCTCCTGGTTGTCAAGAAATCAAATATAGCATATTTCCCAAAATGTTTTTTCATTCTGTCGCCATGATTGACAGTTGCTTCACCCGCCTCCCTGATGACATGTGTGGGCGTGCATGAAATAAGACATTTTAACATGCAGTCTTGCCAGTGTCTTGACCAAGACATGGTCGGACAAGACAGGCATTGTGATCCTTAGATCTGACATAGTGACCATTGCCAAAGAGAAAAATTTCGTGTTGTCTGATCTCAGCAATAAAGGGGTATTTCAGCAATTTGGCAATGCCTTCCATAAAATTGTGGGAGTTGCAAGAAGCACTTTTAAAACCAAACGGTCAAAATTGGTAAAGCAGAGGCTGATATCCTTGTAATGCAAAGTAACACATTGTTGCTTATAAAACACTGGACTACTATTGCCATAATGCAACCTGATACCGTACCAGTTATACATTCTCTGCTTGGTAAATGTCCAGTGTTTTCCTCCAGCACGTACCAAGTTTGTTCATGCAGCTGTGTAGTCTGGTCTCTAGCAGTAAAACCCTCTGCTGAAGCTCCTCGTAGTCGTAAGCGCCGATCTCTTCCTGAATGGCTGTCAGGATGATTGACAGGTTGAGGAGCTCCATTCGCAGGGTGGCCAGCGTCTGCAGGTCCAATCTGTACTGCTCCACCACTGACAGAAGGGGCCGTAGCTGAGACATCTGGCCCTTCAACTCCTGTGTGTGCACAAAAGACAGCAAGAAAAGTCAGAGTCAGAGAGAAGACGTGGTCCACATTAATGTGCTTAAATCTGACAAAGCATCTATTTTTCTCTCTCTTTTGGGTGAAGCAGCTCAGTAAAGTCACTGCAGTCACTGAGTGTGACTACTTAACTCTTGGCTTGTCTAACTGGGAGGGGACCCCAGAGTGGACTCAAAGTGCTTTCCATTCAGTTAATTATGCTTGTTCCTGTCCTCGTTCCTCCATCCTGCAGCCTGTGACCTGGAAACTAATCGAGTAAGCAGAGAGGGGGCTTCCACAGGAACCACAGCAGTAATCTATGGGGACTTTCTTCTTTTACAGGATAGCATCTTCAGTGTGAATCCATTCAGTGATTGGTCAGCTGATACAGCGCAGTCAGAGGAAAAGTCGAGCTGAACAGCATTACTGTGATATTATTGCCATTGGATGATTTAAATTCTTTTGATTCGACAAACTACTTCTGGAAACAGGAATAAAAGCACCAACTCGGCAGCTCAAATGTTATTCAATATCCATGAAATAAAAATGATTAGATGTGTGTATAATATGAATGATGAATGAATCATAAAGATTCTCTTACAGCTTCTCTTTTTTCTTCATCTGCCAATTTTGTTTTCTTCTTCTTTTCCATTCAAAGTGCATCTTGGCTCATTCAGGAAAAATATACAGTTATTGCTCATAGTCGTGCCCTAATCTATTTTTATTCAGTATCGGAGCAGCAGTCATCAGGTGTCAGGGTTTTTTTAAATATAAAATGCTGCTTCGTCATTTCTAGACAGTATAAAAATGGTACAGAATGAATTAGATTGTTTCTTTTATTCAGTTTTCAATGTCAAAATTCGTGCAGACATTTCAGCAATGCTTTCTTCGGTGTGCTGCAGTTCAGCTGTCTGATGATGCCTCTGCTCTGACTAACATCTGGTACACCTGTTGGTAATGACTGACTCCCATTTTTAGAGAAAAGTTTTAAAGACTTAAGCACGAAACTGAAGAACTATGGGAGAATGAATTAGGCAGAGGCAGCACATCCGTGCATTTCCACACTGAAAACTGAGGGAATGCAATGTTTTTTTGTCTTCTGCTCAGTTATTTCTGCACATTCGACAGTTGAGATGCGTCATGAGTGACTGCTGTCTCCATCCTTGTGGCTCTTCCTCACCTCTCTTTAGTGTATCTGTTGAGAAGGGCAAAGACGCAAGGAAGAGACGCAAGGGACCAAGTAAGCCAAATGGAAAGCAAGCCCAGAAAATGCTGGAGGGACTACATATCCCATCTGGCCTGGGAACGCATTAAAGTCCCACAGGAGGAGATGGAAGATGTGGCTGGAGGAATGTACGTCTGGGCTACTCTGCAGGCACTGCGACCCAGATAAACAGCAGTAAATGGTTAGACAAATCTTTTTTCTTTTTTTTAAACATTTTGGCTTTCCATCCACAGTTTAAGATCTAAAATAGTCTCACACTGGACTTTTTCAGGACTTTTTCTGCTATCAGCTTGAAGGAAGATCAACATTTACCATTTGAATGATATGTATGACACAGCTGTGTGTTGCAGCAGGAGGCTGAGGGGTTTTCCTTATATACCACTTTTATTTCTGTTTTAGCCTCAATGCTTGGATGTCTTTTCACCTTCAAATCCTCCAATAAACTGTTTGCTGTGTACAGAGAGGGGTTGGATTTGAAATGGAAAAAAAGAGGATTAAAGGAAGTGTCAAAAGCAAAGACAAAAACCTTATCATCTCCTCAGAACATCTCATACCCCCGCACACAAACACAACAACACATCCAGGAAATAGACTTGGCAGTCAGTCAAACACTTTATGTGTCTAATTCTTCTTCTGCTATCTTCAAATCAGGACCTGAATGCTTTTCCAACACCGCTTCAAACCATTTTCTAAAGCTATTTTACATGCTTGGTTTGACCTTAAATTTGGCTACTTTATCCTCACTGATTGGTGCTGGCATAATTATTTGCATATAAATTTAAGTTCATTAATATTTATGGAAATCAATCTCGACAAAATGATGGAAATGTCACAGCCTGTTAGATAGTAAACACTTTACCTGGCTAATCCCTCCCCTGCCGTGTCTCCTCCTTCATCTTCACCTCTTGCTAATCTCTCCCCTCCTGTTTCACTCCTTTATCTCTCCCCTCTCTCTGCCTAACCTTTACCTCCCTTTTACTTCACTTTGCTCATCCCTCTCATCCGCCCTCCCGCAGAGAAAAATGGTAATATGCAATGAGCGACATTTTTTTCTCTCTATTTCCTCCCCTCTTTACCTCCATCTCTCTCAAGCGGTCAATCTATCCATGTCTTAATCCCTCTGTTTTACCTCCGATTCTCCATCTCCCTGCTTCCCTTCCTCCCATGGGATGAACATACTGTTTAGTTATTGATAAACTTACTGTAGCTGCACATTTGCATAAATATTCACCAGTCTGCCTCTCAGTGCAAAAGGCAAAAGCTTATGACTGTGAAAACCCCCAAGGAGAAACAAGCACGCACACACACACACACACACACACACACACACACTAACTGCATAAAAACTAAAAAACAGACTCCAGAGCCCTGTGATGTTGTTAAGAAGATGCTTGGGAAAAGATGAAAGGCAGAATGGATTTATGGGGAGGTGGAAATTCTCTCTATGTGGGGAAGTACAGTAAGGAGAAGTGTGTGTGTGTGTGTGTTTATGAACACGTTGCTCCTTGGGTGTGTCTGTGTTTGTGGACCTCCTATGGAGCCTCTGTCCGTTTCATATAGCATCTAATGCTTTTAAATATTGGATACGTCGTTGTATAATGTTGGGTTTATTACATTTGAGAGTTAACCTGTGTTATGTTCGGGCTTCGGTATTTTAAAGGAATAGTTTTGGGAAATATGTGTAATCGCTATCATGCAGAAAAGGGTGTCTGCCAGTTAGCATAGCAGTTGCCAGGAAATCAGTGGAGACGCTAGTAAGTTATTGCTTCCGGCCAGGAAGTAGTCTGGTACATAAACCCACAGCATAACAGTAAATTGCTGTTAAACTACAGTTTTTGTATGGATTAAACATAACGTGTTAATTGTAAGTTTAGAGTCACTGATAGGATAACCTTTAGACAGAGTCATGCCAGCTGTTTCCCAGTTTCCAGTCTTTATGCTAAGCTAAGCTAATGGCTCCTGGTTGTAGCTTCATAGTTACTGTACAGACAGAAGAGTGCTATCAATCCTCTCATGAGCGTGATGAAGTGGTGAAAATCAATTCGGGGCAAAAATGCTAATAAACAGTAAAGGTGCTGCAGGAGTCAGCAACCACAAGCTGTGACTTATACAGCATCATATCAAAAATGTCATATTCAATTGGTGTCCTTGCACTTAAGGGTTTTAAACAATCAATACTTACTCAATGAGAGTATATACCATCTCATATCTGAAACTGATCGGAGACCCTGCGGATAAAAGTTCAATTACAGTGAACTCTTTGCCAAATCAGCCAGACAGGATCAATTCAGTTCCAGAAGTTAATATTTCGCCTCTGCCCTCACTTAAGGGAATTAGGAGTGAAATTTTGTATCAATTTTGCATCCTTAAGAGGCGCTCTTGTGCAGGAAACAGGCCGCCTCCGGCGAGGTATTTTGACGCACTGGATCACTAATTGCTCATGTTGGTGGGTGACTTAACTGCGAGTTGGCCGGTGTCTGTTTTTGAGCAGGAGAAAAACAGTAGACTGGTCCGAAACTTTCTCATATTATAGTAAACAATATACTATGTTTCTAACATTTGACAGGCAATGCAGTGTCAGAATCGTGATTCATATTTGATCAGTACTTCCTAGTCTGACAGTTTGAGCTGAGTTTAGTGAACCTGGTGAGTTGCATTTCACAGGCTAATTTGCATAAAGTAGAAGTCGAGTCGTGTTTATGCTAATACAGATACGGAGAAAGGTCTGTCAATTCGTTGCGGTGTATCCATCCTGCACTGTGCAGCCAGATCTCCTGTTCTCCACAGAAAATGAATATATGCAATTGGCTTGATATCATCACACCCAGTCTGAAGGTGCAGCAACACTGGATCCTCCATGTTGAAAACAGATGAGCCAAAACCAAACACCGCCCTGCTCGCAGTACGTCAGACAGCAGCCAGAGCTTTGATTGATCCGGTGCATCCAGATGCATCATCGCTGGATTCTGTGTGTCTGCACCATGACTCCTCCTTTACTGGTCTCTACTCATTTTCAATCGCTCTACTGTGTTATGTGTTAGTTCTGCCTGCTGAGAGCTTCTGGCAAAAGATGTCTCAGTAACCAAGTAAGCCCTGAGTTGGTGATTTGCACATCAAAGGAAATCTAGACGTCTCGTTTAAAAAGGGCTACATTTGGTTGAAAATGGCTATACTTAAATGTGAAGCTTGTCCCAACTACACATTGAAACATAGTCATTGAAATGCTGTTTAAACAGTGATAACACGTGGCCTAGATATCTAAAAAACTTTCACTTTTCAGACAAATTTAGCCCACTTTTCACACTGACGTCAAACAAGACACAAATCCCCAAATCAATGCTTCCTGGGAAAGTTCCACGCAGGTGTAGACAGCGGAGAGAGTTTACTACCTTTTAGTGTCGGTGCCATGAGGCGTCCTGTGCTTCCAATTACAGACAGAAAAACAGCAGTGTCACAGCTGATTTAACTGTTCAGATCATTCGCCCCTCATTCCTCAAATACACAGCCTTTCATTCTCTGTAGCTCTTGAGATAATCTTCCGCTTTCCTGCTGGTTTGTTGTTGGCACAGACGCCTGCCAGCAGCATCATGGCAGAGAGCACCGAGCCTGATGAGATTAGTACTCCTAATTTAAGAAGTGAAATACATTTAGATTTCCCTGAATAAAAGGCAGCACTTATCCAGTGAAGTAATCTTATCTTCTCTCCCGCAAATTTAAGACACTGACACCAAACTGAAAAAAAATGCTTGTTGTACAAGAACTCCCCCTGGTTTGGTGTGTCAGTACTATGTAAATTTCATCATTAATATTAAAATGTCAGACTCATTGCAGGCAGATCCTTTTTTTTTCTTTTTTTGGACAGCTCCAAGTCTTAATGTGTGCAGTGATGCTGCAGTTTTGCTGGCACCTTCTGTACAAAGCTATTGCAACACTTTTACACAGCGGACATGAGGTTACTGAATTGACAGCATCAAGACAAATTTTGTCCCCTTCAAGAAAGATGCTCGCGTGTCTGAGTGCAGGCAAGAAACTTCGCTTGGCATGCGTGAAATCAATGTTTTCACACCAAAGGTTATGTGTTCCCTACAGCGACCGTCTTACTGTGTTACTGTGCGTCTGCGTCTGGGTGTGTGAGTGTGTGTGTGTGTGTGTGTGTGTGTGTGTGTGTGTGTGTGTGTACCTGCAGGCCCTTGGCCGTCAGAGTGCGGGGGTTGGCCACATAAGTATGTAAGCGTCCGTCCACTCCTCTCAGCAGCGGTTCACTGTCTCGGACATACTGCAGGTCTCTGGATGTCCGCAGGTCGACTACCTCCATGGACTGACTAACATTCTGAACCTAACACACACACACACACACAGTTCATATTATGACTGATTACTGCTAGTATCCTGCATCGCGAGAAATGCCTATGATTGGTTTTGGCTGGTGTCTGATTACTGCCACCTGTTATTTGTTTTCAAACACCTGTTGTTTGCCTGTGAATATGATTCTGTGGTGACGTGACGGAATATTGAGGGTTGGTTCACCCAAACACTAAAAAGACAAATTTTCTTACGCATACCTCTCTTGGTATCTGGCCAAGGAGCCAAGCAGATGGTTTTGGTTTTATCTGTCCAGGAGGATATCCATCTGTGAGATTTCTGCTTCCACCCCATTACAGCAGAGATAAAAATTTAATTTCATGTGTGCTACTTACAGCACTGAAAACGGCATTTAGAAAGTTTGTGTCAAAGACATTGTCCTAGTTTCTCTGGTTAATCCACAGAACACATAGGGGCTATCTATTCTTCTGTCTTTAGATATTTTTTTTTCAGGTTTAGATCATTTCAAACAGAATTGCTTGTATGTGTATGTGTGTGCATCCAAGAGCTGCTGCATGACATAAGTGGGTTTTAATTACTGAGTTAATTACTTTGACATAATGTAGCAGATATATTTTGTGCTTGTTGTAAAAGAACAGACTACCTAGCAGCTCTCTGAGGCTGCTCAGCAAGCTAACATGCTCACAATGATAATGCTAACATGCTGATGTTCAGCAGGTATCATGTTTATCATGCTCAGCATCTGAATTTAGCCTGTTAGCATGATAACCTTTGGTAATTAGCGGCAAATTCAAGTACAGCTGAATGTCATTAGTTTTACAGGTTATTTGGTGCCAGAGGATGGCGCTACACTGAACTAGAAGTCATTTCTTTATCTTCGTGAGAAAGCAGAGCCAGTTTTAACTTTTTACAGTGAGGACTGTGGATTATCCAAATGAAGGAAGACACTGATTCCAGAGGGACAAATTGCTACTGAATCTTTTAAATGAAATGTTCTAAAGCAGTGAGCACCACAGACAAAATTACTTTCACCTAAATGTTAAAGGGGAGGCAGCAGAAATCACCGGGAGAGAGAGAGATGTGAAATCTGAAATAGATGAAGGCTGTAGAGAATATATTTTTTACAAAGACTCTACTGAGGTTTTTAAATGAAGCGTTGAACACATACAAATACACTTGTTTGCATGTGTTTAGAGCTCTGATACAGCTGCCTCTCGCCGCCTGTAGTCACCATGTTGCCCCGCCCACAGCACTATGTGATTGGTTGCACGTCACGAGTAACGGCCCATCGACACTGAAGGTGTACTGTGCAACTGGACGCATGCGTAGACTGGAGCTGCTCCATTGAGCGAGCGGAGCGAAGGCAGCAGAAGCTGAAGCTGCAAAAATACTACAATCACATGATCTAAAAAGTAGATTTGGAGTTTGAATTGCTTTATTTATTTATGATTAAAGCTTCAAAGCCTCAAACTATTCGGTATAGCCCTAAAATAGACAAATCAAATCAGTGTTTTTGGGTTACATGCAGTCTATATTTAGGGTGAACCAACCCTTTAATATTCCAACCACCTCAGCTCGACAACATGATGCAAAATCACGCAGATCATATTTCTCTTTGAAGGAGGCCCCCATTAGATCCATTTAAACATGAGACTCTCAGAGAGAATATGTTCTGCTCTAAAGAAATAAACACTCCCACGCTTCTTCTCATTAACCACCCTGAAATGCTACCAGATGCATCAAATATCTTTTAATACTGAATGGAAAAACGAGCATGTGGAAAAAAAAATCTATTATAAAAATGACCCAGATATCCAGAAGTGATATGCAAACAAACAAACACTAACACAAAAAAAAAAAAAAACCCACCCACACATCTCCTGCTATAACACATGCTGGGGAGGACATAAACACACACACCCACACACACGTTCACACGCACAGCAGGACCTAGGTATCACTTCCAGAGAAGCGCTGAGCTAATTAAGATTCATAAATACAGAAGCCTCCCAACAGGAACAGAGCGGGGAGCGAGGAGAAGACGTAATTCCAGATAGTGCTCATCTACCGTTTTCTCAATGTCTTTGTGGAAAGACAGCACAGAATGTAACACCAGCAGTGAATGACACAAAGAGTTATAATCGTCATGACGTTATTGTGCGATTACTTCGGCGAGAACACAGGCTATAGCATCGTAATGTGTGAGCCTTGCAGTAGTGCAAGCTTCGGGAAATCTTTGCTGGTCTGATGGTGTTCAATAATTCATCAACTTCTGTCACAAATCACTTTTATTTCTCTCTTGGGACGCACATATGCTGCGCATTGGGAGAAATGTGCTTACGCAGCCATATGCATATCCTCACATAAACACACACATATGCAAACACGTATATGAACCCACAGACATTGAGATATACAAATACTCATATACAGAGCTGCATCCTGCAAATAGAGCAAAGTGTTTCTTCCCCACCCATCTGTCAGTGTTTCCTTTGAGTTTAAGCTCTTTTGGCATGTTGAATGACTGGAAGTCTTTAGAGGATACAGCTACTGATGTATCAGGGATACATCTGTCAGTGAAACCTGAGTGTGTGTGTGTCTGTTCATGTGTGTTTCAGCAAGTGTCAAAACAAAGAGACAGTCCAGTGAATATTTCATTCCAGTACACTGCCTCTCCCCTGCGCTGCATCGCAATGCTGACCACTGGAACGTGCAGGGATGCACTCAGAGTCAGACGAATGCAAACAAACAAACACACACACGCACACCTGTTCAGTCAGCAGGCGTAGCTGTCGACTCCGAGGGTCTCGTTTGCAGAGGTTTCGTGCCGGAGCGACCACCGTGCAGACACACCTGCCGTCGGGATCTGAAGCCGTGCTGTACACCTGCCAGCCCTCCTCTGAGCCCGGGTACAAACCCTGCACACAAACAGGCTCTGTGTTAATGAGGTCACTGCCTGTCAGCTGCGCTTTCAACAGGGGAGAATGTCAATAAAGTGAAGCTCAAAATAAATTATGGGATTTAATTGTTTGGTTTTTCTGTTATCAGTGGGTCACATTTTGGCACATATCAGCGTCGTCTCTATTGAATTTGAAACACACATTTTGATTTCAGTCTGAGTTTTGCATTCCACCTGACCTAACTGACTGATCATTTAAGTCATTTGTCAGGCAAAAATGACAAAGAAATCACTGGCTCCAGCTTCTCAAACATGAGGATTGGACACTTTTGCCTTTAAAAATCATACTAAATAAAATATCTTTTGATGTTGGACTAATCATTGGACAAAACAAGGAATTTCAAGTGACAGTGGACTCTGTGATGGCCAATTTTCGAGTCCTTTCTATGTTCCCAGATTTATATGCCACATAATGGGAGCATACCAAAGGGTCCTATGTTCCCGGGGTTCGGGTTCGGATTTTGAGCCAAACACAATAGGAGGGTTAATGTGTGTTAACAGAATATTGAACTTTTTGACATTCAATACACTAAACAATTCTTTGATTAACTGAGAAAATAATCAAGAGATTAATATATTATAAAATATCATTACTTTGAGCCACACTCCATAGAAAATTTACTTGTTTAAATAGTTGTATAACATCAATGCATAGATCATAATTTCCCAAACAAAATGGAACAAAATCAGGTAACTTGTCACCAGCCACCTCTCCTAAAGCTTGATGGAATCTATAAAATCTGAAACATGTCCCCTTCCACCAAGTCATTGTGACCAAGATAACACGATACACTCATTCATTCACACATTCATTAAATGTGCTTCTACTGCCTCTCATATACACCATGTGTTCAAAGGAGGAGTATTAGTATAGGAGCTAGCAGTACAGGAGACGTGTGCAGGAATCGTCTTGAACATGTGTGTATTTTGATATGAAGGCAGCAATGTGAAGGACACTGACAAATAACAACTGAAGGCAGTAAATCATGCTGTGCTTTTTTTAAAGCAACACTAAAGTGACTGCCAAAGCTACATTTCAAAGGCCCTGAAGTGCATGTTTTATTATTTATTTTTTGTGTGTTTGCTGTGTATTTGTTAGTTTGCGGGAATCTGTTTTTGTGAAGTGTTTTTCAAAGGGACCAATGAGTCACAGTACTGGAGCAGTTTTCTTTTGTGCATTTTCTAACACAACACACATTCTCTCAGCATTTCAGCATGTTATTCAGGTCACGCTGTAGTTGAAAAGGTGGACAAATATTTTCCTTTTAAAATATTTCTGTCTTATTCCATCGTGATGGTAAATCTCAGCACGATTTCAGGGACTCGTTTTTTCTGCGTTTTTTGTTTGCCAATCTGTTTTTGTGAAGTGTTTTTCAAACGGGCTCAAATGAGTCATATACTGAAGCAGTTTCTTTTGTGCAACACAACACACTTCTCTCAACATGATATTCAGGTCACCCTGTAGAAAGAAGTATGGGCAAATATTTTCCCTTTACAATGTTTCGGTCTAAATCTCAGCAGGATTTCAGGAGCTCTTGAATGGACTCATATTGTGATATAAGTGTCCATTTAGGTTTGTAAAAAGGAGAGTGCATGCTCTTTGCACTTTATTGTACTTGACTGCACCATAGACGTCCGTGTCTAAATTGGATATTTCTCGTCTGCAGCAAAAATCAGCTGTGACATCTCCCACATGTCTGCGTCCAGGAAATCTTGCAGCAGAGCTGGAGAGATTCCACCCTCGGCATCCACAGCCGGAGCTGCTGTTCTCTCTGGCAAAAAGTCACCGGTTCCCCAGAGCGCCCAGAAATCTGCACAAAAAAATGATTTCTCCTCTCCTCAAAGTCCATACTAATGCACCACTTTGCTCCCGCTGATGCTGGCACCATTTAATTCACATATCAAATGCACATTTTACTGATTTTTCTTGTGACAATTACATTGTTTTCATAGCATTTGATGTTAACGTATATTTTGGTTACTTGAATATATTGCAAGATCCATGCATACAGTATTATTGTAGAATGTTGACATTAAAATACAACTAAATGTATAACCTTGAAATCTTTAACTTGATGAAAACCTGAATTTACGTGGTTTAATTATCACCTCTTTGAGCTATCCGATTCAAATGTCTAAAAGTTGATTTAACTTGATAAGCTGTTTTTTAAGGAGGAATTTGACTTAAATTAGAAATTTATCATATGACTGACAGAAGGGTTGGATCAATTTCATGGTAGCCCAGGTTTTAAAATCGCAGAAAACACTGTCATCTTGAATTTTGGTGTCTGTATTGCAGCAACCCATCCAGTCTGAGCAACAACAGGAATTTGATTAACTGAAGTTGAGCAGCTTGAAGAGTGAACACTTAAATCTGGTTTTCAGGCCAATTCTACTGTTTTGGTTCACTCTCACTGCTCTTATAGCATTGTTTACGGACACAGCAGGCATGTTTTTTTCCTATTTCTCACATGAATTCAGACTATATAAATTCAGATAGATGATTCTATCTAAGTAAAATATTTTAATGCAACAAATTCAGTGGCATTTAAATTTGCAACATTAGGTATTCAGTTTCTAAGATTAAAAAACTGTGAACAGAGATTAATTGCTTCCGTGTTCCAGCACACAGAAAGACACATACATTTATCAGTAGTTCAAAAACCTCACCTAAGTTGTAATATAATGAGTCATGTTTACTTTTTTTAATTTTTGGACTTATTTGGGAACTCATTAAGTAGTGTTGAGGTGACAGCAATTGTTCTCCGGGGTCTAAACGTTGGACCCAGGTCACAACACGTTAAATTAGAGCATCATGAGCTCATTTTTGGTGAGATTTAACCAGGTCCTCGGTTTGACCTACTTAGTGTTCACATTTTAGAACAATGTAAAAGCATGGCTGAGCTCAATCTGACACATAACAGCCTGTCACAGTAATCTCACTGAGAAGCTGCCCTACAAACCCTGAAAAAGAGTAACACAGACAGAGGAGGAAGCTGGGAGGATGGAGGCGAGAGAGGAGGTGCGGGAAGGGGAGGTGGAGGCCTGGAGGGAAACATCTGATAAATCAATCAGCTGGGTTTGGTGTGGTAACCTTGAAGTCCCGTTTACAATGAAACTGATGGGGGGGGGGGTTAAAACAGGAGGACGTGGACAGGAAGAAAATATAAACATTGTTGTGCTGCCTGCTCAATGTAATTAAACAGAGAAGGACATATGGCACCTAAGGGCTCATTTCACACATGGGAGAAATGATAAAACTCGACTCAGGCAAGTTATTCAGCTTATTCTACACACAAAAGCTAAATGTCTCAGTGTTCCCTACTTATAGGGTAATTCTGCAGTTGCCAGGGGGTAAAGATGGTGGAGTAGTTCAACAAACTTGAAAAGAAATATATTTAAAGCACATAGGCCTATGTACACATTGAGCCAGCTGTAACACCTGAACACCAGGCACCTAGTGTGAAAACTAGTTAGCAGACAAACAGGGACGCCTCAATTCTCAGCTAAAAGTAATGGATAAATGGCTGAAACAGAAAGCTAAAATGAATGGCGAAGTGGTTGAAATATCTAGCCAAAGGTTATGAATTAGCAGTTGAAATAGGAAGCTAAAAGGTATAGCTTAACAGTTGAAATACCTATAAATAGTGGGAAAAATGGTTAAAATAGAAAGCCAAAAGTAATGGATAACCAAACCAACCTAAATATTGGCCGTTCAATTGTATAGAAAAAATGGAACAGTTCACTTTTATATAATAAATAGTGTTAAATAACATCCAGTTTAAAATCAATTCTAATGAACACACTTTGAACATGATGGGAGGTGTCCATAATGAGCTCCTCTGACAGGACTGCGAGCGTAAATCAGACAAATAAAGCCGAGAAGCACCGATCTAGCTCACAATTATTTTCACATGTCGTCAAAGTGACTGTAACATAACAGCTTAAGATTTAGGAGATTCTCTAGCTGTCATCTCCTGAAGCTGCACAAAATAGCAACACTGCACCTCTAACATCTCCATCTGTTCTCAGCCAGTTCTTTTGTGTGCGTCTGTGGTTGTGTGTAGGCGTCTACTTGCATGAAACAGAATGCACTTTGCTGAACTTGCAAAGTACTGCCACATAGCAGCTGTGAGGCGCCTCTAGAGCCAGAAAACTAAATCATGCAAAGCCCAAGTGTGCACAAATACACAAACACGGGCACACAAACACACACGTACGTACCCATACACAGTATACTGTGGGTACAGAGTTAAGAGACCTGCATGTGCAGTGGTCCAGCATCTGCACGTCTGGGGTTGCCAAGGTGTTGCTAGGGCAACAAATCGCTGGCTGTCCCATGGGTGAGTCAGCCTTCCCCAGGAGAAATATCACCCCAGTAAGTCTGAGAGAGAGCAATCCCATTACCCCTATGTGTGTGTGTGTGTGTGTGTGTGTGTGTGTGTGTGTGCAGCAATGGCAGTTTACTGTACATGTGTTCTTTATGACTCATATCAACAGAAAAGGTTATTTATTTATATATCGGTGCTATTTATTCCTCATATTTGCAACACTGTGCTCTATTTTCTGCAAGCATTTATTTCTTTCTGTTTCTATTTTCATCTATTTTCTGCACCAATAAAAAGATCAAACATCTCCTGCATGTAACCTAAATTTTCCTGAATGTTTCTGATCCTTACATTTGACTCTTTTTCAAGGTGTTTTGCTGCAATTAAAAACAGCAATTTCTCTCATCAACTGCAAATAATATCAGTGTCAAATAATGAGAGCTTATGCAACAAAGGCATTGGGTGTTGTGAATAAAACAGCTGATTGAAGCATGCACTGAAAAATCTCACTGACTCCTGCAAATTTTAGAGAAAGATGAACTTCTGGTGATCATTTTTTGTTGTTGTTGTTGTGGAAAAATAAATAGTACAGCATGTGTGTTTAGAAAGTGTATATACACAATACATACACTGACGATCCGCTCATGTGTGCCCTCAGGGGAGATAATGGTTCCATTGAGTCCAACCAGAGACGGCAGAGTCTGGGACATCCAGTTAGTTACCATAGCCATGGTGCTGAGCACCGCGCCAATCTTCAACATGGGAACACTCATCCTGACACGCACACATTCACACACCACACACACACTCAAACAGAAACTCTGGCTGGCTCTCACACACAGTCCAAACTGTCGACAGTGGTCATGCTAAAAACATCATGATGCCACAGGTAAAATGTGCTCGCGCAGGGTTCAGCTCTACAATCCAAAGTCAGTGTTTTGTGATGAAACCACAGCTGGGAAAATCTGCTGAAGTCTGCGCTCCTACACTGCCACAGGTTAGAGGATAAATCCTGGAGCACAAGCCACTCCAGATGCCTCCATGTGTCGCATGCAGTCCCAACATCCAACGGCTCAAGCTGCAGGAGACGCTCCTGGAAACAGCTGGTTAGGTCCTACTGAGCTGTGTGTGTGTTTCCTGGACTCCTTCCTTCGTCTGGCAGTAAGATGCTGTGGCTGAGCCAGCGCTGCTCTCTCATTTATCCACTAACTCTCTGCCTCTCCCTCCCTCCACCCTCCCTCTCTTCCTCTCAGACCCACTCCTCCATCTCTCCCTATCACTCTTTCTCTTACCTATTCTCACGACTCATTCATCAAATGAGCACATTCCTTTAAACCCTTAAATAATATTTGCTTAGATAAACAAGTGAACAACATAAAATAGCAAGATGACAAAATCTCACTGAACATTTATCCCTGTTTCTTGCTTTTGTTGTCTATTTTCCAACCCATAACCCTTTTCTCCTTATTTTCCGGCCTGGTAATGTTTCGTTTTCATTTTTATTGAACACATTGATTTCTATTCCTCTCTGCTCATTTCCTCCTATTTTCCTTTATATTGATTAAACGTAAACGCCTACAAAGCGAAACGTCGGAATTGACCTGTCCCTGGTCCATGTGTGTCTGTGTCTTTGTGCCTCATGTGCAAACTGACACAACACTGCCACCTCGTGGCCTGCCGCACTTTCCAACCACAAATTCAGTATGCAAGCTGCTTCACACTAGATTTGATCAAAACTTGAGATGAAGTACAAGATGTTCCGAACATGCTTTATTTGATCTGTCTCCGCCGCATTTCTGTGGAAGCAACAAACTCCCAAAATAAAAATCAGCCAATGTGCCAATATTGTTTCTGTCTGCACAGATGAAAAGGAGCTAGTTAGTGAATCTGCTTAATAGCAGAATTATGTCCAATTTCCACACGATACACTACATACTATATACAGAATATACTATGGGCTAAATTAAATTAAATTATAGTGTTTTTGCAGACGGTGTACAAAAACTGATATAATTAAGCATTTCATGAACCATCAGAAAATGACCAATGCATGAAAAAACTGCAACCATACAACACTGCCAATTCAATGTTACAAAGACAATTAAAAAAATATTTCTCCACCGAGCTGTTTATCCATTTATTATTAAATACAATAATGATTACTTCTTTTTTAGTCTGTGTAAAGACTGCCTTGAATATACTTTTAGTGAAATGTTATCTTAACCCTTGTGTTTTGTTGACTTCGGCTTTACTTCATTGTTACACACTACAACACTTTCCCGTTGAGACAAACTGGGCCTGCACTTTGATGAAGGTGACAAAATATGGAAATGACCATAAAATGTTAATACACGAAATAAGGAAATATTTCATTTCATTTATATGCCATATGGGCTATAGCATGGCCTATTTGCTAAAGTCATTCATGTCATTCGGAGAGGTCGTGCTGCTGCTATTTAGCCTTGTTTTACTGCTACAGACATCAAACAGGAGTAATTTTCCGTTGCATACTTGTGAAGTTCAACATCAATGCATTTTTCAGAAAATTAGGGAAAATTATGAAGTATCAAGCTGATGAAACAATCATAAGAATTACTTATGAGCTGTTTAAGAGGGTCGGGGGTGTCGAAGACCCCCCAGAGAAGATTAGTGTTAATAGCTGACTGTGTGAGAGCGCTTCTCATGGTACTATGGTACAAGATGAGCATCCATTTACTGCAGTGCAACTACAAAAGAACACAGCTATTCTGTGGTTCACGGCTGAAGCGATTATGTGTCGACAATTTAACTAACCAACGCTAAATGTTTTATTGCCTTTGTTCTCATCAGCGGTTACATGCTCATGCTTTCTTGTCTCAGTAAAGAGCCCCCAGGATACACATGTATTATACATAAAACGGCCTTTAGCGAATACGATGAACTAACATGAATATTTCAATCAGCAGCACTTAGGGGTAACACAGTTGTCGGGGAAATGGAGGGGTACAATAGCAGCAACACGACAAATGAGGGGTGTGACACACCTTCAGGGTATTTATGGCCACAGACTCAAGTAGCTCTGTCTTTGCATTTGTAGGAACTTTCATCTGAAAGTTGCAAAGTTGCAAAATACATAACAGATAAAACAAGAAAGAACAAGACTGAAACCTAAAATAATGAATGAGCCAAAAGAAGGCACATCAAAAGTCACAATAAAAGATAAAGATGAAAGTGATATTTCTGAGTACAAAATGCAGTAAAATAAATTTCTAATAATAAAAGTGTTTTAGGAGTAAAGGAAGGCTCTGAAGATGCTGGCAAGAACTCCTCTGGCAGCAAATATTATATTTATCTAGTCCTTTTTATGCCGTTGATCCATCAAGCATTTCATTTCTTTGGACACAGTGTAGAAAGGCTCAGAGAGATCCATGGTGAAAGCGAATGTAATTTTCAACAAGATGTGTGTTATGGGAGATACGAATACGCTTCACATGCAAACAGATGCATGCTTTAAATGTGGGAATTGAAAGAGCCAAGAAAAAGTGCTACACTATTTGCCAAAGTGTGTATTACAACCCTAAACTTCACTTTTTCATGCTTTGAAGTCCAACACAAATAGAGTTAAAAATTAGATAAAAAGAGCGGACTTCATCTCATCATAGGACAAGTTTATAAAGTCTCCATCCACTTTATCTCTAGACATCTGATGTAAAGTTGGAAAACTGGCTTGTCTGACACACTCCATATTCTAACACAGAGATTAAAAGTTGCAGGTGTGGACACAGTGTCTTCTTACCTTACATGAACAGACAGTTAACAGCAGCTGCAGCACCCACAGGACTTCAGGTGGACCCATCACCACCTCCTTCAGGCCTCCCCAGTCTTGACCCAGGTTTGGCTAACCGCAGGCATAAAAAACAAAACACACACTGTGACCCCGCAGAGCACTTAGAAGAAGGTCCGACGTCTAGTTCAGGTACCTTTGGGAACTGTACACCTCCCTTAGTTAGCCTCGGGGCTGTGGACTACTGTTGTGGCCGAACGGGAGCGACTGAATCCCCTCCGGCTGTGGAAGAAGAACACAGTCCTAGTGTTGGCTGCATGCTGAGGAGAGCCACTCAGGCGCCAACTGCAGAGGACAACTGTCACAGAGAAGGTGAAAGAGGGGGTGTAGGGAAGGAGGAGTTGGAGAAAAGGATGATTATCTGTTACGTCAACACAGGCAGTGGGTTACACTTTAACTGGTGTGTGGGTGCACTTGTGAGTGACAGATTGCATGTGAGATAGCACTGTCGATCATTGGGGATATGAATTTTCTACCCGTTTTATGTTAATTCCATGTCTTGTATTAATGCAGAGCACTTGGTGCATGTGATTTATTTTTTTAAGCGCTTTGAGCTGCAATTCTTGTATGAAAGGTACTGTACAAATGAAGTATTATCAAAGTTGATGAAGTCCCATTGTAGAACCAGTTTCAGTTTGTTTAGAGTGCAGTGTTGCACCATATCGATATGGCTGAGTATTATTTCAACCTCTTTTAAGGTGAAACAACAACGACAACAAAAAATTGATCTGAACCTATAGTAACAAAAGATCAATGGTTTAAATCATTTTTCAATGTACTTTAATGCATAGACTATTGGCAAGAAATTGTGATGGGCAATTTCACTATTTTCTAACATTTTACACATCAAAGGTTCAGCAGGTTAACTGACAGTCAAAATTGGTTGCAGCCTTAAATTTTTTCATAGTACTGATGGAATATCTGAGTTTCGGAACCAATCCCAAATATTTTTTTTAATGCATTTGAGGAATATAAACAAATCTACAATACCCCATTTTATGCATTTAATGCCAGCTCTCAGTTCTTGAGAGTCACTACAAAACAGTCCCTACAATACCCTGCCCAAATGAAATACGACAAAGATAAATAAATTAAAAGAACAGGCAAGAGATTCTGAAGTATTTGTCAGCAATGATTAATTGATGTATAAGAGGGTGAAAACATGACTAAAAGGTATGTTCATGCAAGCCCCCCTTAGGCTGCACATTAATTAGACACTGCAAAATGAAACTACTTAAAGAACAAAACCACTTGTAATGGTCATGTTGTTACACAAATTAAAACGGTTTAATCTCTGTTAAGTGGACAGTTTAGACTCACCTACAGGCTCAGTTCTCTATTGCCTGGACTTAGGAGTTTTGCAAGTTTTAGCTGTAGCTTTAGCCTACATTATCAGCTGTATTTACATTTAACGTCATATTGTTTACAGTAGTATTATTTCATAATGATACGATTATTGGCATATTTTTAACAATCATGCAGGCTACTTTAAGATTTCAAATATAAGTAGGATTTACTAAACAGAACTAAACTAGAAAACTATTTAAACTACTAAACTATAAACTATTTTACATTATTTTGAATAAACTTCAAAATATAATCAAATAGCCAGTATGAGTGTTTCAATCAAAAGTTAAGCTAAGCTGTGCTTAAAGCTAACTGCTACTGCAAGCATCTTTCTTAGTTAGCTAGTTTAGCTATAAGCTAATCGTTGGCATAGGACATGTTAGCATGAAATTTTAACCTACTGTTGGAGCCTGGTTGAAGTCAGAGAATCGGGAACATTATTAATTTAACCTCTCAGGACCATAAATATCAGCACCGTGTTTTCCCGTCCAATTCTGGTAGAGATATTTCACTCCTGGCCGAATTTTGAGCCAGCAAACGGACTACAGGCATTGGAATCATTAGCCTCACCGTCAACTGTTAGTGGGTTAAAACAAATTAAGAGATAAAACTTCTCATTTTTACCTTTCTCCTGGCTGTCATGTTATCCATGTGGACACTGACATGTATCTTCAGTACACTGACTGAAAAGATATAAAATGTTAAACACTGCTGAACCAGTGTTAAGCTGACAAGGTCGCAACCCTGTTAACCACGATGTAACTGACTTTCATGTCACGCCATCAATATTTCATGGATGAAAATTAGCGGCTAAACACTCCTGGATGAGCGGATCTCATCTGTTTCACCTCATTAAAGTTTCAGCATCATTGGAAATGGCCCCGTTTCTGTTAGATGTACTGCAGATGTCAGGACAGAGAGCAGAGCAGGGAAAAGATTAAAGAAGAGAGACTGGAGAGAGATAAGGGTCAACAGAAAGTGATGGATGATGGAAGGCAGCCACAGAGAATATGGATGGTGTTTGCACAAAAGCCTTGCTAACAACAGAATACTAATGTTAACACATTGTACACACACACACACAACCATCTTAAATACAATTCACTTATAGTTGAAGTTAAGGGAACACCTGGCTTCCTGCCAAGCCAAAGTCAGCTTTCCATCCTCACAATTTAAACTGCCCAAATTCTGTTGGAGTTGGTTCAAAATGCAGTTTCTGGCCTTTTAACTGCAACTCAGAGCACAATTCATGCATTTTATTATACCTCCACTAGCTTCCAGCTGCTTTAAAAATATAATTTAAGATTTTACTCATCAATTACAAGGCATTAAATGGATTGGCGCCAACCTATTTTTCCTGACCTTGTCATATCACTCTACTTTGAGTGAAGCCCTTTTAAGAATTGACATGCATTATATATGGCCATCAAGCATCAAACACATTGCACGAGTAGTGGAAATAATGGACGAAATGCAGATCTAAGTCTAATCAATAGCCATAAAGGCTCTGTGAGGCTGTGCTTAAGTGCTTTGAACTAAATGCTAACAAGCTCACAGTGACAATGCCAACATACTGATGTTTAGTAACTGTAACGTCAACCATGTTCACCATCCTACTTTAGCATGTTAGCATGCTAACATTTGCTAGCACTAAATGGGAATTTCATTTGGGTTTATGGTTTTGGGTCATAAACCCGGCTCTTGGACAAATTAAAACTTAAACATCATGCTGCATGATGAAAAGTGTTCAGTTAGTACAATTCAGGGAAGTCATTAATCCACACCATGAACATCTGCACCATAGTCATTGACAATCTATGCTGCTGTTGTTGAGACATTTGACTAAAATACATCAACCTCATGTTGACACCAAAGAAAAAGGGGATCACTTAATTCAATATGCTTCATCCTGTGCAGATCATGAATGTTTATACCAAATTTCATGGCAAAGTGTCAACTGACTGACATCACCATTTTTAAAAATACCTTTTAATTGACTTTCATTATACTGTATGTAGTCACCAAGCACCCTGTGACCATAGTAATACAAGTGCAGTATGAATACAAGGAAAAACGGATCAAAGTGCAGACCTGATGAGGGAATTCCTGGTTGGAATGCAGCAAAGGTTCATCTTTCTGTTCTTCAAACCTTTTCTCTGTTGGCTTTGCTTCAAAAAAGGCATTCAATAACACTAAATCTCATCGAATTAACTTAAATGTACATTATGTACTTTTATTAAAATATGTTACTCAGTCACTTCCCCACACAACTATGCATAGAAAGACCTTGAGGCAATCAAATACCACAGTTTGCTTTGTTATGTTGAAAAAATATAGAACACAGCTTCACAATATTAAAAAAAATGCACTGCCCCCGTTCCCTTTTACAAAGAAATGTACTCCGCAGGGAGCTACATAATAGCACCGTGATGAATTACACTCCAATATACATCACATAACAGATAATTATAACAACAATATAACAACAACAAACAAAAAAACACAACAAATTGAGGTTTGATGATAACACAGAACAACATGGTGGTTGAACGTTGCTGAAAAATGGTGGTTTTGCATTTTTGAAGAGGATTCACTGATCGTGTTTGTGTACGATTATGTATAGATGGGAATAGAGTGCATAGATCAATAGATGCATGAACAGGCATGGATCAAACTGTGAGAGCACCACTTACTCCTTCAAAGGAGGAATGAAATGAGAAATGTCCGTAACTGAGGAAATGCTTGACAGTCAATGCATTTACTAACTTGAAAACATGATATCTGAGTCAGTTGTATGAGATGAATAAGATGATGTATGAATTCAGGAGTGTATGAGTGAATGCCTGTACAAAAGAATGGTTATTTGAAGGAACACTGTTGTAGGTAAATCAACTTATAAATATGTTAAGTCTCGAATGTAGTTTCCTCCCTGCATGTAAAAAGTGTCCATGGCTCTTTTTCCTATTAAATTACTCCTGGTGTAATCTCCCCCGGCTTGGTTAGCCGTTGTAGCAGACCGGGCCGACTTGGAAACCAAATTTCTGGTTCCCCTTCCCAAAATCTGGCACAGCCACGTCAAAGAGAGGGAGCGTGTTGGACAGCGGAGCGTCAAATTCCAACACTGTCCTCTCTTGTCCTGAGCGTGTCTGCAGCAAAGAAACACAATCAATCAGAAAACAAACGTGTGATTTATGTTCACATTCGAATGCATATCTGTGTCACTCACCTGACACCCGTCATACAGCGCACTGATGTAATGTGTGTTCTCATGTGTAAGCTCCTCGCCGTTGCTGCCTCTGAAGCGCAGTGCGTGTTCGTGGCTGTAGGTGGCGGCGTGCAGCCAAGCAGCAGAGTTGAGGCAGTGGTAGGTGAAGGTCTGCTTGGCTGTGGCGCTCAGCAGCTGCAGGAAGGTCAATTGGACCACGTGGACTGGAACACCATCCACCCCAGTGTAGGAAAACTGGAGGAGAACACCAAAATCACACACAAAAACGTGCGCGAAGTACACAGAAAGGTAGCTGTGAACATTGAAAATTGTGCAAATTCAACCCTATCATTAAACCAGGAAAACAGATTCAGAAATGGAAAACACCGGATTATCTCTAAAAGTGTCATTACAGTAATCAGCCAACATTTCGACTCTACCAGGTCTTAATCAAGATAACATGGTTAAAATTAGAGCCCAAAATTCATCACGTAATCCCAACATCATGGTAACCAATGAAAAACATTCAATTCAGATAAACACCTGGGGTGCACTGGTCTAGGCGTGTATGGATTTATGATGCTGTGACTTTGACCCAATGTTATCACAATTTATCCTGAGGCAAACTGTCACAACAGTATTCTCAGTTGTGTTTATTTGTGCCCATTCTGTCTCTTTGTCCCTTTCAGCCACATTCAGGCTGCTGTATCTCTATTAAACTTTACTGCCATCCTCCACCTGTCCACCAGATGTCCTTGACCTTTCCCCATTAATCCTGGTCACCTTTCTCCCCAATGAAATGTCAGATTTTCGGTGTTGCTTCATGCCCTCTAGCCATCTGAACCCTTTGCAGTCCTGTTAATCTGTGGATTGCTTCTGTTCAGACTCGCTACCCATGTCTGTAAGCTTATGTACCATCCTTTTACCAATAAGTCACTGAATAGTTCTCGCCTGCCCGGTTGTCTGTATTTGTGTCCTTTTCCTTGCTGCCTCATACACACTCGCTTGACAGGAACATGACTGTTTGTCCCGAAATGTCAACCTGTTGGTGTCACTAGAGTTACAAAGTTGTCACAAAGTTGATATATCACCAAAATCAGTGAACATTAATCATCACTGTTCCTCTATGTTGATGCAGTTTCTTTATGAGGGCTGGTTTTTCAAGATCACAATCGTGACTAAAACTTATATACCTCAGAACAGACCAGCACCTGTCTTCCTCCAGGTCACCTAAGTCCCTTTACTGGAGCAACATATTTCTGATCTACGTACTCCTGGCCTGGAGTCGTCTTCAAACAGAACTCCAGAGCTCATTAAGTGTATTTTGTGTGCTCCTCAGTAGTGGTCTAAGCTCTAGGAGAGATAAGGACTGCAGAATGCAGAGTCTCCACTCTGTAACATGTTGCCTGTTCTGGTGGGAACTGACAGCCCTTTATTGTGTCTTACTGGCCATAATAAGTAGCAGCTTTTATTTTGGTAGTTTGTGTCCCTCACCTATCAAGCACTGTAACTCTTCTTTCTCTTTTGTAGTGCAGCGACAAGGACAAGAACCCTCATTGGATATCTTCGAGCAGCCAATTTTGTTCCTCAGAATACCTGACCTAGCTGGATGCACAACCACCGAGGGTCAACCTCTGCTGTGGTGATCAATGCACCCCTTTTCATTAATCACTTCAGTCAGCAAGGTTGTCTGTTCTAGAACAGGGCAAAGTATGACTTTTGCCAAATGGAAGTCAGAAGCACAGTTCCTTATGGTCTGTTTATCACTGATATAATCTGAATTCTTCCAACTCTCTAACTTCAGTTAATTTTATGGTTTGTTCTTCATCATAAAAACTGAGCACTGTTGTAAGACACTTTGAAAAACAGTGCCTGCCAAGTGTTCTAAATGTTGCTTTGAAAACTTACTATTAAAATGCTGAGTGTCTTTTTATAGCTGACAAACGCTGCTAATTAGCATTCAACCCAATATGTTTCACATTTGCAGCAGTGTTTATACTTAGATTAAACAATTTCACATTTAAAGTCCCTTTCTACGAAGTGTTGCATGAAAACACACATTGGCGCACATTGATAGCATGCATAATCATCACACTATACCTGTTTTCCTTTCCTGAATTTGCTGTACCAGGTGCCAGGCTTTTCCCCCTTCCAGGCTGCTAGCTTCACCTGATGGCAAAAAAACCCCCCCAAAATAATATTTAATCTCTTTCTGAGAAGTCATTAAGCTTTTGGCAAAGGCTGTTTGCTCTGAACAATTTATCAAATGCTCAAAAAAAGGGTAAGAGTGTATGTGTGTGTGTGTGTGTGTGTGTGTTTCTGCATGAAAACTAACCGACTGGAACTTCTTGTCAGGGTACAGACATGTCTCTCCTTGTGCAGTGAAGTTACAAAACACCTTGAAGGAGTCTCTATGGCAACCCTGGTTGGGATCTATCCAGTATTCACCTGGAGAGAGACAGAAAAAGGGAGAGGAGTATAGAGGGGTCAAAAAAACATGAGGTTCATATCACTGTCAACAACAAAAACACCAAACAGAGAAACATCACAAAGGCACAGATGATATTAAGCAGAGAAGCAGACACACAGAAAACAGATAAAATGAGTCTCGGCGTGCAGACAGGCAGCTGTGATAAACAAATGACCTGAGACGCAAACTGATAAAGTACCATCGGGGAGCTCTGGGTGGAGGAGCCAGAGCTCCTTGCAGGTGCGGGCGGGGCTGTGGTACGTCCCTTGTGGGTTACGCAGACCCTCCACCTCCACTTTCATAGACGACAGAGACGCAAACACTTCCTCCATGCCTTGGCCTTCCTTCTCCTTCATCCAACCGTCCTGCTCCGCCTGGTCCCTCTGCATCCATTCCTCCTCTCCTCCATCGACCGCCTCCCCTTCCTCCTCCTCCTCTTCAATTGCAGCACCATCCACCAAAGTGTGGGTTCTCCTTCTCCGTCCTCGCTCTGGCAGAGGGGACATCCCAGCTGCTGGTAGTCCCTGAGGAGAGCAGAGGAGAGGTGAGAAGTGGATAGTGAGGATCACAGGAAACATACGCAAAGTCTTTACTGTTAATTGTAAGTTACTGAGAGTTGTATGGATGTTGGATGTACTAAATCTCAGTAAGCAGAACTCACTGGTGGTCCTGGAGGTCCTGCAGGCCCAATGTCTCCTCTGGGACCGATTGGACCCTAATACACAGAGTGCAAAGGGATCAATTTAGAGTGGTAGAGGGGTATGAGGCCCCAACATCATATTACTGACGATTTAATCTAATATAACAATGAGCACCACAGTTACCTGGTTTCCTTTAGAGCCCTTTGGACCAATAGCACCCTATGAGAGAGGTAAAGAGTTAAAGGTAAGATGAGCAGTGTACCAGTGATCCCAAAAGAAATGACAATAATATATATTTACACATGTACTGTCAATATTATCTTGAGTACTCACCGACAGACCTGTGGGGCCAGGGGGGCCGTTGGGACCTGCTGGACCGATTGGACCCTGATATATAAAGTGAAAGAAACAAAACTGAAGTAAGTGGGCCTGCTGGAGGCACCTAATACAAAATACATTGTTGTTTTTTAAATCTTTTCACAGGATGTGATGGCAATTATAAAAATATACAATACGGCTTTATTCTTTAAGTATGGATTAAGCTGCTGGGGGTTCGCATGAAGAGCTCTACTAGGAGCCTCTACTGACCCCCGTTCTCCTTGTTACTCCTAGTATTGTCCACTCCGTACATTGTGCTTTTTGTGAATCAGAGTTAACTTTTTCAACAGTATCTGAAGCCTTTAACGGTTCACCATGTGAGAATTGGCCACCTGTCCTTGTCATACTCCAAACAACAACATTAATAATAATGATAATAATACGTTTATTCATATAGCTCCTTTAAAGAATTTATGTCATAGAGTGCTTCACAAAAGAAAAGAAAAAAAAGTAAGAGACAGAGCAATAGACATTAAAAGCAGACAACCAGCTAAAAACAAGAGGCATACTGAACCATAAGTATAAAACCACTGTATGTATCCAACTGAATTTTGCATATAGCTACAAAGACATAACGGTGCAAATGGCTGGTAATTCAGGCTTGTGTGTACCTCATCTCCTTTTGGACCTGGTAGTCCCTGGTTTCCTGGCAGCCCCCTGTCTCCCTTCTCTCCAATGTCTCCTGGTGGCCCTATCAGACCTATGAGACCGCCGTGACCCTGCAGAGATGTCAGAAATTAGTTCAAGGTCAAGGTCAAGTCAAGGTCAGAGTCAGTGTTTATGTGTGAACAGTATGCACACACCTTGTCTCCCTTCTTTCCATGGTCCCCCTTTAGCCCTGGTAATCCCGGTGGACCCTGAGAAGATGGGTTATGATGAGGTCAAACGCAACTTACCGTGTGATGAATGGATAAAAAAACAAATTAATTTACCACTCTGACCCCTACACCTCCCCTACTTTAACAGCTAAGGATGTGAAATGTGAGTGTTTTGATCATAGTGTCCATAAACTGTCAATAAAATCTCCATTAATGTCATTTGAAAAAGTAGTTTTTATGCTCTTGATTTGATGAGTCATCTTACCATGGGACCTGGGGGCCCTGCCTGGCCAGGTGGTCCATTTAAACCCTGCTCACCCTGAGAGAAAGACAGACAGACAGAAATAACTGAACCTGCATCTTTTTTATGCTCCACTTCCACTGCTTCACTTTTCGCTTTCAGACTTACCGCAGGGCCGGGGATCCCTCTTAAACCTTGAGGACCAGACTTCCCAGGGTGTCCCTGAGCACCGACGGGCCCTGTCTTGCCTATGGGTCCCTCCAAACCGGGAGCACCCTGAAATGGACAAAGACCAGGGTGACCTTTAGAAGCTGTGAGTGTTGAGATGTTGTTATTCAAAGAATTGTTTCTAACTCTCACCTTGGCTCCCTTCAGGCCTGCCTTTCCTTCCTTCCCTGGTTTTCCCAGGTGGCCCTGAAGAACAGCATTTTAAAACATTTTAACCTGAATCTGTCAGACAGATGCACTGATGCACAAACACACACACTGTGAGAATGCATTAACAAAAATACCCTCAACCTCATCCTATCAGGGAGGAGGGTTTAATGTTTTACTTAATCAAACAGGAGACAGAAAATGAGGCTCGTGAGTGCATCAGAGGGGCATGCAGGCACATGAACACAAAAACACACAAACCCTTCGGCCAGGGGATCCAGATGGTCCAGGTTCTCCTGCTGCTCCTGGTGGTCCCTGACAGATATAAAGACACTATTATATGGGCGGTCACTGCATGGCAAGATGACAGCATATTTCATGGTTATGAACTGTCATGCATGTCATGATGTGTGATGTAAAAAGGAGGAGCTCACAGATTTCCCAGGGTCTCCTGTGTCTCCTTTAGCCCCAGGCAGGCCGTCCACACCCTGATGACGAAACAAAAATAGTGGGCAGAGGAAAAAACTACACTTCTTTTGCTCCAGAAAATGAGTTGAAGATGTCTTTATGAAACACGAATTTATAGTGATGTGCTCATGCTGATACAGTTATGAGACATATTATAGGAGAGTAATAAAACAGAGTGGAGTTCCACAAATTCAAAAAGAAAAAAATTAAAAAGCTCCAAGTTATAACAATGAAACAGCCTGTCATGAAGAGGTACTCTGTCTTTTCTGGCATGAATTTTCCATAAATCTTAAAAATCACATCTTTCAATTGTCAACTCAATTCTTTACCTTCAGACAACCAAAATAACACAGGAATTTTAAACTTCAATTCTTTTTAAAGTAGCTGTACATGGGGAACCTCAATTTCCAGAGGTAAAGGTACCATTTCTTACATGAGTACGTGTGAAACTTTTTTCTTTATTCCAGGAAGATCTTTTTTGTTAGCCTGGTGTTTCCATAACTGGCAAAATAATTTGAACTAAAGATGAACAGGCACTCACATTGGGTCCAGCCTCTCCCTGCTGTCCGAGGTCCCCAGTTAGACCTATAGGACCCTGAGGAGAGAGAGAAAGACAGAGAGCTTGAGCTAGTATGGCATTATAATGTACCGTGCAGCATGGAATCAGGTACTGCCCTGCAAAAGGCAGGCAGCTGTAACCATAGAAGCAGCGAAGTTGAGACCAACTGTGTGACAGATAAAAAGGTTGAACTGCCTTCCTTTATGTCTTTTTTAGGCTGATTACTTTACTTAAAAACTCATTGCCACAGAGCCCTCATAATACCGAGAAAAGCCTTAGATAATGCTCAAGGAAGTTGCAGTATCTGTGAACAAAATCTGTTTTTTTCAGCTTTCTTGTCCACTTGTGCAGCTTTGATGTAGAAAAATAAACTTCATATGGATTATTTAGAGTCCATAAATTATAGTCAGTCTTTGTTTTTCTCTGTGTCTGTCTGACCATGGACGATTGGATGCACTATAGTTATATTAGAATCAATACAGACGAGCAATATGCAATTTAATGTTTAAATTTGTAATTCAAAGGTAATCTAACCATCAAATTGTATGGATTTCACTATTCCAAAACTGAGATGGCAGTAAGTGAGAGCTGCTAAGATGGCAAATGTTAGCAGGAGTTTAACTGGGTTATTTTCCCCATCACTGGTGGATTAAGCTACAGCCAAAAGTAGTTAGTTAACCCAAACTGAATTACCAAGTCGGTTTGTAAGATGAATATTTTTCTCTTACAGATAACAGCCAGGAAAGAATCTATTTGATTTAGTTTTAGCTTTAGCTGAGGCTAGCAGAGGCTATCTCAACAGCTAGGTATAGGTCTCTTTCTTCAGCTGTTTAGCTGATTATGTCTCTGTGGTAGAGAGTGCAGAAAGTGCATCAGCAGCTTCCAGAGTTCATACATTTCCATGGCTCTTAACTCAATTTTAACTAAATATGTAGTCACTGTACTTTCTAGGGCAGTGCACAGTTAAGTATGTTATAGTAAGGAAAACTGTATTACACTGCAGTGTGCAGTATAATGTAGGTTAAAAGTGTTTTACAGTGCTCTGTGTCTTGTATCGTGCAGTATAAAACAGTACAGTATTGAAGAGTGGTTTTTGAAATGACTGTTTCTCACAGCGTTGCCCTTGGCTCCGTCATCTCCTGGGGGGCCCCTGGCTCCTGGAGGACCGGCTGCTCCTGGAGGGCCCGTATCTCCCTTCTCCCCCTGGTCTCCTTTTTCGCCCTGTGGTAAAAAAAAAAAAAGCAGAGAGAGCGATTAAGAGGGCTGTGGAGGAGGAGGAGAGCAAGAGAAGCTTAAAAAACTGAAGGCAGTGGGAGCAAGTTTAAAGAAGCCTTTGATCAAAACATGCATCCCCCTCCAACCTGCAAAATAAAGCAGACAAACTCACTATCTTTCCTGGAAAACCAACTGGACCAGGGTCACCTGCCTCACCATCTTCCCCCTTAGAGAGACAGAGGGAGGAAATGTCAGAAATCCAGAAAGAGACGACTTGTTTGTTTAAAACATTATGAATGCAAAACGTGTTACTGTCAGTTACTTTACCTTCTCTCCAACAACACCTGGCTGCCCTATCATCCCAGGTCGACCAGGTGGACCCTGCAAAACACAGAGGACATCACAGTATTTCTTCAGAATTCAAAACAAGTGCTCGACTAAACGAGGACGCATAAATATTACTGTGAGACTTACCTGTCCCCCAACAGGTCCTTGAGAACCAGTGGGACCTTGTTGACCAGGAGGACCCTAAAACCAGGTGTATAATGTGGGAGACATAGCATCAGTTTAGAAATTTGCATAAATGAAAGAAAAATGTCAACAAGACACAGATCTTTAAAGAGGATATAAGCTTACCATTAGTCCCACATGTCCACTCTCACCCTTCTCTCCTGGCAGGCCGGGCATGCCCTTGAAAAAAACACAGAGGATTAGAGGATTAAAGCGAAGAGCTCCAAGTTCACTATCTATTCAGAAGACATCGCTTCAATGATCTGCGCCCTGACTGCTGTACAAATCTCACCTGTAATCCTATTGGTCCTTTAGAGCCCTTGAAGCCACGGAGTCCCTCGTCTCCTTTAGGACCATACATGCCCTGCTGGCCCCGGGGACCCACCAGTCCATCTACACCCTGGAGCACACAGGAGAGTGAGGAATGAGTGTGTTTATGACTTAAAAATGTAATTTGTGGGACTTTTGGGGGCATAGACTTCTCATCATATTTGTGCTACAGTGTGATTTGATGGGACTGAGCAAAGATAAAGAGAATACAAACAGGAAAACAGACTCACAGGAAGTCCTGGCTGACCAACTAGCCCTTGAGTGCCAGTGGGGCCTGGGGGACCCTGTGGTGAGAGAGAGAGAGAGAGACACTCAGACGTAATCAGATCTACTCTGGTTATAGAGTATGGTTCATATTGATGTAGTTCTCCAGCTCCAGACTCACTGCTTCCCCTTTGTCTCCTTTGCTGCCTTTCTGCCCAGGTGCTCCCTGCTCTCCCTGTGGACACACACACACACACAAAGAAAACACAATTTACAGCCACAGCACAAACACATACACTTTCTCCCTGACTCACAGACACACACGGTTTACCTTATCCCCATCATCTCCTGGAGGTCCTGCAGAGCCTGTAGCCCCAGGCATCCCGACAGGTCCCTGATCTCCATCCTGACCTGCTGGTCCAAACGGACCCTTCTCTCCCTGAAATGCAAAGACATTCAACATGTTATTCTGCATTACAGCTAAATACACAAACACTGACATTTAAAAACTGATCCATGATATTTGTGGTTTTCTTTTGATCAGTACGGATTCTGAATTTTTACGTCATGTGTCAAAAGCATTAAAAAGCGTCAATGCAGTGAATGAAGTCTAAAGGGAAGACATAATGAAAGAGCCAGTGAATAGGAAATTAAAAAAAGTTAGATGCAATTACAGGCTCGCCCTTCTCTCCCATTGGTCCAGGTCCTCCGATTGGTCCACCACGGCCAGGCTGTCCAATGGCCCCTGCTGGTCCTGGAGGGCCCCTCTCACCTGTCGGCCCCTACAGACAGGACATGTTGGTCCTTTAACGTCTTGATAATTAAAAGTACTGAGACAATGGATGTATAAAAACTGCTGAAGTCAATTTGATATTGTTTTAAATTATAACACATCACAAAACAGTTTTAAAAAAGTCAATCTTTCATGTGAATTTAAACGGTGGAAATTAGTTGATCATGGTCTCACTGGACAGATTCAGAGGGCATCCTGAACACGAACTGTAGTAACAAAAGAGATGTGAACTCACTATGGCTCCTGGGGATCCAGTAGGCCCTGATCCTCCTTTTAGACCAGGAGGTCCCTGGAAAGATTACACATTATTTGTACTACGTAGCTTATATCAGCTTGAAGATTAATGAATCAAGTAATTTGCAGGGAATGTGGTGTATGCATATTAAGGTGTGTTACCATGATTCCAGGGGCCCCTCTGCTCCCTCTGAACCCTTTCAGTCCTGCAGGACCATTCTTCCCAGATGTCCCAGGTAAACCTGGATCGCCCTGAGAACCAAATAAACAAAAACTAAAAACATTGTACAATTTAAACACAAATGACGACTCTATGATGATGATCACTGTTTGTGAACAAGCGACTGTATGGACCCACCTTTCCACCTTCCTTCCCAGCAGCCCCAGGTAAACCATGCTCTCCGGGTACACCTGGTGCCCCTGGGTGACCGCGGTCCCCTGTTGGACCAGGTTCACCTGATTTGCCCTGAAACACCCACAAGTGATTGGGTCAGTTACAGCAATTCAGACATGAAGCACAAGGCAGGATAAATATTACATAACAGAACTGATTCACATTATTGAGCTCACCTGTGGCCCGACAACACCTATGGGCCCTGGAGGTCCTGTCTTCCCTTGGAATCCCTGCAGTCACAAAAGAAGAGGGTGAGAAAACAAATTCTGGTGTGTGTGTGTATGTGTGTGTGTAAGAGTCTGTGTGTGTGTGTGTGTGTTGAAGACCATTTCTCAAAGAAAACGTGTAGGAACTGATCACCTGTTATGAAATTTGACCTCACTCACCGGCTCTCCTCTTTGACCTGGGTGACCTGGAAGTCCATCTTTCCCAGCAGGACCCTACAGACACACGTGCATGCATATAGAACCACACACACACACACACACACGCCAAGACCACAGTGTGATATTAATGGGATAAAAACTGACCCAAAGTCCATGTAATGCCTGTAAAGTTAAAGATGAAGTTAAAAATAGTCTGAATATGTAGGAGTACCATCATTACATTTCACCCTGCTAGCATTTGATTCACTGAGCTGTCAAATATTCAAATATGAATGCAGGAACGGTCCCCTGCAGGCCACTGTAGATGATTCATAGCAGCATGTGAGTCTCAGTCAGAATACATTTTTATCAGAAAATGACAAAGTACGACACCTGAAACATTATGAAATATTAGCACCACAACAAAATATCACTGCCACCAACATAAAATAAATGGAACTACTGTCTCGTGGTCGTATGCCTCTACCAACCAGTCAAGATGCAGTTTACATTTATATCTGTCCAGATATTATCTCATTTAATATATGTAGTGAAGACTATGAAGGGATTTAATAAAAGGTATGAAGCGTAATTCTGATTTACTGATTGAAAGCTTCATCACATGGCACAACAACAATCACCTGAAGCTCATTATCAGCAGAAACAATGAGCGTGTGGTGGATTACAATGCTTCAAATATGCAATCTATAAAATCACCACAGTTTCAAGGTGGATGCCCAAGATTAGTGCCACCAATTCATTATCTGAACAAATGCGAAATATGGTCATAATCTCTCCTTCTGTTCCTGAGTTCTAGTGTTGAATAATGGCCAGGAAAGTGTTTTTGCGCAACATTATGATGTCACAGTGAAGTTGACCTTTGACCTTTTGGATATAAAATGTCATCACTTCATTCTATGAGACATTTGTGTTTCTTAAGTATGAATTCTTGAGTTATGATCAAAAATGTGTTTTGTGTGATTGCAGTGACCTTTGACCATCAGGAGTTCAAGAGGATGTTTGTGCCAAATGTAAAGAAATTCCCTCCAGGTGATCCTGAGATAACATTTTGATGAGAATGGAACAGATGGAATATTGCTGTTTGATTTTTTTTCTCTGTGCATAACATTGAGATTTTAGGTTGACCTAGACTTCGTTTGTTTTTGTTTTTTTTCTATATTAACTAAAAAGAAAAAGAATATATATTTTTTAAAAACTCTAAAAGTGATCTGAAAAAAAGAGCAATGGAAGATGGATGAACTGGTGAAAAGGGCACAGTCCTCTTCTGTACAATGCAGCAGAGTTTTTACGAGTGGGAAAGAAGTATACTTCTTCACCTGAGAAATTATCTTTAGCTGTATAACAACAGTGTTTATTTGCAAGCGTGATATGCAAATGTTGTATTTTTAATTTAATTGGTCCAAAAATTTAAGATTGGGTGGAGGAAAGTAAATCTTTATCCTGATACACACAATTACAAATAAATGTTATGACTAATGAATCAATTCTAATGTGTGTGTGTGTGTGTGTGTGTGTGTGTGTATGAGTGAAAGTGTGTTTTGTCACAACTCACGCTTGATCCTTTTGGTCCTGGCTCTCCATTCCTTCCTTGCGGCCCTTGAGGTCCCTAAATAAAATGTAACCATCCAATAAAACAGGCGATGAGTTAACTAGTTAACCAATCAATAACTGGTATCAACAATATTTTTCTTACCCTCTCTCCAGGAGATCCTGGGGGCCCATCATGTCCTGAAGCACCCTATGAAAATGTAAGAGGGAGGAGGAACATAGAGGGGCTGATGGATAGAAACTGGTGAAGCGTAGCAAAAAGTGGAGATGAATTCACCCATTAACAATGACTGACGGGGTGTTACTATTGGCTGAGAGCAGAGTCAGCTGACCTTTTCTCCTGATTTCCCTGTAGGCCCTTTTGCCCCTCTGGCACCTCGAGCACCCTGTCGTAGAAGAAACACGAGTGAGAGCAAACCCACGGCCGCCATGAGCTGTAACTGACCTGAGACAGGAGGTGTCCAGTTGAGCAGGAAGTGACTCACTATACAGTGAACTTTCAGAGACTTAGTACGTTACTGGTTCAGCGAACACAGAGATGACGCAGAGATCTGCAACACTGTGATTTTAAGGTAACATAACAATGATGAATGCTAATATCAACAATATATCTTAGGCAAACTGTGAAAAGTATTGAAAATTATTCATTGTTCAAATTGTTTAAACCTGCAATCCCTGATTTTTTTGGGCGTTTTTCGAGGGAAATGGAAACAAGTTTAAACCCAACACTGACATACGGTATTATTACTTTTAAGCTAGTTCCAAACATGTCTATTTGGAGTCCTCTGTCATGTTTCAAATGTTTATGAGTTGTTAGTTCCACCAAAGAGATAGTTAGAAGGACACAGCACTCACATTTGGACCCCTCTGGCCTGCACCTCCTGGTTGCCCTGGAGGACCCTGGGTAAAACCACAAAAGACAGGACATTAATAGAAAAGTCTGACTTCTTGACATAAAATCATCATTATTTTAAACCCTCTACTCACTTTCTTGCCTTTCTCTCCTCCAGTTCCCAGTGCACCAGGAAATCCATCAGAACCCTGGGGATGAGGGAAGGAACATGCATTCACTTTGTATGAATTATCTCTACTATATCTGTTGACATTAATCATTGATTATTTTATTTATTTCACCTTTGGACCCTGTCGTCCTGGATATCCTGGCAGCCCAGGAACTCCCAGTTTTCCCTAAAAAAGAGAGACAGCGTCACTTTTAGCTCATTGTGAAGTTTATATTGCACTTTCATTTAACAATTTTACTGATATTTTCTGATCAATCCTGATTAGCATTCTACTTGATAACTTAGCTATGTACCTTCTCTCCAGAAGTACCAGCAGGGCCAGCTTCTCCTTGAGGACCCATCTGGCCTTTGGGCCCCTCAGGGCCATCTTCTCCTCGGCCACCTGGAGCTCCGTTGTCTCCAATGTCCCCCTTCGCTCCCATCTCCCCTTTAGCTCCTGGGAAACCGTCCTCTCCCTGCAGACAGGATGAATTTGAGGAGAGGGAAAATCCAGTTTAACAGATAACATAAAGCACAGATGCTGTTGAAAACAGGCATGCATACTGTAGTTGATCTGTGTACGTAATGTGATATTTTCAGACAACAAAACATCCTGATTATGCACAGACTCTTTCTGTCTGTCTCACCTTTTCGCCTTTGCTTCCCTTTAATCCTCTGATTCCATCTGCTCCCTGTTTAACAGTGGAGAAAAAACAAAGTGGAAATCAACAAGAAAACAGAAAACACATGATATAATGTCACTGGCTGTTCATGACATCTTCATGAGGTGGCAAGCATATCAAAGTGATTGCATGCTTCGCCATTAAACCTGACTGTTGGCAGTCAGAACCATGTCTTGGAGAACATTATGAACTTTTGTGCTGGAGAAAAAGTTGACTTTTCTGGCACAACAAAACACAGCCTTATTTTCAGATTGACAAACGCATAATTCTCCTATTTATTAAATGAATCCTTAATCAATGGAAGGCCATGAAATTCATCAGGGGATGTTAAAGCCTGAGGTTCAGTAAAACAACAATTTTATACAATAGCAGGAGCATTTAGCATTTGCATTTCCTACCTTAACTCCTCGTTGTCCAGGGTATCCAACAGGCCCCTGCACTCCTAGAGGACCCTACAGATGCACACAGACATTAAACAAACAGTTTGACATTTTATGAAATATGTTCATTCATTTTCTGGCTCTCCGTTAGAGGAGAAGATTCCTACCACTCTAATATCTCTGTGTTGAATATGATGCTACGGCCTGCAGCCTAGCACAAAGACTGGAAATGGGAAAACAGCTACACAGGCTCTGTCGAAAGGTAACAAAATGCACCTACAGCATCTCTAAAACTCACTAATCCATGTTATACCATACCATGTTATATTATGTTTGTTTAATCTGCAAAAAAAAAAAAAAAAAAAAAGTGTAACAGCAACAAACTGGTATTTACGGGGAGTTTGGAGAACTTGGCAGGAAAGCGGCTGAGCAACACAACATGCATGCATTGTGCACAAAAACCAACAGATACATGCGTCCGACTGACTTACCGGCATTCCTTTTTCACCTGGAGTTCCTTCTCTTCCAGGGTGACCCTATCAACAAGAGGATAATATTGTTAGTTGAGCATGTAAGGTAGCTGTGATGCTAAGGTTAGAATTAGGTACTAGATAATGCATGATCTCATTAAGACATGAGTACAAATATGCAAATACTTACTGGGGGGCCATCATTTCCAGGTAAGCCCTGCATCCCTTTCTTCCCTTGAGGCCCCTATGAGACAAAGGTCGGTCAGATCACAACTCCTTCACCCCAAAGTGAAAGATCTAACTACAAGTGTCTTACCTTCTCTCCTGGCAGCCCTACTAACCCCTGAGGACCAGGGAAACCCTGTGGGAGAGATGGAGCATTAGTATTTGTGTGCATTTATACACCTTGGTTGGTTTTTGTTAGTGTCTGTTTACTGCTCATACCACAATTCCAGGGTTTCCTTGCTGTCCAGGTGCGCCGATGTCTCCTGGGGGTCCCTGTCACAAACAGGAAGTGATGTCATGGGAAGCATTTTGTTATCAGGCTCTATGACCTACTACCTTTATTATACTCACTATGTTTCCCTTTGAACCTTGAACCCCGTCAATTCCTCGGATACCCTGTGACAAGAGGGAGGAAGACAATAAGTGGTAGGGACAAAAGCTTTTTAATACAAAATGATGGGACACTGGAGGAGAATGTATGGAAACTGAACTGTAGAGTGCATATATTAATTCTTTTTAACGGGGTTTATTTTCTGGCTGTGGCTTTTTAATCACATTAACCCTCTATTCCTAAAACATATTTTCTTTTCCTGTCTGACTAAAGAAAAGATAAAAGGACGGTTCACTGCTTAGTATCTTTCATTTTTAATTTTTCCCTAGGCTCATCACATGAGCCTTTTGGGACAATAAATAAATAAAACTGAAACTCAACCACCCCAGTGGGTCTGGCTCTACCATCTCCTTCCTTAAGGTGCTTAATGCTTAATTAATCAACACCAAGCATAAATATGTATTTTTTTTAAACGGAAAGTGCTTCTTCTGTGCCTTATCTGATGGCTACAAGTGATAGTGTGTGTTTCTACAAGTGCAAACATGCTGTAGGTTATGTAAACCAGAAAGAAATTGCTTGAGGTGTTTGGAGATGTGAGGTTGTATTTGGCAGAGACATTCATTTTCTCAGATGAGATAAGAATTACGTAACATCATGTTAACAAATGAAGAACCACTGTAACATCAAGATGAGGCATTATCATATGGCATCATCTGACCGTGACACTTCAGCTGTATTTATGTTGGTGGTGAGGAAGAGCCTCATTTAAGCTGCATGGATGAACACTGAGGCGAGATAGCAGCATAGTAATTACTGGTATCTAGTGTCTTTTACTGTTGTCAAGGGTAGAGATTAATGTCTATGACTGCAAATGTTTTGTGTGAGTGTGTGTGTGTGTGTGTGCACGCGTGCAGACAGTTACACAAAGTTGAAATTGGAAATTTCACACTCACAGTCTGGCCTGGGGGACCAGGGCGTCCTCTGGGGCCATTCAGACCTCTGGAACCCTGAAATACACATCACAGTTGGATAAATCATAATGAAATATAATTGCATGCAATTGAGGGTGCGTGAATTTATACTTCTATCCTGTGAGGACCAAATTTGAATTTTAGATCTTAAGAGTGAGCACAGTTTTGGAAAGTTCTGGCTAGTCCTCACTTCTTCAAAGGGTTGGAGCAAGATGTGTTTCAGGGTAATGGTAAGAGGTTAGGGAATCTATCATATTAATATATATAAGTATAGACATAAGTACAGCACATGGGTATCTATTATATGTTTGTATATTTTAATGGCTGGTTGGATAATAGGCATAATTAAACAGAATTGTACATGTATTTTGGATTAATGAGAAGACATTTCTGTATCTTTTGTATTTCTGTATCCATTTACTTTTTGAGGGGTTATCGTGGAATAACAGGAGTAAAGAGCAAGGAAATCTTAATTATAATGCTACAACATTTAAAAGTAAGGCCAGAGTCAGCAGCCAGTTAGTTTATTTTGGCATAAACACTGGAAACAAGTAAAACAGCTGGCCTGACTCTGTCCAGGGACAAAACTGCCTACCAAACTGCCTAGAAGCAGGCTAGCTGTCTTCCCTGTGTCCACTCATGCTAGGCAAAGCTAACTCCTTGAAAACAATGGACTGCATCTGATCTCCTACTCGCTGCTCTATTGCCTCACGACTAACTTTCTGACCAACTAGGCATAGCTAAAAATAAGTTATGCGTTAAACATATAATTGTGTTTTAGACTAATGTCACATTAAATTAAATTGTAGTGGATTTAAAAGACTCTGTGTTTTGATTGTGTGTCGACACGTACAGCATCACCTGGTTGTCCTCTCGGCCCGTGTGGCCCCTCAGAGCCCTGCGAAAAACACAAACATTAGTATATCCTGTACATACAGAAACACCCACACACACACACACACACACACTCACAAACAGTGACCTCTCACCTTTTCTCCTGGCTCTCCAGCAGGACCTACAGGGCCTGGCTTACCCCTGTCCCCCTGAGAAAATACACATAGAAGTGGGAAGTCAGTATCATGAATTATCTTCTTAACACACTCACTCATTCAGCCATATGACTCACTTTATGTCCTTTGTTTCCAGGGAGACCAGGCAAGCCATCAAAGCCTCTATCACCCTGAGAAAAAAGGGACGGATTAGTGAATATTTAAGATTACAGAGCAGTTGGTGGGTGAACTGCGATATCAATTCTTCTTCACCTTTGCTCCAGCCTCTCCAATTGCACCACGGCCCCCATCTGCACCCGATCGACCCTTATAAACACACAAACATAAACAAGTCAGACATGGTAGATTCCTCACTGGCATACTGTAAATGACAGAAGATTACAGAAGATGATATTTATTGAGAAAGGACTGCAGTAAATAGTCTCACCCTTTTCCCGAGTCGTCCGTTCTGACCCGGGATACCTGGCTGTCCTGGAGGACCCTGGAGAGAAACAGGTCAAAAGAGAGCAAGTGACAGGTTGTCAAATGAGTTACGCAAAGGAGTGAGATGCTGAATGTGTTGCCATGACAACCAGAGACTCACCGCTGGGCCCATCTCTCCCCTGGTCCCCTTCAGCCCAGAGGGACCTTGGCCACCCTGGGAAGAAAAGTTCAGAACATTAAACTGACCAAACAAGTCTGTTTTAGGATCCACTGTCTTGAACTGCGTGAATCTACCCAATATTTTCCACTTCAGAAACTTAATGACCTGTAACTAAACATGCAGCTATTGTCATGGCTTCTACTTTGGTCTCCATTGAACTCCGTTTGCTTTGTGGAGTTCCTGAAGCTACATTTTTGTCACTGTTCAGGAGGTGAATAGGGTTATTTGCAACCTCGAGTAATAACATCCGACATGTGTATTCTGGAGCCTTGGTTTTTGTTCCTCAGCACTGACTGAAGATGACACTGTTTTCACAGTGTTGTGAGGTACAACCAGTTTAGCAATGTCCAGGCTGAGTAGGTGTTTTTAAAATCTTAATGAAAAAAATTAGAATCATTAATGATTGGACTGCATCTCATAGTCTGTTCTCCAACGGATTTTTCATCCTTCACCTGCACCTCCCCAGGGAGAACATCGAGCAGTCGACATACACACCAAACACCAAAATGAAGGAAGTGATCTCACTCACCAGTGGTCCAGGTCTTCCCCTGAGGCCCATTGGCCCTGGGGGTCCCTTCATAGCCAGCTAGAAGAGGAGGAGGAAGGATGAGGAAGGAGTCAGACAGCCACACACAAACTGCAGTTACTCTATGTCAGCTCTGTGCGTGTGTGCTTTGAAGATATGACTGTAGTATTTCATAAGTTTGTGTACCTTTGTCTGCTGCAGGATGGCCTGAGCCTGCGCCTCCTGTGCAGAAACCACAGTACCTGTCTTTGGATCACCACCTGACTGGAACTGCACACACACACACACACACACAAACACACACAAACATACAGTAAGTACACAAGATGCTTTTAAGGCGAACTCAATACCCCACCCAGTGGCCAATAAGTAGAACTGCTATTAAAGTCCTAATAAAATGCTCAGATGGGTTAAATTACAAGAAAAAAAAACTAAAGAGAAACAGAACATGTAGGTGGTTCCATACACTTAATGAGGGGTTTCAGAATGGTTTGATGAGCATGAAAACTATTTTTAAAATTAAGCTTGTAAGAGATCAGTAAATTATTCCTTCTGCCCACAGCTGACCGATTTGGCACAAACATCATAATATATGCAAATAAGCACATCCAGTAACACAGTGAAGAGCTGTTTGGTTGGAATGCTGGTTCACACCTATATAGAACACATGTCTTACATGAGTTCTGGAGAATTAAATGAAGGGCAGGTGATAGTCTTACTTGCAAAGTCAAACAAATTCATGTACAATCCCAAAATGCTGTGTAAAACGTAAATAAAGACAGAATTCAATAATTTGCCATTGAACTGTGAACAGTTTTACAAAGTGTTCGTGAGTCTGTGTAGTAATCTCCTATGTACAATCGTGTGTTCACAAAGTGGTGAATCTCGCTCCATCCTGGCGTGTGAACGACTGAGCCTTTCCAGGATGCTTCTTTCATACCCAAACATGATGCTATCACCTGTTACCAATCAACCTGTTTACCTGTGGAATGTTCCAAACAGGTGTTTTTGGAGCGTTCCACAACTTTCCCAGTCTTTTGTTGCTCCTGTCCCAACTTGTTTGAAAAGTGTTGCTGATGAGGTAAAACATTAAATATATTTTTGTTGTGCTGTTTTCAAATGAGTAGATGTCAACAAGGATTAGCAAACGATCACATTCTGTTTTATTCATGTTTTACACAGGATGCCAACCTTTTTGGAATCAGGGTTGAAACAATACTGAGCAAACCCACTTCTCAGTTACAACATTTAAACATTCCCATTTGTCCTGGGGCTTCGCTAAGGGTTAACAGGACCAAATAACTGCTCCTACTGCAGCTTATAAGGCCTCAGGCCACACAGAAGTGCCTCCATGTTACCGGTATGAGCATGATGTTTCCTGGAGGACCTGGTATCCCATCAGCTCCATTAAGGCCTGGTCGCCCTGGAGGGCCCTGAGGAGGAAAAGGAGGACAGTTATAGAGAGATGTCAACATGTGCTCACTCACACAGCAAACAGAGGACGGTCCTCACCAGCTCCCCGGGGTCTCCTCGAGGTCCTACTGGTCCTGTGATTCCAGGAGGCCCTGTCTCTCCCTGCACACACAGACAAAAAACACAAAAATCCACCTGAGTTTGATAGAATTCCACTTCCTTATTAAAAGTTACTGCAGTTGTGATTTTTACTAAATACTGAAGAAAAGGTTAAGGTAAAATTTACTCACCTCAGGTCCGGGAGGCCCATATGGTCCTGTAATCTGTGTTCCCTAAAGAAATTTAACAGAAATTAGCTTCCTCTCTGAGTGCAGAGGAAGAGCTGAGTTTTGTTTTTTTCATTGTATGAAATACACAAGTGCCATTTTAATGCATGACAATAAATTCAATTGAGAAATTCTTAATGGATTAAATAGTCAGTCGGGAATGTCAGTGTTTGGTTTATTCTGCAAATTAAAATAACTGAGTTCATTTCAAATTCCAATACTGCCACAAAATGATGTGGACTGCCCACAATGTTCTAATACAAGGGAAAGTAACCCTGGTATAAATGGAGGCTGCTGTGTCTCTGCCTTCTTCAGTACCATAAGTTGAGAAGTGTAAACTGATTTTCTGCAAGATGTTTTTTTCATTTAAAAAAGTTTGCAAAACTTCAACAAAGTTGTCTTATATTTTAACACTTATATTTCTAAATCAGGAAATATCAGGTCAACCCTTTAACCCTGCACAGGACAACAAGCATAAGTAAATAGTATTAAATTTGATTCGATGCCTTTCTTCTGCTTCTTGACACTTTTTCATACTCAATGCTGTGGACATGTCTCAATCAGTGTTTTGAGGACCAATATCATGCGTGTTTGTGTATGTTTTTTCAATCTGTGTGTTTTCCTCACCGCCCCCAAATAGCCTGGCTCTCCTTTCTGTCCTTTCTCTGGTATATCCTATGAGAGGAGATGCATATGGGCACATATACAGCATTAATGTAGATGAATAAGAGGCACAGAGGGTTAGTTTCGAGTCACTACACAGAATTCGTTCATGCATAACTGATTTCCTAAATTGAGGTTGGATGGTACCTGTGCATTAAGAGTGTAATCCCCTTCTCTCTCAGCTGGTCCATAGCGATCATCGTATTCTTCTTCATATTCATACTCATTCACATGATAGTAGTCTGTTGTGTTGTCATAGTCTTCGTACTCTACAATCTGAGCGACAAGCATAAACAGAGATGATTAAAGAGGGGCAGAAAGGAAATAAAAGTCGAGCTCATGCTGCTGAGTCTCACCTCATACTCAGTGACATTAGGACCTGCAGTCACCGTGGAAACAGACAAGTCATCATAGAGGTCACTGTAGTCAAACTCCTCGAACTCCTCGACCACATGTTTCTTAGGTGTTCTCTCCACCTAAAGACCATAAAAGGACCAAAAGAGCCGAGGCCTGATGTTAGCATGTGCAACATTTTGTTTATATACACATACAGAACATTTAAGTGGATTGATATAGGTGATCAAATGAAGAGAAATGTAAATTTTAGGACATAAAGGATGCCTGTTGAGATGCACCTCCTCTAGCAGTCTGGCTGAGTGCTCTGTTACATGAAAAAGCCAAGAAATACACACTGCAGCCCACACATGGCATGGCTGCAGTTAAGTCTTTCTATTTTAGCTGTTTCAGGATAGCCTGTTTAAGCATAACGGCTTCATCAGATTGTTATTAGAATGCAGAAGGGGGTCCAAATTCCATGTTTACCGTTGGCTTCTTCCTGCCGACTGCATTTTTGGTGGTGCTACAATAAAATAACTGAACACAGTAAACCAGGAATCCTGGAGTGTTTTGAGCTGTACGCCAGATGATAAATCAAACAGCAGCAGCGGAAGAGGATTTGAAACCTTTCCCAGGAGTGTGGAGCGCTGGCACAAAGAACCTGGCAAAGCATACTGGATCAAAAAGCCTGTGTAGTGTGTTTTACTGTGTGGAGTGAAATAAGGTAAGAAAGAGATGGTGAGAGCTCAGTGAACACTGAGCTTTTTATGATTTATAACTTTATTTTGTACTGTTATACACCTGTTGTGCTATATACTATTGTACTACTTTCATGTTTTTGTTGTTTTTATATTGACTGTGTTAGTCAATGACAGACAAAACATGTTTTCATCATAATCGCGACACTAACACACATCACAGAAGAAGACCGAATGAAACGCGATGAATAATAAAAACAATTGTATTAACACACAGCAATTCAGGGTCCAAAATTTCGCATCTGCCAAGCGCCAAATGCAGTTAGACTAGAGTTTTTAGTTTCTTTTCATTTTGGTATCATTTACAGACAAGCTGCTTCTGTCCTCTGCTGTCCGAGTTTGATCCACACAGAAACAGGGACTCCATGGTGCATTCAGTGCACCATGTAAACTCAGAATCTCTACTCAAATGGCAATGAGGGTTGTTTAAAACTGGACACTTTTTATTTTTTCCTTACTTTCCTCTGTTGAAATACATGAGCAGATATCTGTCAACACTTTCTTGTTCTTCAGCTGCAGCACTTTTAATAATTAGATGCCAGAATCACAGAAAAATGCCATTTGTTTCCACATACGCATTTTAAAATTCTGTAAGAAAATCTTATTAAATTGTTACCCACAAACTCAAACATATTCTTGTCTTTGTAATATGCACATGTCAATATTTGTTCATTTATCGCAAGTCATATCGTCATTGAACGATGTTGTTTAACATCACAGATCCTTCTATCACAGATCTTTCTATTCTATTTCCTCCTATTGTGCAGGAGTGTACTGTTTTATCTTGTTCTGTGAGATGCTTTGTAACTGTGTTTTGAAAAGTGGTTTTAGTATTTTATCATTATTCTTATTAATCATTCTTATGAATCTGCCTCTGTAAATATTTGCAGTACAGTGGAAACCAGTGTTGAACGATATATCTGACTAACTCTCCATGCAGCGAATGATTCGTCACAGCCCACAGTGATCTTCAACCAGAGGATTTTCTAGTGTAAATACATGAATGAAAATAATTAAACCATTTATCTTTTTGTCATATCTGCCTTCTAACCTGTCCATAAATACCTGTAATAGTTTTCCTCTTACAAATGAAACCTTGGGGGCTCCTTTACTTTTAAAATGACAGTCTGGATTTATAACATTCAACACCTGAGATGCTTCACGGTGTGTGTTATGTGTGGAATGGGCTAGGTAGACTGAAAGACTTTATCAGTATCCCACGGCTCCTTGTTTGTTCAAGCTGACAGGTGGTTCAACTCTCTCTCTGCCTTCTGCTATTGGCTGTTACTGGGGGACTTACCTCCTCAGCTTCAGTTAATATGCTGCTGTAGGGCAAAGGTGCATCACAGTCTGGGATGTAGTCCTGACAGTACGTCTCTGCTGCTCTGGGGTCATCGACGATCAGCAGCTGCTGGATGTCTCCCTGTGTCACAAAAACACACACAAACGAATCTGTGACTCAACATTAGTGACACCATATGGTCACCACATGAAGTGACATCACAGGATGGATGTCATCACTGGTCCTCACTGTACAATATGTCATTCATTATGCAAATGACATGTCATATACATCTGTCTCCCATGTCTTATCTTTGACTGTATGTGTTCATTTAGAGGGATCAAAGTGACTTAACACTTTTTATCGTTGCTCTGCTCTTAATTGTCTCCAGAGCTTCAGTCTCAAGAGGCGCCAGCACATGAAGTCCACAGACAGACACAAACTCTTTCTCCCTCTTACACATGCTCACACATAGAAGGGAGTCCAAGCCAAACACGGGCAGGGAGCTGTTCAGTTAAACAGATGGACCACCTGACATTGCACTGACAACAAAGGTCACACTTGAAATCTGACAAAATGACCTCACACTGCTAAGGACACAACAGAAACAGAACTCATAAAAGATTTTACACAGCAACACATTTGGAGAGCTTTTTTTCTATAGTTTGCAGCAGTTTTTGAGCTTAAGCAGGACAATTTTTTCTACAATAACTACTGACGATTATGGGGCATCAACAAGCCCAGCTATTTTTCATAAGTTTCATTTTTGTAAACATTTAAATCACCTGCAGCAGGTTAAGAGCAAAGTTAAAAGCAGTACATCCTCATGACCACTGGAGGGCAGTGTATGAAGATGAGCATTTCTGTTTCTTCATTTGTCATCATTCGATTTAGAAATCAAACAGGCAGCAACAAGCAGAAACATTTAATTACCACACACAAGCAACTTACTGTGGGTTCTCAATGTTTTCATTCTTTGCCAAGTTCCTTTATTAGTTTTATAGTCAAATGAGTTTAGTCTTAACTAGGTTGAGGTTTTTGGAGTTGAGGTGATGATGGATGGATGGATTCTCCCTTTAATATGCGCAACAATGTTTCACATCCAATCACTTCATCTTTTGCCTTTAACCTCCATGTCTTATTGCATAGCATGCACGCACACACACACACATAAAGCAAATTCCCAGACTCACAGTCCTACCTCAAACACATCTTCGTCAAGCAGTCGTGTTCCAAACACGGTGACCCCGTCAGTGCTGACGTGGGGGTCATAACCTCTGAGCAGATCCAGGGTGTCCAGTTTGACACAGTCCAGGTAGAGAGTCACTGACTGGCCCTCCACACTGTAGGCTACTCTGTGCCACCTGGCAAGGAGGAGGGAAGAAGATTTTGTGTCTGAATATTTTTAGAGTCCAGGAAAGGCAATTTCAAGGCAAACACAGCAGTGTGTCTGTGGCTGCCTGTGTGTGAGCGTGCAGTTACCCACTTGCCATCAGCCAGGTTGATCTTCCTAAAGGTGGGGTAAAGTTCTGGAGGTGGCTGACCCTCATGGTCCTCATAGAGGAAGACAGGAGAACGGCCGACCTCCACACCCAGCTGCTGTGTGCCCTGAGACACGTAGGATGGATGGAAAGAGGGATGATGGGATGAAGTGATGAAATGATGATGGAAAAAGGTTGTTTTCATGTCAGACTACTCCAAAAATCTATTGAAAATTTCCACCTAGTGTACGCTGATATATTGTAGTTGGTCAGTGTAAAAAGGATTTTGTATTTACATAATATTTAACCTATAAATTAAATGTTAATGTGCACTCTTAATGTAGTCTGTAAAAGTACAATTTTGAGCAGTTTTTGGCAAATGTATTAGAAATTCAGCAAATCATATTCCACAACCTGTGATGCTGATAGGAGTGTCTCCTGCAGGATGCATGTGTGGTAGTGTTTGTTTTTGTTCAAGGCCAGTCTAGCATGTTAGAGTGGTGGATAATTTTGCTGTACTACCTCATTTACTATTCATTTATGGTGGACAAAACCAAAAGAGAGAAAATGCCAAGTGACAAGAAGATGAGTTGTTAAACATGCAGCTTGATTAGTGAAAGTTTGGTGGAGCAGTGTATTTGATGCTTACCTGTGAGTCATACAGGGAGAGGAGGAAGACCTGTGAGCCTTTCACAGCTCTGACTGTTGTCATCACTGAGAAATTCATGGGGAAATGCAAATCTGGAGAGAATGCACACATACACATTAGGAAAGAGACTCTCAATGACCAAACACATTCATACATTTTCTTATTTACTCTATCAAAAAAGCCCACAGAGGATTCTATTAAAACTTACAAGGAAAGAGTTGCTTGGTGGGCGCGCTCAGTTGAATCTTCTTGTCGATCTTAAAGGAGAGGTCAGTTTCTTCTCTTCCCTCCCTGCTGGTGCACAGTCCTGACTCCAATGACACGCCCTCCATGTCCTCCGACAGCTCCAGGACCTTCAGGACATCAATAGGATCAGCTGCAAAGAGACATGAAACAGTATGACTTAGAGAGATTGGTGGATTTCATGATCAGCTGCTCTGCCAGCACCTTTATTTATGAGGTTATCTACGCATGCACAGAGTACTTTATTTAAGGTTTAAGGTACTGAAAGAAAAAATCCAAGTTCAGACCCAAAAGTGTCGTGCACCTCTACAGACAGGTCAAACTTAAGCTGCAGCAGCAACAATGGTTAGATCTGTGCTTGTTCATGTGTGTGACAACTACATCCTCCTTTATTTCCTGCAGCCAATGAGATTCTTGCTTCTGCCTGTGTTTCCTAGGCAGGCCTTCTGACCTAACCCCAGCTTTATAGAGCACCTGTGGGAGTCTTAAATCCCCACATCAGGAGCAGTGACCTTTTGCCATGATGCAAGACAACAAGAAAACTCCCAACACACTCACTGTCACACCTTAGTGTAAGATGGAGTTAAAAACCAATGAGTATAAGGAAGTCGCTTCTTTAAGATATCAATGGATTGAGGTAATTGAATATAAGTAGGGAGGGAGTCCCATAATTTGGCCACTGACAAAGCACTGACTTTTTTTTTAATGGAGGGATATCACACAGGAAAGATGCCTGAGTGGAACCAAAGTACAGAGAAGAAATAAGGGCTTAAGTAGGAGTCGGAGGCTCTGTAACCTTTCTAATGACAACTGTCTGGGAAATGAGTATCACACTTTGTTTGAATATAAGCAAAACGATGATAATAACAGGGAAAAGTGCTTCCAAAAGTTTCATTTAAGCCATCCATCTATGTTTAAATTCATTTTGTAGATACAGTTGGATAAGACATTATTTGTGCCTTCTTGAAGACTCCTCTACTTTTGTTCAAGTAATTTATGTTGTTATGTTGTTGTTCATTCATGACAGGTGCCATTCTTCTGTTTGTACTCCACAGTCGTGAGTCTATACATCTGAATGAGAGTTGCAGGGGCCGAGACACGAGGACACAAAGGACTTTCTCCAGTTTAGACGCTGAGGGAAATAATGTGAAGTTGCTAACTTGAAGCAGACGCACTGTTGCTGTGGTGACTGTAGTTTATCGTGCCCAGCTCACTGATTCAGAACCGTGGTGCACCAGAACTGTTTGAGAAGTTCTGTTACAACATGTTCTTAAATCTGCACCAATCAAAATAGTTTATATTAACAAGGGATGAAAGACTGCAGAGCTTTTCGGCCTCATTTAGCTAATTTTTGGTGTTTCTTGACTGACACTTCTCATATCAACCTGTTTTCCAGCTGAGTAGACAACTCTAATAAACCTATTAGTCATTTCCTACCCAGACCCAAACAGCAAAGTGACTAGGTGGAGAACAAAGAAAAACAAAGAGTTTCTCAATTAATGGTATTAAGAGAAAACTTTCTGTAAATGTGCACAACTGCTTTTGTGATGTTACCTCTGAGACATGTGAATGATGCCGGCCCTATAATTAAGCTACTCTGTAAACAAACTAATGAAATACTTTATCAGTCAGACCGTGCACTCTTTGTCTCTCTCTCTCTCATTTTTTTTCTCTCTCTCTCTCTTTCTAGGGCACATACTTCTTGCAGAAGCTTGGTGTAACCATATAATAACGCAGATCTTGGCACTGACACATGCAACAATCTGCCTCACACAACAAAGACTGATACCAGAGGGCAATAAAGAGCAGACAGACGCTCAAAAAGCAAAAGAGACATTTGGAAATCTAAAGATACAGCCAGAGCTGCATCTCAGGCAGGAAAACATACCATAATGCAAGCACGTGCACATTCCTTTGAACGCTGTGGACACAACGGTCACAGAGATCTAAGCAGAAAAAGATGGGATGTAAAAGACGAGACTGGGGGAGAGACAGGAGAGAAATGTGCAACGTATTGAAAGTGAAAAGGGAGCGAAGGGGGTAAAGAGAGGAAATAATAGATGGTAGGGGAGAGGAGGGCATGCCTCTACTGGTATGGCTTCTTTTCACACGTATTTGTGGAGCTTACGTAAGCCCTCCATCTGCCTTGCACCTTTCCACACACACAGGCAGTCTTACACACACACACACGTACATGTGTATGCACACATGAGGTTGGCATAACGTCTGAGTCTGAGTGCCAGATGCATTTGCTGCCCATTTTTTCAGTTTGTCCATCTGTTTGTCCATCTGTCTGTCTGCCAGCCTGCCTGTTGGCATTCTGACAGCTCATTAATGGGTCTTTCATGTGCAGGGCATCATGTTATTTACTGATACAGCTAATACTGTGCTATTAAATCTTCCACTGATTTCTGTTGCTTTACGGGCTGAGAAATGTCTGTAAAAAGCTGAAATCTAGGAGTTTTGTTTTTAGTGATTTGTAATCTGATTGCTCACTGCAGCTTCACTGTTGAAGATGTCGTGCCTGACACAAAGCGTACTCTGAGTGACCTGAAAAATAGAAACACCTGAACAATGTAATGCAGTCCTGCAGTGCCATTACCTTGCTTTCAGAGCCTTGCTATTTCTTCAATTGAGACTCCTACAGGAGATCTTTTGTGTGTTGATTCAACTCTGTGGCACAGTTTGAAGATGCATGTTGCAGCTGTGGCTGGCTGTTTTCCCCTACTTCCAGTGTTTGTGCTAAGCTAAGGTAAGATAAGCTTTATAATTACCGTACAGAAATGAGAGTAGTATCGAGCATTCAATCTAATTGTCAGCTATTTCCCAAAATGTCAAACTAGTTCTTTAAAATCCTGCCACTGACTTTCTTCTCAATACCAGAGGTTCACATCAGAAATAATTTTCAATAAATGCCTTTTGACTAGGAACTACTAAACCATGTGCTAATATGCTTTTCTTAAAATTCAGGCAACAAGGTACCTCCTGGTGATCACACCTTAGAGCCATGGTTAGAGTGAAGGTGACACTGCTCCTGACACTCATAAGCAGTTTGTACAAGAACAGTTTCAGTCATACATACCAAGAAATGATCTGCGGCACTGACACTTGAATGCAGCAGAGGACAAGACGAGACACGGAAACTGCTCATACCCTATATGCTCTCAAACACATCAGGCAATGTACTATGTAGGCCCTATACTGTTGATGCCTGAGTACGTACAAGCACAATACAACATCCACATGATGTGTATACAAACACACACACACACAGAGTACATTTACGGTGCTGCACATACACAAGAGGGTTTTCTGGTCTCCATCAGCTGCTGCAGTTATCCTGAGGCTCTGAACTGTGGTGTGAGGGGCACCATGATCAACATGCACACACATGCTGAGGATGTCAAATGTAAGCCTCAACATAAAGCAGAGAGACTGTAGTTCCAACAGAAAGATCCACAACAAGAATGAACTATTCAACCACAACCCTGAGATAGATAGATAGATAGATAGATAGATAGATAGATAGATAGATAGATAGATAGATAGACAGACAGCTAGACAGACAAATAGATAGATAAAAAGAGGTCTGATGGGGCAAGAAACACAAGCGTCCAGACAGGTTTTAAACAAACTACCAGGTTAGCCAACAGGGCTAATTCTAATGGCGACACAGGCCAGTCTCCACACATTCAGACCACAAATACTGTAGCTGTTGTGTTTAATTATTATATTTTTTGCGGTTATGCCAGTAACACATCTTTTGGTTTTACAACTAGATACACAAACTGCTGCAACAAACATCCAATGCACCTGGCATTTCCTCAGAGCTCTGACTGGACTTGCTCTGATAGCTCTGGGCTCTGTCATTTCCATGCATACGCATCGCCTACTTACCTACAAGTGCTGTTCCATTTATTAGTTTTTAAAATGCGCAATCAGGAAGGGCAGTTGTGATATTATAATGTGCTGACACCCTTTGCTTGTGAACATATCTATTGTAACTGCCTGATCACTATGTTGCTGCATAGGGGCGTGCAACCAATTGCATGTGATGACAGCAGGCTTTGATTTATCCATTTTTAACACTAGCCTGACACTCTGGGGCAATAAGCTGAACAGGCCACCAGCAACTCTGCCGGGGCTCCGGATGGCCACTAAACCAAACTTATTTGGCCAACAGGTTGACAAAACAGTAAGTGGAGGTCACTGTCTGCTATCAGAGATCCATCTCTGGTTGAGGTTCCACATTCCTACATACAGGACAAGGAAAGCACGAGGAAGTGGAGCAGTGAAGAAAGCGCACAAGCACACTGACACGCATACACACATCTTAACAGACACCATATTGGAAAGACTATGGATTTTCTGGAAACCAGATGTGTGTCAGTGTTTGTGCGTGTTTATGCGTGTGTATATGAATACTGGCTGTTTTGTGTACAAGTGTGGGTGTATGTGTGTGTTTGTGATTAGGCTGTCATTAGCTCAGTAATGGAAAAGAATGCAATAACATGTCTTTTGTAGAGCCTCCTACACTGCACCAAAACTCACACAGACAGACACACACACACACACAAACACACACCACACCAGGGTTCAAATCCCCCACAGAGGATTTGCCCCAGGAGCCTGTCATTACAGTCCTTCACCTCCTTTACTCTTTCTCCTTTACTCTTTCTCTCTCTCTCTCTGCTGTTTTTCTCTCTCAAACATCTGACACAACTCTCCTCAGAGGCTAAACCAGGAGAATGATAAAACGAGGGAGATGAAAACCAGAGGGGAGAAGAAACGAGAGGGAGAACGAGTGCAGAGGGAAGAATAGGATGGAGGGACCACATGTTTTCTTTCCTCCCAGTTCAGCTGGCTCTGATCAAAGAATCACACTGGATAGTCTCTCCTGCTGTCTGAAACACACATACACACACACTAGTCTGTGCATACAGTACACACACACACACACACACACACCTGCATTTACTTAAGCAAATCCTTAATATCTGTGAAAGAGAGAGGGAATAAGCTAGCAGACAGACAGACAGACAGACAGATAGACATATGCTCCTTCTAGGAATCTGTGGCACTCAATCACATATCATCTCAACATCTCGGCCCTGATCTTGATCAAAATAAACAACGACGGGTCTCACATAAATTCATTCCTACAAAGTCACTCTTCCTCTCAGCAGATCAAACGCTGCATCAATATTTGTCGGTCGCAGGGCTCCAACTCTTCTCGGACAGCTACACATTGCTTTTTGTGGCTCTGTGCTCTATTATTGTTGGGTGTCGTGTCATACGGTGGCTTTGATTTTGGAGAACAAAGAATGAGCTGATTTTCAAACACAAGACAAATTTATAGCACTCAGATCGGCTATACCAGAGGACATAATGATCAGAATTTTTATGGCTTTTTGGAGCATTCTTTTGTTCTGCATGGCATTTTATAAGAAACATCCTCACACTGACACATGATTAACAAAACAAAATAATGTACAACTACCACTGGAAGATAGAACTTAACTGTCCTGCAAGTCTCTGCTTTTGTGATTTTTCATACTCATATTCCTGATTAAAACAATTATCTCTGGTATCTTCTGCGGCTGAAACACTAAGCATCACCAGTAATAAAAGAACTGACACCAAGTCTGATGGTTTTTTGGGTTCCTTGTAAAAACAACCAAAGAAATGACCAAAGAACCAACTAAGCAGCCCAGTCACATTACCAGTTATGTACATACTCCTGCTTCACTCCTATCTGATATTTTTGCTGCCAGTTGCAGGTGAGCGGTATCCACAGGGTGACACATTGAAAAAACACCCAGGTATCGGTCAACTTCAACTGCTTGTTGGACTTTAGTAAACTGATCCTCTTCTTCTTTTCTATGAGTTCAAGTTAGTTCAGTCTCATATCTGTACAGATAATTCAATTCAACTTTATTTATATAGCGTCAAATCACAACCAAAGTTGTCTCAGGACACTTTCCATATAGAGCAGGTACAGACTCTTTATCTACAGAGATCCAACAATTCAAACGCGGCTCCAATGACTTAATTCCCGGTGGGTTTTGTTTTTTGAGATGGTTTTCTGATTGGGCTGGGAAAGTTTGAACAGAGACATTACACCAGAATCAACTGTATTTGCTGTAAACTACGACAAATCTGACTTCAATTATAGCTGGACAGAGTAATAAAAAATAATTTGATAAATGGCACAAACTCCACCAGTCTAGTCTGTCGAAACAAGACTAGTTGAGACGCTTTGTAAAATATTAATGAAAACAGAATGAAATCATTTGTAAAGTGTTCACTGACATGTTTTACAAAGTGTTTCTGAGTCCATGTAGTAAAATCCTTTATCCAATCATGTGTTCACAAAGTGGTGAACCACGCTCCATCTTTGCTTGTGAATGACTGAGCCTTTCCAGGATGCTCCTTTCATACCCAAACATGATACTATCACCTGTTACCAATCAACCTGTTCACCTGTGGAATGATCCAAACAGGTGTTTTTGGAGCGTTCCACAGCTTTCCCAGTCTTTTGTTGCTCCTGTCCCAACTTGTTTGAAACATGTTGCTGCATCAAATTCAGAATGAGCAGATATTTACAAAAATCAATGAAGCTGATGAGGTAAAACATTAAATATATTGTCTTTGTACCTCGTTTTCAATTGAGTATATATCAGGATTAGGAAATTATCACATTTTGTTGTATTTACATTTTACATCGTCCCAATTTTTTGGAATCAGGGTTGTAAGAGTATTTCCATCCAAACACATTTGTCACCCTAGAATTACACACATTCTGTACTAAAACATCATAGTCACTGAAGCATAACACAACATCGGCAAACATCCAACGGTACTCATGCCTTTTACAGCCCTTTTAGAGTCCTTATTAAATTATCAGTTTGTCGCATCTGTTCTGAATATGTGTTGTAGGAATACCTTCAGGAACTGTTCAAACTGACCTGAAAACCTAATTTAAAACAACTAAAAACAAACTGTCAATTAAAGGACCACGGTCATCAATCACTGCACAAAAACATCTCCAAATCCATCATTTGAGCAGGCAACTCCACACATGTTGTTTTAGTTAGTTGAGGGAAGCATTATCTTCTTCTGATACAGTACAACCTGACAAAAAAATCAAACATAAGTAGCAGATGGATGACTGTTTTCTTTCACCTGCATATTTTTCTTTCCTAAACATACAAGAACACACACAGAGACCATATCTTTTGTCTCTCACAATGTTCCAGGACACACATGAGTGCATGAATTGACTCAATGATACATGAATTACTTATCTAGAAAAAAGGGATTCATTCATTTATTGAGCAATATCCAATTTTGGAATTTCTGGCCTCATTGTGTCCTTTTAGTTATTTTAAGCTTCCAACATGTCTTGGAAGGGATTTAACAGGAACAGGCTGTGGCTTGGCTGTAGCTCTGGTAAATTCAGCTAGTTGTGAAACAGTAAAAGGACCAATTCCTCAAAAAACATATGCACCATAAACACTGTGTTTCACTAATATTTATCCAAATGTAAGCAGCGGTTAAGCACTTAACCACCAACACAAACGCCAGGGGCATATTCCTGATAGCGGTACCTCCATCTTTGCTGTGTATTTCAACAAACAGGATTCAGTGTGTCAACCGAAGGTTCACTAACTAACTTCTTCAGGGTTTTTAAATCACAGTCTTCAGCAGCATAAAACAGAAGCTGAGTTAGACACTGTTTACATCTGACAGTGTTTGTGGTTGGGAAGCAGTTGAGGGATCACAAACATGTCACTGCACAAGCAGTGAAAACTTCTGCACACAACATAGCCTTGTGGTGAAGACCTTAGCTGGCAGGTGAAAAGAGGTTTGACCCCCAGAGTAAGCATATATTTACAAAAATCAGTGAAGCTCGTGAGGTAAAACATTAAATATACTGTCTTTGTACAGTTTTCAATGAGTATATCTCAAGAAAGGTTTTGTAAATGATCAGACAATTCGTCAGAACGACAGTTAAATGAGACTAAATGAGAAGAATCTACAGCTGTAGCTCTGAGCTACATGCTAATGTTAGCATACTAATAATTATGATTGGCATGGTAAAATGTTTATCTTGTTCACTATCTCACAGCATGTTAGTATGCTAACACTAAACAACTAAGGTGTCGCTAAGTTATTACACCTTAAAGAGAACCAAAATATTCACAGAAATCCATCCTGCAGTTGTTGAAATATTTCAGCCTCAACCAAAGTGATAATACGACCGACTAGCGTGGCTCAAAATATCTAAAGAGATTGGTTCAGCACTGAATCACAGTGGTAGAAAACTACTACTGTTCTGCCTCTGGCCGCATCCCAGTCAGTGATGTCACAGCAGGTGCTTCCCATCATCCATCAAATAAAAAACACCTGCTGTTACATCACTGATTGGGGTGTGGCCATCTTTTAAATTTACTGTATGCAGACACACGCAGCAACAGATTTGTTACATTTAATGTTGTGCTAGGATTAAAAATGGAAAATTTATTCGCTGTTGCTGAGGCCAGACAATGAAATATAAGCAACACACACCAGGTTTGGCAGGCAGAGGTGAGGCAGGTATCTTCTACTTACACATACTTAACATGTGTCGACTTGGCTGAGAACCTCAGCAGATACAGGGTACAGATCTTATTCCAAGCCTGATTCTCTCTCCAAACAGAGTGCCGATATTACTTTTTTTCTTTTCCTGCATTAACATGTTTGACAAGACATTAAAATTATTTCTATAATCATCCAATACAAACATATTTCCACTGGGCACTGGCCTTCTGATTTCATCTTGACTGCAGCAGTCCTGAAGAAACTACCTCTCGGTGTAGTAGGAAGGCTTTAAACTAAGCAAATCTGGATTTAGCTACCTTACATTGGCAACCAGGTGACTCTAGATTTTTTGTTTTTTAGTACGGAATACTTTGAATACTTCAAAAGTAATAAATAGTGAGGGTTGGGCTTATAATAACCTGAACACACAAGTTTACACACAGACAATGAGCCAGGTAAGAGACTGAAAACACCTGAGGCCAGACCATGACATGCTTGACCGTAACTTGACCACATTGCTCAGGTAACTATGATCATAATTCATACCCAACCTGTTGACAGCCAGGTGTGTGACCTTAGTTGACAGTGAGCCAAAAATCAAGAGTAGCATGTAACTGAAGAAAGTTTTAAAATGGGTGTTAGGAGTTTCTCCGGTAGCTGAAGAGAAATGTGAGCGCAAAACAGTATCACACTTTTTACTGTGTGTCTGCATGTCGGGGTATGCAAATTAGTTTGTTTTTCGGTGTATCTGTGTTTCTCTTTACCAGGAGGGTTATTTACGAATAAATTCTTATTTACAAGGATGCCTTCTCTGACTGCCAGGTGTGAGATGCTACAGGGTTCACACTCTGAACTCATTTGACCCCAGATGACCCTAAAGGTCCAGATGTCACATTAGTCACTTCAGTAATGACCTTCACAGACAGAGTGAGGTTTCACCAAAAAAGGCTAACAACCTCTGTCTTCAGTTTGTTTTCACTGTTCTTCATCTTATTCTCACTTTATCCTTGAGACGTGATCAAATAAACTATAATAAGTAGCGGGGAGGCGAGTTTTCTTTTAATCTTCAGTTCAAAGCCAGGTAGTTAATGATGATTTAAAGGCTATTGGGACATAACATAAATACTTCTTGGCTTTCTCAGCATCTTCTCCGACAGGGCAGGTGGAGGCAACATGGTGGAGTCTCTGCCAAATCACCTGCTTGCACAGTCATTCACTCTGAATTACTGATGTGGTCCTGCATAAAGCCGGTGGATGCTGACTTGCAAATAAAACAGCCATTAAATGAGGAAAACAACGGATGTAATGAAGTAAAGATGAAGGATGTGTGGCTCAGCCTTGAGTCTTTTAAAAACTTTTTCCTTGGTTTTTCTGTGGACGAATTGAGAACTGCTGATGTTGTGGGTCTGTAAAGCCGATGAACAAATCATATGTGACTGATTAAACAACCTCACCTCAAGGTCCATTTCATGGCTGTTTTGGAACTTATGATCATAACACATGATCTTCATCAGCAGATCTCATCTTGATCTGTTTTGCTACCTGCTGTTTCCAAGGCCGAGAAAGAACTTTGAAACTCAACTTTCAAAGGAACAGTTTGACATTTGAGGAAATGTTCTCATTTGGTCTCTTATCAAGAGTTAGTCTTCGTGGGTTGTCTAGCAACCTCATGGTGGCAACAAGACTCCTGGAAGTTACTGCTCATGGCCAATGTGCCACAACCTGTTGCTGTTGCACTTTGGTTTTTGAACAGATTAAAAAAACAAAAGAGATCATGTTAATTGAGTGCTGGTGGAGGAATTTTGTTGGACAGAACCAGGTTATCTGTTTCCCCCTGTTTTCAGTCCTCGTGCTAAGCTAAGCTAACTGGCTGCTGGCTCCAGAAAGAAAAAACTGAACTGATGAAAAACTGAACTGGAGCAACTCAATCTTCTAATTAAGCCCATGAACAAAAGCTCCAGAGCAGCATCTAAATGAACATTGAAGTGAGACTGTTTTCTCAACTACTGTTTTCAAGAATGGACTTTGGAAGCAAAGTGTGTGATATTGTGTGATATTGGGAAAAACACATATCACAATGACACAAAAAAGTATTTATCAATTTAATATCTAAGACTAACCTTGCTCATCTGATCTGTAATGATGCTTAAGGTCCAGGTTAAAGCAGATTAAAGCAGACAGGATGTCCTGCATTAAGTTACCTTATCTGAAGTACTTTGAGATTTGCTGAAGTTTTAATGTCTCATTGTACAACATTAGAACATAAAGCAGCAAAGTCTTTCATAAAAATGCATAAACACATGCACCTTTGCACTTATCCTGACAAAACATCAATGACACCAGGCTCTGATCCACCCTCATCACATGCTTCCAGTGCAGCTTCAGGGGCTGCTGTATGGAACCAAGTGCTCCCAGTACAGTTCAGCACAGCTCACTTTAATTTGCCTCAGTCTGTTCCCCATTATCCAGCTGTACCAGTTAAATATCCTGTATGCTGCTGCTGTATGAGAGCTCAGACTGATGCAGCAGGTATGGCAGAACAAGTCTAGACATATAGGCCTGTGCCTGACAACTGTCTAGCAAATGTGCAGTGGGCTCGAGACAGTTCAGTTCAATAAGCTTTAGGCCTGCATGACCTGGCACGACAAAATAATATGTCAAAGTGGAAACCAAAGACAGTTTTTCAGTTTTTCTAAAGTTAATTGGAAAATGACTGGGGGTCTTGTTTTTCTTGGGGGGTTAGACATTGACTGTAAAATCAAGCTCACATCAAGGAACCAGAAATTGGCTACACACAAACGGCTGACAGTGAGTGTGTTTGCTAGATTAAAATGATGCGTTCAGGGTGACATTTAATTAAACTTGGCTCTCATTAGCTCGTGGCGGGCTGGAGGGCAGGTGTTGACAACTGATGTGACACAGCCAGAGGAGGAGAGAGAGACGGAGGAAGAGAGGAAACACTGGCTAATTAAACTTTTTACAGCGAGTAAAACAGAATCAGGCAATTAAGTGGCGCGAGGCAATTATTTGGACGAAGATAAACAAATAAACAGTCCTGAGTACTTCAACCTACCTGCCCTTGAGGTGTAAAACGCCGTGGCTAGCAGCAACAGCAGCCATGTCTCGCGCCCTGTGCTCCATCGGTTCGTCATCCTGCATTTGAAGCTATCGATACGGCGGCCAGTAATTCCCTCGTGGCTCTCCTGCGCTCCGCGGACACCTGCGCTATGACCAACCTGCACGCGCGAGTTTTAACAGTGTAGAAGCTGCTGCCTCGCGCCCGTGCGTCTGGACGTGCACCCCACCAGCTGGCAATTAATTAATGATAAATGTCATGCAGCAGCCCGTATGGTCCAGTCTTTGCCGTTTTTCTGCTGGGTGGACGGATGAAGAAGGCAGACCAGCGGGGGAAAAATCCCTTAATCTCGGAAGGTCTTTTCTCCTTCACCCGCAGAGAACTTTCCTCACTTTCCCTTCCCTCCTCCCTCCTCCTCCTCACCCCCCTCTCTCCTCCGGGGTGACCCCTCCTCCCTCACCAGAGACTGCTTGGGGCTCGTGGGGCTGTACAGGACCATAATTACTGCGCGTGTCATTATTAGCATCATTATTGTCGAGTGATTTAAGGGACTATGTGGTGTCTCTACCTGTCTCTCTCGACTAGCACGCGCGCACATCCAACTTGAACAATAAAGGCTTGTGCCACATTTAATTTTCTGCTCTCTCTCTCTCTCTCTCTCTCTCTCTCTCTCTCTCTGTCAAGGCACACACACACACACACACACACAAAGCATGCTAGGACAGGACAACGGTGCTGCCCAACTAATAAAAATATGCTGCTGCAGATTCCAAATTCCAGTACCTGTCTGTCTTTGCCCACCACACACACTCTTTAAACACACACACACACACACTAAGTAAGCCATATCCTTCCTATAGGTACAATAAAAAGCTAAATGTGATCCCTGCCTTTGACCTAAGGGTTTATCATTCTTTATCCCTAATGTGATAAAACGAACAGAAACCAGCAGCTCATGTGGAGGTATAAGAAGCTTTTTAGAGGTTTTCAGGAGAAGATTATAGGGTGAAAAAGGCTGACATAATCTGGGGTTAGTATGTGCACACACATGCACATGAATACCTATGAGCCTCCCTCCTTTCCATTCCATGTTCCATTAACATTAGTCTGTATTGTCTAAGATGATATTTGTGTGTTATTCTCATTTATATAGGTCACAGAAATGTGACCCTGATTTAAAAGATAGTATGAACAGGACCAATCGTAAAATACTTTATAATCAAATCAAATCCAAATGTATTATACATTACAGTGGCATATTTCAGAAAAGAGGTGCCCAAACGTTTTCCATTGGAGGCAAACTTAATGGTGGAACACTGGCCCAAAGCAAACACCTGCTTTGTATTGTTAAGGTGCAAAATGGTACGAGGAGCCTGAGTTCCCTTGAAGTTCCTGTGCAAAGTGCCACTCTGCCTGCCGTGCTCATATTATGAAAAACAATAATTAGGAATTCTAGATATTTAAAGAGCATTTTTACCTCACCAAAAAAAACAGCATAAACAGTGATTTATATTACAATTTTGTCAATTAATTAATAATTTTCTCTTGCCAGGGCCAAATTTTACCTTTTAGCAGCAATGTTTTGTACTTTTATAAAATGCACTTGATATAGAGCAATGCTTGGTCATGAGGGAATTGTCTAGTCTCTGTAGATAAAGAGTTTGGTCTGTACCTGCTCTATATGTAAAGTGTCCTGAGACAACTTTGGTTGTGATTTGGCACTATATAAATAAAATTGAATTGAAATCGAATTGAATTGTTTTAGACACAATTTACTGTATTGATAATTGAAATAATATATACAACTGTGCACATAAAGGAGAGGGTTATATTAAAAGTGTAGATTTTGAACAATGTAGTTTGATGTGACTATTATGAAGGAATAGCTGTTCTTCTTGGTGCCATTTGGTGCCATCTTGCCGCACTATCTTGTAAAAACTGTCATTGGCCCATATTGTATTTTTGTGAAGGCAAGAGCAAAAGCATAGACTAAGAGCTTTCCAGCCTGTAACTAATGAACATGCACAAACGTCTGTCTTTTTATGAGCGTACTGGAAAGGCCTAACATTTGGAGACTTTTGGCATATTCTGCAGGTGTTTAAATGTAGATTATATGTTTTAAGATAAAAACACTGTAAATGTAGTGTACAATAATCATTAGAAATTTGTGTTTTGGAAACAGTGCTGTTTTGGCAACAGAAGTAAATTACATTCAGGCACACATACATACTGACTTCTTTTTTGAAGAAGAAAATAGAATCCAGGCATATTTCCAAACGCCCAACCCCCCTGCTTCAAGTAGGTTGTCTTAAACTTATGACTGGCAGCTACACTTGTGTATTAGTGTGTGTATGTGTGTGAAAGAGAGAAAGAGAGAGAGAGATTTACTACCTGTGGATGTATGTGTGTATATTCCACTGGTCATAATTAGAACTTTTCAGGCACTCACTTGGCCAAAGATAATTAAAAAAAAATACAGGGAGTTGAAAATAACATGTGTGACGAATGATAAAGATCAATTAAAGGGATGAAGATACATTTTGTTTTTCAAGTAATGATTTAAAAAACAAATAATTATGTATGAGAGTGTGTGTATATGGATATGTGTATGTATATGGTTGTTTATTTACACAGTGTGTGTATGTTTATGTGTAGATAACTATAAATGTATCTGTATGGATGCATGGGTGTGTTTGTATGTATATGTATACTGACCCATCTTTTGTGCTATATTGCATTTGATTATTATTTGATTTAAGAACAATGCTTAAGTTAGTATGGAAAGATTTTTTTCTCGTTTATTTTTAAAATCAATGATTTTTTTCATTAATTTTCTCCTTGTCATTGTTTTCATCTTGTGTTATTGTCATTCAGTTCATCAATAAGTGTGTGTGTGTCTATTTGACCTTGTGTATACTTTTTTTTTAAAACATCCTCAAGCATCATCACATATACTGTAGCCCAGGCATGTCCAAACTATTCCATAAAGGGCCGTGTGGCTGCAGGTTTTCGTTCCAACCAAGGAGGAGCACACCAGGCCAACCAATCAACATCAAGGGATCCCTTAGTTATCAGCTGAAGACTGAGATCATCTGATTAATTGATTCCAGCCTGGTGTGCTCCTCCTTGGTTGGAACGAAAACCTGCAGCCACACGGCCCTTTATGGAATAGTTTGGACATGGCTGCTGTAGCCAGATTTGTGTTGGCTGTAAACAGCAGAAGCGTTCATAAGGTGCAATGATTTGAAGAATAATCATATTGACCACTGGGCGGCGCCAAATTTCTTTGCCGCAGCAGAGACTGACTTTACAAATTGATATAACTTCAATTTGCTCCTTATCAGTTTGATCTTCACACTTTCAAACACTGGTAAGAAAACAAAAGCCACAGAGAGTCAGCAGGTAAATTAAATTTAACATAAAGCCACCTGTCCCGTTATTGATTTAATAAGACTGTGAAGTGTAGTCTACATGACAACCACAGCACCAGTTAGATAATCTCAGCTGAGTTGCACTGCCCATGTGACTCTCTCCCTGTCTCTCTTATCCTCTTATAGTGGCTCTCACCTCAAATCACCACTCATCCTGCAGAGCTGCTCGCCTGCTGGTGTCTCAGAGCGACCACAGAGCGGAGAGGCAGCAGGGCACCATGGCGAGTCCCGGACAGAAAGTGGTACTGATCACCGGCTGCTCCTCCGGTATCGGTCTGAGGATGGCCGTGATGCTGGCTCATGATGAACAGAAGCGCTACCATGGTGGGTGCACTGTGTGTGTGTGTGTGACAGAGAGAGAGAGACAGAGAGAGAGAGAATATTTAATTATTTGCAATTTTAAACTTGCTTGGCATGATATATAACGGGCTGCATTTGTGTTGCTAAAGCATATAGACAAGGAAAGCTGGTTAATAATAAAAATACATTGTTTAATAATACAGCTTCTACGAATAGCCATAACTTCATTTAAATTTTACAAATTTAAATGAAGTTAAATTTTGGTAAATTTTACATAATTTGTCAAACCCTTCATACACTTCCTGCCACTTCTCCACTTGTCCTGTTCATAAGAAGCTTACATCATGACTTGAGGGCATATAAGAGTATTATATACTTCCGATGATCATGTGGATTAATGCCACTGTCTCTGTTTCTGTGCATCTGAATACACAGCAGATGTGTGATTTCCATCTAAAGTGGACTGACATGCCGTTTGTGGTGGTTTAAATCTAAAATTTGAAGTCCCCCTTCAGTCAAACATGTTCTTCTTGTTTCCACACTTGAATGTTTGAACTTCACTGTGCAGAACGGCGTATGTGCAGTTTGACACTAGAAGGCTGTTATCACATTCATGTACATTTAGAAGCCAATCCTGGTCGAATATTCAACTTACACAGGTGTGATGTGGAAACATGAAGCCTTCGGTGCACATACACTCAGAACTGACTTTATATTGTGTCCAACAGTTAAACTATGGAAATGAAAAATAATTACATATTCAGAGATTCTGGAGTTTTAAATGAGGGTGAATGAGTAGTTGTCATTTTTAGCATATTAACAAGACAACTTCTTCAGTGGAAAAAACACATTGGAACCAAATTATTATTCAAAGTAGAGTATTTTATAAATGTCTTACAATGTGTCTAGAGAGGATCCAACTGAGAATCAACAACACAACTGTCTGATTCCATAAATGACCTGGAATAAACTGAGTGAGCTATTTTATTTTTGCTTTTTTTTTTAGCGCTTAAGACTTTCAAGACAAATCTAGAACCTGGACATCCAATTAGCACACAGAGATGTTCAATATGTGTTATTTTCATTGGGAATGGTTGCATCCTACATATAATGAAGAATTAGCCTCGAGGCTAATGGAGTTACAGAAGTTGTAGACTGCTGCAATCAATTAATCAGGTTGTGTCACTTGCACAGAACTATCTAAAGTCTGGAAAACAGATCTCCATACAGGAGCCAGCTTACACCTGTCACTAATAGACTCAACAATGAAATACATGTTGCCAAGTTTTACCACAAAAAGTCAAAGCAGCGTTAGACCACGTCTGATCCAAACTGAGGCTTTGTGTGCTTCTCAATAGGCTTCATCCCACTGCTCATCTGTTACGACCAACCCCAAATCCTCCTCCCAAGCAGATTTAAGGTACACAGTCTCAATCTTTGAAAATAACCAACCAACCATAACCAAGATGCTTTATATAAATGTCCTCCTTTAGCATAATAACACTTCTATGTCCCAATGTGAAGAAATTAATGTTGTAAATATGGATCTATTTGTTTTCATAATGAGATTTTCATTTTACCATCTTACACTTTTCTGTATTAAAGTCAGTTACATTATCATTAGGAGGTAAAGGAGTGCAGACCTGTCAAACCAATCTGCACTTGTATTGCATTACCATTCAAATTTTACATGATCATTTAAATTGACAAAAATTTACAGACTTACAACAAAAAAGTTTCACAGAAGGAAATTAACGGGAAGAAAGCCTTCCTCCATCAGTAGGAGAAATACTATTTTAAAAAAAATAATGATAATATTCAAACTCAGGATGAAAATGATGAAAGTCCCAGCTCACTCAGCCTCCCTCCTGCCACACAGTCATGTCTCTGATCCCAACTTAACCTTTAGTCACTCTTACATGTACACGTAACACCAGACAATAACTAAAGCCCCACTGCAGCCTTACCTCCAGGCTAATTACTGCCTGGCTCGCTGTGCTCCATTGTGGATGGTGAGGGCTATTCCTGGAACAGGCAGGTGACGTGAGCTCCACGGCAAGATGCTAATGCTGATATGTAAACTGGCTGCTCTAACAGGACTGTTTATGAGCAGTGTCTATATTAGGACGACTTAAGGTTATCTTTACTACAGTGACTATCTTAAGCACTGACTTTTCCATTGTTGTTATTTCAGTCATTCAGAAAGAGATTTCAGGTTAAAAAAAACAGGTTGATTCAGGAAAGGCATGCATGTGAACAGTTTCCTTGTGTGTGTGTACTTTACCCTCTGTCTTCACCTTTCATCCCATGTCTCTTTGACTATATTTTTGTTGCATCTTCCTCCTCAGTTCGTTGTGAGGTTTTACTCCTTTCTTTCCATTCATTCCTATGACAGGAGGACAGGATCACTCAGAATGGAATTTCTCCTCTACAAATACACATGAATGCACACATACAGGACATGCATTGGATGAATTTCTAACATGCAATACACACATGTCAAACCACTGGGGACATAGCATGATGTTGGTATTTATGTGTGTTCTTGTGTGAGCCTACATGCAGCCTGAGCCAATGAACTTGGTTTGACCCTTCAGGTAGTAATGATGTCTTTTTGTAACCTCATTTGCCTGGGCAGGTTGCCTAATCATATGTCTATTTACAGCAGCAGCCTGGAGGCCTCATGCCAGAGTGTTACATCCATTCACAAACTCACACTTGGAAGCTGCCCATGGAAATAAGAGGAGCATAATTACATGCGGGACTTTTGGCAAATAGCAATGATGAAAAGAGTTATGCCTGTACACAATGGCATGATAAAGATTTATGTGGGACTAAAACATTTTAATAACTTTGCAGTTTGAAGTCAATGCGGAGGTGCTACTCTTTCCATTGAATTTGCCAATGGAAAAAACAAAAGCATTAGCACTAAACACAAATGACAGCTGAGGCTGATGGGAATGTCATTCGTCTTGCAGGTATTTGGTCAAAACTCAAAGTATTTTCTCAATGATGGCACTAGATGAAAAGTTGGTTAAAGTTATTATGACTCAATCAAATAGGAAATAGGAAACTCAAATAGGAACAAAGACAATAGATTTAATGTTTGACCTCATCCGCTTCATTGATTTTTGTAAATATCTGCTTATTCTGAATTTGATGCAGCAACACGTTTCAAACAAGTTAGGACAGGAGCAACAAAAGACTGGGAAAGTTGTGGAACGCTCCAAAAACACCTGTTTGGATCATTCCACAGGTAAACAGGTTGATTGGTAACAGGAGATAGTATCATGAATGAAAGGAGCATCCTGGAAAGGCTCAGTCGTTCACAAGCCAGGATGGAGCGAGGTTCACCACTTTGTGAACACATACAACACGCTGTGCTCAGGAAGACTTTGTACAACCCAGTAAACACAGTTCATTTGCAAATGATTGCATTCTGGTTTCATTTACATTTTACACAGTGACCCAACTTTTTTGGAATTGGGGTTGTACTCTTGTACTCTTAATCCTGTGGGGAACATGTGTGTGAGTGTGTGAATAATCTATCCAATAATTGTCAAGACAATTTACTCAAAGCCACAAATGTTAACCTCATGGTGTCACTGGAGGAAAAGGCAGAGGATGACCAAAGTCAGTTTGCTTCATCCTCTTGGGACCATGAATGAATGCATGCATGAATAATTTTTTGCAGCAATTCACCAAGAGTTGTTGAGATATCGCAGTCTTCAGTACACCAGCATGGCTAGAAGCATGGACACTGAAACATTTTCTTCCACAACTATTGATGCGTATTAAGCGAAATAGGTCAATTGCAACTAATGTCCCGGACAGTAAAACAACACCTTAACATCATAAAACAACAGTTTTGCATGTGCCATTGGCATACATAATTTAATCTTAGTTGGGAATCGTCAGATATCACTGGCCAGTACAGTAGATTTAGGTTAGAATGTGGAAATAAAACCACAGCAACATGGTTCAGAAAGAGCTACGAAAAGAATATCATGTGAAAACCAAGTGAGTTATAGATAGCAGTGGAACAGACTTTGCATTTACAGGCTCTCCATTTACATAGACAGCTCACTACTACAGCAAGGCATTTCTTCTCTATTGTTCACATCAATTTATCTTTACAGACTTGGCGGAGATGCATGTGTTGCCAAAGGAAACCACGACCAAGTCAATCTCGTCTATGCTCCTCTCAATTCTGTCCTTTTTCCTTCTTTTCCATGTGTTCAGTCATAGCAACAATGCGTGATCTGAAACGTAAAGATAAGCTGGTGGAAGCTGCCGGGGATGCGTATGGGAAAACTCTCTCGCTGGCTGTACTGGACGTCTGCAGCGATGAGTCCGTCAAACAGTGTATTAACGGTATCAAAGATCGACATGTGGATGTCCTCAGTGAGTATGCATCCTCATTATGTTGCACCATGCATTGCCACACTAACCAAAGGTGATGTGATGATACTCATTTTTTTCTTCCTCGCCTATAAAGTCAATAATGCAGGTATCGGCCTAGTGGGTCCGGTGGAGAGCATCCCCATCGAAGAGATGAAGAAAGTGTTTGAGACCAATTTCTTCGGGGTGATCCGCATGATCAAGGAGGTGATGCCTGATATGAAGAAAAGGAACGGAGGACACATCATTGTGGTCAGCAGCGTGATGGGACTACAAGGTAGGCAGACGAAGGTGTGACTGGATGAGTGAAGGGAGAGGAGGCGGGGTGGGACGTCAAATGGCAGAAAGAAATGACAGATTTGTCAGCTTCAGTCTGATGTATGCATGGGTCGACGATGGACGAATGGAAGGGTGGGTGGACAACTAAAGACAGACTGTATGTCTTTGCAAACAGGGACGTGTCTACAAAGAAGTGAACATGAAGAAGTCATCTAGTCAACTGCCCATGTCTGAAACTAAAAATGCCAACATTCTGTCTTTCTGTAGGTGTGGTGTTTAATGACGTGTATGCAGCCTCCAAGTTTGCCATGGAGGGCTTCTGTGAGAGTTTGGCTGTGCAGCTCCTGAAGTTTAACGTCACGTGAGAGTCACTTATGCTTCTTCCCACATTAGTAACAAACCAATAACAATGATACTAATAGTTTGACAAACTGCAAATAATGATTAGTTTAATTATTGATTTATATATTGATTATTTTCTGATTAAGTGATTGTTTAGGTTTTGTCTGAACATCAGCTAAATGAGACTAAGAGTCTACATTTGTGTTAACAGCTCTGGCTGTACTTAGCCCCAGCTATGAGCTAAATGCTAATGTTAGCATGCAAAGAATGAAAATGTTAACATGATGTTTAGCAGGTAGTAACCATCTTATTTAAATGTATAAGCATGCAACACAAAGTAAAGCTGAGGCTGATCAGTTTATCCATTAGTTTAAGAGGTATTTGGTTATAAACTGAAACGTGACAAATTTTGGCCGATTGGACTGGATCAAACATTTTTGGTAACTGTAGCCTACAAGCTTGGTCTTGGGTGTTGAAGGGGAAGGGATTCAGCAGACTGAATCAATGTCTGTTGTTGATTAATATTCTGATTTCAGAACTAGTGTAACTTAATTCCCCATAGATCTCGTCCTCCATCTAACCATGCTCTGTTGTTGAGTCTTCTTTGCTGTGTGTCTCCCGCTTCAGGTTGTCACTCATTGAGCCGGGCCCGGTGCACACAGAATTTGAGGCAAAGATGATTCAGGATGTGAAGCAGAAGGAGTATCCCGGAGCTGATCCTGACACGGTGCATTACTTCAAGAACGTCTATCTTCCGTCTTCTGTTGACATCTTTGAGACGCTGGGACAAACGCCTGATGACATCGCCAGAGTAAGTTGACAAGCAGCCTGTGACTCAGCCTCGCTGCGCCTCACCTGTCTGTCTGCACTCCTGATTAATCCTGCAAGTCTGACTGCGAATTTTATGTCTTTTTTTTCTCCATCCTCTAATTCTCTGCAGTGTACCAAGAAAGTGATTGAAGCAAGCAGGCCACGTTTCCGGAATCTGACCAACCCTTTGTACACACCAATCGTAGCACTGAAATACGCAGATGAAACTGGAGGCCTGTCTGTCCATGCCTTCTACCACATGCTATTTAACCTGGGCCCTCTAATGCACGTCAGCATGACTGCCATGAAGTATCTCACCTGTGGATGTCTGAGGAGCCGGACAGTTTCACCAAACTAGAAACTTTTATCTTGTAAATAAATGTGACCAGTACACTCACCCTGGGTATGTAGACCACAATAAAGACCACACACTACCTCGACTTGGGTTGTCAGAGGAAAAAACCAAAACACAAATACTAAACTCACAAGAGTTTATCTTTTATGACCTGCCATATTTCCTGCTGTATGTATTCTTAGCTTATACATCCATATCTGAATGAATGTACAGATACCATGAGTCCTTTTGAGTTTAAATACTACAGATTTAAAGGTTTGTTAGTCTACCCAGAGTGCCAAATGATTAGGGTTTGCCACTTACATACTGTAGCCTGATTCCATTATTTTATCCTAATAAGTCCCACACAACTTCACATTTAAGATTGTTAGATCGTCCTACACCTTCTTTATTTGTAGCCACTGTACTTGGATCTATGTACATATTTTTCAAATTCCATCACCGGAGAAACTATTTTGGAAATAAAATTTTAACATTTATAACTTGTTGTGTTTGTGTTTCTGGCCGTTTTCAGCAAATGTGGTTGCATACACATTACTCGTGATTATGCTAAATGCGTATTAGCTATATGCAGAAAATAAAAGCAGAAAAGACTCTTTGCTGGCAGTGTCTCTAAGTTACAACCACATTTCAGCTAAAATATCTCTGCAGCTCCTTTAGCCTGATGGAAAACCATATGCCATGCTGTTTGTAAATAAAAAGCACTGACATTTTCTGGCACTACCAGATACAAGAATAAAACAATTTCAATAAAATAATTTCAATTAAAAGTCAGGCCATTGAACTGCCGATTTAGAACTATACGAATGGCTTTGTTTTGATATCATAAGGGAATAGAAATAGTGGAATTTGATCAAATAGCATTCGTAACATGGCCTAGTAAAAATGTCCAGCTGCAAATATGTCAAACACTTAAGGATGATAACCAACTGATTATACTGACACCACATGGCATGTTAGGGTATGTAAGGTTGTCCTTCACAAACACTAGGGTTTTTTGTTTTTGTTTTTTTTTAATTAATGTATCACTGTATTTTACTGACAGGTAAATACATACTTAATCAATTGTGTTCTAATTGAGGGAAATTCCTTGGGTTTAGCTATGCCAAAGAAGAACGAAAACACACATCATCTATGAAAATATCTATGCCATCTGTCTGATTTTTAGATAATTTTAGAAAATCCTTACTTTATGCTTTTCCCCTTAAATGGTATGGTCTTTTTAGACCCTGTCCCTGTCTGAAGATCCTGTCTAAAAAGACGATACTGCTTAGCCAAAACAGCCTAAAAAATGCTCAGGATAAATTAAAAAGTGGTTAGTGGGTAACGACGGAAAATTTTTGCGTGCTTGTTTGGGTCGAACTCTGATATAAATTCAGAGGTTTAGCTAACTGTTTGACAACAGCTTGAAAAGTTGAGTAACAGTTAAACATCCTCCGTCGTAAATAAAAATTTCCTCATTTTATCGCACTCTTAACCAAGTAATTTTTACACAAGGGGATATGCTGCAGGTTTGTGTAGCGAATATGATTCTGAACTCAAGCATTTCAGTTAATTAGCTAGTAAAATGTCCCCTTTACCTCCTCCATCCGTCTGATCGAGTCATCGGACTTCCACTGCTCTAGCCTGTTCGAGGGAGTCGCGGGAAATAAGAACTAAATCGATACCCGCCTGATCGAACGTCAAAATAAACTTTCATGGACCCACCAGCGGTTCCACGGTAAGTCTGCCCCAAATATTAACAAACTACACTCACGGGCGAGTTTTAATTTCAGCGGACTGAATGCGTTTGTGTGTAGAGTGCTTACGTTATGTAGTCATCTCTTTAGACTTATAATGTCTCGGTACTTTCAGTTAGAAGCGTAACGAGGGTATGTTTACCAAGTTCCGTACTAACTGTTAGCTTTCTAGTTCTGTTAAGCTAACGTTTTCTAATGAACACACGTACATGAGCCAAAACCAACTAAACAAGTGCCACTGTGTATTAGCCGCGCCATAGCCTTATGTAACTAGTCGTGTGTGTGTTGTATGTGTGTTAAGGGCCGAGTGAGCAGGATGGAGAACAGTGTGGGAAATATCCCACATTGTGAGGAGCAGCTGAAAACCACACTACACTGTGATGACAAGGAGAAGGTAGTGCACATCTGTCTGTACACTTAAGCTTTATAAGTTGCTACAATGAAGCCTTAATTCTGTTTTCTGACTGCTGCTGACAAACTACCCTTTTCCCTCCCCAGCTTCGTAGGAAGTTGGCTCTTTTAAAAAGAGAGTACCTCAGGACAGCCCAGAGACTACAGGTAAGAGCCCCTATTTCAGTTTGTGTCTGTTAGTCCGGTGTAGAAACTCTCCGTCTCACACACGTTGATCTGCTCACAGCGTGCTGAGTGTTCAGAAGCAGTGCGGAGACATGTGAGGAGCAGGATTACACAGCAGACCCACCAGGACCAGCAAAATCTAGAGGTCACATCCAACCCTTGTATCATCCCATCTTCACTGACGCTGGATGCTCAGAATGGGACAGCCTCAGGTGGACCTCAGTGCCAGGGACACACTGGAGGTGAGTCTATCCTAATCAGCTGCAAAGCACAGGTAGTTAACCTCTTCAATAGTACATAACCACAATGACAAGTAAAAAAGAATGTATGTTGTTAAATATGTAAGAATGTTTTTGCCAAAAGTAAAGTGTTAATACATGTATGTAATAAACTATATAGAATCATGCAACCATTTTTGCAATACAGTTATGACTATTTTAGTTTTTTAGTACTATAAAGTCATCTATTCTTGATGCAAAAACCCTTGTGACTGCATGTCAGAGATGGATAGGAGGCACAGTGAATGTTGTTGTCATTCACTGTGCTTCATCATTGGTGCAACTGATTCTTATGCAGACTAATGTGATTGCTATAGAAATAATTGTTTTTGTTGGTGTGCTTGTGATCTGCTGGGGAATATCTAGGGAGGTTGTGCAAAGAGAGGAGGAAGATACTGGCAGAGAGTGTGTTTCTGAAGAATTCTGAAGATTAAAATAATCTGTTATCGTGGTGCCTAGTTTTATAATGAAAGGAACAATATATTTGTTATTGCTTGTAACTGTGCACATATGCATATATATCCCAAAACAGAAAATATCTTGTAGTATGGTTGAGATTACACTGTCATTACTCCGAAAAGCTGATATTGTTTTGCCTGTAATAACAGTGCAAATTAAAATTTATAAATTTTCTGATGTTTGACCAGGTCCAACAGATTCTGAGAACTCCAGGAGGAGCCAGGTGATCAGGTTCCTGCTCCCCTCTGATGCCACCTGCCCGCAAACCCCAGAACCCAGCCGTGACACAGCTCGAGGTGACAGACCCACTTCGGCCCTGCGCCTCAGGTCTCGACGCAGCCGCCTGCGCTGGGAGAGGAGGAGCGCTGAGGCTGGCAGGAGCACAGACAACAGTGAGGAAGGACGGGAGCAGAGTGAAAGGATGGAGACTGCTAAAACAGAAGGGGAGGGAGAGAGAGTGAAAACAGAGGTTGTGAATGAAAGTGAGGAGCTATATTCTGGTACAGAATCCGAGTCACCCTCTCTGCTGCTTACACACTGGAACACTTGTGGACAAATTGAAACGGGAAATATAGAGGGAAAAGAGAAGCAAGGAGGACAAGAACAAAGAGAGAAAGAGACTGAGTTGAGAGCTGAAGGGGTAAAAGAATCAGAGTCAACATCTTCGCTGCTCACATGTTGTAACCCTGCGATACACGCTGAAAAAAGAGGACAAGATGGTGCACAAAATGGAAGAAGAAAGGAGATAGAAAGAGGAGAGGAAGGTGACAATAGTAGAGGACAGAGGGATAAAGGGCTGTGTGAAGATGTTAGTAATAAAGATACTAAACAAGACCCAGCAGAGCAAATAGAAAGTGAAAAACATCACAATAACACAGTAGAAATAAAAGAAGAAGAGAGCGAGATGGTTGGAGGTGAACAGGATATAAAGGGTGCAGGTCTCCTGGACTCCTGTACCCTTGTGGACGGACTACTTTTCCCAGCAGAGTACTATGTCCGAACCACAAGACGTATGACGTCTTCACAGAGCCAGCCTGACATGCAGGCAGTCATACTCTCCCAGCTGAGCATGGGACGATATCGCAGGAGTCGAGGCCGCGGCAGAGGACTGAACAGGCACACACACAACCACGAAGGTCCAGATCAACTCTCTCAGACAGAGTTCTCCTCACTGGCGACTGCATCGCCATCTGTAGGACCTGGTACGGAATCACAGGCAGCTGAAACGTCTGCTGAGCTGAACGGTCAGGGCTCCAGTGAGATTTCAGGTCAATTGTCAGTTTGCCAGATTGACACCGATGTTTGTTTTTCTCCTGCTGTCACCACTGCTCGTCCAGCAAGAGGTAGGAGGAGGCGAAGAGGCAGGGGCAGAGGGAGACCTCAGACCCCTCGATGTTCTCGTAGTTTGGACACCCATCAGCTAGGCCTTGCCCAAACCTCAGAGGATCCCCAGCCCACCAGCTCCCTGATCTCTTTCTCCCCAGCTCTCCACGGAGCTGACGGACCAAACCCCAGCCTCACTCAAGGAAAAGCAGTTCCAGTTCCAGACAGTCCCCATCCTGCATCTGCCCACAGCACAACTACACAGCCTTCCTCTGGAGCTCAGTCTAGCTGTGCCTCTGGACATCAAGTCTATCCGATTTTTCTGAAGAGCAGTGGCCGGACTAACAGATCCACGCAGATAAGTAGAAGTAAGACATATTGCACTCTGTACTCTGTATATTTGTGTGTCAGTGACAGAGATAGAGAATGAAGGGAAGGTCTAGGTGTTTTTCTTGCAATGATTAAAATATTGATTAATTACAGCTTTGAATACAGAAAGATGTTATTATATAAAGTCAATTAAAGGCTGCCATCTTTTTTATATTGCTATTCCCCTTAAGAGATGTAGTGTAAATTTTTCTACTCATTGATCTACTACAAGTTATTGCGTGTCAGTAGCCACTGCTTAATATAGCCTATGGCTCTGTGCCATAGAACTCCATTGTTGTTCAAAAGATACTAAAATACATATAAGAGCTGCAGAGCTGGTTGACATAATTAGTCACTGAGATCAGCATACAGATTGTATTCCTGCTGTTCATCAGTTCAGTTCAACCTTATTGTCATTGTTGCTTACCTGTACCAAGATGGTGCAACTTGCTATGGCTATAACTTTTAATGAATCAACTCATCAGTGAACATTTACGACCTGCTAAAAATAATCAAAATGTGCCCTGGACTGGAAAAGTTATGTTCACTTCAGGGGGCTGAATTGAAAATAGAGGCAAAAACATTTAATGACTATACACAATAGTGAACATTGTGCATAGGGCTAAGGTACAACAGCCATTTGAAAAGGGCTGTTTCTGAACCTTGATTTACAGACTCGAAGACACTTTAAGCATTTCATTCTCAAACTAAGAAAACAATGAAAACTAAAGTTTCTTTACTTTGTGTTCTGCAGACGCAGCAAGCTGGCAGTCTCTCCTCTTGCCCTCCTCTCCACCTGGCCAAACTTCTGTGCTTCCCCTCCCCTCTCTGCATCCTGGCCCGCTGGTCAACAACCTGATGAACTTTGACATTCCACAAGATTTCCATCTCCCAGATGACCAGTTTGCTTCCCTAAAGCTGCACAAGCTCCGCCAAGTGGCTTTGGAATCAGGAGTTGAACATTTCACTTCGCCGTCTTACAATACACGCCGGAGCATCCGGCGCTTTGATACATGCCACAGCAGCTGTGATCCAGTGATGTCTTTGCCACTGCCGCTCAGCCTCACACCCACAATCTCAAATTTACCCCATCCCACTGAAGCAAAACAAACTGCCACACAGTCTGCAGACCTCCAAAACTTATCAACAGAACACAAGCTTACAGGTGAATTGAAGCCCCAGCCCATAACTGAAGAGTCACCTGAGCAGCAGACTGAAGAACCTAACCCAGAGTATCAGACTCACACCACTTCACTACAGTCTGTGTCAGTGGTTCAGGATTGTCCTGCAAACTGTGTTGATCAATATAAAGAGAAAGATATTAATACTGTGAATACTCATAGCCAGAGTGGCAACTCAGCCAGCAATACACACAGATCTGATGACCAGTCTGTCAAACCACAGCCTCACACCAACTTTGCAGACAATCCTGCAGGCAAAGAGAATGATTACATCACCGGGCTCTCATATGAACTTGAAATAAAAGAGTCTTCTGTCATTTCATTAGAAGAACACACAGACTGTCCTGGTGTAGTCCATCCTTTGGAGGATCCGAGGTCTACAAACCACCTAACAGAAAACAAAGCTATTGTCAAGGCTCTTTTCTTTGATAACCCTCTACAGAAAACTCCTAAAGTGCTTTCTAGCAGCTGCACTGCTGTACAGGCATGCAGTGACAGTGTCACTGAGGGTCCTCCTGTGCAGCATCTGAATGTGAAATCTCCTGCTGAAGAGTCAAAGGAATCCTCCGAACCCATCACACATCCTCCTACAGAAAATAAAAATCAGGATAAGTGTTTACCGCACCACAGTGTCCCCTCCCAGCTCCTGTTGAGCCCTCCTTTGGCGTCAGCACCCTTCATAAGCCCACACCTGCACTCCTCTGCCCTCCCCTCCACCCCTTCATTACCATCACTAGGACTCACCCCCCACCCTGTCACTGCCGGCCTCCCTTCGACGTCCCTTCCCTCTGCCCCAGCTCTTACCCTGCCTCCCCCTCATAGCCCGTCCACCCAGGCCCTCTCACCCCCAGCTCTCTCACCCTGTCCGTCACTCACTTCCATCCCTCCTAGCCAGCCCCCCACCTCTCCCACCGGTCAGATCCAGGCTTCATCTGAGCCATCCCAGAGGCTTGAACCAGCTACCTGCCCGACTTACTCCAGGATCCAGTCCCAGGGCTCCGGTGGGCTGGTGGACCTGAGAACAGAGGAGACAGCGGAGGAACACATGATGAGATGCACACACACACTGAAGGTAAAAGGTTTTACTTGTCACACAAGAATAAATCCTTGGCTGCAACATGCAGTTTTGAATTTAATGTGTGTGCGTGTGCGTGCGTGTGTGTGTGTGTGTGTGTTCAGGCTCCAGCAGGAGGTTGTCTGGTGGATGCATGCTGTCTGCCCGGATCCTCGGGAGTTTTGTGTGTAGCAGCAGCTGGAAAGTGGGCAGTGTGTCTCTGGAGTCAGACTTCAGCTTCTGACTGGAGCTTAATACACACCTGGGTCTTCAATGAGGTGAGTGTGTAGGTGTGTATGTGCAAATATGTGGCTGCCTATCAGAGTCACTGATGATTTATTTTTTTTTGCCAGTCAAGGACAAATGCCGTACAGCTATTCAGAAAAGAGGATTTGCTGCTTTTCTGTTTTGTGTAATTATAAATGTAATTTGTTTTAGACTGTTGGTTGGAGGAAATGAATAATACTGCGTCACCTTCTGTTCTGGGAACTTCTGAGGGTCATATTCCCAATCTTTTTGGAGTTTCTATTTGAAAAAACAAAATCAATCCTGGAATCAATCCTGTTGCAAAAATATAGTCAAAACTTAGATATTTAGTTGTAGCAGGTTTTAAAATAAATAGGGAGGAGTTGATGTTTAAAGACACTAAATTAGGACATATATTACTCACTTTAATATGGCCAAATGTACAGAATTCTTTTCATTTATGTGGTTTGTTTCTGTGTTTGTTTACAGCCAGTGATCAATGTGTTTCCTGTCCCTGATGGTGCTGGGCTGATGTGTGTGACTCTGGGTCAGTTGGAAATCAGAGAAGTGAGGTGAATACAACGCACTCAAACACACTCTCTGACATATATTTTAACATTTTTGTCTAATTGTTTGTATAAAAATGAAGCTTAAAGATATTTTGAATTTCCAAATGCGTTTATGAATTGTGTCTGTTTAATTGTTCTTCAGTGTTTCAGAAATGAAAGTGAAACGTGTGTATGTTGACAGGATGCTGTCGTGCTCCAGCCTCTTGCAAGTGCCGCTCTGTGAGGGCCTTGTCCAGGCTGCCGTGGGCGTGTCCAAGTCCAGAGTGGCTACCTCCTCCCACTCAGCACCTGGTTCCGCCCTGCAGGTGTTTACACTGTCCGACAGTGGCAGGTAACACAGAGCTGGCAGTGTATTTATTCTCTCTCAGTTATATACTCATTGTACAGATATATCAGTATCTCATCTCTCTCTCAGCACACTGAGCTCTCAGCCTCTTGCATCCCCTGGTGTTTGTGTCGGGGCCCTCGCTCCAGTGGACGGACTTCCAGATGCTCTGATTGGCACAGATGAGGGCGGGCACCTCTTCATTTGGTAAGAAAGATGAACAGAGAGGTTTTCAGATCATTGTCATGCCAGTGGTTACCTCACAGCAATAGATCCTTAAAGTATCTCATGACATCTAGCTTTGTTCCTACAGAGAGCTTAATGCACTGTTAGTTGTTAGTTGCTTTAGACTAAAGCATCTTCCAAATGGATGGAGTTGGTTTAAACTTGTGGGACTGCTTAGATCAAATCAATACAGGAACACAACGGCGAAATGTGCATGCCGTGTTATGCAAAAAGACAAGTACGGAAGGTGAACCAAAAACTGCAGGTGTATGTTTGTTTAACTTTCCATAATGTTTTCTTGTCGTTTGTCCCATGCATGGTGGAAGCCAGAGGATGAATACATCTATTTAGTAGATAAATGGATGAAAGAATTACTTAAATACCAAATTTGATCTGTTTTTTCAGAGTAGGAGTACTAATCAAGGATTAGAAAGAACAACCGGTTCTTTGTACATGGATAATCCAGATTAAAATGTTGTTGAGACTCAATTCGGTTTGGTTCTTTGAAGCTGTTTAAAATCCATTTGGAACAGCTGTCAGAGCAACAACTCAGACAGTCCAAACCTGCAAAAGTGCAGGTTTATTGACAGTCAGCTGGTTCATGCATGAAATATGCAGTTATGTTCAGGTACAAAGGGCTCACTTTCTCAGAAGTGGAATGAAAGAATGTTTATATTATTATTAATTTAGATGAGAACATCAAGGTTATTGAGAAAGAACCAATCCAAATTTGGTTTGAGATACTATGAGCAAATAGGCATGTAAAAGAGTGTTAAAAGATGAGTGGAGCCACAACATGGCTTTTGATTTGACATTAAAATCAGAAAGTGTCATTTGAACCCTCTAACGTATTGAATGATCAACTGTAGAACTATGGTTAAGATGTCTTCATCCAGGATTGGCAAATTAATCCTCAAACTGTGTTCAAATAAACAGATTAGCTGGATGAGAATTAACAGGATTATTTTAGCCTGATAAACAGCATATTAGCCCGGATTAGTTCAACCACATTTTAAGCACAGAGCTCAGGTCCTTTAACTGACCTTGAGGTGCAAACACTAAACTCTGTCCTTAGCTTTAAATGTTGAACATAAACACTCTGATTTTAGAATAACATCCAGATTTGGCTCTATCATGTTGAGTGTGCTTTCTGTGTTTGTGTTTCACAGGAATTTAAAGACTGGACAGCTGCTGAAGAAAATCCTCCTCAGAGATGGTTTATCACACACAGCCTGTCTCAGAGGATACTCGTACTGTGTAAGTCTGTTTGCTTTGCATGTAAGGGGACTCAGGGGTGGGATTTTTCCAGATATTCTGACCTGAAAATGTGACCCCTTGAACCATGCAGGTATATTAAAGAATATATTTTATGGTTGAGCTTGCTTCTCGGTCCTTTCCTATGTGTGTTTTTCTTAATGAGAATTTAGAATAACCCAATTCTTTAGTAATGAAAGAAGAATTGGTAAGAGGATCGATAAAGAACTAAAGAACCAGGCTGATTAGAATCAGGGTAAGATGCAAATGAATACCTAATGATACCCACCAGAGAGGTTAGCAGTTCAAATCCTTTCACATTCAGCCTTCTTTAACCAATGTTATTCTGTGATTATTATATTTTATCACTCAAGTGTGATCTGTGAAGAATTACTTCAGGACATCGCTCTCACTTCCCCAGTCAGCATAGAACTTTCACTTTTTTCTTGCCAATGTCAGACTATAATGTGAAAAATGTGTAAAGTAACTAATTAATAAATACTGTAATGATAGTTGTCTAAAATTAGGCGAAAATGCATGTTAAGTTCTCGAGGGAGGAACCCCAAACCCCAAGACCACACAACCCCTCCCCCCGCAACCACAGCCCCATGCCATGCTCTGCACTTGATATTTTCCTGCTTTATTTCTTTTCTGGGAGACTGCCTGTTGTCTCGCTCTTCAGGAGATTTTCATTCCTGTGTGTTTCTGTTGGTGCACAGGGAGTGTTATTTGTCCTCCTGCAGCATCAGTTGCTCAGCTCTCTGGAGGAAGAAGAGAGACAGGCCAGAGCTAAAGATCAAGTGGAGGAGGAGAGGGAGAAGGCCGCCCTGTTCTCTTTGGTGGCCGTCAACCCTCTGAGTGGAAAATCTTTCCTGGCTGCTCATCTGTGTCCGCCCAAAGCCTGGTCTGGCAGGTGAGATGAGGGCTGATGCATTTGTGCGTCTCTGTTTCTAAACGTTCATGTAGCTAACGCTCACATCCGCCTCTGCGTTCTGCAGGCTGTGCGAAGCTGACGTGGACGGCTGCAGCGTGGTGGGCCTGAGTCAGAGCGGCTGTGTGTGCATGTGGCAGCTCGGGCGTCGGGGGACCCCGAGGATGGTGTGGGCTCCTGAGAGCGAAGGCTGGCAGCTGGCACGCTGGGGAGGAGGGGGCACACTGGTGACTGGACATCACAATGGAGACGTTACTTTACACTCTGCCACTAACATTTAAGACTCTTCCATTACTTTTATCAAGTCCTCCTGTCACTGTGTGAAGGTTCACATGAAGATTTTAACATGGCTTCAGTTGAGAGACATCTTTTAAAATACTTGAATGTCACATTTGTTCATTCTTCCGGATCCTGAAGGCATTGCTTCCATTAAAAACATTCAGCTTGAGGAAATTCTGCTTTTATGTGTCTCTATAATCTCCAGGCTGCTGTTCTACGAAGATAAAGACATTTATATCCTGTAAACTGAACATGTTCAGCAAGTCACTGGACCACCGATACAGCTTTAGTTAGAAAATAACCTCAGTGAGGCTGGATTGTTAAAGGTGGAGTGCTTCTAAACTGAACATGAACACCGGTATCACACACTGAACCCTCTACTCGATTCTGAAAGCCAACGTTTGTGTTTTATTACTGCTGTTCTTTACTGTGCTCATTTGAATATGTTCTTTGTATTTCTCATATTTAAAGAAAAATAATTGTACCTACAGTTTGTTTTTAATAAGTTACAATAAACATTTGTGAATTTTGATGTATGTTTAGGTTCTGGCCTCCATGTCGTTCATTAATTCCTGGTAATGGACACCTCGCTGGGAATTATCACATACTTAAAAAATGTATGAAGTCCACTGTGTGTGAATGCTTGCCTTTTTTTTCAAAGCCCCTGTTTCCTGTAGGAAAATGGTTCTTAGTTTTACTACTTAGTTCAAGGGTCAGTTCCTCTAAATGATGGTTTTTAGCTGTGCAGATAGTTTTACTTGCATGCCTTCTTGTTATTCAACACCATCTGTACAATAACGCATCAATGTGAGGGTTAAGTGTGAAATGTTCTTTGCAATTTAAGTGAACCAACCCTTTAAACAGCTCCTTAAATTCTTCAGGCCAAGAAGCACTCCAGGATTTCAGCATGTCAACGTGGAGCATAAAAATAAATGTTCACAATGTCAGTTTAGTAGCTGTTGTTGAGTTTTCATGAGTTTACCCATTTATGGAACTGCAGATGTTCAAACATCCATTTGTTTTTTATACTTTGGTCAAGATTTTGTTTTTTCTGTGCAGACAAGCAAATATCAGCAAATATCTAAAGAGCAGCAACCGTGACTGAAACATTAATCAGTGATTTGTCTTGCTCATGCTCAGGAGGTGATGATGAGGAGGGTTGATCCCCACCTGCTCTGCCCAGGTGTTGAAGTGTCCTTGGGCAAAAAACCTGAACCCCAGGTTGCACCCCAGCTTGGATAATTGGAGAGGACTGTGTCAGAAAAGATGTAAGATCTGGTGTAAAAAAAAAAAAAAAACTGAGCTGAAAGAAAAGTCTTGTTCAAAGAACCTTTATTTGAACTTCATCACCATTAAACCATCTTTACAACATCAAGCAGTATGTTCAAGTTTGTACACGCTGAAAAAGAAATCTAAAATGATCTGTAAGAAGTGTGAAAAGTAAATACAGGAAGAACGTACATGATGAAGAAGTATTCACATGGTCCGTTTCTCTATATACAACACAGATAAAACACAGAAAAAAGACAAACTAGAGAAGCAGACCAGAAAAGCCAGAGTCTCAACCCCCACCACACATTTACCCCCTCCCGGCTTCAGGTTTCAACATTCATCTTTTCCTCTTACATGCATTTGCTTGTGCAGGATCAACTCTTCTGTCAATCGATCCAGCCAGCTTAGATTTCTTCAGCAGGAACGTTGGTTAAGAGTAAGCTTCATCAAGAAAGTTAAGAGAGAAGTTTTATTAACTCTAGGAAAAGAGATAAAATCATTGGCTGACAGACTGAAATACAGCATTAATGTACAATATATGGTATGTCAAAAGCCTCAAAGATGACAATATATTACACTGCGCCAGTAAAATAAAAAAAATGCAGGACAATGTCAGGGTCTGTTCCGTCCTTAGAGGCTGGCAGAAGGGAAGAAGTGGCCAGTGATTAAAGAGAGTGCTTGAAGAAGCGGTGTGAGGTGCTCTAGTGTGCAGCAGTGGATGGCTTGGTGTCCAGCAGTTTCTCCACCATGAGCTTGGCGTAGCGCATGCGGCTAGCCAGCTCCTGACTGCAGCCGAACTCCTCCAGCAGAGACAGCTTGTAGGTGCGGAAGTCTCGCTTCTCGTCGATGTAGGTCACCGCAGCCATCAGTGGACACAGGATCAGCTTGGTGTGGTCCTGGCAGAGGGGAAATGGAGGTTCAGGATTAGTGCACAGAGCACCCACGGGACGAGGAAAACAAACTGTGTTCGACAGTTAAAAAGGAGGCTGCTGGGAGAAGATGTGGTGCGTGGCTAACCTGGAAGAAGTTGATCTGAACGGTGCCGTTGCTGAGGTGCAGGATGATGGCGCTCTTGGTTCGGAACCAGAGGGAGAGGTAGGGCAGTCGGGCCAGCTCGTCCCCTTCCCGCCGCGCAACGTTGGCGCCGGCCTTCAGCAGGTGCTCACTCATGTAATTGCGGAAATATTTCAGCAACGTGATCTAGAAGGGGAAAACGTAAGAATCTATACCATGATTGAGCAAAGAACCAAAGTCAGACTTGAAAACATTTACCCAGATGTAGACCCTCACTCAGCCCCAGCCTCCCTTATTCATGGTCCTGGTCCTGTCCATCACTATATAATTTTTGGTCTGAAATTTTCCAGAGATATAAGAAGTTTGAATAAGCAATGCAAACCAAACAAGATGAAGGCACTGTTTGGAATGCCTCCCTTACAGAAGCGGCCCTAAATGTTTAGTCGAGTTTTGGAAGTCCTGCTCTTGCTTGTTTGCTCAATGTAAAACAGCAAAAAAAAGTTTTTAAAAAAAAAAAAAAAAAAAAAAAAAAAGGGGGGGTATGGACAGATTCATTATTGGAAGCATCATCCATTCAAAACCCTCAATTAACCTGCAAAATGTACTACTGACCTTCTTGTTGAGGGCTGTAGGGTAAGAGCGCACGCTGAGGTAGGATTCAGCTGACGTCTTGTCAATGTACTGCAGACTATCTCCATCAGCGTACATGATCAGACGCGTGTAGTCGTTGAACAGCACACCCACGCTGTTGTCACAGAGCTGGTAGCCTGAAATGCACATTTGAACTTTTGATAAACGATCCTTCCAGTCAAATTCAAAACATGTATTAAACAGGACACCTGACAGTCAAATACATAAACTGTCAGCTCCATCTAGTGGACAAACTGTGTAATTTCTGTTGTTACTTAGACCTTTTTCATGGTTGTGTCTAGATGGTAACCCTAGAAAATGCAAAACTCTTGCAAGAGTTGTCTGTGTTGTTTCTTCACATTTTGAAGCCCCCATTTGAGTTGTGTTAAGTCAAGGTTGACGGATTTTAACCGAAGTCTGAAAAAAGTCTCCAAAGCTGAGATAAGCCAATAACTCGTCTTGTTCCAAATGCAACATCTGATGCATCCAGATAATACTACTAAAGTTGTTGCGCCTTCAAACTCTTGGGTTGAGGGCGAAAGATTTGTATGTAGTTTTACAGTCTTTCAAAGGGGTACCTTAACTATAGTTTAAGCAATAAAAAGATAATAGAAATTAAACATACAAATAATTATACTTGTTCAGTCTGACTTGATGAATGACAAAAAAAGCATAAGTGTCTTACCTAATCCATATTTGTCAGAGTAGTCTACCCATTTGCTGATCCAGAAGATGGGAATACATGCAGGATCCTCTGCCTCCTCTGGGAATACAAAAACAGAACAAATGCTTTGTATCCACCACTGGCAGGCACGAAGATTATCCAAACCTCTAAAATGTGCGGTAACACTGAAACGAAACAGATTTGTTGACGAAACTGAGGAGTCTGCGCTCACCTTGGCAGATGACTGCCTTCTCGGAGGGCTTGGCAGCAATGATACTGTTGAGCTGCTGCAGCATATCTTTCAGGTGGTTTTCTGCTGGTTCAGACTCCCTGCAGAGAGTACACAAGTCAGAACACTGAAGTACAGAAACGTACGGCTCTTTAAAACCTTGATTGCAAAAAAGTTGGAATGCTGTAGAAAACAGAATCTCATAATTTGTCACTTCTTTGATAACTTTTAATAACAAAGTGAGTGCAGCGGAGGAATTCTGCTGAAGCTAGCACAGTAAGTACACTTCTCACCTTTGCACAGGCTCATCCTTCACCTCCACCTTCTCTGTCACTGCTGGAAAGGGAGAACCATGTCATTAACACTTTTGCAGACACCAAAATATTTATCTGGACACCGTTAACCACTGTCTGCCTCCGACCAAACTATTTTAGCATTATTTTAATAATTTGTAGACTAACAGTAAATTGTAGTCACTTCGTGCTGGAACTATTACCCTTGTTGTTAATAGCAGTCAGTGGGCGTCTCTGGTTGAGTTCCACAGCTGTGGAGGGGGCGATTGAGAACCGCGGGGGCACAGTGAGACAAGTGGTGGGCAGACGTAAGGGGATGTAGCCGGATGTGAAGAACTCGTCCCCAAGCAGGTCAACGATGGTAGGCCTCTGTGTGGGATCAGCGTGCAGCATCCGCTTGATGAGAGAGGACGCGGCCGGGTTGATGTGCTGCAGAGACGGTTGTATATTCCAGTTATGAGAGAAGTGAAGAGCAAGTCAGATGTGTTTAAAAAAAAAAAAAAAACTCTCTATATACACACATATATACACACACTTGATTCTGAATGAACACTGTGCGCTACATTAGTCCAGCTTACCCAGGGGATGGTGTAGTTGTTTTTCTTGATGCGGTTGTAGGTCTCCTTCAGACACGAGGTCTCAAATGGGGGCTTACCGACCAACAAAGTGTACCTGAGAGAAGACAGTGAGGATGTTGATCTGACTGGGCAGAGTCATGTTTAATAGTGCTGTTTGTGCATTTTTAGCAGCAAAACTACTTCCCATGTGTGCTCAGACTTACAATATACACCCAAGTGACCAGACGTCCACTTCGTAGCTGTGGCCTTTTTTGCAAAGCACTTCTGGTGCAATGTAGTTGGGCGTTCCACACAAGGTCTTCTTCCTCTCGCCGTCAAACTCGATCTTAGTGGCCAAACCAAAGTCCCCTACAGAAGAAAGACAGACAAGCTTTTGTAAAGCAGCAGACTAAAAAAGGTAATAGTTTTTATTCAAACTTCCAGGACACATCAATGATTATAAAAACATGCTGTTTTGGCCCTCATGAGAAACTTTTCCACCAGTCAATGGAAACCACTTGTCCAGGAAGTATGACACATTTCTGATTTGAGGGCTGGGCTGTGTCCTGTCCGTTACTACTAGACCAACAGGTTTGTTTGTGTGAGTTTTTATAAAATGTTACTGGTACCCTGTCTAAGGTATGACAAGACAATTGAATTTAAGATAAGATAAACTTTATTAATCCCCAGACAGGAAATTCAGTGAGAAGTGAAATCATTTGCAGTCCAACAGGGAAACTTACCTATCTTGACCTCCATCTCATCATTGAGGAAGATGTTGCCCAGCTTCAGGTCTCTGTGGATGACTCTGTTGTTGTGCAGGTACTGGACCCCCTTGAGCAGCTGAGTCATGTAGTAGCGAGCCTCGGGCTCAGTCACTGCCTTACGACGCTTGTGCAGCTCCAACAAGGACTGAAACAGAAACGAAATAAATTGGATTCAAGACAAAGACAAATATCAGGAAACACTTGTCTGCAGCACTCTGAGTAGCACAAAGGGGGGAAAAGTCGTAAACAATGAATTATTATTGGTCTAAGCACTGTTTTACATTTTTAAAAAGGTATTATTTTAAGCGACCACGTTCAAAATTCCCTTGGCTTTTCTTGCAATTTAAGCGAACTCCACTAGGACTGAGAGGACAACGGAAGAGACCGCCGTGTCAACCGTTGGCCCTGGGAAGTGAGTTCACTGAGGAGAGTATGCAGTGTACGAATTTTCTCAATATACTCACCCTTCTCCTGCAGATTTCCAGGACAACAAACACAAAGTCATCGTCTTCGAAAAACCCGTGAAAGCCCACGACGTTCGCATGGTCGAGACTCTTGTGAATGGCGATTTCAGAGGTCATCTTCTCCCTCTGGTGCTGCTTCAGGATCAGGGACTTAGGCACTATTTTTCCGGCGAAAACCTGCTTGCTCTCCACATCTGTGATTTCGTAGCACTTGGCGAAACCACCTTTTCCGAGGAATCTTCCCCTCGCGTATCTTCTCATGGTGCGTGTGTCAATCAGGACGTCAGGGATTTCTTTCAGAGGAGCCGATTTTGGGTCGACATGTGCCGACGGATTCGCCGGTTTCGCAATACCTGCACTCATTTTGGGTTAAAGTGCTCTTCGGCGTCTTTAAAAGAAACGTTTAAAAGTCTTCAGCAGTCGAGGTATCGATAATAGTTGCAAGGGTCAAACTATTGTTAATCCGACCTCAACCGACGTTACTTTAGCCCTGGAAGCTAGTTTGCTCCCGTACGCTTGTGGATTCAAATAAAAACTAAACCACCTTTGAACGTGAGCTTAACTCAAACTTTGATGCAAACATAAATATAGACCACGAGATTGAAAAAAAACGACGGCAGATATGAAAATAATCTCCAGACTCGTCCAACGATGGCTGCAGCGTTATCTCGTTCTGCCTTTTGACAACAGTCTCTAGTACGAGTTTAAATTGCTGCCTCTGTCGTTATGGCGCTCTCTGATTGGTCCGCTCGATTTGAATTCCAAGGCGGTGCAGCAAAGCATCGTGGGAAGATCGGTGCAAAAATAGCCAATCACTGAGCGAGAAAGTCACATTCTGCAGTGTGATTGGCTGCATGTCAGTTGCTAGTTGCTCGTCGTTTCCTAAAACACAGTACTGACGGGAAATGTAGTCAGAGTGGGATTTAAATCAGGCATCTCAAACTGACTCAGTAAAGGGCCGTGTGGCTGCAGGTTTTCGTTCCAGCCGAGGAGGAGAACACCAAGCCAGCCAGTGAACATCAAGGGATCACTTAGTTATCAGCTGAAGACTGAGATCAGCTGATTAATTGATTCCAGCCTGGTGTGCTCCAACCTGCAGCCATATGGCCCTTTATGAAATCAGTTTGAGTGCCTTATTTAAATCAAACTGTTGATGAGCAGAAGTTGATGTTGCGGGTTAATGGGCTTTAATGCTTGGGAAGGAACGTTTTTTTAATTGTTTATTCGAGTAAAAGTCACGATGTGTGAAGTCCTATATGTAGCTATAACGAGAAGTCCCGCATTTAACAATTTATTCAAGTAAACATTTCAATTACAAAACATACCTGACAACAGAAAGCGAAATCTCTTTGTGAAGAGTAGTGTGGTTCAATGCGCAGATACCCTACTGGTTATCGGTGTTGCACTGTAACTAAGTAAATTTACTCAAGTACAGTAGTTTTTGAGATGCAGTTGATTATCACCGTCTTCTGATACTATTTATACTGTTAACGTACTATCAGTTGTGAAGTATTTTGTTTTTTACTAATTTTTTGACCGCTATAAGTACATGTTACTTTTCAGATTAGGATTTTACATGTAAAACCTATAATGACTTTAGAAAAAGTCAGTCGACCAAAAAGAGGAATATAAAGTAATTAGCTGGAACTCAACCAAAAAAATGCTGCCTGCTAATACAATGACACTGACAGGCTCATTCTGCCACTTCATGTGTAGGTTACGTTGACTTTGATACTTCAAGTACATTTTGCTGACCTTGCCTCAATGCTTTTACTTACTCAGTCTTCATTCAGAATTCATGGTTTTTCCTGTCAGTACGGGGCAGCAGTTACCATTGTGACTTTTCGTAGTAGCTGGGTAGTACCACTCCTCCTCATTCTGTAACTGAGAATAATCGTTATTAACATTGTTGCTAATCATAATAAACTACCGAGCAGGGTGCCCATACAAACATCTTATGAATGGCTATGTAAGTCCAAATGAAACAGACAATTGGCCTGCTGCTGAAACCTGTGCTATATATATATATATATAATATTCTGCTTTCCTTTTTTTTCCCTTTTCCTTCCTTTTCCTCATTTACATGACTGAGGAATCTTACTTAGTTTACAGTATGTAACTTGCAGAAACTCCACTGTGCTTGCACTATGTGTCTATATGAATGACATGTCACTCGAACTTGATATGCTTTTCATTTAGCTTGCTCCATATGGTGAAGGATAGCACAATAGATATTTCTAATGTGTAATTTTGTGGCAACATCCTTGCCATGTAAAAAAAAAAATGCGATTTAATTTTTTTTTTTTTTTACAAAACAGAGGTATTATGGTGTAAGCTGTTTCATCAGCAGCTCTACTGCAAACATGCTCCTCAGTCCATTACAAGATTTCAGGGAACTCATTTTTATTATTGTATTATTGTTTGCTCCAGGAGGCACTACTACTCTTCCATATTCATGTTTCCGGGCCCATGGTAGCCTATCTGTTTTCAGTTGTAGATTATAGACTTGGTATAGTAGAGGAAGACAAGCGGAGAACAAGTGGATGAGGAGAGGACAGATGAATGAAAAGACCATGAGATACGTGGGGTTTGTTTATTCCCTGTGTTCCACTTGACAGTGTGTTTACCATCCAAAACAGCACGATCATGCAAATGGAGGAGCTATTTTTATGAAGCGCTGACTAATCTAAATATTTCCTCCACACATCCATTGAGGCTAACAATGGCAGCTGATCTTCATCAGTACAAGTATGACGTCTGGTTAGTGTGGAGACAAGATAAATATATTTTAAATGGTTGATGGTATAGGAAAGGAACAAAACTCAGGGGTCCCATGAAGGAACCATAGCAAGCTATGGTTAAAATACCTGTCTGTAATTTGTAAAGCATTATATTTTCCATCACATACACTTACTGCAAATAGCCTACATCTCACTCTTTGTATCTCATAGGACACCCCTAAATCCTACAGCTACCTGAGGCAAATATTCTACATCTAGTTACTTTGAAAATCAAGGTTTTACATATGTTAAACATTTAATATATTAGGCAATGTCATAGATTATCTTATTATATTAAACCAGTTATAAAATGCTGCATATACTATCATGTATCCATAACTCTGACATGGCAAGCATTTTTACTTTTGCTGCTGCTACCTTTATATGTTTTCTTATGTAACAGTGTGAATGCAGAACTTTAACTTGTAATGAAGTATTTCACACTGTGGGATGTGTACTTTTACTTAAATGAAAAACTCTTTCATTGGATAAAGTAAACTCAGGTAAAGTAGTTATTTAGACTGAGGTGTGGTGAATTAAAACAGCAGACACAAATCACAAACAATACTTTATTTACATATGATATAAAATATTTACACGCATAAATATGCATTTTTAACATTATAAACCTACACCGATCAGGAGTCCCATTAAACTATTATTATCGTTAGTATCGAGACTTTCAGAGACAGTAAAGTTTCACAGGGTGCCACTCGTCCAACTTTCCACCTCTGGACAGACCAGGTAAAGTACCGTGATGACTGGCAACACCTGAACACGCGCAGCCCAGCTGCAGAGTCCCTCATCAAACGGAGAAAATGTTCCTATGACACGACACAACTGTTGTTTTTCTTCAGTGGTGGTCTTTTCTTGACAGCTGGTCTGGGCATCGTGTCCCTGCGCCTCCACATTGCAGGGCTCAACAGGTGCGGCAAGTTCACCTGCTGCAGTAGCGCGCGGAACACTCCAGCCGTGTTTCCACCGGTGCGCGCGGACGCCTCGACGAAGTCGGCGTCCCACTCACCCTCCACTGTGGCCATGACATCAGCCGTCAGCAGCACGCGACCCTCGGTGTCGGTTAGATCCGCCTTGCTGCCCACCACGGTGATGGGCGCTCCCTTGCCGCCCCGCAGCTCCAGAATCTCGTCGCGGAGCCGCCGCACCTCCTCGAGGGACCCGGGGTCGTCCACCGCGTACACGAGGGCGAATGCGTCACTGTGTCGGATGCAGAGCTCCCGCATGGCCGGGAAGGGGTAGCTCCCGCTCGTGTCCAAGATCTCCAGGCGCACCTTCCCAGACTTCCCAGTGTCGTACTCCAGCACGTGAAGCTCCTCGACTGTGCGCGTGTACTTGTGCTGGAAGCGGTCGTGGAGGAAACGGTGGATGAGCGCGCTCTTTCCGACCCCCGCTGCCCCGAGGAACACCAGCCGGACGGTGTGCGAGCGCCCAGGCAGAGACATGGCGGTCTGCTCTGTGTGGCCCCTCCGCTGATGCCACTACCTCTGGTCTCCTCTGTGAGCGTTCATGGGTATTTATAGGCTGGGCAGCGCCGCTCTCCGCCAATAAACCACCCACCCTCACAGTCTCTCGCACGAGCTCGGTGAAGCAGGATACAAAGAGTGACACTTGGCAGCGTGGAAACATAACTCAGTTTCACGTTTTCCTTTATGCCATTTGTGTGTCGACAATCACCAGTCACATTAGAGGGTCTCACACATGGCCACATCAGCACGTGCTGTTGTTCACATGAGTCTCAGAACTTGGACCACCAGGAGCCAACAGCTTTAAATTAGGAAATCAACAACATAGTCACATTTTCATGACCTGCTTATTTTAGATGTCCTGATGAGATAGATGAGAAAGATTGATTCAGATAATTATGACTTCACTTATTTTATAATAAAAGTATTGTCATCATAAAAATATCATCAGCTGGAATCTGTGTTGCTCCAATCAGGGGCAAAATATTTTATTACTGAATTATTTATTACTGCTGTATTAAATGGTGTTGTAATGTGTCTCATTGAGGTGGAGCTAATTCTAATTACCCTGTTTGCTGCTGGCTAGTTTAATCTATAATTCATGTTAATGTGCAACCTTAATCTCATTGTCATCGACCTTTATTTTACCATGAAAGACCATTGAGGAGGTATCCTCATTTACAACAATGTCAAGAAAAATAATGATATAGAAAAGAAACAAACAATGAAGAATAAAGTACAATAAAATAAATAGAAGAGTAATAAAAAAATAAAATTACAGTGTAGTTAAAAACATAAACATTCAATTAAAACATGATTTGAAATAAAGCCTTTGGACATGATGGCAAAGAGTCCAAGTTTAAGGCTTTTTGCTGATTATTCCATGCATGAGGTGCACTGAACCTCAACATGTGCCACCAGTCACACTCCCTCTCCATTTTTGGTTCATTTCCCTCATTGGTTTTGCTCTTGGTTCATTATCCCCACATAGTTTTTGTTGTTGTGTTTCTGGGAACTCACTGCCTGAAATCTGGCAGTCATAAAGAGATGGTCATTCATGCACACACAACCAAGATACAAACACGTGCAGTCATATTTACCCCAGGTATGAGTCATGGAAGGCTTCTCTTTAATGATTTCCCACAAAGACCCGCTGTTTGATTGACGTTTCACACACGTGCTGCACACTTGCTGTTGTTAGAAACACTGGAGTGAAGTTTGAATGTGGTGGAGTTTGGGTTTTGATCACTGATAAAAGTGTTTGTTGAAAGCGTGGACCACACCTCCACGGACTTCTTGAGAAACAATTAGTAGTGTGGTGAGGTCAAACAGCACAACAGACGAGTAGCAAGAGTAGGATTTGGAAGCACCGGTCAAATTTTTATGAGGCCATCAGCAGGGTTTTAGAGAACCTCCTGATTGTTTTCTCCAGAACAAAACTCTCCCCCTCTGTCTCTCTGCTGACTCACACTGTCTGCCTGGACGTAGGTTATCGGTGGGCAAACAGATACTATGATAATTTGTCAACGTGTGCATGCATTTGGGTGCGTGCATTAGTTTGTCCCTTCTCTTATCTCTACCCTTGAAGAAGGTCAGTGCTTCACATTTAATATAAGGGAGCAAATAAGATAGGAGCAAATGAAGAGAAAAAAACTGGTGACAAATTAAACTGAGTCAGTGGTTGCAACAACACTCACTGTGAGACATCCATTAATGCGGGCCTGTTCACTGCTTGCTATCTTTTTGTATGGACTGCAGCATTTATGGCGTTTTTGCAACGCAACCACTTGTCATGTGTCTGTTTCTCTATCTGTGAATTCTCTACATTACTGTCAGGGCTGTAATAATCTTTTACATGTACAAGGCAAAGTCAAAAGTGTGTGGACATCTGAGCATTACATCCACATGTGATTGTTGAACATCTCACTCCAAAACTGTGGGGAGCAACATGCTGATAAAAATCCTCCACCCCTATATCTTTTTAAAATAACAAATAAAACCTAGTATTTAAATAATACATTTTTTTTATTATCTGGCTTTAAATAATACATTTTATTAGATGATGAACAATGTGAGGTGTCAGGATGCAGGGATTTGCTCCTCGTCAGCCACAAGAGTCTCAGTGAGCTGCGACACTGCAGTCTGTGTTCAGGTTCATCCCAAACATGTTGGATAGGGTTGAGGTCTGGGCTCTGTGCAGGACCTGGCTTTGCCTCATTGAAACAGAAGGGGGCCTCCACCAAACAAAGCTGCAAGTTCCAAGTATAATTGTTGGTTGTAGTAATAATATTTCTCTTACTGGAACAAGCCAAAATCAAGAAAAACAGGCTGTCCACATACGAATGGCCACATAGTACACATAATGAACTGAAATCAAAATCATTGTCACAATATCGACACTAGATGGCAGCAGTAGACTCACTAGGACTCTATTACACAGTAATAGACATATACATAGACTTAAGAAGTTAGTGAAGTGCATGCTGGAAAATTGCAGGTGTCGTAACTATACATGATACATGGAGAGGTGGCAGTGATACAGTTCATAGATAAAACCCTGTAACCCACAAAAACAAAGACACTACAAATTTAGGAAGATGTCTTGTTCAAAATATGTAGTGCATGTTTATGAATTACTGCCTCATGAAGACAGTAATCAAACTGTTTGATCATGAAAGTTTGTGCTTGACATTCAAAATGGTGATTTGAAAAAGAAAAGCTCAACTCCAAGTCCTCTTACTACCTTTTCCCAGAGCTTTCAGCCACTTACTTTCTGTGCCAACTCCACCCACGGATGAAGACCATCAGATGTGGTCGTAATCTGTGGTGAAAGCATGAAGGATTAAATGTTCCTTTATGGGTTGTGAGTTTTTAGCCACGTTATGGCCACAGGATGGCAATGTTTGTCAGTCACTTGGCAAAAACGTTGGTTCAGATGGAAAAACCTTTACAACTGATGTTGGATGAATAGTCTTGAAATTTGCTACAGACGTTCACTGCACCCTGAGGGATCTCCCTGCCCTTCCACACGCTTATGTGGAAAGCCTGAAGCATGTGCTCTTCCATGTGCCTACATCGAACAGGGAGAGCAGGGAGAGCAGCAACAAAGACCCCATAAAGACCCCATAGGGAACGGAACACCTCAAGCATCAGTCACAACAGAAATGACATGAAGTCAGACACAGCACAAAAGGTGGAGCTGTGGTGGAGGTGGGTTTTAGACAGCTTGCAGAGGAAACAGTGAGCGTAAGCAGGCTAGGACAGCTTAACTAGAGCACAGCTGAGCCATCAGCCAGTGAAGCTGGAATGCCAGCTGAGCTTGACTTCCATGGCCTGTCTGAACCTGCGTTATGCTTCATATCTACCTCATGGAGAGTTTTGGTCCCGAGAGGATTTATCATGATGACTTTCGTGATTTCCTGCCTTTGTCAAGTGAAATGTCTGGAGAACTATTCAACAAATGGTATGCAGACATTTATGCTCCCCTCAGGAGGAACAGTAATAATTTTGGTGATCCCCTGACTTTTCATCTTGTGCCACCAGCAGTTGGAGTTTGAATTCATCCACCACTTTGGTCTATGATCAAATACCTGAAAACTAATGACACAGCCATCATCAGCCTCAGGTGTCCTTTGTTGGTGCTAATTAGCAACTTAATTTAGCATGCCAACATGCTAGATTAAGTTGATAAACATGGTAACTATTAGGCATATAGCTGCATGCTGAACATCTGGATAATAATATTATCATTCTGAGCATTGGGCCATGGTAGCATTAGCATTTAGTTCAATGTGCCAATCTGCCTAAATACAGCTTCACAGAGCCGCTAGCATGCAGCTATAGACTTTTAGCCTTGTTAAATTGTTTATTCAGCCCAAGAAGAGCAATTTTTACAACTCATAAAAGAACATACAGTCCTATAGTTCGACTGAAAAAGTTAAACTAACCAAATTTGGTGATTCATACATGGTTTCCACTGCTCCCTCATGAACAGTTTCACCAAGCGTAGTTTGAATAAGCTCTTCTTCTCTCTCTGTTTAAAGTGTCCGAGACTCCCGACCCGGGCCCGGCTCAGGGCTCTCCACTTGGCTATAAATGTAGTGAGGAAAAAAAAAAAAATCTGTTCCACTTCACATGGTCAAGAACGTTTTTGCTGCACATCTTCTCTTTTCATCTTCTATCTCATTCATTTCCGGCTTTGTCGCTCCTCTGCCTGTTATTCTTCCCTCCTTCCACTCGAGTGCCATCTTTGCCTCTCTCTGGCAGGGAGACTTTTCAAGACGCTGCCATGTGTTTTCTCTTGATAGGTTTTGCACACACAGCACACAAACACAGACTGACTGAAAAGACACGGGAATGGGAATATTACTGTGTTAGCGAGCGTAGTGGAAGCTCCAGTTCATTTCGGCACTATCACGTGTCTGCACAGGTTTTTATTTAGAAAGTCCTCTTCCAGTCGGTGGTCTCTGAAGTGCCTGAGAACCTGAATCTCTAGTTATTGACTTCGACTATTACAAGGCGTATTAAGATTATTGATCTGTGTGTGTCTGTTCCAGCTCCAAACATTCATCCTCCTCAAGCTCCAGCCATTATGTGTTGCCATGGCAACATGTACAGATTCTGCAGTGGAGAACCAAAGAATTTTGTTGGCCTGTTCCTGTCTGTCGGCATCAAAACACACATGTGAAGTTTAGCCCACATTAGGATGACTGTGTGTTTTTTTTAAAAAGAGGAGGAGAGTTGAGTTTCCTCTGCAGAAGGACAGAGAAAGTGGAGTAGGCTACCTCCCTCTGCCCTCGCCTTCCTTTCTCTTGTACAGTTTTGGCTCAGTGAGATCTCAAGGGGACATGATGCAGGCGCTTTCTTCCTTCTCCCACACACAGTAGCGTTTGCAAAAATCATGACAATGGATTTTCTTATCAGAACAAGACAGTTGCTACGTTGGAAAGCCCTGACAAGGTTTTTGTCCATTTTTTGTTGACGCTCATTTTCTTTAAAGAGAAGGAACATGATGCCCAGTGAAACGGTGTCACTCATTGATGTGTGCATGTGTGTTTTTTGGACAGTAATGGAGCTCTGTGCCACAAAGAAAACACTGATAATACTTCACAGAATCAGGTCAATGATGGTTTTGTTCTTTTCATTTGATTTAATGGCAAGGAAAATATAAAAGATCACCAGAGTTAGCCTCATTATTATTTCAGTTAAACCAGGCATGTCCAAACGATTCCACAAAGGGCCGTGTGGCTGCAGGTTTTCGTTCCAACCAAGGAGTGGCATGCCAGGCTGGACTCATTTAATCAGCTGATCTCAGTCTTCGGCTGATAATTAGGAGACCTCTTGACTGGTTGCAAGAAAAACCTTTATGGATTCATTTGGACATGCCTGAGTTAAATGCTCAGCTCTGATCTGGTGCTTTTTCCATTGACTCTATCTATTTAAGGTCAGATGTGTTGTCAAGGTGACAGAAAGATTTTAATGAAAACTGATTATGGAACAAATAAAAACAATTACAACATAAATAAATATCCAGGAGAATGTCCAGTGTTTAGAGGGAAAACTTTATTGGGTTTTTTTTTACTCCATTCAGCTCAAATGTAAGAACATGTAAAAGACTGAAATGTTACATGGAAGGCACAGCCACATTAACAGCCAGAAAGATGACTGACTCCATCATTGTGTTTACGCACCAGCAGCAGCACCCAATCTAAGGCAGACATTTCATCACAACTAGCATGTGCTTTTAACTCCGTGCAGTTGGACATTATTGTGCAGATTAAGTGTCACAGTTGGTTCTGTGCATTTGAATGTGCTCTAACTTCACTTGACCACCACCTTTTCCCTCACAGATGATCATCTGAACAAAAAAAGCTCCTCTCACCTGTTTCCTCCTGAAGCATAACTGAAACACCTCACACTAATCTGAGGAAGAACTGAGTGGATTACAGCCAAGAAGAGAAACATTTGATCACATTGTGTAGATGCATCTGTCTATACACAGATTTTGTCTGCCTGCGCATCTAAGGGTGACAAGGGAAAACTGGAGAGGTACGCAGGTATGTAGCACACAGGCGAAGAACATGTTATATCTGACAGCCACATCCCATTTCATTCTTTACGGCCTTCACACACTTTTGCACTTAAATGTTCCTATGGTTATAATGTTTTGAAGAGTTCAGTGACAAAGAAAGCCTTATTTACAGCAGAAACATGTACGTAAATCAGTACCATCCCTTCATCTATTGTGTGTTATGCTTTAGCGTTTGAAAGAGAGCAGGAGATGAAAGCAGCACAATAGAGCCAGCAGGACATTTAGCAGGAGAAGGTTAGATATTGTAAGTTATGAGTTATAGCATTCTACTTGTTCGTTTACACCAGTAGTTACCACAGATAGGCACAACTAATAACAGTAATTGCCCTGACGTTTATCAGGTAAAGCTTGTGTAAAAATTTGACTGGAAGTGAAACAATTAATGCGCAACCACACTATGATTCATTCATTAAACAACAAGTCAATGTTAACCCAAATCTCCAGTAAAAAGCCCAGTAAGAAGAGATACTGATTGAGAGAGAAAAATAATACAAAATAAAACACCGGTAGTGCTTTGGTGCCATGACTTCCAGTTTATCAGCTTCAGTTTCCACCACACATCCATCCAGACAAAATCACAATTACACACACACACACGCACAGGCACACACACAGGCACGCACATATACGCAAAAAAACAGCTACCTACAGTATCTATCAATAGTTTGAAGCATTGTGTCAGACAGTGGAGAAGTCCAGCTGTGCTTTCAGTATTCCCAGAGGGTGGCGCTGTCCAGGGAGTCGGCGGTGGCCTTGAGCCCCCCAGCATGGTCTCCTTTAAGGTACTTCCCCCCCAGAGCACAAATGGCCATCTTGTTGAGGTCACAGAACTCGAACAGGAACTGGACAGGTGTGGAGCTGCTGCACACCACTGCCGTGTCGTCTCCAACGCACCAATACTTCCCCTGGGAGTCTGGACAAACAACACATACCTAATGAAGCCTGACTCACACACAGGAAAGTGTTGGGTGATGTGCTGATGCATTCAAAGTGACTGGTTAAATAAGCAAACTGATGCTGAATGCATTTAACGTTAACATTTTTTTATAGTTTTTATTAAAAAGGGTATTTCTTGTCATAAAACTGGGCTGTATATGCAGTAGAAAGACGGCCTGGTCACGTATTACAGCGAAACAGTGCACTAAAGTATGTTTCTGCAAACATCTAAGGCGAGAAACGAGCAGAATGTTTGATCAGCACGGCCTAGTTTGACAGTTTGATCTGAGTTTCATGTCATTAGCCAGCCCACTCTCAATCTCGCTAATTAGCAGGGAGCTCTGGGTTCAGACAACATGGAGAGAAGTTTAACCATACTGATTCATTGTTCAGCCCTAAGCTTGGTTGAATGATAACTGACAGTTGACTGAATTCAGATGATTGACAGTTATTGATCCATGTAGCCATAATATTATTCCCATTAGAAGTTTAAAGTATTGATTTTCTCTAAAGCACTACAGAGTTAAACAGGGCTGTCTTGAGCTCTATTTATAAGGGACATTTGAATAGGAAAAAGTGAATCTTGTATAGTTTCCATAGATTCGAATAACTAAATGTTGTTTACAGCTTGTTTCTGCTGCCCCCAAGTGGCCAAAAAAAACTTTTCTGAAATTCTGACTCTAGCGCCCCCAAGTGTTAGACTCAAAAAAGACACTCTGGCAAACTATTGTATTTTTTCATCTGCCATCAGGATGCTAAAAAGTGCTATACTCACACAGCTTCCTACAGAGTGGGTCTTAATTCAACCAGTTTTGCTATGTTTTGGAACAGTTTATTATTATTATTAGTCATTATTTTTTCAGCTTTTAAAGTTATGCCCACCTTTGAGGGAGTAAGCTCCATTACTGAACTCCAGTTGGAAAACATCGTACGATGCTCGGTTGGAGTCAAGGGTCGCCGTTCCGGCTTTACGAGCCCCGATGAAACCGTGCTCCCCACGAAGGACGATGATTGGACGGTTGATCAGTTTCATCAGGAACTGCTCAGCCTCCCCTGAAGAGACAGGCTGATTAGCACTGTGTCAAACAGATCTGGCATTGTCTCCAAAAAAGGTTTAGGGGCACGTTGAAGCTTATAACCTGCAGACATACAAGGGACTGTCTAAACTTGAAGATGCTTTGGGGTTTTGGAGAGAGTCAAATTAGTGAGAGCACTTGTAATTAGTTACTTTCCACTAATGCTCCTTTTTCACGAGTCCACCTCCGTTCAGAGACATCAGAAACACCACTGACCTGCATTGTCAACAGTAGCAGCTAGCTGCCCGTTCTTCTTAGCGATCACATATTTGCCATTAGCTGCACGCACACACACACGACCATCACGCCACTCCAGTTCAAAGAAGCTGTTGGCTGACCTGTGACACACATGACGACAATCTCAACGAGCAGACTGTGAAGGATGAGCATGTGTGAATTTAAGAGTGTGTGATGTATAACATGATGTGTGTGTGTGTGTGGTTACTTGGTGGAGGCAGTGCACTGCAGTCCTCCACTTGCTGTCAGAGTCCAGTATTTTCCAGCAGAGGTTCTGAAGGCACACTTCCTGTCCTCACGGCTCATCTCCATCTGGAAGACTTCCTGGTCCCCTTCCTCGTCCTGATTGGCTGACAGGTCCATGCCTAGAAAAGTGGGGCAGTCTGGTGTCAGTTTTCATTTGTCTCTGGAGGTTTTTCTCCTTGTCTGAAACTCTTCTACCCTCTAATTCATGAAGTTCCCCAGATAGACTCTTAAAGGGACAGAACATACTGAACTCTCTGTGCCCGGCTGTTAAAGGTGTGGCCCACAGGTTTGTTGTATTACTGCACCCATGCAGGGGGTGTGCCAGTCCTGAAAGGGACTAAGTGAGGGGAGGGGAGGGGAGTGATGGTGAAAATGATAGCAGAACAGCAAAAAGCAAGTTTTTACAAAAAATAAATAATAGGTGAATGATTAATTATTAATTAAAAAATGTAACGTGTCTTGTGACTGCGTTGAATTCTGGTCTAATGAGGATTCTGTGGCCAAATTAACATTTCTGGTTCTCATGATTAATATCTAAAATGTAGACTTGAGACTGAAAGTCTAAAAAATGAGTACTTAAGACTCGACTCCCGAAAGACTTGACATGAGACTTGAAAGCAAAATCGTTCAAGTCTCAAGAGTTTGCATGGTTAAATAGATAATAATAAAGGCAAGCCTTGCATAGCTAAACATTTTAAATACTTGGGCCTATGCATTACAAGACATGGTCTCCATTATGTAACAACACTAGTCAAAAAGTAGCCTATTAATTGACTTTTTAGCCACTTGGAGGCAGCAGAACAAGCTGTAAACACTAACATATCACCATCTTATAAAGCTGATAAGGCAATCTTGTTATTAACCAGCTAACTATATAGACATCAAGCAGATATGCAGCAACATTTGTCATGTTCCTGGCCACCTGAGTAATCCAATATAGCCCAATATTTGTTCTACTTTAAGCTTAATTTTGGTCTACGTCGTCTCCTGAGATAACTATCTGGCTATCTGGAAGTACAAAATGCTCCGCTATGTTCACCAGGTAGTCTCTAACTTGTTAACTGTGTCTGGGTGTTGGACAGGTGAATTATCAGAGCTTTGCCATTGAAAACAGCTGCCTGCTGCATCTGAGAATGAAGAAAATCGAACAACTGTAAAGTTGTGGGTCATAAAACCAAAACAATGAGCTGCAAGATGCTAAAACACTCCATAGGGCTGAGAGGAACTGCAGAATCAGGTGGTAATTATCTGTGGATCTGTCACTACGAGTGACACCATTCACATTACAGGCTTGCCTAAAATGACTTAAACATGGCTCTGAACTGAACAGAATCTCTTGCTCTTCATTAAGAGGCTGACACCAAAACCTATTTTTTACAGTTAAGCTGCTGGCTAGGAAAATGCCTGTGCACACCCACACCGAGGAGCATAGGTGGTCCTTTAAAAATCCTGTTCGAATGCATGTTCAACACTATCTCCTTGGCCCCGCTGCATGTGTGTTGCCCCACTGTCTTAGATGGCATAACTTCAATGAGAGACCAGGTCACAAGTCACTGCCCTACAATGACCTCATTTAAACAAATGATCATTCTTCTTCCACAATCCATCTCTCCTGGAATGCACAGACACACCCACACAGACACCATTTCTGCAATCAATAGGCCGCATGGGTAAACTATGGTGTCAATGATCAATCCCATGTGCATGGCAGCGCAGAGTGGGACCGAGTGGCGACAAGACAAAGAGGTTTCCTGTGGCATAAAATCTACATTCAGCAGGACTGTCTGAGTCACACCTCCCTCTTTGTCGAATGTTTTCTCCTCTGCTCTCCTCCATTTTATCCCTTTTGTCTCCTAAACAAATCCTTCCTGGTTTTCTGTCTATTCTCAGTCTATTCTGAGATAAAGAATGATGGATAACTGCAGACTGAAGCTGACCCTGAACCAGCAGCCACAATGCAGGGGTAGAATTACTGCAGAAAAATGTTAAGCAAGGCAAAGAGTGGCCAAAAAAGGGGTGAGGGAGGGGGTGAGGGAGGGGGGAGAAAGTGAGAGCAATGATAATGAAAAACACATGGTGTGAGGAAAATGAAGTAACAGGAGTCTATCATTCTTGTTCTGCTCTCTCTCAAACAGACACACACACACACACACACACACACACAAATCATGCAACAGCTGCATCTGGTGTGTGCCCAGTTATGCAGTGACTTCATCTGTATGGTGAAATGTGATTTTTCTGTCCGGCTCTGTGCGACTGCAGAGCCTCACCTTGCCTCGTGGAGACGTTCCTCTCATTGCCCGCAGTCACCACGACCTGCGCGTGGCTGCGCTCCAGGCCAAACAGTTCATCCTTCCCGACCCGGGTGCTTTTCCCGGACTTCATTGTGCCGGTGGGGCCCACGGGCGCCAGGTAGCGGCCGTTGCAGTCGCGAAACGCCACTTTTCCGGAGCGGAACTCCAGCATGTAGCCGGTGTCCTTGTCCGTTATTGTGGATAGGGTGCCATCGTTGCGGAGGAAGCGGTTGTTAGACGTCTCGAGGTGGTAGCGCTGGTCACGGTAGACCAGTGTCACAAGCGAGTCGAATCCCCACGGAATATCCCGGTTTATGGACACCTCCTGCCGCTCCCCCTGCGCGCTCAGGTGGGCGAAGCGTTTGCGCGCAAAGCTGTAGAGGTTGACCTGCGGGTGGACAGCCAGGTGTACGCTCCATTTCTCTGCTGGCGAGGCAGTCTGCGCAAAGCAGGTGATCCGGTCCTCGCTGCCGCCGAGGTACCGGCCATAGGGCTCGGACTGCAGGGACCACCGCCCGTCCTCGTGCGCGGTGATGACGAAGCGGCAGTCCCGGCCGCGCGTCTCGCTGTCCGCGGTAACGTTGCCGTCTTTGTCCGTGGCGAGGTAGCGGCCCAGGTGGGAGAGGAGGAACACGGCGCTGCCGTCCTCCCCGGTCTGCTCCAGGGTCCAGGTCTGCTTCTTCTTCAGGCTGCTGGCCGAGGCGTTGATTTTGAAGCCAAAAGTCTCCGCCGTCAGATACTTCCCCGCGCTGTTGATGAGTCCCAGCGGGATCTGCAGCAGGTCCCCGTCGGCGCCGTTTGCGGACATGATTGCCGTGTGTCAAGAAGAGAAAAGGAAAGAGATGCTGTGCTTGTTTTAGAGAGACGGACCGACGGACAGGAGAGGGAGTGAATGTGGGGGTGTCTGCGGTATAGAGAGAGAGAGAGAGGGAGAGAGAGAGAGCTGCTCTGTGCTGACTGATGATGATGATGATGATGAGTTTCCCCTGACTGCAAATCCAGACCGCCGCGCCGGAGCTGCAGGAGTTGCAGGACTGGGAGTTTTGTTTTATAACGGCGGTACACGCCCCAGATAGAGGCAGAGGAGCTGGAGGGAGATCACTGCACACACACACACACACACACACACACACACACACACACAGAGGCAGCATATATACCAGCATATATACCCCCTCCACTCCCTCCCCCTAATTGAGATGTGCTCACCCTCAGTTCCACATGGATAGAGCCATTCACCAGCTGACAGAACAGTGTTTGTCTTCAGGGCAGTGTTTGCGTGCTGGGTTGGTTGTGAAGACACCGAGGCAAAGTTTTTCAGAATGAGATTATCCATAAATCTGTTGACTTTCACTTTTGTGATTTGTCTGTGTCCACCCCCTAGTTACAATTAAGCAATAAAGCTACAGCACACAATATTTTTGTGAGCTTCCAACTTTGTGTCCTGAAGTTTCAGTGTCATTTGTCAACATAACATTGCCCACAGCCAGGTCCACAAATAGTTGCTGAGTTTGGTGTGCAGGGAGTCCCGACCTCAACCCAACACCTTTTAGATGAACTAGAAGAAATACACGACACTGCTCCAGCTCTTCCTGCTGCCTCTTTCTCTGCCTTTAATTGCCCCTGGTGACATCTTGTCATGGTAACATGTGCTGTAGGGTGAGAGGGTATGTCTGTTAGCCTATAATGTTGTCTTGCCTGCCTCCCCTCTGTCTCTCTTTGTCTTTACAGACACACTCACAGACTCTACAGTGTATGATACACTGTAGACACACATCACCATCTACACAACACTTAAGCAGTGCATTATAAGCCCTGCTGGGAGAGCTGTCTTGGATTGCTATGCAGTGAAGGTAATGAAAAATATTGTGTTTTGGAACACACACATGGAAATCAGACACCCAAAGTGTGTGTTTCCATTATCAGCCTCAGTTGTTTCCTGACCTTGTGATTTCACCTGTTTCCACCCGCTGGTCCGATCAGGCCTGCCTGCCTCCTCCACCGGCCTCTGTCATGACTCCTGCCTGCACATCCACCTTTATTTATTCTGGAGAGTGTGTAACTGGGTCTCTGCTTATCTTTTCCTCACAGATAATACAATAATATTATCAGGATAATACAAAGCCCTTTGAAAACTCAATTTATCCTGTTTCCTCTCCTGCAGCAGTTTTTTAATATGAATCTGATCCGATGACTCTTATGTTGACATGACATTTTGAATGTGTATTGAAATACCTGATTAGAGTGTTCTATACAGCCATTTACAAAGTTATCTGCTTCAGTGGAGTAAGACCAGTGGAGGGGTGTTTAATAGCTACTTAAGTTACTTTTCGTATTCTCTAGAGGGTCAGAACTCCTGTGTAAAACTTTAAAAACTTGCACTTACACTGTTGAATGTAATTTGAGGAGACATGACACACTCTCACCATGTTTTCCGTTAATGGAAATTCTACACTTAAAGGTCAAAGACGGGAAGGTTCATGAGCAGTTCACAGAAAGCTAATTTGCAAAACGCTCCATGTTTATGTTTAAGTTGTCAATATTCATGCAAATGACTGCCCTGCTAAGCCCATGGGATATGTGGAGTGTGTGTGTGTGTGTGTGTGTGTGTGTGTGTGTAGTGCCAAGCAACTGAAACTGAAATGAGGATTTTAATGTTTAAGTCACAGATCAAGTGAAAACAACAGACGTTGCCTCACTAAATTTTGAAGTTTTACTTTCAATCAGTGTTGGGTTTGAAATTCTATAGATGAAATGATGAATCAATTAATTATGAAAAATGGTTACTTAATTCCTGACATGAATCTATCAATTGTGTAGAACAATGCAAACAGGCCAGGGCTCTGATCAGGACTTGGCCTCTGTTTGGAGAATCTGGTGGTGGACGTGAAGACAGGCCAAAAAGCGTGGTCTGCTTGATGCCTATACCAAACCACATTGCCCCCATTTGGGCATTCAGAGAACAGCAGCGAGGATATGGACCCGCATATTAAATGACAACAAGCTTCTTCTGATTATTATTATCATCAAACCTGAATCCATGTGATTTTATTTAGTTTATTCAGGGACACTGATGGCTTTCCTTTATACATTTAACTGAGGAACTGTGTTTTACATTTCATTAATTACATGAGATATATTATATAGTTGTGATATAGTTGCATTAGTGGGTAACCAAGAGACAGGACTGTCTGAGAGAAACAGTAAAACAATTCACTCTGCTGTGCAAGTTAATTTGTTAAATGGACTTATAACATTTAAAATCTGAGCAGTATTTGATTCTGTAAGTATATCAAACCAAAATCATTACGTTGGCTATAATTTAAGTTATGGAGAATCCATACTCCATAACTTGCGGATCCATGTACCTGAAGCCCTGCAGGTTTTCTGACCTCCAGGAAACGTGCAGTGCAGTTTGACACTCACTAGGTGGCAGACATACTACCACTGCGAGGCAACATTTTACACACACACACACACACACACACACAGAGGAGAGGAGATCCCTGAATCCCCCGTTTGATTTTTCTACATTAGGTTAGTCACAGAAACACAGAACCCACATCCATAATACAGCTGACACTCACACTGCACAGATCATTTTCCACATGATCTTGAAGTCACCATATATACACTAGGGTGTATATGTATCTAATGCTGCAATGGTATATATGTATTTTATTTATACTGCATATTAATACAACATTGTTGTACTACTTCTATTATTATATTAGTGTTGTTATTATTATTACTACTATATATTACTATACACTATCATTACTGCTCATCTTAATATATACTATACATATGATTATTATTGTTAGTATTGTTATTATTATCGTATTAGTATTATCAGTAGTAGCATTCTAGTAGCATCTAGTATTTCCTATTCCTATCTTATTTGCTTGTTCTACAACTGAACCAATTTCCCCTCTGGGATCAATAAAGTATTGTGATTCTGACTGCTTGCTCACTCACACAGCTGATGTGACATGTCCTCTTCAGTAGGTGTGGACTGTCAGACAACGACAGCTATGGTGAAAAGTTCATTTTGTATTAAAAGCTATGACGGTCTGTTTGTTAAGGTTTATATTCCCATCATGTCTGTGGATGTGGTCAAAACAGATTATTGAGCGACAGTTTAACTCTTTTGTAAGAAAGTTGGACAACTGTATGTCTTAGATGAGATCTGCAGTGGGTTTGTTTGCCCATGAAGTATGCTGGTCTGCCTGGCTATGTGGCTCAGGGGGGTCCACCACCTGTATAAACAATGTGGATGAGAATATGATACAGTATCAACAGGCCACTGTGTTCTCTACAGAGTCCGAGAAAAGAGGAGAGTGTGAAGAACCATGCAAATGGAGAGAGGGGCATTTTACATGAGAGGGTAGAAGATTTCTGTCCAGTCTAGTAAATCTCCCTTTAAACTTTCCTCATCAGCTGTATTATGTTGCATTCAAGGGAACAAACGGTAGAGGGAATGATGGGGAAAGACATTTTGCAGGAAGTTGCTATGTGTGCAAAACTGCGCATCTTATCAATTTTCATATCTGTTTTATATTTCAATCATGTTCTGTATGTAAATGTTATGTTATATACTGTGTGACATGGGAGTCCCGTGTTGATTTGCTGAAGTCAGAGGCTAACAAACTGAACATTGGAACACTGGTTCAGTCTCCTTCACCTTCCCTTTTCCTCGTCTCCTTCTCTCGTCCTATTGGAGGAAAAAAAATTAAGTCCCGCCTTTTAAGACCTGTCCACCAATGGGAAACGTGAGGGAATGAGCCGGAAGCTCGGAGGGATACAGAAACTATTGACACCTACCCATGGGCTGTGGTTTGGTTGTTAGCATTGTCAAGCACTTTAAATCTGAAGATGTACAACCGGTTTTAATTTTCAAAATAAACATCTTACTGAAAACGTGTTCCCATTTTCTTGAAATGAACACAAATGTTTGACCTATTTCAAAACACATTTCATAAAAATATATACTTAATTTAAAGATATGGTGTTTTTACCTCTTATTCCATGCAAGTTTGCTAGCCTTTACACGGTTTACGCTTTAATTTTGAAGACAAACTCGCGTAGTTTCCGGTACAACTTTGACTTGTTGTAGCTAGTTTGACACAGCCCATTAACAGCTGCCTGGTTGCTAGACGACTCAATCTGCGACACTGATGTGAAAACAGTAACCTCTGCATTTTAACAAAACATCATTTTAACGGACTTCATGAAGATATGGTCAACAGTGTGAAGCGCCGGCTTGTTACGTGGACAGTCCGCAGTGTAGCGTACCAAAATCCGAGTTGTAGCACAGCTAACGTCTCTTTTGTTGCCCCATGTTTTCACTACTAGCAAGAGGGGCGACCTGAAGTGCGCTTTTTGACTTGGAAACAATGAGACGATCACAAACGGATAAAGTCAAGTTTTTCAACTTAACGTAACGTTTGCTCACCAGCCATGTTCAGTGCAACTGCTAAGCTGGCTCTGGAGGCGAGTGATGTTCAGACAGATGAAGACTGCGAGGAGCTGGTGAGTCCGTAGTTTTAATTAGACCAAGAATACGACTGACTCAGTCTCTCAGTTTGTGAATCGGTCCTGCGAGGAAGCTTTTACATGAACTTCAGTATTTGCTGAAAGCATGTGGTTGTGCTGTTTGTCACGCTTGTGTCCACATTGAGCCTGTAACCCAAAATAACGCACAACACTGCAGTTTGTGGCATTTGTTCCAAACCCTTTTGACTTGTCGCCCCTTAAATGTCTGCTTTCATCCAATTCCTTTCGTTTATTTGTCGATTTTAGAGCAGTCTTAAATTATCACCAACTACTTTTATTATTGATTAATCGGCCATTGACATATTAACCGACAATGAAAGTAACATTTAGCTGCAGCCCTAACTGATTTTCTCATTTGATGCACTATTAGAGGTCTACAGAGGTGAAAGTGTAAAATATTTCATTAAAATACCCAATGTAAATAAAATATTTCTTTCAACAGAAATAGTATTTTGCTGTTTATCTGCTTCAACATCTGAATAATGAACCCTACCAGGTGTATAATGTGACCCCTGGGGTCAGGAACTGCTCGTTTATGAGGGATAATTTGACTGACACACATTAAACACAAGCATTTCCAAATCCCCACACTCACGCTCACTCCTCTGTTCGTCCTAGGTTGACGATAGCTTCTCTTTCTCCGCTGATATTTTGGAAAAGGTAAACAAATGAAATAATGATGAATATGGTTTGTAGCATGACATGTAGTTTATTTTGTTTGTTTTCCTGTTTGGGTCAGTGTCATGCCGTAAACACTACATGTTCTGCCTCAAATAATTAGTTTGATTAATCCACCTCTCCTCTGCTTTAACATCCTCTATTTGTTCAGGGTCAGAGAACAAGGAGGAAGAGATCTTCTGGCAAGCCTCCTCCTTCTCCAAGTAAGACCTGCTCAGCTGCTCTGTGTGGAAGTATTGCAGATACTTTAAGAAACCCACTTCATATCCCATGGTTGTTTATATGCAGTATGTGTATTGCAGAATCTCCATACCTCTCCAGTATGAATGTGAACCCCAGAAGAGCAGCAGTGGCGGCCTGGAGGCTGCCGAGGGCCTCCCTGGGGGACGCCAGAGGGGACACACCTGGGGAGAGCAGCTCAGCTCGCCTCACATCCCTCAGCAACGGGCACGGTAAGCATCGTACAAACACAGCTGAAGCTCCGCAGGTAGTGTCTCTCCTCAGGAGGGACGGCGGGAGGAGAGTCTGCAGAGGCTCGGATTGAAAGTAAGATGATGGAGTGAGAAGTGAGGGACTCAGACTCACTTTGTAGGTGTCCTGCTCAGTACTGATGTGTTTGGGAAACTGAGAATGAGCAACTCCGCGAGCGTTATTATTTGGCTTCATCGCTCTGGGATTTCTTGAATCACTGGTCTGCAGTCTCACACTCTCAAGGTTTCACAGCATTATAGTTTGCAAACTCAGCTGTAAAATCTGTCTCACCTTCTTTTTCTCATTCGCTTTCCTCTGTCGCTGCTGCGTTGATGCATGACAGAGACAGATCCTGGCAGATAGCCCATGTCCATGTTTGCAATAATAAAGGGTTGACGCATTTAGGAAACGATATGCAGAAGCGAAATTCAATTCAGATTTATTTTACCCGATTCTTGGCATTTTGAATTCAGTTCCCAATCCTAATTGAGTCTGACATATTTTCACTTTACAAAGCTGTTATATCTAACATGTTAGCAAACACTCATTTGCCAGTTTATCAGATACACCTAGCTAAAACTTATGGAGTCTAAGAGAACAGTCCTGCAGTCCTTACTTGATAAAGGTTATAATATTGAAACTGTTTTAGAAAGGTTTCGATTTAACTGTGATCACTTTGGAGGATGTAGTTTGAGGTGCTGTTGAGCTGTCTTGCATTCTACAGAGAGGCTCTCTGTTATGCAGCCTACCCTCATTGATATAAATGGCCTGGATAACATAATTGAAGCATCACAGTGTGTTTATGAGTGTTTTCTTTTTCTGAAAACAGCTGCCTGCTGCTGGAAATTAGCTGTTGAGAGCGGAATTTGTGGGCTGCACAATAAAAAGAAAGCAGGCTAAAAAGCTCTGTAGAGATAACGATTCTCTCGCGCTTCATTACTTCATTTTCTCCGTACTTTACTGCATTATGCACACTTATTTGATCCATTTTTATATCTGAAAATTGGATCGGCAGAGCTTCCTCTCAAAGGGTGTTAAATGCGTGAGTCAGATGGAGTATTGATTTGTGTCGGGAAATATCTCTCTGTCTGCCTCTTTTTCAGATGCATCCCAGACGCTGAGATCAGAGCGCGATGTGACACCAGAGCTGCTCAAACAGACCTTGAGCATGAGGAAACACAAACATCTCCACTCTGGATCCAATGGTGAGAGAACGTGTAGGTGTGTCAGACTGAGAAACTAAGTGAGGGAAAGTAGAGACTGTGTGAAGCTGAAGGTCAGATTTTGTGCTAAACAGAGGAGTTGGCTTAGGGTAGTCTCAGGAGAGAGAATCAGAGAGCAGAATCAGGGTCACATGCTATCACCACCACCACCAGGTGGCTCATCACTGCAAGGCAAGAATGTGGGTGACTGTCTGCTTGATTAAGTACCATCTTCCCATTTGTTCCTATATGTTGCAGGCTTCGCCTTCAGCACAGGCGACCACAGAGAGAAGGAAGACATGTACGATGAGATTATTCGGCTCAAGAAGGTAAAGTTGCAGAATGAATGTTTTGTATGTTAGGCACTTAGGAAATAAACACACTGATACAACACATTGTACATCAGGGTTTCCTTTGCATTTTTTTAGGATTTTAATGTCGAGAACAAATGGGAGAAATTCTGGTCAAATATTATCTGTATTTGTGGACTATTTTCCCATGTTTTTATGTCCACGTGACTACTGGAGACAACAAATGTTGAAATTGGTCCAGTAGTGAGTGAGAGCGCTGCAGCCGCCAAACAGGCTGCAACATAATCCCTCCGGGTGTCTGTGCACCGTTGGTGTACGTCCACTAAAAGTGTTTGTTTGTGCTACTGACAGACTCAGATTGTTATTCTATATTCCATAAAGTGCCTGACAACATTACAGACGTGATCCCTACAGAGATAGACCTGTTTGTTAAAGAATAAGATTTTTTTAGTTTAACTCGATGCAGCCACTACATCCCTCTCGCCAAAGCCACCAGACTCCATTTACAGAAACAGTCATTTATCATTGTAAAACACACTTCATTCAAACTCACAAAAAAACTCACCAAAACCTTCTTGGCTTGTCTTTCCACTTTTCCAACAATCATCACCAACTCTGGTTTAATTGGAATAAACATCTTAATTCACAGAGTGAGATATGAGAATATCAGCAGAGGAGCGAGAGGGATGGCGGACATCAGAGAAGCAGTTGAGAAACCAGCGTGTACAGCCAGAATATATTCACATCTAACTCTGGAATTATTTTCATGGACATTGTGACTGGAGAGATTTACATATAGCACACTCAAGCAGATTTTCCCAGTAGTGAAACAGTAATTACTGGATAGCTGGTATCCTGATTGTCACTAGAAGAGAGGACAGAGATTTTTCTCCTGCAGAGAGTCCAGCATCAAGCTTCACTGTAATGTGACGTGTTCTCTGGTCTTCAGAAATGGCCTTGTGCAATGCATTGATTGCCTACTAATTCTAATGTGTTGTTCTGTATCTGACTCAGACTTTTGTCCTCTTCAGGTGAATGTGTGGATTAAAGCTTTTTATTTAGATTTGGCACCTCAGGATTTCCATATCCACTCATGATGTGTGATTAATCACTAGTGCTCTTCTCTGCAGAGTCTCCAGGCACAAAAGTCTGACAACCAGCAAATGAAAGCCAAACTGCGCCGCCTGGAGGAAGATAACGCTAAAAGAGAGAAACAGATAGAAGAACTGTTGGATCCCACTAAAGTATGACCACTAACTTGTTTGTTTTTCCTCATAGAAACTTTGAACAGACGCATGTAAAAAATATTGTTTTTTTTCTACAGGGATCTGAATATACTCGTAGCTTAGTGGATAAGAAAAAAGAAGGGAGTGTGGTGAGTACGCCCAGTCCGCTAATGAACGTACCAGAGATCATTTTTAGGATTGATTTTAACAGATTTTGTGACATTGATGCTTTCCATCAAGGTTCTCAATGGGCTGAAACAGAGAATCCTGAAGCTGGAGCAGCAGTGTAGAGAGAAAGAGAACGCTCTGAGGTAAAACACACTCCCACTTTTTTAGTAAGTCCATTTGGTTTATGTACGTTATGTTCCAGTTCTTTGCTTTTTGTCCAGTAAACTACAAAGTGAGCTGAGGACCACCAACCTGGAGGAGCTGAAGATCACGGTAGAAACCTACTATGAAGAGGTAACTTCTGTGCCTCTCATTGCAACACTTAACAAGTGTTACTTGTTAAGTTATAAAGTCTTTTGGCATGTTACCGCTTCCACTAAAGGAAGGAGAGAGAGGAGCTTACACTAAAAATGCTGTTTGGATCAAAGCCATGCTCCTTGGCTGCTCTGTGTTTTCTCACTGTGATAGAAGATGTTGTCAGCTTTGGTTGCAGAATGCGAGCTCAGCTGTGGAAAAGCAACTCTAACCTAACTTGTTAAGTATATATTTGTGTGCTCGTCTTTCAGATCCAGAGGCTGAGGATGCTTCTAGAAGCTGCGGAGAAGAGGTATGCATCTGCTCGTCAAATTTACCTTCCCTTTTTCATTTTTGCTAGAGGGCAAGTGGTATCATAGAAAGCTGTAACGACATATAGTGACCGTGAATAAACCTGTGTTTGTGTTGGTCTGAATCGGGAAAGGTGGGTCATCAGATGTCAGATCACAGGCTTCTAATTTACCATAAACATATGATTACTATAAAATTACAATTGAATTATCACAGGAATACTGTAACCCTTTAGTTGATTTTGGCTGTGACTTCCTACCATCTGCAGTTCTTTATCTCATGGTTACATGAACAAGGTTGTAGGTCGTTGGATAAATGCTATTTGATGCTTTAACTTTTCATAAGTCTGCCAAAAAAAGCAACAAAAGAAATCCTATGAAGATATTCTTTGTTTGCAATGTCATGTTGAACAACGATTATTTTCATTATAATTTAATTTGCTGATAATTTTCACAGTTGAATTATTTTGTCTATAAAATGTCGTGAAAAATGCTTGTCACAATTTGCCTGCCTACAGTAGCCGAGCAGAGAGTAAATGCTCCCAGCGGCAGCAGAAAGCTTTAAGCTCCGCAGTTCATCGTCTTACTGAGAACCTGAAGCACCTCCAGCAGGAGAACACAGCACTCAGAGAGGAGCTCAACACTGACAATCCTGCAGGAGGAATCAAAGGTCTTTTCTCACACAACAAAATCTCACTGACAGTTCCTCACTGCAAAAAGGCAGCTCTCAAAAACAAGAAACAAATTTAATATAAATTAATATCTTACTAAGATAATTATGGACAAAAAAGCGTGACACAATTGAAACGCTGTAACATAAAAACTGCCTGGTGAGGAGATAAATCGTCTTCTCAAAACATGCATATATTGCCTTGATTTAAGATATTTCATCTTAGTTTATTTTTTTTTTTTGCAGTGTTGTCCCAGTACTGCCAAAACTGACCTGATTACAAGACATTAAGTTCATTTATTCCTGTCATAAAGTGACAGTCACAGTCTACAGTTTTACAACGTGTTAACAATTAAGGTCAATAATGTATTTGTGTGTGTGTGTATGTGTGTATCCTAGGTTACAGAGAGTGGAGTAAACAGAGACTGTTGAGAAGGCTGTTGGAAGTGGAGAAGGTGAGAGAAAAGTAGTTGTAGTTGTAGTTGTGCATGTCAACGCTGCCTTAAACAGACAGATGCTTCGTCACAAACCGACTCCTCTCTCCTCCTATCAGAGGCTGGAGGACAACAGAAGACACGCCCAGTCAGCAAAAAGCAGCGGCCGAGTGGATCAGGAGGTCCAAGCCGCGCCCACTGACATTGTGGGGTTTACCATGGCAACAGAGGCAGTGGTCTCCGTGGGAACGAACACTGAGGAAAGGGAGGAGGTTTCTGATCTGAGACAACGCCTCAGCCAATTGGAGAAGGAGAGGACGGAGCTTCAAGAGACTCTGTCAAGGAAAGAGTGAGTGAGCAGCAACGTGAGACCCTTCAGGTCACCTACAGCTTTTCTATATGATATACAGTGTATGCATCAAGTCATAATAATGTAAGTTCATGACATAAAAAAACACAGGAAAAAAAATTTGGGTGGTTTTATAAGTGGAGCTGGAGTTTAAGATTACCAGTGTGAGTTGCTGTGGGCGTAAAGCTATTACGTTTTGTTTTTGAGACTAAATCTGTGTTGTGTTTGTGTTTTCAGTGACGAACTGAGACGGCTGAGGACAGAGAGAGACGAACTGGAGAAAGAGACAGATCGATGGAAAGCTGAACAGACGAAAGAGCGGGACAAAGAGAGACAGCAGCATAAGTATGTTTTAGCTGTGATGTGGCATTGATGTGATTAAATGATGTGTCATTTGATTTAACATACCATATGTCACTATATCTCTACTATATGTGAGCTTGAGATTTATATGATTGAGTTCTGCTTGTGTTTAAAATCAAAAGGAGGTCATATGGATGCACATGTTCTGTGAATGTGTAGTGTTATTAGACTGTCACCAACTGCTGCTGGATGTACTGAAACCATCATTTCATTGGGAGAATCTACTTAAGCCCATTACACAGATCACGGCTGAAGCCTTTCTCATACAGATGCTTTGTAGTTACATCAGAAATGTCCCAGCAAACGCTTTTGGCATCATCTGAAAGATCCACTGGAGAATTTTCTGTATGCAAATAATGTCTAAATATACAACAGCCAGACAAGAAACCGAGTCGACTGAAAGAGATGTGGCAGTGTGGGTGATGGTCAGATCAATATTATAAAGAAATCATACAGAAGAGTTATTTACAGATGTAGTTTGCTCGTAAAGACTAACTCTGCTCTGCCAGTGTGTGTGTGTGTGTGTGTGTGTGTACTTAATGTTTTACTTCATCAGCTTCATTGATTTTTGGAAATATCTGCTTATTCTAAATTTGATGCAGCAGCACGTTTCAAACAAGTTGGGACAGGAGCATCAGAAGACTGGGAAAGTTGTGGAATGCTCCAAAAACACCTGTTTGGATCATTCCACAGGTAAACAGGTTGATTGGTAGCAGGTGATAGTATCATGGTTAAGGCTCAGCAAGGATGGAGCAAGGTTCACCACTTTGTGAACACATGATTGTATAAAGGAGATTAATACATGGGCTCAGGAACACTTTGTAAAACTGTTGTCAGTAAACACAGTTTATTTGCAAATGATAGTGTTCTGTTTTTTGGAATCAGCGTTGTGTAATCTGTGTTTCCTGCTATGCTGCAATTACCTAAAATCAGGTGAAGGTCCCTCTCAGAAACACAACGTCCACAATGGCAGCTAGTTGTGTTTTGTCACCTGTCTCCCTATTATTTGCATGTTTGTGTTTCTTAGACAGGAGTTGGACCAGCTGTGGACGAGGATCCAAACTCTGGAAGACAGGAGTAAACCTGCACGAGCTGAGCTCTCCTCTGTCTCTGCCACATCGCCAGAGGACAATGAGGACACTCAGGTTGCAGCAGGGCCAGAAGAAGGAGAAGAGAGGGACATGGGAGGTAAAGAAGGGAAGGAGGAGGAAGGAGTTGAAGAACTGAGTACGGATACAGGGAAGAAAGAAAGAGAGAAAGCAGCAATGGTCATCCAGACAAACTGGAGGGAGCACAGAAATAGGGTATGTCACACACCACAGTTATGTAGAAGACGCGATTGATGTGAGAGAACACAAATGTTCATACACTTTGTCCCTAATTGTCCTCTTTCTGCCTCCATTCTGTCTTAAGGACATCGTGATGTTGCAGTCGGCATTAAGAGGTCACCTCCTCAGAGAGTCTCAGCTCAAGAACCTGCTGAACGACACACAGAATAAGGTTTCATCCACACACACCAGAATAAACCAACGTAGTAAAATATAAGCTAGTTGGCAATGCTAGCCTGAGAGCTAAGCTAACAGGACAGCAACAGAGGCTGCCCCAAATGCTAATAAAAAGTAGCAAGTGTAATACAGTATGGGTTTGCGGCTGTCGAGCTGATGGAAATCACCATGTGCTTTATCCGAAGCAGTGTAATAGCATTGAAAAGTAATTTTTTCAAGGATGTGGAAATGAAGGCTGAATCATAGATCTACTTGAATGCCCTCGTCTCAGCTATGGGCAATGCCGCTACACATGATTATGGACAGACTTGTTGAGTCAAGTTAGCACGAGATGATTCTAAAAAGCATTTTCTGACTCGCCGTTCTTCCTTGTCTTGTCCTTTCAGGCTGTTGAGGCGACAAATCACAGTGATGCTGCATCCCGCATGGAGGGAGAGCTGGATGTGGTTGCCTTGACGATGATACAGTCTGCATTCAGGGGACACCTGGCTCGCTGTAGTCTTGCAATAGAGAGGTGACTCATGTTTACATGGAAAAGTGTTAAAAGACCAGATCCAGTCAAACCCACAGTGCATTTTGCTGCATTATATGTATATATGTATCTGTATGTGTGTGTGTGTGTGTGTGTGTGTGTGTGTGTGTGTGTGTGTGCGTGCGTGTGTGCGTGTGCGTGTGTGCACGCACGCATTAGCTCAGGGCTCTCTGTGCCTTCTCCAATGGGAAACGGTTTGCCTACGCTGGTACCAAGAAGAGCGCGCTCAACACACACACCCAGCAGAACAGGTGAGATTGCACGCAAACTTTTTTTGTGATCAATTCAAACAAAACAAGGACTAACAAAAAATAGGTAGCTGACCATATGGCACATAGCATCGCCCTTAAAGAAGCTCCAGAATCACTGTATATGTTAATTTTATATAAGGGCAACAGTATGTATCAGGATATAGTAATTGTTATGTAAATTCATCACGATTGATTGTTTTCTCCCAACAACAACAACTGCTTCACATGAGACGACAAAGACTCAAAAACAATAAAACTGACTTTCTTTCCAAATGGAAACTTGAAGAGGTGCAGAGATGCAATAGAGGTGCGTTATTGCCACCAACTGTCGCTCTCAGGTCACATGAGAAGGTGGTAGGCAGTCCTGCTGCACCAATCACGTGGCCTTGTGAGGCAGGTGGCTCGCTGATTCTGTGGACATTGTCCGTCCTTCCACACGTGTACTCACTTACCGGAAATACTCCATTTGGACGTATTTGCAGTGTCAACGAAAAAGGGGAAAGCAATATATAGACAAGCAGAAAAGAGTACGAAGCAGCTGCACTTTGAGAAATGTCTTCAATGCCCAATCGCCCGCTGTGTAGCAGCGTAGCAGTGCATACACTATGACTGACTAGATAGCTCCTGTGGTGGGAACTGCTTTGCCAATTCACAGAATCTCTCATTAAAGTTTGCTGAAGTTATTCCATGCTTGCCTCATCTATTATTTCAGGGTTAAGGGGCAAATGCTGCAGGAAAACATACTTTTCGAATGATTACAGATGTGTTTATAGCTTACTGCTGCTGTATTCAATGCATGTATTTAATGCATATGTGTGGGTTTCCTCTTGCTGTGATGAGCAACAGTTTAGTGTCACTTGTGTTTTGACAGATGTTAGACGAATTCTTTAAGCTGGAGCTGTAGAGAGGCATCCAAACACACTGTAGACACAACCACTAAAGAGTGTCCGTCAGGGCTCAGGCTTGATGTTTGTTGAGTATGCGACACCATGGCATCGCCTCGCTCTCTACCCCATAAACTGCTGGGCACGTTTACCCTGACACCTTTTGTGGGTAGTGATGGAGGTTGCTGGGAAACTGATCTAATTCCAGGGTGTCTGTCTCCTCTGGACCAGACAGAGCTTTGACAGCCTCATATAAAAGACAGATGAGAGCACTCAGCAGCCCTTTGGTACCAGTAATGTTTGCTACCTCACGTGACCCTAAAAGATCTAAAGTAGCCCCTAGCTCTGAATTGGCTGGCTGTGCATGGCTGGCTACTGAATGTGTTGTTTTGTCGCCAAGGTGCTGCATCCCTCCATAAAGAGGAGGCAAAGCAGGGTGAGGAGGAAGACATCTGGCTTGTTTCTGGCACTCATTCCTCTAGGATGACATCCTCAGCAGGTTAGACAGATATATATATATATATATATATATATATATATAGACATATTCCCTTTGTGTTTTGTCTGTTATAAGCATGCGAGATCTTGAGGTCAGCTGGATCTGTAGATATATGTGTAAACTTTAATGTGATTTTTCAAAATTGATTCTGAAAATATGCTGAAATTATAGCTAAATCTTTACCACATTGTACATATTCATGTTGAAATGTGCAAATGGAAAACTACTTCAAATGTGTTCATTCAGTTTATTTTTTACACTTCAACACTATTTGTGTTAAAAGGGATTAATGAAACGATGTAATGGTGATTAAGCAGAATTATACCTGTATACCTCCTGCAGACCAATCAGAGCTTCACGGCACAGCCGAGTCTGGTGCAGCCGCTGCAGCTGATTCTGATGACTCTGATGACATCATTGTGTCCCCGTCACGTCCTCTGAGAAGCAGAGAAGTTTTACTCTTATAGACCTCCTGGGATGCGTTTGTGTGTGTATGAGTGCGTGTGTGAGAGAGTTCAAGCAGCAAGACCTGCACAGTCAAGTGTACCAAATGATTATGTTTTAGGTTCTTACTGAACCTGCAAACGACAGCTGGGACATTCCAGTGTTAGGCGGGATGATACACACACATAATTTGCTGTCTGCTGATTGTCGTCTGTCTGAATGCTTTTTTTTTCTACAGTAATAACCAGGATATTCTGGGAAGTTGGCTGCAGGGTCATGAACTTCAATAAGAGGCACATAAACACCTCACTTTGATAATGGTCTTATTTAGGATCCTGTCAAAATACAACATGTCCATGCCTCCCAGTGTTGTACTCTGTTAGTGCAGCATAAAGCACTCACATGAACATGAAATCAACACCCCTTTTAATTGTACCATATTACTCCATTATCATTTCAGCCAAATGGCCCTTTTCAATGAGTCTTATGTTTTCTCAGTGATTGTTTTGTTTGCCTAAGTGCCTACTGCATAGATATTCAGATTAAAATTTCAGTAACAAATATATTCATTTCTGTTAAATTGACTGGCCCACGTGAGCCACATCACTGCAAATTCCTTTCAAGGTATGAAGTAATGAATGAATCATGTTTTGACAGGCCAGATTTATAACACATAAAGATCATTACGCTATGCTAAATAAATTCTGGCTGATTCTGAGGTATGATTGAGGGATGATTCTCAACTGATGCACTATTGAGTCAAACTGTGAATAAATTATAGATCAGTCTGCTGCAATACTAAACACATAATCAGTACAGTGGAGGATACACAGCGAGTGTATGTCTGATGCCAATAACGTCCGTGCTGTGAAACAGACAAACGATAACCGACAGGGAAGTCAGCAAAGAGAATTGATGAGTGCAGTTTTCTCCACTAGATGTGTGTTGCGTTCAATAAAATGCTGTTTTTATAATGAACCCTCTTGTATCTGATGTACTTTTTATATCTATGTATATATACGTATATAAGTACGGCCTGTAAGACTTTGAGGAACGTGTACTTCACTTGAGTATTTGCATTATATTTTATACTTGCACTCCTCTACACTCCAGAAGGAAAGGTTGCACTTTTTACTCCTCTTCATTCATTACAGTTACTAGTTACTTTTCAAATGAAGTATTAACATTAACATAAAAAATGTGTGGCACCTCTTTTCTAAAAGGCCATGTGTGTATAGGGGACAGAGTCAAACTGCATTTATATAATAAAAAGTAAAAGTACTCACGAGGCGACAGACCTCCCATGTCAAACAGTCATATTATTGGATCATGATTATGATGACATTGAAGTGCAATGAGCATTTTATTGCTTTAGCTGGTCAAAGTGGACCTAATCTGGTACGTTGTAGATTTTTTCTGGTTTAACTTTCGATAATTTAAAAAGCTCATTATTTATTTTAATGCAAAATCAGAATCAGAATCTGTTAATACAAATAATACATAAAAGCATTTGCTCCACAAATACAACATAGAAGAACAATATTAAAAACAGAGCCAAAGTGGGTAATAAGCCATCAAATTAAACCGGAATGAGATTTACTTTTGATAGCTTTGAAATGGGAAATACAGAATAAGGTTGACAGATGTGAAAGTGACATGTGCAACCAATAATTAGAGTGTTTGTTGAAATTCAATTTAACATCTCGACAGCAATCAATAAATCAAGCGCGCTGAAAAACAGATAAAACCCCGATATCTAACAAAAATAACTCGAAAAAATTCCAACGCGGAAATAGATGAGACAAAAATTCCACTGTCGGAACAAAAGTTTGACATCCAGAGAGAAGAGGTGACAGGCGCCGGTTGCGTCGTGGAAATGGATTTATTGAGTTGAAACAGTTTAGTCTGTCAGTAAAACGTCAAGCTGCCGTCTTCGTATTTTAATAACAATGTCTTCGGTTCAGCATCTGAGAGAGTTTGTCAACGAGCGGCTAACTGCTGCTGCTGAAGAAATATTCACAGTTTTTAAAAGACGATCGTGGAGTTCGAGGAAGAGATCAACCGTCAGCGCAAACTGCTGGATGTCGTTTGGAAACCCGAAATTAAATTGCAGAGGATAGGTGTGTAAAACGTGATTAAGCTACATGAGGAGTTCGGTTTATGGTATAGTGTTTTAAATACATAGTGGTGCCAATTTGCTGGCATGTCTGTATTCTTTCTTTACCATCACAGTAGTGTCCTCTTCCTTTTGTTCTGTCCCTCCAGAGCTCCCACAGCAACATGTCTGTAAGGAGGAAGAGGAGGAGGTTGTGGCTGAGCAGCAGCTCTCTAATCTGGACAGGAACTCCAGTCCAGACCAAGAGGACCCAGAACCTCCACAGATGAAAGAGGAACAGGAGGAAGTCTGCAGCAGTCAGGAGGGAGAGCAGCTTGTACTGAAGCAGGAGACCGATACCTTCATGTTGACTCCTACTTGTGAGGAAAGTGACCACCAGCTCATGTTCCACAACTGTCATGGAGCTGAGAGCCAAGATCAGAAAGGAGGCAGCCATGAAGATTCAGGATCAGCTAGAAATGCAGAGCCAAAAGCAAAGAAAAGAAATCACAAAAGCGAACATGACAGTGACAATATACACAACCCTAACTTGTCAGAGATTGACAGTGATACTCAGAGAGTTAAAAAGTGTTTCAAGTGTGACACATGTGGGAAAGCTTTTAAATATCAGTCCCGATTTTATAGACATCTGAGAAGCCATACAGGGGAAAAGCCGTATATGTGCAACACCTGTGGGAAAAGACTCAGTAACATGTCAGCGTTGAAAGTTCATGTCAGAATCCATACAGGTGAGAGGCCATATTCTTGCAACACATGTGGGAAAAGATTCATGCAGATGTCAGGATTGACCTCTCATAGAAGAATCCACACAGGTGAGAGGCCATATTCACAAAAAGATTTTCTGAAAAGTCTGAATGAGGAGTACAGATGAGAATGCACACAGATGAGAAACCATACCTTTGCAAGACCTGCAGTAAAAGATTCTCTAAGATGTCAGCCCTGAAACAGCACACAAGAATCCACAAAGGTAAAAATAATTTAATTGGAAAACATCAGAGGGTTCTCAGACTTAATGGTGCTGTGGTAGTCCACATGAGAAGAGGCCCCACTGGAGAGAACCTTTGGCTTTGCAAGACCTTTGTGAAAAGACTGTTTGATGTGTGTCATTTGTCAAAGTACATAAGGTCACATACAGTTAGTTTCACAGTGAAATTAGTGGCTGATAAAGTGATGCTGTAATCTTGATTGTTGGATCTGCCAAATGTTGACTTATGAAGCCATGTACTTACAAAGTATTCAGAAGAGGTTTCAGTTCAGTAAGACGCATAAATTCACAGTGTGGCCATATGTTTGTCTTTGTATTTTCATACATTACACTATGTTTGAGCAAGAGCATTTCTGAGAATGATCACAGTCCTCCTTTATCCTGGGAATCTTTGTTTGACAGTGAGTGCACAGTGGTGGCTGTCGAACTGATGGTGTCATGTGGATGACCGATTGTTGTTTGGATAAGATCATTTGCTGAATATCATAAATGCTGATTTTTCAAAAGACCAGAGTCTTGTGTTTTTTGTCAGTAGTTCCAGTGTGCAGTCAGTTCAAAAGACTGTCAGGCTGATCTAGATACAGGTTGATGGACAGGAAACAAGGCTGAAAACTGGGAATTGCATCACTTATGTAATGAAATCATTGATGACATGTAAGTAGCAGTATGGTAATTGTTCACCTTTTATCCCAACTCATGTATATGACAGGTGTGGTTAAAGAATTCACTTTGCATTTTAAGATTTTACGAGACGTAGACCTATAATGATTGTATAAAGATGCCTTGCTAAACTATCCAAAGAGTTGTAAGATGGGTGAAATGAGCTCCACCTGGTCGAGCCGCTACAAATTTTCCATTTTATGGCCTCTAATGAAAATTAAATAAAATGTGGCATTGACAGGGGCCTTTCTCCATCATGATTATTTCAGTGTGTCTTACTGGAAATGAATTTTGTTCATAATATGTCTGTAGTTTTACTGAACATTTCGAATGCACCGTGAATCACACTATGGTGTTTCTACTTAAATAATCTTAATGCTTCTCCCATCACTGCTTATTTGTATTTTCTATAAACATCATGATCTGTGAAAGAACTGAAGAGATGGATCTTCACTGAAACTACTAATTTAGAAAACAGTACCTAGTTTCCTCGTGGAATGAAGAGAGGTAGATGTAAATCATTGCGACTGATATTAAACAGGCAAGTTGTGAGAATTAAAAAAGCCATCAACTGAAAGCGGAACGAAAAGCTCCCGCACGTCCACTGTCGGAATTCCACAGTGTGACGTACAGCGGAAGTAAAAAATACAAGCGCCAGTGCCGTCAGATGAGTGCAGGTATTGAATGAATCGGGAAGCGACATTGAAGTCGTCCTGTTATTAATTATTGAATTAGTGATTAAGCAACAATGTATTCGGTTCAGCATCTGAGAGAGTTTGTCAACGAGCGGCTAACTGCTGCTGCTGAAGAAATATTCACAGTTTTTAAAAAGACGATCGTGGAGTTCGAGGAAGAGATCAACCGTCAGCGAAAACTGCTGGATGTCGTTTGGAAACCCGAAATTAAATTGCACAGGATAGGTGTGTAAAACGTAATTAAGCTACATGAGGAGTTCGGTTTATGGTATAGTGTTTTAAATACATAGTGGTGCCAATTTGCTGGCATGTCTGTATTCTTTCTTCACTATCACAGTATTGTCCTCTTCCTTTTGTTCTGTCCCTCCAGAGCTCCCACAGCAACATGTCTGTAAGGAGGAAGAGGAGGAGGTTGTGGCTGAACAGCAGCTCTGTAACCCGGACAGAAACTCCAGTCCAGACCAAGAGGACCCAGAACCTCCACAGATGAAAGAGGAACAGGAGGAAGTCTGCAACAGTCAGGAGGGAGAGCAGCTTGTACTGAAGCAGGAGACCGATACCTTCATGTTGACCCCTACTTGTGAGGAAAGTGACCACCAGCTCATGTCCCACACCTGTCATGGAGCTGAGAGCCAAGATCAGAAAGGAGGCAGCCATGAAGATTCAGGATCAGCTAGAAATGCAGAGCCAAAAGCAAAGAAAAGAAATCAGAAACGGAAACATGGCGGTAACAATATACACAACCCTAACTTGTCAGAGATTGACAGTGATACTCAGAGAGTTGAAAAGTGTTTCAAGTGTGGCACATGTGGGAAAGCTTTTAAATATAAGTCCCGATTAGATGTACATTTGAGAAGACACACAGGTGAGAAGCCGCACGTGTGCAACACCTGTGGGAAAAGATTCCTTTGGGCATCGGGATTGAACGCTCATACAAAAATCCATACAGGTGAGAAGCCGTATGTTTGCAACACCTGTGGGAAAACATTCTCTTGGGCATCGGGATTGAACGCTCATTTAAAAAGTCATAGAAGTGAGAAACCATATCCGTGTAACACCTGTGGGAAAAGATTCAAGCAAATGTCAGCATTGAAAACTCATGTAAGGATCCATACAGGTGAGAGGCCATATTTGTGCAACACCTGTGGGAAACGATTCAGTGACGTGTCAACATTGATCTGTCACAGAAGAATCCATACGGGTGAGATGCCATATTCATGCAACACCTGTGGGAAAAGATTCAGTCAGCTGTCAGGATTGAACACTCATGTAATAACCCACACAGGTGAGAAGCCATATTTGTGCCACACCTGTGGGAAAAGATTCATTCACATGTCAAAATTAAAAAGACATATCAGGACGCACACAGGTGAGAAGCGGTTAACACCCGAAACATCGGAGGGTTTTCAGACTTAATGGCGCCTCCATTGTCAGTCATAAAGAAGTCACACACACTCACCGGCCACTTTATTAGGTACACCTGTCCAACTGCTTGTTAGCACAAATTTCTAATCAGCCAATCACATGGCGGCGACTCAATGCATTTAGGCATGTAGACATGGTTAAGACGATCTGCTGCAGTTCAAACCGAGCATCAGAATGGGGAAGAAAGGTAATTTAAGTGACTGAACGTGGCATGGTTGTTGGTGCCAGACGGGCTGGTCTACTGGGATCTTCACGCAAAACCATCTCTAAGGTTTACAGAGAATGGTCCGAAAAAGAGAAAATATCTAGTGAGCGGCAGTTCTGTGGGCGAAAATGCCTTGTTGATGCCAGAGGTCAGAGGAGAATGGCCAGACTGGTTTGAGCTGATAGAAAGGCAACAGTCACTCAAATAACCACTAGTTACAACCGAGGTATGCAGAAGAGCATCTCTGAACGCACAACATGACGAACCTTGAGGCAAATGGGTTACAGCGGCAGAAGACCACACCGCATGCCGCTCCTGTCAGCTAATGACAGGAAACTGAGGCTACAATTCGCACAGACTCACTAAAATTGGACAATAGAAGATTGGAAAACGTTGGCTGGTCTGATGAGTCTCGATTTCTGCTGCGACATTCAGATGGTAGGCTCAGAATTTGGCGTCAACAACATGAAAGCATGGATCCATCCTGCCTTGTATCAACGGTTCAGGCTGCTGCTGGTGGTGTAATGGTGTGGGGGATATTTTCTTGGCACACTTTGGGCCCCTTCGTACCAATTGAGCATAATTTCAATGCCACAGCCTACCTGGGTATTGTTGCTGACCATGTCCATCCCTTTATGACCACAGTGTACCCATCTTCTGATGGCTACTTCCAGCAGGATAACGCACCATGTCATAAAGCTGAAATCATCTCAGATTGGTTTCTTGAACATGACACTGAGTTCACTGTACTCAAATGGCCTCCACAGTCACCAGATATCAATCCAATAGAGCACCTTTGGGATGTGGTGGAACAGGAGCTTCGCATCATGGATGTGCAGCCGACAAATCTGCAGCAACTGTGTGATACTATCATGTCAATATGGACCAAACTCTCTGAGGAATGTTTCCAGTACCTTGTTGAATCTATGCCACGAAGGATTAAGGCAGTTCTGAAGGCAAAAGGGGGTCCAACCTGGTACTAGCAAGGTGTACCTAATAAAGTGGCCGGTGAGTGTATAGCTACACTACCAATCAAAAGTGTGGACACACCTTCTCACTCAATGTTTTTTCTTTATATTTATTACTTTCTACATTGTAGATTCATACTCAAGACATCAAAACTATGAAGTAAACAAAAAGGGGTTAAACAAACCAGAATGTGTTTAATATTTTAGATTCTTCGAAGTCGCCACCTTTTGCTTTGATGACAGATTTGCACGCTCTTGGCATTCAATCAGCTTCATGAGGCAGTCACCTGAAATGGTTTTCCAACAGGTCTTGAAAGAGCTCCCAGAGGAGCTGAGCGCTTGTTGGCTGTTTTGCCTTCACTCTGCGGTCCAACTCATCCCAAACCTTCTCAATTGGGTTTAGGTCAAGTGATTGTGGAGGCCAAGTCATCTGACGCAGCACTCCATCACGCTCCTTCTTGGACAAACAGCCTGTACATGGCAATAACAATATACACAACCCTGACTTGTCAGAGATTGGCAGTGATGCTAAACAGTTGAAAAGTGTTTCAAGTGTGGCACATGTGGGAGAGCTTTTAAATGTAAGTCCAAATTTGATGTACATTCGAGAAGACACACAGGTGAGAAGCCGTATGTGTGCAACACGTGTGGAAAAAATTATCTTCGACATCTGGATTGAACGCTCATATAAAAATCCTTGCAAGTAAGAAACCATATTCGTGCAACACGTGGGAAAAGATTCAGTCAAACGTCAACATTGAGCTCTCATAGGAGAATCCATACAGGTGAGAAGCCATGTTCATGCACCACCTGCAAGAAAGGATTTACTGAAAAGTCTGAATTAGGAGTACAGATGAGAACGCACACAGATGAGAAGCTGGACCTTTCCAAGACCTGCAGTAAAAGATTCTCTAAGATGTCAGCCCTGAAAAAGCACACAAGCATCCACACAGGTAAAAATTTAATTGGAAAACATCAGAGGGTTCTCAGACTTAATGGAGCTGTGGTAGTCCACATGAGAAGAGGCCACACTGGAGAGAACCTTTGGCTTTGCAAGACCTTTGTGAAAAGAATGAGACTGTGTGAAACAATGAGACTCTCCCAAATGGAGAAAAAATGTTAGTTTCACAGTGAAATTAGTGGCTGATAAAGTGATGCTGTTATCTTGATTGTTGGATCTGCCAAATGTTGACTTATGAAGCCACGTACCTGCAAAGTATTCAGAAGAGTTTTCAGTTCAGTAAGACGCATAAATTCACAGTGTGGCCATATGTTTGTCTTTGTATTTTCATACATTACACTATGTTTGAGCAAGAGCATTTCTGAGAATGATCACAGTCCTCCTTTATCCTGGGAATCTTTGTTTGACAGTGAGTGCACAGTGGTGGCTGTCGAACTGATGGTGTCATGTGGATGACCGATTGTTGTTTGGATAAGATCATTTGCTGAATATCATAAATGCTGATTTTTCAAAAGACCAGAGTCTTGTGTTTTTTGTCAGTAGTTCCAGTGTGCAGTCAGTTCAAAAGACTGTCAGGCTGATCTAGATACAGGTTGATGGACAGGAAACAAGGCTGAAAACTGGGAATTGCGTCACTTATGTTATGAAATCATTGATGACATGTAAGTAGCAGTATGGTAATTGTTCACCTTCTATCCCAACTCATGTATATGACAGGTGTGGTTAAAGAATTCACTTTGCATTTTAAGATTTTAAGAGACGTAGACCTATAATGATTGTATAAAGATGCCTTGCTAAACTATCCAAAGGGTTGTAAGATGGGTGAAATGAGCTCCACCTGGTCGAGCTGCTACAAATTTTCCATTTTATGGCCTATAATGAAAATTAAATAAAATGTGGCATTGACAGGGGCTTCCTCTATCATGATTATTTCAGTGTGTCTTACTGGAAATGAATTTTGTTCATAATATGTCTGTAGTTTTACTGAACATTTCGAATACACCGTGAATCACACTATGGTGTTTCTACTTAAATATTCTGAATACCTTTACCACCACTGCTTATTTCAGTCAGCTTTATTGCAAGTTGTGAGAATTAAAAAAGCCATCAACTGAAAGCGGAACGAAAAGCTACCGCACGTCCACGATCGGAACTCCACAGTGTGACGTACAGCGGAAATAAAAAAAAAAATACAAGCGCCAATTCCTTTGGCTGAGTGCAGGTATTAAATGAATCGGGAGGCGACATTGAAGTCGTCCTGTTATTAATTATTGATTTAGTTATTAAGCAACAATGTCTTCGGCTGAGCATCTGAGAGAGTTTGTCAACGAGCGGCTAACTGCTGCTGCTGAAGAAATATTCACAGTTTTTAAAAAGACGATCGTGGAGTTTGAGGAAGAGATCAACCGTCAGCGCAAACTGCTGGATGTCGTTTGGAAACCCGAAATTAAATTGCACAGGATAGGTGTGTAAAACGTGATTAAGCTACATGAGGAGTTCGGTTTATGGTATAGTGTTTTAAATACATAGTGGTGCCAATTTGCTGGCATGTCTGTATTCTTTCTTTACCATCACAGTAGTGTCCTCTTCCTTTTGTTGTGTCCCTCCAGAGCTCCCACAGCAACATGTCTGTAAGGAGGAAGAGGAGGAGGTTGTGGCTGAGCAGCAGCTCTGTAACCCAGACAGGAACTCCAGTCCAGACCTAGAGGACCCAGAACCTCTACAGATGAAAGAGGAACAGGAGGAAGTCTGCAGCAGTCAGGAGGGAGAGCAGCTTGTACTGAAGCAGGAGACCGATACCTTCATGTTGACCCCTACTTGTGAGGAAAGTGACCACCAGCTCATGTCCCACACCTGTCATGGAGCTGAGAGCCAAGATCAGAAAGGAGGCAGCCATGAAGATTCAGGATCAGCGAGAAATGCAGAGCCAAAAGCAAAGAAAAGAAATCAGAAAAGTGAACATGGTGGTAACAATATACACAACCCTAACTTGTCAGAGATTGACAGTGATACTCAGAGAGTTGAAAAGTGTTTCACGTGTGACACATGTGGGAAAGCTTTTAAATATAAGTCCCGATTAGATGTACATTTGAGAAGACACACAGGTGAGAAGCCGCATGTGTGCAACACCTGTGGGAAAACATTCCTTTGGACATATCTATTGAATGCTCATATAAGAATCCATACAGGTGAGAAGCCATATTTGTGTAACACCTGTGGGAAAAGATTCAAGCTAATGTCAGCATTGAAAACTCATGTAAGGATCCATACAGGTGAGAAGCCTTATTTGTGCAACACCTGTGGGAAAAGATTCAAGGATATGTCAGCATTTAAAAATCATTTAAGGGTCCATACAGGTGAGAAACCATATTTGTGTATCACCTGTGGGAAAAGATTCAAGCAAATGTCAGCTTTGAAAGCTCATGTAAGGATCCATACAGGTGAGAGGCCATATTTGTGCAACACCTGTGGGAAAAGATTCAAGCAAATGACAGCATTTAAAACTCATTTAAGGGTCCATACAGGTGAGAGGCCATATTTGTGCAACACCTGTGGGAAAAGATTCAAGGAAATGTCAACATTGAAAACTCATGTAATGCTCCATACAGGTGAGAGGCCATATTTGTGTAACACCTGTGGGGAAAAATTCAAGCAAATATCAGCATTGAAAATTCATGTAAGGATCCATACAGGTGAGAAACCATATTTGTGCAACACCTGTGGGAAAACATTCTCTTGGGCATCGGGATTGAACGCACATTTAAAAAGTCATACAGGTGAGATGCCACATTTTGAGTGACTGATATCACTGTTTTATATTGATATAAGAAATCCTTTCAAATGTGAGCATGCTTTTTCGCTATTTTATACAGTAATGCAGTTATGTGTTTGACCACATTTTTACCTTTTATACAGGATATTTGTTTTTTCATGTAAATAGTTGCTAGTTAGCAACAGCTTTGAGGAAAATGTTCAGCAATTGTAATTGAAACAAAGCCTTTGTCACTTCCATTTTCAGGTGGATGTAGCAATTTGAAATGACAGTTTTGACATCAAAAGTTGCTCAACATACTGTATATGCAGTGAAATGATTACATACACAGTACTGTGCACTTTTATTTGAGTATTGGCAATATACACTCACCGGCCACTTTATTAGGTACACCTGTCCAACTGCTTGTTGGCACAAATTTCTAATCAGCCAATCACATGGCAGCAACTCAATGCATTTAGGCATGTAGACATGGTTAAGACGATCTGCTGCAGTTCAAACAGAGCATCAGAATGGGGAAGAAAGGTAATTTAAGTGACTTTGAACGTGGCATGGTTGTTGGTGCCAGACAGGCTGGTCTACTGGGATCTTCACGCAAAACCATCTGTAAGGTTGACAGAGAATGGTCCGAAAAAGAGAAAATATCTAGTGAGCGGCAGTTCTGTGGGCGAAAATGCCCTGTTGATGCCAAAGGAGAATGGCCAGACTGGTTTGAGCCGATAGAAAGGCAACAGTAACTAAAATAACCACTTGTTACAACCGAGGTATGCAGAAGAGCATCTCTGAACGCACAACATGACGAACCTTGAGGCAAATGGGTTAATGAGACAGAAGACCACACCGCATGCCACTCCTGTCAGCTAATGACAGGAAACTGAGGCTACCATTCGCACAGGCTCACTAAAATTGGACAATAGAAGGTTGGAAAAACGTTGGCTGGTCTGATGAGTCTCGATTTCTGCTGCGACATTCAGATGGTAGGGTCAGAATTTGGCGTCAACAACATGAAAGCATGGATCCATCCTGCCTTGTATTAACGTTTCAGGTTGCTGCTGGTGGTGTAATGGTGTGGGGGATATTTTCTTGGCACACTTTGGGCCCCTTCGTACCAATTGAGCATCGTTTCAATGCCACAGCCCACCTGAGTACTGTTGCTGACCATGTCCACCCCTTTATGACCACAGTGTACCCATCTTCTGATGGCTACTTCCAGCAGGATAACGCACCATGTCATAAAGCTCAAATCATCTCAGATTGGTTTCTTGAACATGACAATGAGTTCAGTGTACTCAAATGGCCTCCACAGTCACCAGATATCAATCCAATAGAGCACCTTTGGGATGTGGTGGAACAGGAGATTCGCATCATGGATGTGCAGCCGGCAAATCTGCAGCAACTATGTGATGCTGTCATGTCAATATGGACCAAACTCTCTGAGGAATGTTTCCAGTACCTTGTTGAATCTATGCCACGAAGGATTAAGGCAGTTCTGAAGGCAAAAGGGGGTCCAACCTGGTACTAGCAAGGTGTACCTAATAAAGTGGCCGGTGAGTGTATAGCTACACTACCAATCAAAAGTGTGGTCACACCTTCTCACTCAATGTTTTTTCTTTATATTTATTACTTTCTACATTGTAGATTCATACTAAAGACATCAAAACTATGAAGTAAACAAAAAGGGGTTAAACAAACCAGAATGTGTTTAATATTTTAGATTCTTCGAAGTCGCCACCTTTTGCTTTGATGACAGATTTGCACACTCTTGGCATTCAATCAGCTTCATGAGGCAGTCACCTGAAATGGTTTTCCAACAGGTCTTGAAAGAGCTCCCAGAGGAGCTGAGCGCTTGTTGGCTGTTTTAGCTTCACTCTGCGGTCCAACTCATCCCAAACCTTCTCATTTGGGTTTAGGTCAAGTGATTGTGGAGGCCAAGTCATCTGACGCAGCACTCCATCACTCTCCTTCTTGGACAAACAGCCTGTACATGGTAATAACAATATACACAACCCTGACTTGTCAGAGATTGGCAGTGATGCTAAACAGTTGAAAAGTGTTTCAAGTGTGGCACATGTGGGAGAGCTTTTAAATGTAAGTCCAAATTTGATGTACATTCGAGAAGACACACAGGTGAGAAGCCGTATGTGTGCAACACGTGTGGAAAAAATTATCTTCGACATCTGGATTGAACGCTCATATAAAAATCCTTGCAAGTAAGAAACCATATTCGTGCAACACATGTGGGAAAAGATTCAGTCAAACGTCAACATTGAGCTCTCATAGTAGAATCCATAAAGGTGAGAAGCCATGTTCATGCAACACCTGCAAGAAAAGATTTACTGAAAAGTCTGAATTAGAAATACAGATGAGAACGCACACAGATGAGAGGCTGGACCTTTCCAAGACCTGCAGTAAAAGATTCTCTAAGATGTCAGCCTTAGCCTAGTCCACATGAGAAGAGGCCACACTGGAGAGAACCTTTGGCTTTGCAAGACCTTTGTGAAAAGACTGTTTGATGTGTGTCATTTGTCAAAGTACATAAGGTCACATACAGGCATGCAGCCTTGTATTTGCAAACTATATGTGTGAGACAATTCATTTCACCTGGTTCGTTGTCAAAACACAGAAAACCTCAGAGAAGTGAGGAGCCTCATAATTGCAGCAGTTACTGGAAAAGTTGGACTCAAATCTCATACTTATATTCATATACACAGGAGACACCAGAGCTGAAACTCGTGTGGAGACGTGTTCATCAAATACAGTCTTGCAATAGCTACTTCTCTGTAATTGACAGTAAAATGTTTTCCATAAAGCTGAGATGTCAGTATCTTCATGTAAAGTTTCCCCTCATAATGTATGACATATTTCTGTTAGCAACAGTTTTTCTGTGAAACAATGAGACTCTCCCAAATGGAGAAAAAATGTTAGTTTCACAGTGAAATTAGTGGCTGATAAAGTGATGCTGTAATCTTGATTGTTGGATCTGCCAAATGTTGACTTATGAAGTCACGTACCTGCAAAGTATTCAGAAGAGGTTTCAGTTCAGTAAGACGCATAAATTCACAGTGTGGCCATATGTTTGTCTTTGTATTTTCATACATTACACTATGTTTGAGCAAGAGCATTTCTGAGAATGATCACAGTCCTCCTTTATCCTGGGAATCTTTGTTTGACAGTGAGTGCACAGTGGTGGCTGTCGAACTGATGGTGTCATGTGGATGACCGATTGTTGTTTGGATAAGATCATTTGCTGAATATCATAAATGCTGATTTTTCAGAAGATCAGAGTCTTGTGTTTTTTGTCAGTAGTTCCAGTGTGCAGTCAGTTCAAAAGACTGTCAGGCTGATCTAGATACAGGTTGATGGACAGGAAACAAGGCTGAAAACTGGGAATTGCATCACTTATGTAATGAAATCATTGATGACATGTAAGTAGCAGTATGGTAATTGTTCACCTTTTATCCCAACTCATGTATATGACAGGTGTGGTTAAAGAATTCACTTTGCATTTTAAGATTTTAAGAGACGTAGACCTATAATGATTGTATAAAGATGCCTTGCTAAACTATCCAAAGGGTTGTAAGATGGGTGAAATGAGCTCCACCTGGTCGCACTGTGAATCACACTGTGGTGTTTCTACTTAAATATTCTGAATACCTTTACCACCACTGCTTATTTGTATTTTTTATGAACATCATGATCTGTGAAGGAACTAAAGAGATGGATCTTCGCTGAAACTACTAGTTTAGAAAACAGTACCTAGTTTTCTCGTGGAATGAAGAGAGATAGATGTAAATGTTTGCGACTGATATTAAACAGGCAAGTTGTGAGAATTAAAAAAGCCATCAACTGAAAGCGGAACGAAAAGCTCCCGCACGTCCACTGTCGGAACTCCACAGTGTGACGTACAGCGGAAGTAAAAAATACAAGCGCCAGTGCCGTCAGATGAGTGCAGGTATTGAATGAATCGGGAGGCGACATTGAAGTAGTCCTGTTATTAATTATTGAATTAGTGATTGAGCAACAATGTCTTCGGTTCTGCATCTGAGAGAGTTTGTCAACGAGCGGCTAACTGCTGCTGCTGAAGAAATATTCACAGTTTTTAAAAAGACGATCGTGGAGTTCGAGGAAGAGATCAACCGTCAGCGCAAACTGCTGGATGTCGTTTGGACACCCGAAATTAAATTGCACAGGATAGGTGTGTAAAACGTAATTAAGCTACATGAGGAGTTCGGTTTATGGTATAGTGTTTTAAATACATAGTGGTGCCAATTTGCTGGCATGTCTGTATTCTTTCTTTACCATCACAGTATTGTCCTCTTCCTTTTGTTGTGTCCCTCCAGAGCTCCCACAGCAACATGTCTGTAAGGAGGAAGAGGAGGAGGTTGTGGCTGAGCAGCAGCTCTGTAACCCGGACAGAAACTCCAGTCCAGACCAAGAGGACCCAGAGCCTCCACAGATGAAAGAGGAACAGGAGGAAGTCTGCAGCAGTCAGGAGGGAGAGCAGCTTGTACTGAAGCAGGAGACCGATACCTTCATGTTGACTCCTAGTTGTGAGGAAAGTGACCACCAGCTCATGTCCCACACCTGTCATGGAGCTGAGAGCCAAGATCAGAAAGGAGGCAGCCATGAAGATTCAGGATCAGCTAGAAATGCAGAGCCAAAAACAAAGAAAATAAATCACAAAAGTGAACATGACAGTAACAATATACACAACCCTAACTTGTCAGAGATTGACAGTGATACTCAGAGAGTTGAAAAGTATTTCAAGTGTGGCACATGTGGGAAAGCTTTTAAATATAAGTCCCGATTAGATGTGCATTTGAGAAGACACACAGGTGAGAAGCCGCATGTGTGCAACACCTGTGGGAAAAGATTCCTTTGGACATCAGCATTGAATGCTCATATAAAAATCCATACAGGTGAGAAGCCATATTCATGCAAAACCTGTGGGAAAACATTCTCTTGGGCATCGGGATTGAACGCTCATATAAAAAGTCATACAAGTGAGACACCATATCTGTGCAACACCTGCGGGAAAGGATTCAAGCAAATGTCAGCATTGAAAGCTCATGTAAGAATCCATACAGGTGAGAGGCCATATTCGTGCAACACCTGTGGGAAAAGATTCAGTAAGATATCAGCATTGAGCAATCATATAAGAATCCACACAGGTGAGAAGCCATATTTGTGTGCCACCTGTGGGAAAAGATTCAGTCAGATTTCAACATTGAACACTCATGTAAGAACCCATACAGGTGAGAAGCCCTACCTTTGTAAGACCTGCAGTAAAAGATTCTCTAAGATGTCAGCCCTGAAAAAGCACGCAAGAATCCACACTGCTTAAAAAATAATCAGAAAACATCGGAGGGTTATGAGACTTAATGGTGCTGTGGTAGTCCACATGAGAAGAGGCCCCACTGGAGAGAACCTTTGGCTTTGCAAGACCTTTGTGAAAAGACTATTTGATGTGTGTCATTTGGCAAAGTACATAAGGTCACATACAGGCATGCAGCCTTGTATTTGCAAACTATGTGTGTGAGACAATTCATTTCTCCTGGTTCGTTGTCAAAACACAGAAAACCTCAGAGAAGTGAGGAGCCTCATAATTGCAGCAGTTACTGGAAAAGTTGGACTCAAATCTCATACTTATATTCATATACACAGGAGACACCAGAGCTGAAACTCGTGTGGAGACGTGTTCACCAAATACAGTCTTGCAATAGCTACTTCTCTGTAATTGACAGTAAAATGTTTTCCATAAGGCTGAGATGTCAATATCTTCATGTAAAGTTTCCCCTCATAATGTATGACATATTTCTGTTAGCAACAGTTTTTCTGTGAAACAATGAGACTCTCCCAAATGGAGAAAAAATGTTAGTTTCACAGTGAAATTAGTGGCTGATAAAGTGATGCTGTAATCTTGATTGTTGGATCTGCCAAATGTTGACTTATGAAGCCATGTACTTACAAAGTATTCAGAAGAGGTTTCAGTTCAGTAAGACGCATAAATTCACAGTGTGGCCATATGTTTGTCTTTGTATTTTCATACATTACACTATGTTTGAGCAAGAGCATTTCTGAGAATGATCACAGTCCTCCTCCTTTATCCTGGGAATCTTTGTTTGACAGTGAGTGCACAGTGGTGGCTGTCGAACTGATGGTGTCATGTGGATGACCGATTGTTGTTTGGATAAGATCATTTGCTGAATATCATAAATGCTGATTTTTCAGAAGACCAGAGTCTTGTGTTTTTTGTCAGTAGTTCCAGTGTGCAGTCAGTTCAAAAGACTGTCAGGCTGATCTAGATACAGGTTGATGGACAGGAAACAAGGCTGAAAACTGGGAATTGCGTCACTTATGTAATGAAATCATTGTTAACATGTAAGTAGCAGTATGGTAATTGTTCACCTTTTATCCCAACTCATGTATATGACAGGTGTGGTTAAAGAATTCACTTTGCATTTTAAGATTTTAAGAGACGTAGACCTATAATGAGTGTATAAAGATGCCTTGTTGAACTATCCAAAGGGTTGTAAGATGGGTGAAATGAGCTCCACCTGGTCGAGCCGCTACATAATAAATGTTGCCTGTTATGGCCTCCAATGAAAATTAAATAAAATGTGACTGACAGGGGCCATTCTGCATAATGATTGTTTCAGTGAGTCTTACTGTAAATAGATTTTGTTCATAATATGTCTGTAGTTTTACTGAACATTTCGAATGCACTGTGAATCACACTATGGTGTTTCTACTTAAATATTCTTAATACTTCTCCCACCACTGCTTATTTGTATTTTTTATAAACATCATGATCTGCGAAGGAACTGAAAAGATGGATCTTAGCTGAAACTACTCGTTTAGAAAAGATTACGTAGTTTCCTCGTGGAATGAAGAGAGGTAGATGTAAATCATAGCGACTGATATTAAACAGGCAAGTTGTGAGTTCAGTATTAAAAAAGCCATCAACTGAAAGCGGAACGAAAAGCTCCCGCACGTCCCTCTTCGGAACTCTTCAGTGTGACATCCAGCGGAAGTTAAAAAAAAAAAAAAATACAAGCGCCAATTCCGTAGGCTGAGTGCAGGTATTGAATGCACGAGGAGACGATATTGAAGTCGTCCTGTTATTAATTATTGAATTAGTGATTAAGCAACAATGTCTTCGGTTCAGCATCTGAGAGAGTTTGTCAACGAGCGGCTAACTGCTGCTGCTGAAGAAATATTCACAGTTTTTAAAAAGACGATCGTGGAGTTTGAGGAAGAGATCAACCGTCAGCGCAAACTGCTGGATGTCGTTTGGAAACCCGAAATTAAATTGCACAGGATAGGTGTGTAAAACGTAATTAAGCTACATGAGGAGTTCGGTTTATGGTATAGTGTTTTAAATACATAGTGGTGCCAATTTGCTGGCATGTCTGTATTCTTCCTTCACCATCACAGTAGTGTCCTCTTCCTTTTGTTGTGTCCCTCCAGAGCTCCCACAGCAACATGTCTGTAAGGAGGAAGAGGAGGAGGTTGTGGCTGAGCAGCAGCTCTGTAACCCGGACAGGAACTCCAGTCCAGACCAAGAGGACCCAGAACCTCCACAGATGAAAGAGGAACAGGAGGAAGTCTGCAGCAGTCAGGAGGGAGAGCAGCTTGTACTGAAGCAGGAGACCGATACCTTCATGTTGACTCCTACTTGTGAGGAAAGTGACCACCAGCTCATGTCCCACACCTGTCATGGAGCTGAGAGCCAAGATCAGAAAGGAGGCAGCCATGAAGATTCAGGATCAGCTAGAAACGCAGAGCCAAAAGCAAAGAAAAGAAATCACAAAAGTGAACATGGTGGTAACAATATACACAACCCTAACTTGTCAGAGATTGACAGTGATACTCAGAGAGTTGAAAAGTGTTTCAAGTGTGACACATGTGGGAAAGCTTTTAAATATAAGTCCCAATTTGATGTACATTTGAGAAGTCACACAGGTGAGAAGCCGCGTGTGTGTAACACCTGTGGGAAAAGATTCTCTTCGACATCGGCATTGAATGCTCATATAAAAATCCATATAGGTGAGAAACCATATTTGTGTAACACCTGTGGGAAAAGATTCTCTTCGACATCGGCATTGAATGCTCATATAAAAATCCATACGAGTGAGCAACCATATTCGTGTAACACCTGTGGGAAAAGATTCAATTATATGTCAGCGTTGAATGCTCATACAAGAATGCACACAGGTGAGAAACCATATTTGTGCAACACCTGTGGAAAAAGATTCACTCACATGACAACATTGATCTGTCACAGTAGAATCCATACAGGTGAGAAACCATATTCGTGTACCACGTGTGGGAAAAGATTCAGTCAGCTGTCAGCATTGAACACTCATGCAAGAATCCACACAGGTGAGAAGCCATATTTGTGTGACACCTGTGGGAAAAGATTCAGTCACTTGGCAGCATTGATCTGTCACAGAAGAATCCACACAGGTGAGAGGCCATATCCATGTACCACCTGTGGGAAAAGATTCATTCAGATATCAGCCTTGAACAATCATGCAAAGATCCACACAGCTGAGCCATATTCATGCAACACCTGCAGGAAAAGATTTACTGAAAAGTCTGAATTAGAAATACATATGAGAACACACACAGATGAAAAGTCGTACCTTTGCAAGACCTGCAGTAAAAGATTCTCTAAGATGTCAGCCCTGAAACAGCACACAAGAATCCACACAGGTAGAAAATAATCAGAAAACATCGGAGGGTTATGAGACTTAATGGTGCTGTGGTAGTCCACATGAGAAGAGGCCACACTGGAGAGAACCTTTGGCTTTGCAAGACCTGTGTGAAAAGACTGTTTGATGTGTGTCATTTGGCAAAGTACATAAGGTCACATACAGGCATGCAGCCTTGTATTTGCAAACTATGTGTGTGAGACAATTCATTTCTCCTGGTTCGTTGTCAAAACACAGAAAACCTCAGAGACGTGAGGAGCCTCATAATTGCAGCAGTTACTGGAAAAGTTGGACTCAAATCTCATACTTATATTCATATACACAGGAGACACCAGAGCTGAAACTCGTGTGGAGACGTGTTCACCAAATACAGTCTTGCAATAGCTACTTCTCTGTAATTGACAGTAAAATGTTTTCCATAAAGCTGAGATGTCAATATCTTCATGTAAAGTTTCCCCTCATAATGTATGACATATTTCTGTTAGCAACAGTTTTTCTGTGAAACAATGAGACTCTCCCAAATGGAGAAAAAATGTTAGTTTCACAGTGAAATTAGTGGCTGATAAAGTGATGCTGTAATCTTGATTGTTGGATCTGCCAAATGTTGACTTATGAAGTCACGTACCTGCAAAGTATTCAGAAGAGGTTTCAGTTCAGTAAGACGCATAAATTCACAGTGTGGCCATATGTTTGTCTTTGTATTTTCATACATTACACTATGTTTGAGCAAGAGCATTTCTGAGAATGATCACAGTCCTCCTTTATCCTGGGAATCTTTGTTTGACAGTGAGTGCACAGTGGTGGCTGTCGAACTGATGGTGTCATGTGGATGACCGATTGTTGTTTGGATAAGAACATTTGCTGAATATCATAAATGCTGATTTTTCAGAAGATCAGAGTCTTGTGTTTTTTGTCAGTAGTTCCAGTGTGCAGTCAGTTCAAAAGACTGTCAGGCTGATCTAGATACAGGTTGATGGACAGGAAACAAGGCTGAAAACTGGGAATTGCATCACTTATGTAATGAAATCATTGATGACATGTAAGTAGCAGTATGGTAATTGTTCACCTTTTATCCCAACTCATGTATATGACAGGTGTGGTTAAAGAATTCACTTTGCATTTTAAGATTTTAAGAGACGTAGACCTATAATGATTGTATAAAGATGCCTTGCTAAACTATCCAAAGGGTTGTAAGATGGGTGAAATGAGCTCCACCTGGTCGCACTGTGAATCATACTGTGGTGTTTCTACTTAAATATTCTGAATACCTTTACCACCACTGCTTATTTGTATTTTTTATGAACATCATGATCTGTGAAGGAACTAAAGAGATGGATCTTCGCTGAAACTACTAGTTTAGAAAACAGTACCTAGTTTTCTCGTGGAATGAAGAGAGATAGATGTAAATGTTTGCGACTGATATTAAACAGGCAAGTTGTGAGAATTAAAAAAGCCATCAACTGAAAGCGGAAAGAAAAGCTCCCGCACGTCCACTGTCGGAACTCCACAGTGTGACGTACAGCGGAAGTAAAAAATACAAGCGCCAGTGCCGTCAGATGAGTGCAGGTATTGAATGAATCGGGAGGCGACATTGAAGTAGTCCTGTTATTAATTATTGAATTAGTGATTGAGCAACAATGTCTTCGGTTCTGCATCTGAGAGAGTTTGTCAACGAGCGGCTAACTGCTGCTGCTGAAGAAATATTCACAGTTTTTAAAAAGACGATCGTGGAGTTCGAGGAAGAGATCAACCGTCAGCGCAAACTGCTGGATGTCGTTTGGACACCCGAAATTAAATTGCACAGGATAGGTGTGTAAAACGTAATTAAGCTACATGAGGAGTTCGGTTTATGGTATAGTGTTTTAAATACATAGTGGTGCCAATTTGCTGGCATGTCTGTATTCTTTCTTTACCATCACAGTATTGTCCTCTTCCTTTTGTTGTGTCCCTCCAGAGCTCCCACAGCAACATGTCTGTAAGGAGGAAGAGGAGGAGGTTGTGGCTGAGCAGCAGCTCTGTAACCCGGACATAAACTCCAGTCCAGACCAAGAGGACCCAGAGCCTCCACAGATGAAAGAGGAACAGGAGGAAGTCTGCAGCAGTCAGGAGGGAGAGCAGCTTGTACTGAAGCAGGAGACTGATACCTTCATGTTGACTCCTAGTTGTGAGGAAAGTTACCACCAGCTCATGTTCCACAACTGTCATGGAGCTGAGAGCCAAGATCAGAAAGGAGGCAGCCATGAAGATTCAGGATCAGCTAGAAATGCAGAGCCAAAAACAAAGAAAATAAATCACAAAAGTGAACATGACAGTAACAATATACACAACCCTAACTTGTCAGAGATTGACAGTGATACTCAGAGAGTTGAAAAGTATTTCAAGTGTGGCACATGTGGGAAAGCTTTTAAATATAAGTCCCGATTAGATGTGCATTTGAGAAGACACACAGGTGAGAAGCCGCATGTGTGCAACACCTGTGGGAAAAGATTCCTTTGGACATCAGCATTGAATGCTCATATAAAAATCCATACAGGTGAGAAGCCATATTCATGCAAAACCTGTGGGAAAACATTCTCTTGGGCATCGGGATTGAACGCTCATATAAAAAGTCATACAAGTGAGACACCATATCTGTGCAACACCTGCGGGAAAGGATTCAAGCAAATGTCAGCATTGAAAGCTCATGTACGAATCCATACAGGTGAGAGGCCATATTCGTGCAACACCTGTGGGAAAAGATTCAGTAAGATATCAGCATTGAGCAATCATATAAGAATCCACACAGGTGAGAAGCCATATTTGTGTGCCACCTGTGGGAAAAGATTCAGTCAGATTTCAACATTGAACACTCATGTAAGAACCCATACAGGTGAGAAGCCCTACCTTTGTAAGACCTGCAGTAAAAGATTCTCTAAGATGTCAGCCCTGAAAAAGCACGCAAGAATCCACACTGCTTAAAAAATAATCAGAAAACATCGGAGGGTTATGAGACTTAATGGTGCTGTGGTAGTCCACATGAGAAGAGGCCCCACTGGAGAGAACCTTTGGCTTTGCAAGACCTTTGTGAAAAGACTATTTGATGTGTGTCATTTGGCAAAGTACATAAGGTCACATACAGGCATGCAGCCTTGTATTTGCAAACTATGTGTGTGAGACAATTCATTTCTCCTGGTTCGTTGTCAAAACACAGAAAACCTCAGAGAAGTGAGGAGCCTCATAATTGCAGCAGTTACTGGAAAAGTTGGACTCAAATCTCATACTTATATTCATATACACAGGAGACACCAGAGCTGAAACTCGTGTGGAGACGTGTTCACCAAATACAGTCTTGCAATAGCTACTTCTCTGTAATTGACAGTAAAATGTTTTCCATAAGGCTGAGATGTCAGTATCTTCATGTAAAGTTTCCCCTCATAATGTATGACATATTTCTGTTAGCAACAGTTTTTCTGTGAAACAATGAGACTCTCCCAAATGGAGAAAAAATGTTAGTTTCACAGTGAAATTAGTGGCTGATAAAGTGATGCTGTAATCTTGATTGTTGGATCTGCCAAATGTTGACTTATGAAGCCATGTACTTACAAAGTATTCAGAAGAGGTTTCAGTTCAGTAAGACGCATAAATTCACAGTGTGGCCATATGTTTGTCTTTGTATTTTCATACATTACACTATGTTTGAGCAAGAGCATTTCTGAGAATGATCACAGTCCTCCTTTATCCTGGGAATCTTTGTTTGACAGTGAGTGCACAGTGGTGGCTGTCGAACTGATGGTGTCATGTGGATGACCGATTGTTGTTTGGATAAGATCATTTGCTGAATATCATAAATGCTGATTTTTCAAAAGACCAGAGTCTTGTGTTTTTTGTCAGTAGTTCCAGTGTGCAGTCAGTTCAAAAGACTGTCAGGCTGATCTAGATACAGGTTGATGGACAGGAAACAAGGCTGAAAACTGGGAATTGCGTCACTTATGTAATGAAATCATTGTTAACATGTAAGTAGCAGTATGGTAATTGTTCACCTTTTATCCCAACTCATGTATATGACAGGTGTGGTTAAAGAATTCACTTTGCATTTTAAGATTTTAAGAGACGTAGACCTATAATGAGTGTATAAAGATGCCTTGTTGAACTATCCAAAGGGTTGTAAGATGGGTGAAATGAGCTCCACCTGGTCGAGCCGCTACATAATAAATGTTGCCTGTTATGGCCTCCAATGAAAATTAAATAAAATGTGACTGACAGGGGCCATTCTGCATAATGATTGTTTCAGTGAGTCTTACTGTAAATAGATTTTGTTCATAATATGTCTGTAGTTTTACTGAACATTTCGAATGCACTGTGAATCACACTATGGTGTTTCTACTTAAATATTCTTAATACTTCTCCCACCACTGCTTATTTGTATTTTTTATAAACATCATGATCTGCGAAGGAACTGAAAAGATGGATCTTAGCTGAAACTACTCGTTTAGAAAAGATTACGTAGTTTCCTCGTGGAATGAAGAGAGGTAGATGTAAATCATAGCGACTGATATTAAACAGGCAAGTTGTGAGTTCAGTATTAAAAAAGCCATCAACTGAAAGCGGAACGAAAAGCTCCCGCACGTCCCTCTTCGGAACTCTTCAGTGTGACATCCAGCGGAAGTAAAAAAAAAAAAAAATACAAGCGCCAATTCCGTAGGCTGAGTGCAGGTATTGAATGCACGAGGAGACGATATTGAAGTCGTCCTGTTATTAATTATTGAATTAGTGATTAAGCAACAATGTCTTCGGTTCAGCATCTGAGAGAGTTTGTCAACGAGCGGCTAACTGCTGCTGCTGAAGAAATATTCACAGTTTTTAAAAAGACGATCGTGGAGTTTGAGGAAGAGATCAACCGTCAGCGCAAACTGCTGGATGTCGTTTGGAAACCCGAAATTAAATTGCACAGGATAGGTGTGTAAAACGTAATTAAGCTACATGAGGAGTTCGGTTTATGGTATAGTGTTTTAAATACATAGTGGTGCCAATTTGCTGGCATGTCTGTATTCTTCCTTCACCATCACAGTAGTGTCCTCTTCCTTTTGTTGTGTCCCTCCAGAGCTCCCACAGCAACATGTCTGTAAGGAGGAAGAGGAGGAGGTTGTGGCTGAGCAGCAGCTCTGTAACCCGGACAGGAACTCCAGTCCAGACCAAGAGGACCCAGAACCTCCACAGATGAAAGAGGAACAGGAGGAAGTCTGCAGCAGTCAGGAGGGAGAGCAGCTTGTACTGAAGCAGGAGACTGATACCTTCATGTTGACCCCTACTTGTGAGGAAAGTGACCACCAGCTCATGTCCCACACCTGTCATGGAGCTGAGAGCCAAGATCAGAAAGGAGGCAGACATGAAGATTCAGGATCAGCTAGAAACGCAGAGCCAAAAGCAAAGAAAAGAAATCAGAAACAGAAACATGACAGTAACAATATACACAACCCTAACTTGTCAGAGATTGACAGTGATACTCAGAGAGTTGAAAAGTGTTTCAAGTGTGACACATGTGGGAAAGCTTTTAAATATAAGTCCCAATTTGATGTACATTTGAGAAGTCACACAGGTGAGAAGCCGCGTGTGTGTAACACCTGTGGGAAAAGATTCTCTTCGACATCGGCATTGAATGCTCATATAAAAATCCATATAGGTGAGAAACCATATTTGTGTAACACCTGTGGGAAAAGATTCTCTTCGACATCGGCATTGAATGCTCATATAAAAATCCATACGAGTGAGCAACCATATTCGTGTAACACCTGTGGGAAAAGATTCAATTATATGTCAGCGTTGAATGCTCATACAAGAATGCACACAGGTGAGAAACCATATTTGTGCAACACCTGTGGAAAAAGATTCACTCACATGACAACATTGATCTGTCACAGTAGAATCCATACAGGTGAGAAACCATATTCGTGTACCACGTGTGGGAAAAGATTCAGTCAGCTGTCAGCATTGAACACTCATGCAAGAATCCACACAGGTGAGAAGCCATATTTGTGTGACACCTGTGGGAAAAGATTCAGTCACTTGGCAGCATTGATCTGTCACAGAAGAATCCACACAGGTGAGAGGCCATATCCATGTACCACCTGTGGGAAAAGATTCATTCAGATATCAGCCTTGAACAATCATGCAAAGATCCACACAGCTGAGCCATATTCATGCAACACCTGCAGGAAAAGATTTACTGAAAAGTCTGAATTAGAAATACATATGAGAGCACACACAGATGAGAAGTCGTACCTTTGCAAGACCTGCAATAAAAGATTCTCTAAGATGTCAGCCCTGAAACAGCACACAAGAATCCACACAGGTAGAAAATAATCAGAAAACATCGGAGGGTTATGAGACTTAATGGTGCTGTGGTAGTCCACATGAGAAGAGGCCACACTGGAGTGTAGCAGCTCGACCAGCACCTGGTCGAGCTGCTACACAATAAATGTTGCATGTTATAGAAATTAAATAAAAAGTGGCATTGACAGGGGCCATTCTGCATAGTGATTATTTCAGTGAGTCTTACTGTAAATAGGTTTTGTTCACAATACGTCCATAGTTTTACTGAACATTTCAAATGCACCGTGAATCACACTGTGGTGTTTCTACTTAAATATTCTTAATACTTCTCCCACCACTGCTTATTTGTATTTTTTATAAACATCATGATCTGCGACAGAACTGAAGAGATGGATCTTAGCTGAAACTACTAGTTTAGAAAAGATTACGTAGTTTCCTCGTGGAATGAAGAGAGGTAGAGAGGTCGCAAATCATTGCGACTGATATTAAACAGACAAGTTGTGAGAATTAAAAAAGCCATCAACTGAAAGCAGAAAGATCCCGCACGTCCAAAAGCGGAAGTAAAAAAGTTCAAGCGCCAATTTCGTTGGCTGAGTGCAGGTATAGAATGAACAAGGAGGCGACATTGAAGTCGTCCTGTTCCTAATTCCTGAGTTAGTGGCATTGAACACAAGTCCCAGTCATATAAACACGTGAGAAGACACACAGGTGAGAAGCCATATTCATGCAACACCTGTGGGAAAAAATTCAATCACATGTCAGCAATGAACTGTCATGTCAGAATCCGTAATTTGAACAAATGCAGTGAAATTAATACATACATAGTCTAAATACTGTGTACTTTTATTTGAGTATTGGCAATATATAGCTACACTACCAGTCAAAAGTTTGGACACACCTTCTCACTCAATGTTTATTATTACTTTCTACATTGTAGACTTATACTGAAGACATCAAAACTATGAAGGAACACAAATGGCATTATGAAGTAAACAGAAAGGGTTAAAAAAAACATAATATGTTTAATATTTTAGATTCTTCGAAGTCGCCACCTTTTGCTTTGATGACAGCTTTGCACACTCTTGGCATTTAATCAGCTTCATGAGGCAGTCACCTGAAATGGTTTTCCAGCAGTCTTGAAAGAGCTCCCAGAGGTGCTGAGCGCTTGTTGGCTGTTTTGCCTTCACTCTGCGGTCCAACCCATCCCAAACCTTCTCATCTGGGTTTAGGTCAAGTGATTGTGGAGGCCAAGTCATCTGACGCAGCACTCCATCACTCTCCCTCTTGGACAAACAGCTCGTACATGGCCTGGGGGTGTGTGGGGTCATTGTCCTGTTAAAATAAGTGAAAATAGCCTTACTTATGTAATGAATTAATTTTTAACATTAAAGCAGCAGTATGGTAATTCTTCACCAACTTTTGTCCAAAATCATTTATATGACAGCTATGGTTAAAAATAGTTTTTTTTAAGAGCCAAGATCAGAAAGGAGGCAGCCATGAAGATTCAGGATCAACTAGAAATGCACAGCCAATAGCAGAGGAAAGATATAACTAGAAAATTCCCCCTGGGAAATTTTGAAAGGGACACGGGGTGCGTTCGAGCCGACAAAATTATCTACGTTTTAAAGTTTGAATGAAGTCTCTAGGAGAAACTATGGCGAAGCAGCGGACAATTGAAAAAGGCTGCAAATTGAGAAAACGGCAGATATCAGAGGTAGTCAGTCCCTGATTAATGAATTGCTCTCAGCTGTGTTTCTGTGGCTTTCTCCTTGTCTGTCTCTGTTGATCACCTCAGCTGTCTGTGTCTGCTTCTCTCCTCTGCTTCATGTCTCTGTTAACATGAATTAATGAACTGAATCAATAAACATGAATGGAGCTAATGCTAACGGAGCTAACAGAGCTAACACTAACGGAGCTAACAGCTAACGGTGCGAATAGAGCTAACGGCGCTAACGCTAACAGAGCTAACTGTGCTAACAGAGCTAATAGAGCTAACGGCGTTAACAAGGGGGCGGGGGGATGGGGTTTTCATTATGCATTTGTCTGTGTGTGTGTGTTTATGTATCTGTCATTGTGTGTGACTGCGTATGTGTGTGTCTTCGTCTGTTTGTGTGTGTGTGTCTGCTTGAACTACACAAGCAGCCCAATCTGCTCCTACATGGAGATGTGTATGGTATATGTGTGTCTGAATGTGTGTGTGTGTGTGTGTGTGCGTGCGTGTGTGCCTGTGTAACTTCTGCCCCACCTGCTGATAATTACCTCTGCACCTCTCCCACTGTTTACCTGTTCCTGTTCAGTTTTGACGTGCTGTTTTTAATCACTTTTTAGCTGTTGGTTAGCCCTTTTTGTGTGTGTGTTTGTGTGACTACTGTCTCAACCTTTTTGCGAAACTGCTTTCTGAAGCTGAGTTTAACTGTTTGTTGGACGGAGATTGTTTTCAAACAATGCCCTTGTTTTGACTGAGCTCGTTAAGATAATCACTCTCAGGCTGGTTGTCCTGCAGATGTGTGTGCGTGGGTTATTGACCGGTGTGTGTGTAAATGACAGTTGCACCTGTTAAACTCTTCCCTTGAAAAGCGGCTTTTTCGCTGTCGGTTTCTTCCGAACAACTTGCGATTGTGTCAAAACCGTAGCTGCTATCAAAAAACCGATTACACTGTGAGATGCGGACAAGTCTGGGCCAGATGTACGTGTGTTTTATGTCCAGATATTCTTTAGAAAAATGACAAAATGGTCGACTTAAAAAGACTCTGCGACTCAGAGAACAGGAGTTTGTATTGTATGCAGTGAGATTTGGGTTCGGCGAACCTCCTGAACTAAATCCTCTGGTGAGAGAACCGTACCTCGTATCAGAGTGTACTATAGATCATCGGACTCCCGAGAACTTCCTGAGTCCGGCCATCTCCTCGTTTTATTCCTGACACAACAACTTTTCGTTTTATGGCGATCTAAAGACAGGAGGCATTTCTGCTTTGCTCACAAAACAGCTCTGAATTTTAACATGGGACTTAATGGGAGAACAGGAGGGCGCTGGCTGCACAAAACGTCTCACTATTTAAATTCAGTAAGTCTCTCGGCTTTTTCGAGGACATCACACGAAAGAGGACAAGTTTGTCTACAAAATGAGCCCAAAATTATGCGTGTAGAGTGTAATTTGTGGCCGTAGCGACGAGAAAAAGAGAAGATTTTCAGATCGTTTTTAGACTCTGTGCCACTCTAGCACGCACTCTAGCACGAACATTCCGCGCAATACACACCCATTATAATCTCAAAATTTCCCGCCAAACGATCACTGTCATTGAACAGTGACTGATCAAAAACTATAGGACCAATCAAAATGTGGATGAACACACCAATAGACCAGACTTGGGTCTACATTTTAAAGTTGAAATGAAGTCTCTCGGTGAATGTATGCCTGAGCTACAGATGTTTGAAAAACTCCAATTTCAATCTTGTTTTTTTCGCCCGTCCCATTCATTTCTTATGGGAAATTTATCGCAGTTTTTCGCGTCTTACGACGCGAAAAACTGCGATAAATTTGAGAAAAGTAATAGCACACCGATCCCGAACAATACGCACGTTTTGATATATAATTTGCGAGGGTTTTCTCAAAGCTGCGGGGCGAGTTTGAGGACGAAAACTTGGAGGAAGCTGAAAAATAATAAGAAGAAGAAGAAGAAGAAGAAACGCGCGGGATAGTAATAAGTGACTCGGGGCTACGCCCCGAGTCACTGGCTCCTGCAGCTATGAAATAGCTGTAGGAGCCAGTGACTCGGGACGTTGCCCCGTGTCCCTAATAAAAGCGAGCGTCAACGGAACAATATATACAACACTAACTTGTCAGATTGACAATGATAGTCAGACTGTTGAAAAGTCTGTCAAATGTGACACATGTGGGAAAGCTTTTAAATATCAGTCCCAATTTTATTTACACCCGAGAAGACACACAGGTGAGAAGCCATATTCATGCAACACCTGTGGGAAAAGACTTGTTCAAATGTCCAAATTGAGAATTAATATGAGAACGCACACAGGTGAGAAGCTGTGCAAGACCTGCAGGATCAGGTTTTCTCTGATGCCAGCCTTGAAAAAGCACATAAGAACCCACACAGGTGAAAAGTCTTTTACTTGTTTACATGTACTAGTTTGTGCTCTGCAATATTTGGTTGTATATTTTGGCCTGTTCCAGCTTCTACTGAATTATGCATCCATCTCTTAAGTTTCTCTCCTGTCACTTAGGAATTGAATGTGGTTGTCAGCACAGATCTGGTGCATAGAATTTTGTGTGGATTAAATAAATTTAAGACATAAGCTGAAAAAAGAGGGGCTGTATTACTCAGTAGCTACAATCAGTTCCGTCTAATAATGTATTCACTGCTCAACGCTCGGTAATTACACCTAGAAAGAAAGTGTGATAGGAATCAAAAGATGTTATTGGCTCATACTTGATCGGCATTGGCCTGAGAGTCAACTTGACACATGACATTCATTTTTCTGCATCGAGAAGCCTCATTGTAGTCCAACTGTCTGAAATGCTATGCTTTAAACAAATCAATAGAGACTCCACTGGCATTGAACATTAAACTAAACGTTTTTAACATTAGACTTCAGATCATTTATCACCATCTGTGAACACGACAAAGGAGATTATATTGTTTTGAACAGCCCTTTGCCTTTGAAATCATTACAGTGTCTGGAAGCCGTGTGCTCTGCGAGGGGTGTGCAACTCTCAGCTAAAACCTGTCACAGCTGTGGCAGTGGAAGTGATTTAGCTTTTCTTCTGCTTTCAGTCAGGGTTGTACATCTGTCTCACTGGATTTCACAGACAAAATCTGGTTGTTTTAAATGTAAAATCCTACTCAGCAAAGTATCTGTTGAGTAAATGTAATAGCCTGAAAAGTACATCTGCCTGTGAAATGTAGTGAAGTAGATGTATGTATATAAAACAAAATTACTGAAAAGAGCAGTTTTTTTTAAATGGACCTTCAGAGCTCTACTGTAGACTTCAGTGTGAATCTCATATTATTACAAAGTTTTATTGTTAGAATAAATACACAAGATCAAAGAACGCCAATGTAGCACATCTACAATTTGTCACCTTTAAAGCCCCCTAAAAACAAAAGCTATATCAAGTTGAATTAATCACAAACTTCATACAAGTATTAAATCAAATGACAAACTTCCAATACAAAAGATTGTAGTTCTTCAGCGACAGCAACAAGCCGCTCGTTGACAAACTCTCTCACATACTTAACCAGGGTCTTTATTATTAAATTAATAATAAGCTGCTGTTCGACTTCAATATTGCTTCCAATTGATTTCAGTGTACGCACTCACCTAAGCGTTTGTATTTTTGACTTTTGCTGAATGTCACAGTGTTGAGTTCCAACAGTGGAAGTGTGGGAAACTGGGAAATGTCCTTTTGAGGTATTTCACAGAGCATTTTAAATAAACACATATCAGGAAGCTGAAAAAACGTACACATGTAAATAAAAGTAGCAATAACACTAAATAAAAGCACATAAATATATTTATAAAAATGTAAAATATACAATTAATAGAAAATGCTACAGCAAAGAAAAAAGACTTGGAAAGAGGATAGCACGTTTCAAGGAACTGCATTCTCAATGGACAACAAGAAAAGTATAAAATCAAACATGCATATACATGGCAAGCCTGTAAGCGCTCTTATATTGATTTGGAGTCACTGGGACACGGAAGCTATTGAAAAAACTGCAACTCTCTGTTCTCTGTATTGATTGCATCTCTGCGTTGTCTGCCCTGTCTGTCTGCCAATATTGTTGTTGATTAAGACATTTTCCTTTTTGTTTTATTCTGGTGAGGCTACATTGAGGATGCAGTTGTGCAGCCTAAATATAACCGAATCTTGCAGGCTGAATTTTTGGTCTGAAAGTTCTCTTAAAAACAGACAACACCCCCATTCAGAAATGCAACGTTTACTCACTTGAGTGCATTTTAACAGACTGTCTTGTGACTTTTGTTTAAGAAACGAGATAAAATAAGATTAGATCAACCTTTATCAATCCCCAGCCGGGGAAATTCAGGTTTTACCAGCAGCAGGCAATAACAGTTGAAAAATAACAGAATAGAGAAATTTGAAATTCAAAATAAAAGATGACTATATATATATGTATATTTTATACAAAGAACTATAAAAAAAACTATAAAAAATCTTTTGAAAATGTATATTGCCAAATAACTATAAAAATACTGTCATAAAAATATATACTGCGAAAAATTGTTTAAAATATTCAGAAACTGCACATGAATTGAAAGTAGACTTGATGGATATGGATAATATAAATCCAGCATTTACACTTTGCACGGTAATAAATATAAATGTGTTTTTCTAATTGTTTTACACAAGGATTTTTATTTGTAAGCTATCACAGTAGAAATTATTTAAAGTAAATGTGCTTTTACTTTAGTATAATATTTCAGTCATTTTCTGAAGTTTAAAGGCCTGAATTCTTCTTTCACAACAGCTTGAGGGTCCCTACTGTAACATGTACTACCGCCGTATCAACGATAGGGGGCGGTATCTTTGCATTTCCTCGCATTTGCTCTCTCTCCCACCCACAGTCTCTCTCTCTCTCTCTCTCTCTCTCTCTCTCTCTCTCACACACACACACACATTTGCAGAGCTGGAGCTGCCGCAAAGCCCCGTCCTCCAGGGCTTTTTAAACACCGCGTTTGCTTCACGCTCCAACAATATCATCCATTTGAAGAGCCGCAGCGCTAAATGCACTGAACCGACGGTCATCGTGGGAACAGCGGCGAGGAGCACAAACCGTTATGATTTAGAAGAAAGAAAACGGCGGCATCGTCAAACTGTGAAAAAAAAATAGATAGATACTGGGTTGCGGGTCAACGACTTTAACCCTTAATCTGCCTCAGCATTGTTGCTGTCGGGGAAAGTAGTCAGAACAACAAGGCGCCTCGGTGAACGCAGTGTGAAATGTGACCGTCATTCCGTCATCTTCAATGCGGTTGGGACTGCAGCCGACTCGGTCGTTGCAGCTAGCTCGGTACGGCCGCGTTGATGCAGCAGCGCACGGCTGTGGTGTTCAAATCCACCACCGGATCCGGGAAGACAATAGGTGAAATATACGCCGGCCTGGACTCCCAAGACTACACTAAACGAGAGTCTGCATCCGCCTTGGCTTGAGTAGGTAGGTTGTAACACGGTCCCTCTCCCCCAACACAGAAGCTTTGACGTCCACAGACACGAAGCCCCGAAGCGAATTCTTGCCTTTTTTCCCCCGCGTTGCCTTGACGACTCGGTGAGACTGCGGTAGTTTTAACGGACAAAGCGCGTTAATGCTAGCTAATCCGGGTTTTGCTAACATTTATTGACTCAACGTATAAGAATACATACGGCTTGCGGCTGGAATATAAGAGGATACCCTCGACCGGGTTGACCTACATGTGTTGGTACAGTGAAGTCAGTGTGATAGAAAGCGTCGTAGCTGTGTAGGGGGGTTTGATATAACGGCCATTTCACCCTCCCCAACACATTTTATTTTACGAAGCCTGTGTGTTACCGCTTGGGCGTAAATTGGGTGATGCGAGGTAGCTCTCAGCCATGCTATTGTGCCAAAATTCATGTACTTTAATACGCAGCGTAACCTCATAGGTTTAATTTTTGCTTAAAATTTAATCATTCCCTCCAAGATACATCAATATTTCATTTGTGATTCGGGTGGGAATGACATTGACAGGTGAGATGTTTCATGACACTACGTTAATATGTTGTCCGCAGTTATCGTTGCATTGCGTATTACAAGCCCACAGTACAACATCAACTGTAAAGGAAAACACACAAAATGATCATATTTATCAAATCAATTACGATGGACTGCCAGTTAAACAGCGTTTTAGATAAAGCTGAAATTAAGAAATATGTCATATTGCAGTGTTTTAGCCTTTTTAACCACAGACCGCGACATGTACAGGTGTGTCATAGGTAGGTAAAGACGTGCAAAAGACAGGGCTGCCCGTCCATGGTGAGGAGATACTCCTGTGTTTCACAAATACAATCTTTTCAATCTGTGTAAATTGATTAAAATGGTAATTACAGTGTGAAATTTATAGGACACAATAAAACTAGCGTATCCTAACAAATGACAGAAGAGTGTGTGGTGTATTTTGGCATGCTGGTGATGATTGGCATGTTTATCTCACCCCTGCTGGTGACTAATCACTGATAACTCATCACACTGGCCTCATAATAATGCTAGTCATCACTAATTACTCCAGTTGGAAGAAGCAGGTTTCGTAGTTTTAATTGCAAGCTGCGTTAGCAGCAAGAACTGTGGATGCTGAACCTTCATCTTGCTTCATATCTTTGGTGAAATGACATGGATGCAAGCTGCTTTCTAGCTCTGCCTGTCCTGAATTGTGCACAAAGTCGTTTCTGTGCCCTGTTAACTCACAACATTCGTGAATTTCCCTGCAGTGTCCGTGTGAGGAATCAGCTTAGAGAGTGAAGTGACAGCCAGCAGGCAGCTGGAACAGGATGGCGGCCGTTGTGAACTACTCTCCGCCTTGGTGGGTGAATCTGCTCCACCGGTTGCCCCATTTCAACATGGAATTCCAGCTTGTGAGCAGTGACTTCAGGCCGGAGGACTCTGAGTACCAGAAGGTAAGACAAGTACGGGGGAATAATAACCTCCCACTCAGAATTCATCATCCCCATCATCATGCAGCATCATCTTATCATCCCACCTCCTGACACCTGCCCACACTGTAATTTCACAGCAGAGTGGCCAAGTGGTGACTGAGGCTGTCCTGCAACCACAGAGTTGTGGAATCCCTCCCTGCACCGATCAATTCTTTATGTGTATGTGTGTGTGAGAGAGAGAGAAATGTCCTTGAATCAAGAGACTGATCCCCTACCTGCTCCATCATTGTTATGGATAAACGTGGTGCAGAAACTATAAGTCAATTAGTCCCGTGGGTCCCAGCTGAGGGTCAGGACCCATAATGGCTGCAGCATAAATCTGACGAATTGCAAGATTAGTGGCAAGATGGGAACAAAAAAGACAAAAAAAAATCTGCTACACAAAAGAGTCTTACCTCTTAGGATTCTACAAATGATTAAAATGAGACACCTGAGAAGAAATCATGTCTGTGAATATACTGCAACACCTCCTAGACATAACAAATCTGTGATAAGGAGTTGTGAGTAGACATTGCTTGTCCGGCTCTCCAGAGGTCACAAGACGAAAAGCGTGGGAACCATTGGTTTAGTCAATGGACAGAAAATGATTGCCAGTTATTTTGATAGTAGACTGAAAATTAATTTAGTAATCTATAAAGCCAAAATGGCCAGGCTTTTGGTTGCATAAAACTAGGAATTTGAGAACACTATCTGTTTTTTTTGAACTTATGATAGACATTTTTCACTAGTTTATGATATTTTATTGGATTAACACGTAATTGATTAACAAAAAATAAGCAGGCAGGGATCAGGATTAGTTAAAAACATAAAGCTAATTGCAATTGTTCTGTGATGAAACACTGTCTGAGTTGGCAGCGCTGCCTTAGAGAGGAGCTTGATCTCAAAGCGGGGCTCCGCCCCTTTTTTGGTGCATTTCATTTGAATCCTCAAACAAGGTGACTTTCAGGTCTCTGCCAGAAAACACAGCCCTGCGAACGCACATAAAGCCAAGAGACACGTCATTTAGAATCCCACATTTCATGCGCTGCAGTCGCCCTTCAATGTAGTTTGCTGACATGTTTGGGGAGAGGAGGGAGGGCGTGCAAGTTCAAGAGCTGAGCGTGGGAAGGCACCCACAGCCATGAACAAGGGAGGGAGATGGGAACTGGAGGGAGAAGCAGGCAGAGAGGAGGAGGAGGAGGAGTGAGTAAGATAAAAAGAGACTGATTGGAGGCGAGAGGGAAGAGAGAAGGCTCGATGAGCCATGGGAGGTGCTTCTAAATTGCCAAATAGCCACTTCCTGCGAGCTATTCAATGTTTAACTAAGGGCCTTTGTGTGTGTGTGTGTGTGTGTCAATGTGTGTGACCACTGGAATTTTAAGGACCCCCTTTTTAGACTAATTACATCCTGACATATTTTAGCAGACGGGGCTGTTTCTATGTCACTGAGCATTGTGTACGGTATGTATGGTGTGTATCATATGTTTGTTTGTACGTTATGTGCACTTACAGTAGTTGTGCATATTATGCTGTATGTATATAGCATATGTCACATGTAGCATATTCACTTTCTGTGTCAGTGCGTATTTAGCACTTAGTCTTGTTTGTTGAGGTGAGGTCACAGATCTCCCTCAGGGGTTGTGTGTGTGTGTGTGTGAGTGTGAGTGAGTGAATATAGGGGTTCTATTCAGGGTGAAATCATTAATTCTGGCTAGACGGGAGGAGAGAGAGGGAGGGATAGAGGGTGAGAAGAACAAGAAGAAGGAGGTTGAATTGGATTGGGGGAGGGAGGGAGTGAGGAGGGAGGGAGTGAGGAGGGGAGAAAGAGTGGGAAGGGGAGGGCTGTAGTCTGTTGTGAAAGAATGCTCTCTTTCACTCTTTCACTGAAGCCCGTCTTTAGATTGGCTCAGTATATCTGTCTCAAAGGCTTTCATGCATCCACTCATCCAGCTGAGAAACACACACACACACACAAACAAGGCCCTACACAGTGTCCTTTGGAACACTCAGTCCGTCACCACAACACAACACACACTCACACACACACTCCCGCACAATAGAGAGAGATTCTTCTGTGTAGTGTTTTTCTTTCTGATGTGATTTGGCACAGGTTCATTTGTATTCAGCTCTGGAGCGCTGAAGCTGCTCGAAACTTTCTTCTCACACAATGCCTCTCACTCGTTCACTCATTCACTCACTCATGTTCTTGTTCTCTCCTATGCACATTTTTCTCTTAAACTAGATAAATAACACTGTTCAGCATTCATTCACAAGAGCAGTTGGTCTCTGATGTCCCTGCCTTCATTGGTGATGCTGACTCCGTGGCTTTCTGCAAGAAGTCTGTGCTGTTTTTTTTTCCTGAGGAGCTGAAATTGGAGCTCTCATCCTGAGGTTCTGCAAGGCATTGGAGTAGCTTGTGTGTCCGTCTGTGCACATGTGTGTGTGCGTGTTGGTGCATTCTTTTGTTTGTATTATGGTAGAATCGCAGAGTCAGCTACCAGCCACCGTTTAACAGCTGCAGAACATTACAGAGGAATCATGTGACCTGTAATAACACACACATACGGTATATTCCCAGCTGTGGAAAGTAAAACTGTGATTGGTATTTTGAATAGTTTGCTACGGTTTGCACAGTGGAAGACATTATCTCATAGCGTTTTGAAAAGGATCACAGTGGATCAAAGACAAAAGGTGCCACTCTTGAATCTTTTTTGTGTTTAAGGACTAAAACATAAAGGCCTTTGTCTGAGTACGGATTTTGCCTTGAGTGTTGTGGTTTACCCTTTGACCAGTAGTACAGGTGAATATTAGCAGAATGAACTTGAGGTTAGTCAGCGCCTCAGGAAAGAAGTCGAGAGGATAGTAGGCAAGGCTACACACAGGCAGGGAGAGTGCAAGGACAACTCACTGAAGTGGAAGTGATTGATCCTGTCAGCTCAAACTTACACACACACACATTCACAGGCGTGCACATACACACGCTTAAATGGACAGATTGAAAGTAGATCACTGTGCCTAGGCGTTTAACATTTAGCCCCTCCTCCAGCCTGCAAGCTGATCTCCACTAGTGTAGATGGGCACACACACACACATGCACAGCCAAGCTCACCATGCTTATTAGTAGCTAATTGATCCAGGCTTAATCTGCTCTGATGGTTTGTCAGACCAACAGTTAATCTAGCGGCCAGAGAGTGAAGTGGCTGCAGAGTACCTGGTCCTGAGTCACATTATAACATGAAGACAATATACCAGACATCAGCAGTCCTGGATCAGTTGTTGCTTATCTGCACATGATTAGTTGATAGGCAATTATTAAGTGTCAGTTAATCGTTAATCATTTGTCAAGCAAAAAAGCCAGACGATCAGCTTGTCAAATGTAAGCATTCCCTGCTTGTCTCTGTTTTATCTCACAACTTGTGTACTTCCAAGCTTTGGAGTGGTAGCCGATAGAAAACAAGTAGTTTGAAGACATCACTCTGGGTTTTTTTGAAATTTTGATGAGCATTTACTTGAATACAGAAAGAGAAAAGGTTTCGATCAATGGAATAACAGCTGTTCTATAGGGCTGCAACTAACATATTTAACATACCATACATTTAATTGATGAATCTGCTCATTATTTCCCCAAGAAATTCAGAAAAAAGAAAAAATAAGGCCATTTTTAATTTTCCAAAGTCTGAGTCCTTCAAGCTAAAGGATATCTGACCAAGGCTACAAAACCCAATGACATTAAGTTTAATATCATATCTGAACAAAAATGCTTGATAAATAACTGAAAAGACAGATGATTATCAAAGTAGTTGCCAGCTAGTTTTCAATTGATAAGATTCATTTTATAATTCACATCACTTTCCTCCATATCACTGTATCTGTGTCATCCTATTACCCCTGTAGCATGATTTATGATGGATGGATGTCACGAAAAAATCCATCATTATATAGTGTGAGGTTTCATTCTCATTCTGCAAAGCTTAATGGATCTTACACTATATAGTTTAAGCCCCAATGTTAATGCTAAAGGCACAAGAGATCAAACAATACATTAGTGGAGCACAGTACGCCTTTACTATAGCATAACGCCCTTAGCACTAAGCCTGCAGATAATAGCAGAGGATAATACCAGAGACCAGCAATCTACAGAGCTTATCTCCCCCTCCTCTCCCATCAGGATCCTCTCCTCACATTCTCCGCTCATCGTCTTAACCTGTTCGAGAAAAGCAGTCTGGGAAAAAGCAATCAACTGATTTCCTCTCACTCTGCCTTGTTTTTCCAACTGAGAAAGAATGTAATAATGCACTATTCCTTTCTGATTACTATCCAACTTGTAACTCCAGGTTGTAATGGGATAGAGCCACAGTCACTCTAGTGTGAATATTTTAAGTTAATTGTTACGCTTGTAATTCACATCTCCTAGCTGTAGGCTTAAAGACCTCATATAATGGAAGAACACTGATGCCTCAGCAGGGACTGAGATTTGTGGTTTGGACTGCTATTTAAAAATTAGCCCTCTTCTCTCCCTTCAGATGACGCATTACACCACTGCAGGCCACATCCTGTTATATTTCATATTGTATCCTATCCAGCGTAGTGTTCTAGTGACCCACTGTCCTGGCCAGATTGGCTGCAGCCCTCCAGATTTGATACGGTGCCCTTTGCTGGCCTGGTTATACATCATCACTTAACATGGAAATGCGGACCATATAAGGCTGCATTGTTTCTCAGTGTGAAAAGAGATTTGTGCCTTCGAAAACAAGCTGGTGACAGCATATCAGCTGGCTCTAGTGTGACCGGTTCATCTGAACACTTATTTCTTTGATGTTTTCGAAGAATTTCCTAGAAAAGCAGCATGTCATATCAGGCCACAGGGATGAGAAGACATCGTCCAGATAAGCAACAGATCACATTCTGCATGAACAATTAAACATTCTGGGAGATATCAGTGTTTGTGTTTTAGCCATGGCCAGCAAATGTCTTGGGCCGGCAGCGTGGGTCAGTTGCTGGGTCTGTCCACCACTTCAGTCTGCCATACCTCAACAACTATAAGATCGATTAACAGGAATTGTTTTCCAAACATTCATGTTTGGATAGGATGAAGTGTAGTAACTTTGGTGATCTTTTTTCTTGTTTTCATCTTCACGTCAATGCTAGATGACCTGCACAACTAATGACATTCCCATTAGTTTAAAATGTGCTTATGTAAAACATTGAAATGTTAGCATGCTTACACGCTAAACTACAAAGGTGAATGTGGTAAACATTGTGCCTGCTAAACATCATCATGTAAGTGTTGTCATTCTGAGCATGTTGCAGTAAGCATTTAGCTGAAGGCATCACTGTGTACATCAATTGTCAACTCTGGAGTAGTAGTTTTTTGTCTTGTGACCCCTCAATATGGAATAATGTTTTCTTGCAAGGAGGTAAAATGTGTCACAACATAGCATTGCAAATGAAGCATAGTGGTGCAGAGATACCCCTAGACTACAACTAATTTTCTCCAGATTTAAGGGGACATGCATGTTTGATACAGACCCCAGCAAAAATCAAATCATCATCATCATCTTTATATCTTTTCAGTGAAAATGAAATATAAAACTACCATTCCCACAATAATTCTGCATTGTTTCTCAGTGTGAAAAGAGATTTGTTCCTTTGAAGGCACAAAATGTACTTACATAACATTTATCATATATTGTTGTATATGTCTTGATTGTAACTATTTCAGCTCTGTTTAATTTCCTTGTTTAGTTCATAAAATTTCAAGTCAGTGATTCACAAAAACAAATTTTGGTCCCGACCTCCATGTTGGGAATTGTTGCCCCAGAATCTTATGCTTTATGTTGCCAAGGTCGTAACCCTGATATATTTTAAGAAACAAAAAACATCATATGTAATGCAGTTTTGAATATGATGCAAGTTTTGGCACATACAAGCTACAATACACGTGCATATTTACAGCAGAGGTGCATAAATCGCTGCAGGGTGAGGAAATTGCTGGCTTGCAGCGAGGAAAACTCGAGGTCACCACCAGTTTGGAAGCCTGGGAAGCCAGGAAGTCTGTGAGGATCTTAGAGGTAGAGGCAGATTTTGTTAACATCCGTGGAGGAGTCCCCAGAATCACGCTGTTGCTGTTTATGGCCGAGCAGAGCTGTGGCAGAATTCCTTTGTCTATCATTAGGAGTCTTGCAGGTGGAGATTTTGGTTTTCCAGAAACGTGCCTTTGTCTCTCCACGGTCTTGCAGTACAATGACTTTTCCAGACACTCCCAGAGGGAAAAGAAAAACATTGCAGTGTGTGTGCGTGCATGTGATAAAAAAAGATTCAGTTCCAGGCAAATTGCTGTAACAGCCCTCATCTCTGTCTTTATCCGTCTCTCTTTTTTGAGTGTTTAGATTAGTCATCTTCTTTCACATCTTCTTCCTTTTCTGTCTCTCCAGCCTGTCTCTTTTTTTTGCTCCAAATGTACCCCCCACTCCTTCTGTCTGCCCCCACCACCCCTTCCTTCTTTTACACTTCAAAGCTTTTAGAGGGTGTGTGATCTGTGTGGTAGGTCTCTAGCGCACACAGCTCCCCAGCAGCATCGCTTCCGCTCACTCCATGGAGGTGTGCGTGTTTGATGGTGTGCAAATGTGCTTTTCATGGTATCTATCAAACACCCATTTGATAGGCACTACTTTCTGGTCTCAGATAGTTGGAGAAAGGAACACAGTTTGAGTATCTGCATGTGTCTGTCGACACAGGAAAACTAAATCATGTGGTCTGTCTGTGTATCTGCCTTCTGCTCATATCAGCTTGTTTGCTTCCTGCATGTTTTACTCATTTCCTAAATTGTCCCCTTCCCTGTGATATGGACAACTCTCAAACACCATACATGTGTGCTGAATGAATCAAGCTCAAGGTTGGACAGAAATAGTTGAAAATAAACTGTGTTATTAAATCATAAACTTCTTGTTTCCACTGATTCTATTTTTTCCTCTGTCCCTCTTCTTGACAGTCTGTTCTACTGCTTGGTTCTGTGGCGTTGCTGTGTCTGGGCCTGGACCTCCTCTTCCTCCTCTTCTACTCATTCTGGCTTTGCTGCCGGCGACGCAAGAGTGACGACTCCTCGCACTCCCATTCGCACTCCCAGCAGCCCAGCGCAGACTGCTGCTGCACCGCCTGGTGCGTCATCATTGCCACGCTCGTCTGCAGGTGAGAGGTTATCCGCTTAAGAGTAACACATGTGTACATTTATAATAAAAATGTGCGTATTTGAATGTTTAAACCCTGTCTCCTCTTTGGTTGGAGGGGAAAAGATTTGTTTTATTTAGAATGCTTGAGTTAGTAAAGGTGTAATCATTAAATGCTATTAAAGGAAAGGCCCTGTAGCCTTAAGTGGAGACTGTTGCTTTTCTCTAGAGATTCATAGAGAAGCACTGACTCCAATTTGCTGACTCTGTAAAAGGTGTTGTATAGACCATATCACTAATGCCTAGTTCACATGCACATGGGTATTTTTTTAGGGTTTCCACACTACTCTGGCTTTTTAGAACCCCTAAAACAAATAATTTTGGAATTTGTTGTTTAAAAAACTGGATGGGTGCACACAGAGACCTTTGGAAATTATGATGCAAACACTCATCATGTCACATGACCTTTTTCCACAAGAAATCAAAGGGCATGAACCTGTATATATCTATGAGCCTTGACAACCAGAGGTTAGCCCAATTCTAACAAATTACAGATTTTGCTGACCTTGTTGTTGCAATTTTAATATAAAAACATTTTAGTGTGGATGTAGTTTGAGTCACTTAGTTACCTATATTTAAAATAATGTGCCCTCATAGTACTGTTAATGTCCTTAAACTCATGGCTATGTTTTCTTCTACCTGTTTTTATTCACAATTTAAATGTGCACATAAAAAACAGTGGTGAAATGCCAGAAATGCAAAAACAAAACCAAAAAAACAATTGCAATTGGCTGTGGTTGAAAAACTGGCATGTTGAAAAAGAGACGATGCAATAAAGGCTGATGGAAGCAACGTTGATTTCATGGTACCTGCTTCTGCTTCTTCTACTGCAGACAAAGAATTCATTTCACTGTTACACACTGAGTCCAGACAGGCTCCATTGTTGCACATCACCCCTGTCTCTTATCACCATAGCAGCTGATAAAAAGACTGCATCGTAAAGGTGGATTATGACAGCAACAGCAATGAAATGCCATGCTATATCAGAGTTACTGGAGCTTAATTAATTGTGCAGTTTTGTCATGTCCTATATGTAAACACACTGATTCATGTTTTTTTTTTTTTTTTGCAGAAATTAGCTTAAAACTTGCCAGCATTTTTTAATGTCAACACAACTATTGTGCCTGACATATTGTAAACTGTGTATTGCAGTTATGGTGTGAAATCATTAAATTTTAATTTAGTAATAAAGGAGGATGATAAACAGAAGCAGTGGGAGGGCAGTCTGAGGGAACCCATTAAAAACTAATTGATAACGTCAAAATGTATTGCAAGGTTTTCACACAACAGCAGCCATAATTACAATACCGTACATTATGTCTGTGACTCTATCTACATTCAGTCCACTCGGTCTTGTTTAAGCAAGGAAGCCCATGTGGTGTAACTGGGAGCCAGCCAGGTGGTTACACTCCGCTGTGTGTGTTTGCCTGACTCTGAAGGCTGTGTGTACACTCAGATCTTTCACCCAAGTGACCCAGCAGCAGGGTAGAGTGCATTTCGTCCACAGATACTGAGGCTGTGTGGACTCTGCTCCTCTTGGCACACAAATGCACACACAAACATACAAACTAGTCCCCCTCATTTACCCTCTCAACACTTGTCTGCGTCCCCTCTCCTGACATCTTCTACCTCTCTTCCCCTTTTTTTCGTCTGTTAGCCCCCCTCCGTTATTTGTTATTTCTCTCTGTTCGGCCTTCTCCCTGGCCTAGAAAGGTTGCCATGGCGACAGAAGCAGATTTGATGCAGAGACGAGAAATGAATTATACAGTCAGGGGGAGCTATGTCTGTGTGTCAGTGTGTGTGTGTTTGCGTGACTCAGTGCTGAAGAGTGTTTTTTTGCAGGTTTTAATATTTTATGATTAGCTATAATATTTCTTATTGAATATTTGATATGGATCTGAATGTGTGTGTGTGTGTGTGTGTGTGTGTGTGTGTGTGTGTGCCAGCATGCTCATGTGATTCTTTGTCCACAATTTAATATGACATCATATTTTATTTTTGGCACAGCACCAACCGCATGTGAACTTCCTCTGTTTGTGTGCAGGTGCAGTGTGTTTAGATGGCAGCTGTATCTTGGTTTAGGTTGTTTACTATTGGTTGGTATGGTGCTGAAAGCATGATTTGATCAGTGGATTGTTGATCAAAATCTTTGATTCAGTCAATCCCGAAGAATCTCAACCTTTGCTGGTTTTCGGAAATGAATTGAATATCTTTGAGTTTTATGCTGTTGTAATTTTAAGATCCTATTAGTTATTCATCTCTATTTTCTGACATTTTATAGCCGGAATAATAAAGAGATTACTCACGGACAAAATAATTTGGGACACAATACTGCCAATACCAAAGGCTCATCTGATTCCAGTGCTCACCTTTCCTCATATTTAACATCTATATGCCGCTTCATTCAAGGTGGCATGAGTCCAGGGATGTTGTTGCACAAAGAACTGACTCTGTGGCTGGTTGTGACTGAAAGAAAGAACACTGAATTATATTATTTCAGTGATAAAGTAGTCAAAGTTATAATTTTTAGTCCTGGTTGATTTGGCGACACCTGTGGTTACTGGTGGTGCAAGTATGGGATTTTAATGCAGCATGGGAATGGCGGTAATGATCAAAGCACCAGCATGCAAATTAAAATCAGTATAGGAGCATCCCTAAAAATAATCATTTGTATGCTGCCCTACTCTTGAATTGCTGAAAATATTTTTTCAGTGTAGTCCGTAGTGGGTTAAGGTGTCTGGATGTTGCTACCTGTTTATATGGAACAGCAGTTTGTATTTCAGGTTACAGGGTAAGTACTAAGTATAAAATAAGACATTCCATTTGGCTGTACCACTAATTGGATGCATTTATTTTGGATTCAGGTGAATCAGTTTGATTTGGACTTGAACTCATGGACCCAGTTTTGACTGAATTTAACATTTGAGCTCCAGCTGAGTGCATCTCAGTGTGCCCATTAGGAACTGCAAAGCATCTTTAGCATTATGATGTCAGTTCATTTCATCTGAAAATGGTCTGAAGCAGAGACTAAAGCAGCGGTCTATCTCTGCGAGTTAGCATCATTCAGAACAGGTTGCTGTTTCTCAAAGGAAAAATGATGTTGTAGTAATGCATGCATGTTTTTCTGTGTGGGATTTTTTTTAAATCAGAGCGTAGCTGGCCAATGTTGCTATCGGTTATTTGACTTTTGAACTTTTGCCTTACCGTCTGTTATGTCTCATATCCTAAGCTGTTGGTTAATGAAGTCATGAAATCCGCTGATAGGAGCAGCAGGTATGAAACCAGTGAGAGCAGGACAGAGAGGAGGATGGATGAGGAACTGGAGAGAGAATGGCTGCTAGGAGAGAAGAGGATGAGTAAACAGGAGTGGCGATAGATGATTTACTGTTAAACTTGAGATGACAGGGAGGGTGGAATAAGATGATAGGATGCTGGGATGCATGGGGAAAGAGATATTTACAGTAACATATAAAGCACACAAATGTGCCTCCATATCTGTACTCATTTTTATTCTGTTCCCGTTGTAAAGCCTGTCTCTCTCTGTATTTGTTATTTTATGTCACATGTACACATAAAGTCCACCATAAAGCTCTGAAACACGCACACACACACACAAACCGTGTGTGTATAAACCCGCTGTAACACGAGGCTACTCAAGATCTAATGGGCTAGAATGAATTGCCTTAACAGTGGTCATAAATTTCCCTTTACAATCTGCCTGGTGTTAGTGTGCCGACAGAGACATCATCAATACAAAGAGTGTAGTCATACACACACATGCGCAAATGCACACATACAGTACACAAAGAGAGAGGAGGGGGCAACAAAAGCTTTTCAGGGAGATGGGGAGGGAGGGGCGAAGTGGGCAAAGAGATGAAGTAGAAACTGTACAGGAGATTTCTTTGGAGGAGGTGGTGGTGGTGGTGTTAGGTGGGAGAGGGGTCAGTTGTGGAGTGAACATGGTGAAGGGAGTACTAGGGTTCGGAGGAAGGGGTGTTGGAGCAAAGAACCTCAGATATTGTAGCATGTGTCATGTGTGAATGTGGATGCAGAGCTGCAGAAGGATCATATTATGTGCGGTCTGGTGACCCAATTATTGTGTAGACTCGGTATGTGTGTGTATGTGAATCATTCCTGGTAGTCCTGCGCTTGCCTGAGGCTCGAGGGTGACACCAAATCAGAGAACTTAGAGCTCAGCGCTGCCTGTTGCTGGTTAACAAAGGTACTGCACCTAATAACTGTGCTGCAGTTTTGTTGTGTGACTGTGAGAAAAGGAGGGAAGAAAATATTGAACTTATTCATCCATATTGATTAATTTGTTGCCATCTGATGGTTGAATTAGTCATTGTGTTAACACTTGGCACTTCCTGTTTTCTGCCTCCCAGTGCTGGCATTGCTGTAGGATTCTACGGAAATGGGGAGTCGAGCGATGGAGCCAGCCGTTTGGCATACTCCCTCCGGCATGCCAACCGCACCATATCCGGGGTGGAGAAACTAGTGAGTTACCTGCTGTATCATTACATTTGTTTCTCACAATCCAATTTAAAAAATATGTGTCTAAAGGCAGATCCTTTGTTAATGTCTCTTTCCTGTGAATATCCAGGTGTCAGACAGTGCCCTAGCCTTAAACCAGACAGTGGAGGAGAGCTTAGTCCAGCTGGAGACAGCCTTTCAGGAACAGACAGACTACGTGTCCATCGTCCAAAAGCTGCAGGGACAGCTGGATGAGCTGGTGAGGCTGATGGTGGATGTTCCCTTCTGGTCCAATACTGACATTTCCCTGGAGGACTTGGCCCGTAAGACAGAGGCTTTTGATTTTTACAGGTTGGTACCAAGTGGTAGTTTGAGTTTTATGATGCCAAAGGATTTGCTGGATCAAACTGAAATCTGATCTCTTCAAAAGGAATCAGCAAAGCTATGGTATGATGTGTTTATGTTACAGTAGATACTGTATTCCACTGCTGCTACTTTAATATTCCTTGCAGAATGACTGGAGGGTACCCGTTAAAGCTATTGAAATGGCCATAAAGTTGTTACCAACCATGGCAACAGTATGATACTGAAACAGCAGAAAGCTCAGTCAATAAAGTAATGGACACTTTTTGCTTTATAAGGTTGTGATGTTGAGTCAAGAACCTTTAACAAAAATGATCTAGTGATGTGATTGTGACTCTGGTATATGTGAAATGTCCTACGTGGTGTATGTGTAAGGATTCATTTTACCAGCCTTTGCTATGTGACTGCTGTGTTTCTGTGCACTGTGTTGAAAACTTTGTCATGGACAGAGGTGGAAGAAGTACTCAGATCTTTCACTTGCGTAAAAGTAGCAATACCACAGTGTAAAAGTACAATATCACAAGTCACATGAAAATCACATCAAGTAAAGAAATTTTAAAAAGTATGAAAGTATTGGCATCAAAATATAGTTAGAGTACCAAACAAGTGCAGAATGGCTCATTTCAGAATAATATATATTCAATTACTGGACTACATTTATTGATGCATTAATGTGATCATCACTTTAATGTTGCAGCTGGAAAAGGTGGGGCTCTTTTTAATTACGTAAAAAAGAATCTTGAATCTTGAATCTTGATTAATTACTGCTGGGTAGCTTCATATATGAAATTACTTTATACGAAAAAATTACAGCCTTTGCCTCCAAAATGTAGTGGAGTAGAAGTATAAAGTAGCAGAAAATTGAAATACTCAAGTAAAGTACTAATACATCAAAAATGCACTTAAATACAGCACTTGAGTAAATGTACTTAGTTACATTCCACCACTGGTCATGGAATACCCACCGTTTGTATGAAACACTGTGGTAAATTATTATATTTACAGGTGGTTGGGGTACCTTGGCCTGCTGCTGTTTGATGTCCTCATTTGTCTTCTGGTGCTCTTCGGCTTGATACGCAACTCCAGAGGCACTCTGATTGGGTAAATTACTGCACATCATACTCCATAAGTTGCTCCTATTGGACGAATCAAATCCTTTCTGGCACTGAGTCTGCGTCTGTTAAAACTGTGAAATGCATGTCATGTTTGTAAGCTAAGTCTTGACTTTAAAAATATGTATTTTTTTTGTCCTTCAGAGTGTGTCTGCTGGGGGTTTTGACTCTGATAATCAGCTGGGGGTCTCTCGGCCTGGAACTGGCTGTCGCTGCTGTAAGTGTAGCCATGGCAACATCGCCGAGCTCCCTTTCTCTGCAGTGATGTAATCTTTCCCCACTGCTTAAGCAAGTGTATTCAGTGTGGATGTTACTGTAGCCTGATGTGTCATGTGTACTTACCCTCTTACAGTCAGCCAGCGACTTCTGCGTTTCCCCCGATACCTACGTCACCCGGGTAACCAAGGAAAACGCTGTCATCAACCAAGGTATGCAAACAAGAAAATACTGGTGAACTGGTAGCAGCAATTTGTAAGGTTTTTTGTTTGGTTGGTTTTTTTGTTAGAAAACAGTGTTACACAAACCTTTTAGACATGTGAATTGAAAAAACAAAGCAGTATCTACATGCAAACACTTATCACAGGTTAAATAATGGAATTTATTGTGAACAGTTCAACCAAAGACCAGTTTGTCCTTCTCTGACTGTTTTATTTGAACATTTTTAGAGTCTGAAAGAGATGGTACAATCCCAAAGAAAAAAAGCAAGGCTTCTGTGAACCGTCCCCATTTCACAACTGCTGAGATTTCTGACAACTGGGGATGACTTTGACTCTCCAGCAATGCAGAAAGACAACAAATTTAATAATGTGTGATTAGTGCTATAAATAATAATGTGGGAAGTCGAAGAAGGAAGGAGTAAGAGATGATTGGTCAATGGACTGCTCCTCCACAGATACTGTAGGTTGACAAATAAACAGAAACATCTCGAATAGACTCAAGTTTCCACCCTGACAGTTGAATCTCACCCTGACATGTTGCTTCTATTTTAAGAAACAAGTGTGTGCGTTTGTGTGTGCATCCAAGGGGATTGTGTTTGACTGACACTCTGGTATCTAAAAGCTCTTACTCTCTCTCTGCTGACTGCAGTGCATCAGCAATCCTGCACACACCCCGCTCGCTCTTCCTCCTGCCCGTCCCAGATGTAAAAAAAAATATATATATATATTTATATATTCAGAGCACATTTTTGGTCTTTCACTTAGGATCATTATCTGATTTGCTCTCCCTCTTCATCCTTTTATATCCCTCTTTACCTCTCAATTGCTTCCTTTCTTCCTCTCCCTCCCTCACTTCCCTCTTTTCACTACTCTAATGAGTTCTGCTGTCTGTCAGTTGTTTCCGCTCTGTGGAGCACAGATGTTGCCTCTGTAACACTCACACACAGTTGTGTTCCATCACTTCAGAGGACATCACTTTGACTTGCATTCATTTTGTGGAAGCGGACCCTAACCATAACTACTACTTCCCTAACCCTAACCTTTACCTAAACCTAAACCTAATCTTACCTTAACCTCAACCCAAGTCTTCACCTCAAAATTTAATCATTTACATTATGGGGACATGACTAATGTTCCCATAAAGAAGGCATGTCCCAACAGTGTGATAGTGTAAATAGAGTTATGTCCCCACAAACCCACACACGCACAGACTTAGAAGGTCTTGTTACATACAGTGTTTTCCTTTCTTTTCATTTGACGATATATTTTAAATGTATGTATTCTTGTTCTGCTCATATGTAATTATTGGTACATTTCCAGATATCCTGCAGTACTACCTGAGGTGCAGCTCTGGCCAAATTAACCCCTTCCAGCAGGTAACTTCCCCCTCTCGTTCTTTTGATTTTTGCTTTTTTCTACAGTACATTTCTCTTTGGTTCCTTCATTTACCTGCTTAAACCGGTAAAGCCGTTACATAACCACAAGATGTATTTCTGTGTGTCTGGTTTGTTTGTGCCTCTTGTGTCTCTCTGTATGTTTTGTAGAGGCTGTCAGGGAGTCACAAGGCATTGGTGGAGATGCAGGATGATGTGGCAGAGCTACTGAGATCAGCAACACGTGATTATGCGAACACCAAGGTTTGTGTGCTTGTGTGTGCAATGATCTGTAGGTCTTTATTTTCACGGATGAGCGGATTTGCATTAGTGGGAGTGTGATGAAAGAGGCAGTTACGAAAGTGCGGGCACACACGTGTATATCTGGTGTGTGCGTGTGTGGATGTGCACGACGGTGGATATCTATATTTGAGCATGCATGTGTAACCTTTGCTTCGTGCGTGCAGGGGAGTCTCGAACAAATCCAGTCTGTGCTGAATTCCACCGAGGTTGGTCTTCACCAGCTGACTGCTCTGGTCGACTGTCGCAGCCTACACATGGTGAGTCACTACGTGTGCTGTGTTAGAGGAGAAGAGTCCTCAAATCCAAGACTTTCATAACAACCGACTACTGTTTCCCTCCATGTAGGACTACGTTCAGGCATTGACTGGACTGTGTTATGACGGGGTGGAGGGTCTCATCTACCTGGTCCTCTTCTCCTTTGTCACTGCCCTGATGTTCTCCTCCATTGTGTGCAGTGTGCCACATACCTGGCCTGGCAAGAGGTAACGCACACACAGTAGGGCTGAACGAAATGCAAAAAAATATATATATATATTATCATTATTTTGACAGATATTGCAATACAAGTCATGATTTTAGTGGGAATGGTAATTGCATTTAATTTTCACAAAAAAATGATAAGGAAGTGATTTTTGCTGGGGTCAGTACCAAACAAGCATACTCCCTAATGTCTGGAGAGTTTCATTTGAATGCCGGCGCATCTCTGTAGCACCCCAAGGCTTCACTTGTAATGGTATTTTGTGATACATTGCTTGTTCAGCCCTAAGACACAGCCTCTCGTTCACAAACACACACGACTCGTACAAGCCTTTAAATTCCCACATTTGTCTCTTTAGTTAACCTGTAAACTAACAGCTAACATCTTACTAGTTCTAACTTCTTAATTTTCTGACTAAATTCATCTTATGACCTGAAAACAGTGGAAAGGCTCATAAAGGATCTACTCGGTGCCATGCATGTCATTCTTTGAGTGTATTTGCCTCCTGAGCTGTTGTATCCTACGTCTTCCTGCCTGTCTTTGAATCCATCAAGTTTTTCCTCTGCAAGTTTTGTTTATTTTATTGTTTGCCGTTAGCACTGTCAGTCTGGCTGATTGTTTGTTTCTATGTTTGTTCATATCTCTCATTTTCTTTTCTCCACTGTGGACTTGGAGCACCATTGTTGAGTTAGATTGTGTATCACCACGTTTTGTTTTTTTTTGTTGTTGTTGTTTTTTTTCTGTGCCCCACTTCCTCCTTCTGTTCCGTCCCTTCCTCCTCTTTCCCTGTCCTGATTTGGAAATGCTTTGGGCTTCAGCGAATGATGGTGGATACTGAGGAAATTAAACCACCCTATGGTCCGATAAACGGCCCATTCAAATAACCATTCAAACAACCAAATCATTTTATGGTAAATTCAGTGTAAAGAGCTTTAGACTACAAATGCAGTGATAGGTTTCACTCTGATGAATGATTTGAATTATGAAACATAGCTGCGCCATAATAGTGGTGTTTTACGCTTGTTTGTTGGGTGTGAATTACCAGCAATGCTAAAGTATGGCCCAGCAGTTATGAAACAATAATCCATAACATCCCTGAATTTAGAAAGACTAACTGCTCACGGGGTTGGTTGCTTATCAAGGCTGACTGTGCTGCAACTGCTGAGTCTGTCTGTTGGGCTGCACAGCTTAGCTCCTTTTTGGTTGCCTGAGTGAAACACCTCCATCTGGTGGCCTGTCAATGCAGTAGCTTCTTTTGTGCCTTTTGTCTCTCCTAACATCGGGCCCTGCTAAACGTTCTTCATACAGCTCCCTCCCTCTTCGAAACATTACCAGCTTGATGTGACTTTGTTAGTATGTGGACAGCTGGTGTAGACTTCCCAAAAACAATAATGAAGAAAATGAATAGTCTTAATAATAGGGTCTACATAATGCAGATATACATGTATTTTGTGGTTGACCCATATGTTGTAAAAGCCAGTACATTTCTGTAGCCAGAGATCTAACTTCCAAATCAGCACATATCTTATTTGATGCCTCATTCTGTTGCGTTGCTGGCCGTTTTACATTTTTGACCATTTTATGTCTGAAAATGGTTTGCCCAAACCAGCCATATTATCTCCTTTTTTCCTGATGTTTTTGCTTTAAGTTTCATGGAGCACTCAGTGATGCATGAAGTATTTTTAAGAAACTTGACTTTTGAAATTTGATTCTGTTTGGACGATTAGAAGTGGACAGTAATCATCAGGAGTGATGGCTGCATGAAGAAAATGACTGCATGTTTCTACGTATTAAGAGAACATTGAGAATATTGAAGAGTCATACAGCGTAATGATAAATAACCACACACAGCAACAAGAAACAGCTTCATGGGTCCACTCTGGGCTGTGTAGTAATGCTAGAGACTTGTACTGTACTTGTAGTGGACCTGTTTGATGATGATTGCTGCCCATGTTCCTCTTCTTCTTGTTCAGCTGCTTTGGGGCTGAAGGCATGGCCTCACCCAGTCTTTTGTGTCAGATAGCACCACACAGTACTTTTGTACTACATAGTACAAGTACTCCTTCCCCTCTCCTAACCTCCTCTTCAGCCACTTGTTTACACTCTGTTGTCTCTCTCGGATCTCCCTCCCCTCTACCTTTTCCCCTCCTATCCATCATGCCCTCTCGTGCCCTGCCCTTACCCTGACCAATTGAAGGACGGATGAGGAAGACGGAGAGGACGAGTCGGGCGCCTCTCGGGGCGGTGTGCACGATAACCTGTACCGCGTTCACATGCCCAGTCTCTACAGCTGTGGCTCCAGCTACGGTAGCGAAGCTAGCCTGCCCGCTACAGCCCACACTGTCAGCAATGCCCCCGTCACTGAATACATGTGAGTTAGCACCCACCGCTAGCTAGAGGCTAGCAGGATCAATACACTGCCTGCCATAGGTAGCTGATGCTTGCCCCCCGTGACCCAGACTAGCAGCATAGCAATGCTCACTGCCTGTGATATGATGAGTTAGAATATCTATTTTTTTTTGCTATGTTTGGCTCGCATGTCCTTTGTGACACACTGTCAGCACTCAGTGAGTTAGAACCCCCCACTAGCTTTCCCTCTGATGCTGAAAGAAAAATGGCTGCCAGCTGTATCAGTCAGCCTGCCTGTTTCAGCCCACAGAAACTCTATTAAAAGAGAATTCAAGTTATTTCACCCTGCTTGCTACAGTTTGCCACAGGACTGCTTGCTCTGAATACAAAAACAAAACAAAAGAAATACGCATATATATCTCATGTCTCCACTGTTTGCTACTATTTTAGCTGTGGGCTTATCAAGTGCTGTGTGGTGTTTGCTGCTAAGGAAAGAACTCACTGTGCAGCAAGAAGTCAGAAAATAAACAGCACCGCTGTTTTAAAATTCATGTGGCATTTTGACTTTTTGGGACCACATAAGGACCAGGTTTTTCATGTTTTGGGCCATTAGCAAATCCTGTGTGTTAACAATACAGATGACTATATTCCACAGAATACAATAGAGTTTTTGAGTGATTTATTCTCTTCCATGTGGTCAGATAGTCAGTTTTGGTTCAGAACGGCACTGCTTGACACTTGCCTGTGATAAGTGCTTCCTTACAGTGAATGTTGCACATATTTGCTTTCAAGTCAAAGCTATCATTGCATGATGAAACAGTTATATATTATATTATAGCATATATTTTTCCTTGTCGTGCTTTTGGAATCTGGCACTCAAGAAGGAGAGTCAGCTGCCGGCAGCAAGAGCACCAGCTGCCAAATGACCGGATTGACATCATCCTCGGAAAAGATTCAGTAATTTACAGCAGACCTACACTGTGGAAAATGGTTTGGCAGTAAAGTAAACTAAATATTTACAGTTAATGGTCCAAAACATGGAACACCTCTTATTTGTCCTTTAGATATGAAGACCTTACATTTTATTTTAACTGAAACAGAGCTTTAAATACTGAACAGTGATTAATGTGTGTTATTTATATCAAGCTACCTGGGTAAAAATATGTTTGACTAGTTGTAAAACTGGACTGTTTCCTTGTGGGATCTATGGTGTCCTCCCTTACTTATCTCTTTCCATTTATACTGTAAGGTGAACCATGTCCCCTCAGTTACGTCAGTGATCAGCTGCTCTGTTAAAGAGGCAGTAAGGAAATAGCTCTTATCTGGCTTCCTATTAAATTGTGCTCACAAGGGACAATTGAAGCTTTATTAAACAGTATTTTATGTTTAAAAATCTTCTTTAACAGTTGAAATCTATACTTAAGGCACCAGTAAAAGTATTATTTATTGAGCCAGTGTCCCATTGTGGCACTAAATATTCGTCTTCTGTGCATTGTTGAGGAAGAATGTTAATTATGCTGGACTGAGGCAGAGGTGTTTCACCCTTGGCTCTATGGTACCACCAAGCTTAAGTCCCTGACCTGTAATCATTACTGAGGCCGTTTGTCAGAGAGTCATGTAGCCGTAATCATGAGCAGACCACAGATCAGCAGCTCAACACCTGAGCACCAGTGGCAGGGTGACCACATGCAGTAACCTCTTATTCTATAATGCAGGAGCCAGAACGCAAACTTTCAGAATCCTCGGTGTGAGAACACCCCCCTGATTGGCAGGGAGTCCCCTCCACCCTCTGTAAGTGCACACTTTCTAGAACACACTCTCCCTCCACTATCTTCCAATACCCACAGTGCAGCTGGGAAATATTCAAACCTTCAGAACCCACAGAGATGGCATTTTATCATTTTAGAACGAAGTGAAGGAAGCATGGTGTTAATAAATGTACGTTTATCTCATGTCTGATGTCGGTATAGCATGCTAGTGTGGATATTGGAAGGTAGTCCCCTATCCCTACACCACTGCAAGTGTACTCAGTGCTCAAACTAGACCGTGATCATGGATCGTCTTTATGAAGGTCATTTTGGCAGCCTGGGATATCTGGACGTTTGAAAAGAAGCCTGTTGTTAGTAGGATTTGCACTTGCATCAAAAGAGAAGCTTGTCTCTTTTGATAAGTGTAATTGTTGGGTCACGTGAGACGCAATGTTGTCCTCTATTTCTGATGTGAAAAGTCTGGTTAGTTTCTCTGTGGCTGTCAGTGCCATGTGAGGAGAACGTGTAGACCACGTAACAACAGATGACCAGCTCAGAGACATCACTGGCAGAACCTCGTGGTACTTTTTAATATTTAAAACTGCAGTACATCACGCTTTTTCTTCAATACCAACAGACATAATTCTGCCAGTCTTGCAGATGTCTGAATTGCACCCCTTGTTTTTAATATTTGCCACAAACAGGTTGACTATTCTGGCTTTGACGATGTGCTGCTGGGCCTGTAGTTGTGGATGTTGTTCCATGCAGTATCAACTGTATACATTTGGGGCTACAACACCGTGGACTAACAAAATTGAATGAATAAATTTAGTATTATTACTTTTGAACACCTTTCAGGATACACTCCTTGCTCCACACCCTGCAGTGAAGCTGAAAAAAAAGCCCAAAACCTCTAAAGTTCCTGCTCCCCCCTGTTCCCACAGTGTGTCTATGTGTGCATTTTTTTGTCGAGGTGTATGTGTCCTCTGTTTCTGTGCCCCCTCACCCCTCACCATTAAACAGCCACAGGAGCACGTTGCCCACCTCCAATCTCGAATTGTAGCAGCCGCCGAAACGGCCACGATGCACCATTCTTAGGCAGGGCTGTCGACCGGGCCGCCGTCCTGTGCCAGAGAGCTCACCTGTCACCAGAGCCTGCAGGGACGAGGAACCCAGAGAGCCACCAACAGGAACTAGCTAGCCGCTCACAAGAGACCACTAACTCATGCCAGGCTAACCTACTACATCAGAACTAGAGCACTAACTACAAATCACTGACAAAATGGACCACATCTGCTAATTTACAATAACATCATCCAGACCTGATCAGCTTTTTATAATGAATGAGTGTTGTAATCAAACCCCGGCTGTCCAAATGACTGCTCAAAGTGTTTCTGCTGTACCTGTGTGTTTGTTAGCCTCACACACGTCATCTATCTATCTATCTATCTATCTATCTATCTATCTATCTATCTATCTATCTGTCTGTACATTTTTTGACTGTGAGACTGTTTTTACATCACCTTCATTCATTTAAATAAGGCTTGATCATAATCCATAGCTGTTTTCCTCTTTTTATCCTGTTTCTGCATCTTTCCCCCTGCTTCTAATTCTCTCCTTCTTCTCTTTCCCAACATATTTCCCTCCGTCACCCACCTCTCTTCACTCTCTGCACCTCCCTCTTCCCTTTTCCTCACTGTCCTTCATCTCTTCAGTACACCTCCAGTATGAGAGCGAAGTACCTGGCCACCAACCGACCGGACCAGAACCGACGCTCCGTTCCCAATGACCAACTGGACCCGGCTAGCCGACCTCACCCCGCTGCCCGACCACAGTCCTCAGTCCACTAGAGACCAGATCCGCACCAGTCCACCCCAGTACTGCCTGAATCCAGTTCTCACAGCCAACGACAAGATCCGACTCAGCCCTCACCGGAGCTCAACCGGAGCTGAGCATTATGAAGCACCAACAGGACCGCTGTTTGTCAAGGTCCACTGAATTTCACCAACACAGACCGGTTCACCATAAACAGCACAGCAAGCCAGGACTCATCAACCAAGCACCTCAGCAAAGGACTGCACTTTGAAGGTCAACTTCCACTCCTCACCCATTATCATCCAAAAATTTCAAAAGCCGAACTTCATCCCAGAAGATCACAACTTCTACTCCACCGATCATTCCACCACTGCTGTGATGGACCCGCCCTCATACCCACAATGCACAGCAGTTAAAGCGCCTTGGCTCCGTCTCCAGTTTCTCCTTCTGCTTGTCAATTCTCTCCACCTCCGCTGGGGTCCGTACACTGCCCTCCAGTGGAGACAGCTACTCTCACCACTCAACCCTGTGACACTTCTACATTCAGACTACACACTCACACACAGACAAGTGCACACACACATGCACACATACACACACACACACACTGTACAGAGCTGTAAATAGTAAACGTGTGCTTTACTCTGATTTCATGAAACGTAGACTGTTGAATCATTACTGGTAAATGTGGTGTGCTGCGTGTTTATCATGGAAATTTTTTGCTGTATCTCTCATACAAACATACACACAAATAGGCGGACACATCTGTATAAATACCAAGCCAGTGAATCAGAAAGCCATGTTTAGATGGAAACAGCGCCAACACATCCACATTCTCTCTATCTTAACATAGTCGTCTAACTAAGACTTGAATCGTGAGCTTGAACAGCGTGTCCATGTCTCTTTCCATATTTGTTTACGTGCACGTACGGTACACGTGGCGATTAATGCATTTTGAAAATGAGCCAGGAAACCTGTTGTGGAATAACTGTTTGAATTTGGGGAACTGGAGGAAGAGACAAGGGACATAAGAAGGCTCAACCTGTGCCAAAAAACTCTGAATAATGTGGGATGCCTGATTCTGTCCTCTTCTCCTACTGCCTCCACATGTCTAAAAAAAGGGAAAAATCCCACGTGGAATGTTTTTCCCTCTGACTGTAAATACCACGGGAACAGGAAAGACACTTGAAAAAGGAAAACGATGGACAGAAATGGATTAAGACTCACTGAAAATCGTGACTACGCATTTGCCAGGTGCTATGTAAGCCAGTCAAGGTCCCAGAAGACGATCGGGACCGAGGAGGGAGGGGAAATGTTTTTGTTACTTTAATGTTATGTTTTCATTCAGGGATGTGTTCAGGAATATAAAAAGCAGTAAAAATAGAACAGCTCTCCATCATTACTAAATGGAAGTTGTGTCCCGAAGCCTGAAAAAACATGTCCCTGATTAATAATGTTCCATGAAAGTGTTAAAAATCGAGAAAAGTGGGTGTTTTTTTATGATTTATCATAAGCTGAAATTCAGGATGTGATACTGTGACCAACTGTAGTATTCTGTTTCTTCTTAAATACTGTTGTTCTTTCTTCCTGTGCTTTTATTTTGTTAACTGGTGACATTGGGTCAAGCTTGAGCCACCAGTAGTCTTTCTTTTTTTTTTTTTTTTTTTTTTTTTACCCACAAGCACAAATTCTCTTCAAGGTGACTTTGCGAGGCGGAGAAGGAAAACTGCCTGGAACTCTGCCAGTGGTTTTTCCTCCCGCTCTAAATCTCTGTACAGTGTATAAAAACTGTATTCGTGAACCCGTGTGTGTGACATCACTGCAGCGTGATTGGCTATTGCTCTATCTCAGTGTTACTGTGTGCAGTACAGTGATCAGTGTGTCTGACTGGCAGCAAGCAAGGGCCAGCCTATCTAGCCTGAGTCATTCCTACACAGACGCCACGCATGCCCTCATACACACACAGACACACACACATACATGCTGTACAGACATCCACATTCAGCACACACGCCACGGTTTCTTATAAAATCCATCGATCCCCACTTTTGTCCTGTTTCCATCCACCTGTAGAGCTGTAGTAACCACACGCCCTCCCACAGCTGTGACATCACACTGATATCCATTTGCATCATGGGTGATGACGTAGGTAGAAACCTGGAATCTAATTAGCCGAGCGAGCAAAGCCCTAACATTCAAACACCTTTCAACCACCATTCCTGACCTGTACAGCATTTTAATATGTTATTATTAATCAATGACCACTTCTCGTATTAGCGAGACAATCTTACATGTGTGATTTTACTAGAAAGAAAATGTCCATGTTATGGTAACAATGCTACCTATGGTCTAGTACTTTACAGTGTTTTTTGCACCATTGATGCAAACAATGTTAAGATCTGTGGGACTAGTCACTGATTAATGGCCTTTCATAATGTTTTTAAACTCTTACAACACTTCATATCACAACATGATTTTTTTATTTTTCTCTGTCTTGTAAAAATCAAACTTTAAAGATAAAATAATAGCTAGCTGTTTTGTAGGAGAATAAAGGCAAGAGCAGCGTTTTTCCTCTTATTAATGGTGAATGACTCTCTGTCTTGCAATGTTTTAATAAAACTATTCCAGTGTCGTCTGCTCACCTGACTTAAAGTTGTATTTGAACTCCTGTGCGACGCTTTCTGGGATTTAGCCAATCTGATGATCCAATGTTTCTCATGATGGAAAAGAGGTCCACACTGATGTTTAAGAGGCAGTAATGTTTGTGTGCATGTAGTCTGTACAGGACTTCAAATACACCTCTGTTCAGATGTGACAGACAAACAATGTTTTCTATGGCTGTTTTTATTTTCTGATGGTTTAACTAAGATATTAATGATGTACATGTCAAAACTGTGGTAATGATATCATTCAGCCTGGAATAAATGTTTTAAAAAAAGGAATTAAAGCAACTTTAACGTACTGATCAAGACTGTGCATTCTTTTTAATGTGAATGAATGAAACACAGAGGTGTCGGTCTCATGTCAATCCTTGACTTGCGCCTAAATTTCCAATGAAATGCACAGTAACAAATTTTGTATGACTGAACTGAGAGAAAAGATCCAGTGGTGGAAGAAGCACTCAGATCCATTACTTAAGTACCAATACCACAATGTAGAAATACTCCATTACAAATAAAGGTTCTGCAACCAAAACTACTAAAGTAAAGGTACATAGGTATTGACAAAGAAATGCTCATTAAGTATCAAAAGTAGAATAAAACTTCCTATTCTGCAGTAACATGACGCCTGTGACAGAGTGATTATTCTCTTTCATCATCAGACTGATGCTTTTATGTGTCCGTACATTTTACTGTTGCAGCTGGTTGATGTGAAGCTAGTTTGAATGACTTCATATACAGTTAGTTCAGGGATTCCCAACATAGGGCTCGGGCCCCTCCACAGGAACACAGGATAAGTCTGAGGGGCCGTGAGTTGATTAATGTGAGAAAATATGTTAAAAAAAAATAAAATAAAACAAGCAGTTGTTAAAATGAAACTAAAACCCAACCAGACACTGCTTTTTACAGTATGTGAGTAAACATACTTAGTTACTTTCCACCACTGGAAAGTTCTTTTTGAGACTTAAGCATGTAGGTTTTTACAACCACTAAACACACTTAAAGAATAAGCTTCTATGACTTTATTGTTGTTTTTTAATTGTTGTTATTCTTCAGTGGTGCACTTAATTTGAATTCAGACTGATGTGTTTTATCAGAAGTTTTGTTTTTCATTACCTCTAGATGCTCTTGGTTTATTTAAAGTAGTTTTAACAGATTTCTTGGGAAAAGAAGTCAAGTTGACCAAATACAGTATAAGTTACATTTTGGACCCCTGAATTCAGTTGCATTAAATTTCCAGCACATCTCTTGTGTTTCACATAAATGCTGTATTAAATAAGTATGAAAGCAATTGTCCAAAGATAAAGCCTACAAATGAACTCCCAGGTCATAGAAAGACATCAAATATAATCAGCATCAATCATAATTTAAATAACAGTGATTTATATACTATACTGTTACTTACTCCCTGGTGCCATGTAGCTATATTAAGGTGCTGTAGGTGTGATACCAGGAATTTACATTAGATCATCAACCTACACTGGACCTCACAATCAAAGAAACTGTCTCACCTTTGTCTCCACCTAGTGGTCGTTTAGCTCAGGTACCTCATCCTCACTGGCTGGGTCACTAAATCTGTCACCAAACAAATCCAATTTTTCATCTTAACCTATCAGCAGGTAAAAAGCTCGAATGTCACTTTAATTGTGACCTAATTTTTCAGATTGTCTTTTAAAAGACAGTATTTAAATCAGACCCATCACTGAACAATTACAAATAAGTGTATCTTGGTCTGAAATGAACACATCTTTTGCAAATAGTATTTTGAAGGAAAGATTGAGGGTAAAGTGTATACAGTACATGGCATCTCTGGTGATGTATCGATCACATGACATATCGTTGGAAATAGGCACCACCCTCATGAAGGCAAGACAGCTGAAAATGTTGGTCAAATAAAGCATGGTGTATTGGAGAAGAGTTGTGTCATGGTGGATAGGTGAAGCATAAAAGTGGCAAAACTTTGAAATACCTTAGTTTGATGAAATGTTAGCATTAGGTTGTAAGTCTACAACAGTTAAATATAAAAATGACTCAGGAGAAGAAGCAGTGAACCAGTTTTAGAAAACAAAACCAGTTTTTACTAGTTGCAGTAAGACAAGCCACCAGCAGGTGTCACTGTCTACCCAGCAACATGTTAGAAAACTTGAGAATAACTTACTAAATTCACTAGTGTCTCTCTCTCTCCCTTCACTCACTCACTCACACACACACACACACACACACACACACACACACACTGCAGCAAAATGCACTGTATGTTTGACAGGATCTGATCTTTTAATGTTTTTCTGTGTAAACACGACTCAACCTCTCACTCAGTCAGGTGTCCCCTGAAAGCAGACTGTATCATCGCCAAGGCAACCACATCCAGACTCTCACTCTCTCTCTCTGTCTCTCTCACTCTCTTACACACACACACATACACACACACACAGAGGCATGCAGTCCGGTCATGTTTTGCCTTTATCTCTCCAGGGCCATGTGCACAGCTTGATCAGATAAGAAGACTGTGTGTGTCTGTGTGTGTGTTTATAGAGTTTTGTGGGCTCATGGGTGCAGGAGGAGGGGCTGGTCTCCAGACAGGAACCCGACAGCTCACAAACAAGGCCAGAGGTTAAAGGTTGAAGCGGTGTCCCTTACAACCCCACTTAAAACGCCCCACAGTGAAAACAGCACACAATCTCACGTTCGCATTTTTGACCAGAAACTGTTTTTATTCGGTTCAACCATGATGTCTACATACAGTCCAGATACTGGAGAGAGCATGTGCGCTTCAGAAGCAACAGTTCATCATATAAATTCATTTAACGAGGGACAGAATTTAACTTAATATAGACGTAGACATAGAAGACGACCCAACATGAGTCATTTGTCAATAAAACCTTAACGTGGATATTTCTGTTACACTGCTGCCGCGTAACATTTTCAATCATTAACAATCATAATCCACCCATTTGAACGGATAAAGATGGGTGACATCAACCTTTTTAGAAGAATAATTTGACTGGATTTGAAACAAGTCCAGATTTTTGTAAGAATAGTTTAATTTGGGAAATGCTCCTGTTTGGTTTCTTGCTAAGAGTAAGAGGAGGAGATTGGTGCCACCCTCATGCTTGTATGGCAAATATGTAGCTGAAACCAGCAGCCAGTTAGCTTAGCTAAGCTTAGGCCAAAGACTGGTTTAGCTCATCTGATTTTGGATGTAACAAAATCTTCTTACCAGCACACCTGAAGCTCATTAATTAACAAAGAGATCTGTGCACAAACAAAGTGTGAGTACTTGTGGTTTCACGGGGGGTTAATGTTGGACAGAGTCAGGCCAGCTGTTCCCGCTTAGCTACTTCACCTAACTCTCGTTAAAGAAAACGAGCAGATTTCCCAACATGTCGACCTCTAATGTCCTTTTATCATATGATGAGTTGCAAACAGCAGAAATAAAACAGCAAAAGAGCTCAGTCGTTATGGTACAGAAAGAATAATACTGAACACTGGCAAGACAAACCTTCACATACGAAGCCTGGATTCTATGAAACCATCAAAATCTCCTGCATGTTTTTGGTCTCATGCTGAAATGTGATATGAAATGAGTGATTGTTCCTGCTGCATTTCTGTGATGATTGCCTCACTTCATGTGCTGAATCCAAACTGGTTAACACTGGAGCATGCAGGGGTGCAAATGGGCCACCAAGTAATGCATTCACATGTGTCACAGCTGAAAGTGGAGAGAAGACACTGGAGATGGACGAGAGTGTGAGGAAAAGCGTAACAGGCTGCATGAAACGGCAAAAGTTTTTCCTATACGGTGAACATGCAATGGTGAAAAAGTGGGACCAGCAGTCAGAGGATCAGACAGGTTTTTAACAAACCGCCGGGCTACTCAAACTCACTCGCAAGAGACAATGACGGCCAACAGCAAGTTTGTGCTAGTTTACAGACGTCTTCCTGGTTCAACTTTGACCTACTCAGGTTTCCTGTGCAACAGAATTATCACTGGCTTTGCCACTTTCAGTTTTACCTCCAAATAAAGTGGTTTAAAAAATAAGATTTAAAGGAGTAATTAGAGATTTCCAGAAATGCACAGTTTTTGTGTTCTTGCTGAATTAGATGAGAAGATTGATACCACTCTCATGTCTGCACAGTAAACATGACACGACAGCCAGCAGCTGGTTAGCTTAGCTTAGCACGAGCTAAGGAGGAGAGAGAGCTAGCCTGGCTCTGACCAAAAACAATAAAATCTGCCTTCCAGCACCTGTAACGCTAATGAATTTAACATGTGTCATCTTGTTTTTTAGTCCTTACAGAAAGTGTGAAAATGACAAACAATCTGATCGTCTGACCGCTCGTGTTTCTTCCATCTCACTTTGTTGCAGCTACGAATGTTCCCGGAATTCGGAAATTACTTTGGTGAGCACAATGTTATCATAACTGATAGCACGATGGAAGACAAATTAAGAGAAGCTGCAACAAAACCAAATTACCCTCTAAGCCTGAACGTGACATGCTAGCAATGGCTCGATGCGCAGCTGAGACTGACCAGCCGAGCGCAGACAGGGGAACGATGAGGCAGGTGTGACAGGCTCAGTCTGGAGCCCAGATGTCCACCGTACAGAAGATAAACCTTTTCATTCAGGTGACAATGTGGCTTTTTTTTGCGTGCCACCCTTGGGTTGAACTTTAAATTAAAAGTTGTCTCTCCATTTTTCATCCTTCCAAGAAATGTGACCTTCACTCTTCATCTTTGTTTGAAATGTTTTGGCCTTTTGACACCGAGACGAGTCCAGGCGTCGACTCATAAAACGGCAGACTTTCCAAAAAAAAAAAAAAAAAGTCAGTCCACCACTCAGACTGCTGTTGGACGCGAGGAAATCGTTTAGGTCCAGAGATTCTTCAGCACTGAGGAGCCAGTGGGGGGCAGCAGTGAGGTCTCTTTATTCCTGGACGTCTGCAATGATTTCCTCCTCCAACAGAGAAAATTGAGTTCAGGCAGACATTTACTTTATCCTCCTGCATCAGCCTGCCTGCGTCTCTGGATGGGTGTTAAAGTCGCCGGGGGCCGGGGCACCAAGGAGTGTCTGGGTACAGCAGACAATGGACTGACCTGAACCTGAGAAAGAGGCGGAAATGAGTGTCACAATGCCTGGAAGCTGCCAACTGGGGGATTTCAAAATAAGACCGTGAATACAATTAGCGCGCACACACACACAGACGCACACAATGAACAAAGCCAGGAAACTTGTCACAGTAGTAAAACACTCACAACAAGAAGCGCTTACATAAAGGAGAAATGTAGTACACATGTTTTAAGGCTGCTCCCGAATCAGATAAAATACAAGACCCAGCTGTATGCACTGCTGATCGTTCGAAAAGGCGTTTAATCTTTCTCAATTAGCCCATCCACCAACAGGTCAGCGCGCTTATCTCATTATCTCCAGCACTCCCTCCCTGCCTCCAGGCACACTGCCACCACAGCGTATTGACAAAGTACAGAGGTGATGACAATTAGCCCAGCTCGATACACAATGATACAATTACTAACTAGAGGACAAAGCAAAGCAAGAGAAGGGAAGGGGGACGAGTGAAAAAGGAAGACTGAAGATAAGATCAGCTTGTGTTGTCTTGTTTGCTTACAGCATCACTGACTGGATGTCCGCTCTGTATTTACAAGATCAAGCAAAGTTTAATCTTCCCCTTCGTTAGCATTTAGCCAATCAAATGGTTCGAATTAGAGCCGCACACTGAGACAGGAGAGTAATCACAGATGGAGCTGAAACAATTAACTAGTAACTTAATTGGTTAGTTTATCGACAGCAGCCGATTAATGTTGCAAAAATGCCAAACATTTTCTAATTCCAGCTTCTTAATTGAGAGGATTGGATGCTTTTCTTCATCTTATTTAATAATTAACTGAATGCCTTTGCTTTTCGGGTTGAAACAACAAACTTGATTGCATCACTTCAGGCTTTTCTCACTATTTTATGACGTTTTATAGTCCAAACAATTAATCGGTTAACTGTGAAATAATAAAATTAGTTGTAGCCCCAGATGTTTTGAGCTGTGTTCCTTCCTGCACATCTGTCATAAACTGATACACACAGATATTTTACCTTGTAGGATCGTCACTTATTGAAAATGCTCCTTTCAGGTTGACAGCGTTCCTGCTGTTTTCCACGGCGCCGTAGCTGAGCGTCACCTGAAGGCGGGAAAACACAAGCACGAGCAGTTTAGACAGCTGGCGGGTCAGTATGTGTGTGTATGTGTGTGTGTGTGCGCGTGTGTGTGTGTGTACCTGGCTGTGTATGTCTGACACCAGTCCCAGGTTCTCCAGGTGCGAGTGGAACAGCGCTGAGCGGATGAGGCTCACGCCAAGCAGCGCTTCCACGATGTAGCCGACGGTGCAGTCGTCCGGGAGGCGGATGTGCTCAGCCGTCGCCATGAAAGCGCCATTGCTAGACAGAGAAAGGCGCGGAGAGCGTGAGGAAGAGGAGGTTCGATGATATAGCGGCAAACATATCTCAGAATTGATCAAAGCGAAGACCTACCTTGCCCAGGGTTTCATCTTGAGCGCGAGGCCGCGGCTCAGACAGAATCCCGCTCCTCCTGTGGCGAACCAGAAACGCACCTGCTTCTGTACACGCACACACGCACACACGCACGCACACACACACACATCATGAGTGGAGGTGCAGGAATCATACAGCTGAGCGGGTAGCTGAGCCCAGGAGCTAACCAGAGTAAACAAATGCTTCTTTAATCGCTTTTTTACTTCTTTTCTGCAGGAGGCAAGAGTGTTTTAAGAGGCGAGAGACTTCCCGGGGAACGAGGTGGAGGTGCATGTTTTAGTTATGGTGCAGAAAGGGTGTTAGAATTAATTGTTATTATGATTGGTGCATGACCAAAACACTGAATAGGTGTAAGCATATCTCCTCCATTGTGTAAGTTTATATTGTTTATCTATTAGTCTGATATATAAGTGAACTGGCCGCTCACACACATTTCCCAGCTGAATCACACCTGCACCAACATGTCGGCAGTCGCTGGTTGGTAGCGGGAACATTTTAACATATTGCCCAACCCTAATACAGAGCTTAACAATACACGCATGAAACAAAAGAAACCAAACAGGGATTTAAATTGGTGTAATAACCTAATGTTTAAGGAGAAATCTGTTAAATACAACAGACTTGAAGTGTATGATTGTATGCAAAATGCTGGTATAATATACAAATAATGATAATGGCGTGATAGAAAAAAAACTAAAATCCAAATATTTCTATGTTATTATTACATTCATTCTATGTAATTGTTGTAATTGTAATCACAGCTATACAATAAGAATAAAAAGGGTAAATAGGCAAAAGTTTACCATTTCAGTGGTGCCGAGTCTCTCTGCAGCCTCTATTGGTCGCTCGAGGCTCGGCCGGCCGATGTAGACGTCCTGTGTGTGACTGTACTGAGACAGAAGCTTCAGCAGGGAGCCGACGTTCAGGTAATTATCATCGTCGACGTGACAGAACCACCTGCAACGGACGAGGCCGGGCGTCAGGAAAACGCTCGCCGTGTGTGAGCTTACGAGCTGGGTGTGTTTGTGTGTGTGTGTGGAGTGTGTCTTACTTCTTGCCAGAGTTCATAAACATGTCATATTCCAGAGCCATTTTACAGGAGAGGGCCTGACGGTTGTGGGCCGATGAACAGTTGGTGTTGATCAGGTGAGCTCCTGATAATCAATGACAAGCAGAAATCAATAAGCAGCCCCGACACAGTCACAGTTAAAGACTTAAAATGGGGAAAAAGTGAAGGAAGGTGTTTATTTGATGAGCAACTTTGACTAAAAAAAGCAAGGAAGCTGCTTTTTGATCCTATTACATGCTGAAATTACAATGGCCTTTCCTGCACTGAGCCGAAAAGCACAATGTGTCTGATAGTGAGAAGAATACGGCATTGAAAATGAAAACAATTCCATGAGTAAGACGAGGAACGGCCAGTTGATTAAACTGAAGTGACTTCCTGCACTTCATGGAAACGCAGTATTGCCCAGTCAGCAGCCTGCTTCCTGCTTTCCTGCTCACAGACTGCAGATAACACCGCTGCAACTCAGCAAAACTGCTCTGTGTGTGTGTGTGTGTGCGTGCGCGCGCGTCTGCAGCTCACCCATCCTCTTCCTCAGCTTCTCGTCGTCTCCGTCAGTGAACACGTACGTCTGTGGACGAAAACACAAACACTGTTACTCCAGCAGACCGCGGCGAACCAGCAGGGAAACAAAAACACCATCACACAGAAGCTCTCGCTGCTCCGCCATCATTGTTCGTGGAGGATTGTTTATGACCTCAGGTGAGACTCCACCGGTTTCCTTCCACACACACACACAGAAGCAGCGAGCAATGCTGATACTGGATGGAGGCCAAGACAAAGGTTAGCCTCTTGTCTATCAGCGGCAGAGCAGCTGGTCTCAGCCCTGTAGCTGTATGCGTGTGTGTGTACATGAGTGTTTGTATGATGAGTGACAGGGTTAAGGGTCACTGTGCACTCAGGAAGCCATGCAGACCCCTCAACTTTCCACAGGAAATAAGCTCACACCCTGGGTGCACACACAGGGCAGTCTGTAAATACTGTCCAGGCTCTGACAGTGAGGCAGTTCAGTTTAGGCTGTTTACATCCACGCTGGGCGAATAGTGCAGACCTGGAGTCCGAGTTTTATAGGACCATGAAGATAGATAGATAGATACTTTATTAAGCTCCAAAGAGAAATTTACTGAGTGAATGTGTCTACATGGCAATGGTCCAGGTCACAACTGAGCTAAATTTGGCTGTAATAGACATTTAGACATCTTGGTTACATGTGATATATGACCGTTGTTTCAGGGCCTGTATTTCAATGTCTGGGCAAGAACCACTTAACATAGAAATACAGTCATTTAAGTGCTGTGAAAAATTGCTCTATGTGTCCTTGAAATCTATAAAACGTCTACTTTTCAACATAAGACGACTTCCGACCTGCAAACCAACAGATCAATACTTAATGGGCTGCTGCAGTGCGGGTCTGGCAGAACATCAGCTGAGAAGATGCCAAACGGCTGCTTATGTTTGTGTATTTTAGCCCTCAGAAATGAACCCACTGCAAAGGACTTGGCACCGAATAATAAATATGACGACTGGAGTTCGCTTTAACTTGACGATGTACTGTCTCCTCCTTAAATGGTTTACAATTCATTCCGTGGTCATCTGACTTGCAGCTAAAGGTTAGAACTCGTGGTCACTGTTTGATTTCAAATCCAATCTCACACTTTCTGACTCCCCGAGTGATGGGGGGTTTCCACTTCGCCAACCTTCCTGCCATGCAGCACGAATTCAATAATAAATCTTTGGTCCAAGTACTGTGTGATCACATCGCCGCTGTGCTCGAGAGAGAGGCTGGAGAGTCCAGAGAGTCCAGCCAGCTGTGGGTGTTTGTCAGCCTTTTTTTTTTTTTACTCTGAGCCTCTTAAGCCTCCAGAGAGCAGTCAGCTTCTTGTTAGAGTGTGTGTGTCGGTGTCATAGCAGCGTATGCTGGGGGGGCGGCAGAGTGGAGAGGGAAAATGAGGCGGTGGGATCGGCAGAAGCTGAGCTTTACGACACAGGAAGCAACAACCGAGGCAGGAGAAAGTGGTGTGTGTGTGTTTGTGTGTGTGTGTCTGTGTGTGTGTGTGTACTCTCGTGATCAGACACATTTTTAACTTCCCATGAGAAATCCGGCGAGTTCCCAGGGCATGTGTGTTTGTGAAGGTAACATTGTGAGAATGTGTGTGTGTTGCTTCATTTCCATTACTCAGCAGTCTCATAGCTTACAGGTGTGTCTGGGAAACAGGTAGGCTAGAGTTACACACACCTGACCGTGAGAGCAGACGCAGGAATGCGTCACACACACACACACACACACACACACACACACACACACACACACACACACACACACACACACACATCAGCTGATTTCCACTACATAAGCTCTATTTACATGTCAACAGTCTGTGTGCAGCATGAGATGAGACTTGAACGGGTCCTCTGAGGTTTAAATGGAAATCAGAGCGACCGCTGTGCGCTCCGCAGTCATGTCTGCATTCGATTACGAGCTTTGAAGCCACTGGGTGCAGTTTACCACAGTCCCATGTGTTTTATAGCAACAGATTCATCTTTGACTCACTCACCACTGTGATTCAGACCAAAAAGCTGCCTATTCACAGCGTTTGATCTCAAATAATTTTCTGTGAGGCTCCACAGCTGAAACTCCCCTCATGCGCCCAACATCTCCCTTTCAAATCCAGTAGTCATGTCAGAACTCCTCCTGATCACAGCACTGGTGGTTTAATGACTTGGAAAAGATGGTTTCTGATATGATTTAACATTTAGCTTCCCGGTTCTCCAGTGTCAACATTTCCTGGTTTTAGACTGTTGGTTGGATTATAAAAAGACATCTGAAGGCAGCACCCTGGAGTCTGGGAACTTGTGACGGCCATCTTTCACAAATTTCAGCAATTAAACAAACATATAAATGGTAGATATTTCTCTGGGCTTGAATTTTGTTGGAAACATTTGGGATATTGCAAGTTCACAACTCAGCAAAATCTGAAAAATCCAATTGGTCGACTTGTTTTTGATATTTTAGGGTGGAAAAGCAAAATAAACAATAATACAAGAAAAATACCAAACTACACATAAAAGTACAGAAAAGTACTTGAGAAAAACACAAACATCAAGTGTAAAGTGGAAGCTGGCTGACAAATGGCTCCTTTTAGTGTTACAGTACTGGGTTATGGTTAACAGGCATGTACCTGTGAGCTTGCAGGAGATGTAACTAAAGCCGCCAGTGTATAAACGTAAAGTTCCTTAAAATTGCTGTTGCAGTTACTTACTTTCCACCTCTGAAGCTACAAAGTGCTTTGAAATTTAACTTCCACTACTGTTTCAAAGCCATAACTTCTCAGTTTGAAGCCGGCTTTTATGACGCAGACGACAGTGAGTCTCTGCTGGCTCTGAAGCGCTGAACAATTGCTTTCTTCTGTCTGCAGCCTCCAAGCAAATCAGCATCTCACTGAGACCACTCGACGAAATCCAGGGTTCATTCGTGCATCTGAGTCATGGTGGTTCCTCTTTTATGTCCCCTGTCTGTATTATGTCAACACATTAGCAGCCTGTTAGCCCTCAGATGTCCCTCTCATACATTACAAAAGGCACCTATCTCTGTTTTACGATTCACTGGCAGGATCAAAGAACCGGTGGAAACCAGTCACATTTCACGGGGGTTTATAACTTGTAATTGCAGCAGGAGATGAGGGAAACAACTTCTCTTGACATGGGAACAGTTCACACACCGTGGATCACACTTTGCATGAGGCCAGATAATGTGCATTTGAGCTTTGCTCTTTAGTTATCAGCTCTGGTCTGGCATGTCCCCTTTCATGTGACCCAGCTGATCAATCACATACACACAGCAAGACCTCAATGAGCTACAAGTTAATTAAAAGTACAGCCTGGCAGCCTGGTGTATGAGCTGTTGATTGTTCACTTTCTGAACAGTTTGGACCGCTCCAAATTGCAGCATGCAGTAATATAATCCTCTTTAGCTACAATAATTATGTTTTTGTTAATTTATCTTTAAGTTAAAAGTCTTAAGATCTGTAAGTGTGGCCTGGTTTTTATTTTTGTAAGGATCAAGTATCCAATGACTTTACTGCCGTCTCACCTGTTGCATGTTCCTGGAGATCCAGGTGTCCAGCAGGAGCTCCAGTCTCTGCCGGTGATATCTCCCGGTGGTCTTCACCGCTATGAACAGGTCAGCCGGGGAGAGATGCTCCACCGGCCCGGAGGGAGCGCTTCTCCGCGGGGGGCCGCTTATCGCCCTCCTCTCCCGGGTCAGTTTCTTGAAATACGCGGAGAAAACTTTCCCGCTCGTCGCCGCAATCGGTGGCTCCACCGGGTCCCCGCTGCTCGGGTGTCCGACTGTGACGACCAGCATCCCGGTCACGAGCAGACAGGTGACCGCTGCGGCGGCGGCGCGGGGTCCCGCTGCCGAGCCGAAGGTGCTCATCACTCCGCCGGCGGGTCTCCACATTGTGACGGTGTGGATGGTGCTACAGCTTCAGGCATGGACAGAGGAAAGTCTGGGAAACTCTTCTGCTCAGTTTACAACATCTCCGCGGCGCAGACACAAGTTAAAGCCGCTCCTTCTGTGCCCTTCAGCGGATGACCTCCTGCTGTGTGACTCGCTGCTTTATCTCACAGTGAAGTTATAAACTTGAACAAATGGGCAGGACGGAGATCTGTTCAACCAATGGCCGCTTTGAGCGCCTCGTGTGGGCGGGGTTAACCAGAGAAGAGGCGGCGAGGCCTCTGGATGAACATCCACATGGCAGCAAGCCTGATTCACTGTGGGTAAAAACAAAAAAAAAATCACACTGTTTAACTGGTAGAAAAAGATATAAACATATAGAAGCAATATATAAACCAGTTTATAATCCACATGGTAAAAGTTCAAAATCATGATCAGTCATATTTGTCTTTTTAGACAGATTTTAGAGGAATTTTAAGTTTTCACCATTGACCTTGGAACAGCCACAAGTTTTTTGCACCATATAAACACTTTCTCTTTCAGTCTGTGGGGATATCTGGAAGAATCTCATGTTAAAGTGGTGTTTTAATATTTTATTTTTCTTCATTCTTTCTGGGTTTGGCCCTGTTCCAGCATGCAGAGGCATGGATTTGTCCCTGACAGCTTATAAACAGATGGACAAATTAAAGGACAGAAGTAACTCTAAAAAGTGTCTTCGTTAGGTGTTCAAGCTACTACAACTACACCAGTGAGGGATCATATCACTCTTCCACTAGAAATCCCCTCATTTGATCATGGTGATGAGAGCAGTCTCTAACAAAGGTTTTCAGTCGGGTTGAGATCTGGTTACGGCGAAGGCCACAGTTTATGATTCATTCGCTCAAGTCATCAGTGATGCCTGTGTGGTAGCATCTGCATCTGACTCAGAGTTTGCTTTCCTTTAATTTAATGGCACCTGTGTGTATTTGTGTGTCCGTGTGTCTTTGTGCGTGATCATGTGGTGTGTTCAAGGTCTAGCAGTGAATCAGAGGGAGTCACAAACACAGAAACTGTGGTTTTTAACGGGAACGCACGGGTTGTATAAGCCCATGCCCCGCAGCTACTGATGCACTCACAGCCTTGATGATACCAGGGTTTAAATATGACAGTTATTGCAGGTTTTTCATGTGTAATATGTTGGATAACTCAGCACATTACAGGTGTTTGGATTTGATGAAAAATAAATTTGCAGTTTTTCCTCATTGGAAAGCAACGTGCCCGGAGTTCCTCTGCATGGAAGCTGGGCGGGTTGTTCTCCAAGTGGACAGATGTTGAAGACGACCGTGACATTGGAGTGTGTGTAGTGCTGCCAACTGCACAAACACACACACACACACACACAAAAGACAGACGTGCCAAGCAGCCAAGTTGCCAGATCCACCAACCATCTGAGGAATGTATCCTCTCTAATAATGTGCAGTTTGTCTGTGCTGCATAATCTGCGCTGACCCCTCAAGCAAAGTCAGTATAGTATTACATTTTAGTTAATACACATGCCACAACACGACTATGAGTCCATTTAGGACTTCTAGTGGGAGAAGAATAGAGAAATGCCATCAAGTATGAGAAGGATTTTAAAGAGTAACTTAACACCAGGCTGAGAAGCAGCATTTTGCTGCCTTTTCTGGTTGAAAGTGTGACTTTAATGTTTTAAAAGGTTAGTTAGGATTCATCAAAGTCACGCAATAACAGAAACAAACTATCCAATCGAGGCTGTGGTAGACAAGTAGCTCCCCAGTTCTGCAAGATAAAATTACTGTTTTTGTCAATAGAGTCTGGTTGGGGCCTTCGCTTTGGAGTGAGTGATATTATTGGAAAGTGATGTCTGGTGGCAAGGTAAAGCGTTTAAAGTATTACAAATATATAATGTAGATTCATTCAGGTGGTTGTTTTTTGGTGGTGAAAATATGTGTGACTGCTGCCCACAGTCTCCAGCAGAACATAGCCTCCTACACTGCTACTCCTGCTGCTTCTCCAAACTGTCCCTTTAAGGCATGACAGTTTCCACCTTGAACATGGCAGTTTGAGTTTGAAAAAGCTAGTAAATGCACCTCAAGATGGGATTGTGTTGGCACTGAAAAGTCCTTTAAGTGCTGTGAATGAAATCATAAGAGCTGAGATGACTGAGAGAACAACAGTTAGATCTCATGACAAGTAAGCAATGCCAAATGGGAAATGCCAAAGGCAAGAACACATTTTAATAAGTGTCTTCCAATAATATGTAATACTGATGTATTGCAACATAATGAAACATACAAGCATCATAACATAATCATTACTTTACATGGTGCTGAACAACATGTCACCAATAATTCTTTTTTATCTGGTCATCTTTATTAGGAAATACAGTGAGCTGGTTAGCACGCTTTCCCATTTTATATCACAAGACACTGAAACCTTACAGCTTCTTAATACTGAAACTCTGCACTTACGAATATGAATAAACATTCAGTGTTAGTTTCCATTTTGTTTTGCTGCAAGGGACCTTGTCTCTGGTGTTCACAAAGCCGAAAATGGCCCCAGGCCCTATATTTGTGCAGCATAAAGGAACGTTTCGTGGGGTTTTTTGTCAGGGGAACTGGAAACTGTTACCACTTTATCTCACACAATCTGATCATCAGTTGGGCTGGAGTATGAGTCATCCTGTTTACAGGAAACTAGTGAACTTAAAGACACATTGAAGATGATGGATTGAGGAAACTTTCTGTGAATGGAACAGATCAGTGAATAGTGTTTCGTACAAGAACTGCAGCTCAAAATCACATGCAAGTGTTTCACATAAATAAGAGAATGACCATGAAACTGACATAGAGAATTAACATAACATAAGATGGAGCAAGAGAGATTAAATCAGTCACACTTTTTTAATGCTTAGTATCAACACAAGACTAATTCTACAGTCAGCACAGTGGCTCATACATAGGCATAACATTACTTTGAGCTAACGCTAACATGCTATCAATGACAAATATGCTAACATGCTGAGCAGTATACTGTTTGCATCGTACACTGTGTTTGTTTAGTGTGTTAGCATGCTAACATGAGCGCTGAACACAAAGTACAGAGGCTGATGGGAATGCCATTAGTTTCATGTATTGGAAAAATGTAACTTTTGACTTGATTATGATGCTAGACGAATAGTTAAGGGACCAAAGTTCGTGTAATTCATCCTGGGGAGAAGGTGAATGTCCAAAATGTCATGGTAACCCATCCAACATTTGTTGAGACAGACTATTTCAGTCAGGACCAAAGTGGTGGAATGGCCGAACAAGTTAAGGCCATGCTAAAAGCTACGTAGCTAGCACGGCTAAAACGAGAAGCTGCAGGTTATAATCTGTTGTTTCTGTTTACGACAAAAAAAAATATCTTGCTCCACAAACTTAGTAACTCCATTTCAGAGTGACTGCACGGTGGCCCTGAGAGCTCAATGCACTGCAACTTAATAAAACACATGCAAACAGGCAAAACAGCTGTGTTCTGCACTTTTTAATGTCCCCTGGAAACGGTTTCCATCGTTTTGTTTAGTTTTTTTGCGCTACTTGCAGCGTTTCTGTATTTGGTTGTGTTTTCTTGCTTTGCAGCAGCGATGTCAAACTGGTGAATATGTTTTCTTAGTTTGCTCGTGTTTAGTATCGGTGCAGAGCTCTCAAGGCCACCATACTGTTAGCTTTGATGTCCCAGCAGAAGTAATGCAGCGTTTCAGTGACAGAAACAATGAAACTGCAACATTAAATGCAGCACCTACCACTTTCAACGCTCCCAGGAAAACAGAACAAGAAACAATTTCACATGATAGGAAAGAACTTCAAAATGTTATATGTCTGAATATTTCTTTTGTATGAACTCATAACCAGTCTAAATAGATTAAAGAAACACACATGTTGAGAGAATCAGCAGAAGAAGAGTGAAGCCAGACCTCTCATTAGTTCCCCCTCTGCCTGTCCTCCACTGCCTCTCTCTGCCTTGAAAACCTCTTTATTGTTTCCCTCCACAGATAAGAGCAGCTCTCCCGCTCTTCACTTGCATCTGACTGCAGATCGCGAAGAACACAACAGCTGCACTCACGCACCAACACACAAGTTTCCCGCTATGTGGTGGCTTTAATTTCCTCTCAAACCATATCAGGGCAGCCACAGTGTGAGCTGAGGCAGCGTTAGTGTGTATCTGGAGAACGCTGTGGCTGTTGAATAGACGCCGATTGAAGGATTTCTATTTATAGCCTTGAGTGCGTGCTGCTGTGTTCCTCCTTTGTCTGCGTGTTTTGAGCAAAACAGTGGTTGTCTTTGGCTCTGTGTGTGTGATTTGTATAAAAGTAACATTCAAGGACAGTTGAGCTCCGTTTTTTTCCTAGCTTAATCCCCATCTCTTTGATTCCTGCTTCTCTCCCTTCTCTCCCCTCCTGTCTTTGCCCCCCCTCCTCGCTTTCTCCCCTCTTGTTTCGTTTTGTCGTCAATATGTTGCAGGATTCAGAGTGCAAGGTCACAGTTTTCCAAGCCTCAAGTTGGGACTTTTTCCCCTGTTTCCTCTCACTCTCCAAACTGCACAAACAGGCAGAAAAAAGCATTCCTGAGTTTTCAAAGTCCCTTTTAATCTCCACTTTGAAATTAATCGAAGATCAACTGCCGCTTCAGTGTGGTTATTCCCGTGATAGAAGAAACTGTAGAGCTGTGTGATTGCGGGTGGGAAGCAGAACAAACAACAAGGATGTGTTCTTCCTTTCTTCTTGCCAGAGCGAGGGATCGCTCTCAGACCACATCTGGAGGAGAGGAGGACGGAGTGGTGAAGGGGGAAAGGGGTAAGAGGGGGGCGAGCGATTGGGGTTGGGGGGAGGGGGAGGAGGGGGAGTTAGATATGTCACAGGTCGCAGTCTGTGATGGGGCTTTGTGGTTATCGTGGCGTCAGTCAGGATTTCAGGGGATTCTGGTCCACAATGTGATATTGATTAAAGCTTTTCTCTGGCCTGAAAAAACATGAGGATCAGGAAACAATTCATCTGCTTGTATATCTGTGTCTGCATTAAAGGAACACTTCACAGAAAATCTGTCTTTTCAGTTGGCTTCAGGGATGGCTTTGTAGCTTGTTTGCTTGGTGGAGGACAGCAGCGGATTCACAGCAGCCTCGATGGATTCCAATGGATGGAGATTGATCATAAAGTCAGGAAAAACTTCAAAAAAAACTTCTCAAACTGCTCCTGTGGCATAATCCAGTTGTCCACTCCAGATCCATAGGTTCACTACGCAAGGCTGAATTACCAGCCAGGAAGAGTGGGGAACAATCTAGAGCTGCAGGCACCTGGAGGCTGAAAAGCTGTCAGTGCACAGGCACTTCAGTTTTTAGCCATGCTAGCAGCTGGCCTTATGGATGGCAATGTATTGGCATGTGTTTTGTGCTAATTAG